>NC_136057.1:432278923-432904423 GCF_964261635.1 Lissotriton helveticus
AGAGCCTCTACACCAGCCTTCCCCATGACGAAACCCTCCTCATCATCGAGGAGGTTTTACATTCTAACACATGGAAATATCAAACCCCACGGGGGTGGTGATGGAGTGCATTTCAACAGCACTCACGAAGAACGTTTTTGAATATGAAGGCACCCTATACTTGCAACAACACGGAACCAGCATGGGGAGTACTTTCGCGCCGAGCCTGGTGGGATTGTATGTGCACCACCTGGAGTCCACTAAGATTCTACATCCAAACAATCCTTTCAGGGGCAGAATACGCACCTGGCGTCGCTACATAGATGACGTCCTAGTCATCTGGGAAGGCGATGAAAAAACAATCATGGACTTCATGGCATGGCTGAACACACAAAATGCCTTCTTAAAATTTACTCATTCCATGTCGAAAGAGTCGATGGTGTTCCTGGACTTAAATATCTACCATGAGTCAGGTTTCCTAAAGACTGAAACACATTTCAAACCGACAGCCAGGAACTGTCTCTTACGGTCTGATAGTTTTCACCCTCGTCATTTAAGAGAGAACCTACCGTATGGACAGTTCCTCCGTCGGTGCCGCAACTTTAGCGACGTAGCAAGGTACAAGTCCCAAGCCCAGAATTTGAGCAAAAAACTACAACAGAGACTATACCCAGAAAAGGTTATAAAGAATGCTATGAAAAGGGCTCGTAATAACAATCGAGAGGCACTAGTGGAAAAAAAAGTCCCAAAAGACGAAACTTTGAACAGACCAGTATGTGTCACTACATATAGCACCCTCTCCAACCAGGTAACCAAACTGGTGAACAGACACTGGCGGATACTCACTAGTGGCACGTTAAAGTTGGAGAAACCTCTCTTTGCCCACAAGAGAGGTAGGAACCTCAAAGACATCCTTGTGCACACAAGACCGCAAAGCACAGCAACTAAACCACAGTTACGAGGAGTGCAGGGACACCACCCATGCGGTAATTGTAATAGTTGCCACTTAACAAAGAAAAGCAATACTTTAACTTTTACGAATGGCACAACATGGGAACAACGAGTGTTCACTAATTGCAACAGCAAAAATGTCGTTTATCTTATTACCTGCCCTTGTAACTTGGAGTACGTGGGTATGACCACTCGGGAAGTCAAGACCAGAATAAATGAACATAAGAGCAACGTGAGGTGCAAAAAATCAACCACAAAAATGGCAGCACATTTTCTGGAGGCACAACATTGTGTCAATGAACTACACTGGACAGTAATTGAACAGCTCCCCACAGATGTCGGCCTACTAGAGAAGGAGCAGAGGTGGGTTTTCCGGTTGGGCACTGATATCAAGGGACTTAATGACTCTATCCCATGGGGCTAACTGCGATGACTTATGGGCTCATAGGTCTAATTTATGAACCCCATTAAAGAACCAGCTATACTTTACTTCCCATCTGTAATTGGTAGTTAGGTCTTGGTTGGGTACTGCATGCCCCTCTATACGAGATCGAGATATGCAGAGGCTTGACTATCACAACCCCAGCTGAATATGATCTGAGTGAGCAACTGTTTTTAACTGTGTCCCCAATAATTGCGGCGACCCTTTGCACATAAATACGAGTTTAAATGCTCGTTCAGAAAGTTATCCTCATGGCTTTAATATTCATATTTGGCCCCTTGAAAATAAACATTAGTTTCCTTCATTTCCTCATGCGCAGGGTTATGGCACAATATCGTGCATGCGCGTTAGATCCACATCAGTGAACCGGGTCTCGCACTACTCCCGCGCGCTTGCCCTTTAGAAAAACGCCCATCTCCAGAGAGAACGGGGCCCTTCACTACTCCTGCGCACATGCGCCCTCGACGGGACTACGCCCAGCCCAACCGCGCACAACCGGCTAACTAATCAGGGTTATTTTCCTTTTTTGGGCTTCATCCGCCTTCAATTAAGCAGCAATTAAGCACGTACCTTACAGTATTTAAGGGGAAAGTCTTCAGAAAACACGGCATTACGTCGGAGCCGCGTTGAGGGGAAGACAGCCCATCGAGGCTTGCTGTAACCGTGAGTTTGATACTTAGGGAACCATGTCTTCATTTCCCGTGAGTAGTACCAACAAAAAACCTGAATTAAGCCTCCTATGTCCTTTAGGTAGCCGCATTGAGCCGGAAGACTACCCCCAATACCACGCAGGGCTCATGAGGCCATCCAGTCTTAATATATAAGTAAGCATTGAACTAACCAATCTTTCTCCAGTAACACAACTACCCAGGAGAAATGTATGACTTATTTAGTGTAATGTATGTGTCTCTGTCTCTATGTGTGTCCTTGTCTTTTTCTTTTGGGGGTCCAGACTTTACCTGGTCACAGACCACCCATTATTTTTAGGTCTCGTGACCTATCAATGCGCATGCGCATTGAGAGAAGCGAGACTATAGGGCTTTAAACAAAGTTTAACTAACTGTGGCGATTTGGTGCTGTGCCCGTGCGCTTTTAGGTCAATGCGCAAGCGCATAGACCTAAAATGCGCGTGCACAGCATCAAATCGCCAGCCATCTGTTGCCCAGCTTGGTGCCGCTCCACCCCCTGCCGGATCAAAGGCTTTCACGGCCGGCCGGCCGTGCTTTCAGTTTACATCCGCTTGCACGGCCGGCCGGCCGTGCTTTCAGTTTACATCCGCTTGGCCGGCCGTGTCTCCTTATTTGACTTGTTTTGCTTGTTTTTCTTTTCAGAGCGCGTGGAGTGCTGTCCGCTGTTGTTCTGTCACATGCAGTATCTTCAGCACATTTAATTTGCATCGCAAACAAAACAGCTTGCAGCCGGCCGCTTTCAAGCCTCTAACATTTCAGCACATTTGTACGTGCTGCTTTTCTCAATTAAATGTTTACGCATTACATGTCATATGCAGTATCTTCTGCATGTTTAATTTGCATCGTACAAGGGCACACATTCATTTTGTTACGCAGGGGGAGATTAATTGATTTGCCCAGAATCACGGGCACACATTCATTTTGTGACGCACGGGGAGATTAATTGATTTTCCCAGCATCACAGAAGTCTTTTTGTTAGCATTACTGAGACTCAAACTGATTTTTTCAGGCATGAAGTCGGGCGCGTTCAAGCCTCTAACAATTCAGCACATTTGTACGTGTTTCCGATCTTATTTCACCTTTGTATTTAGAACTTTCAGCGCCGCTTTCAAGCCTCTAACATTTCAGCACATTTGTACGTGCTGCTTTTCTCAATTAAATGTTTACGCATTACATGTCATATGCAGTATCTTCTGCATGTTTAATTTGCATCGTACAAGGGCACACATTCATTTTGTTACGCAGGGGGAGATTAATTGATTTGCCCAGAATCACGGGCACACATTCATTTTGTGACGCACGGGGAGATTAATTGATTTTCCCAGCATCACAGAAGTCTTTTTGTTAGCATTACTGAGACTCGAACTGATTTTTTCAGGCATGAAGTCGGGCGCGTTCAAGCCTCTAACAATTCAGCACATTTGTACGTGTTTCCGATCTTATTTCACCTTTGTATTTAGAACTTTCAGCCATTGCATTTTCCTCTATCACACCTCTAACAATTCAGCAGATTTGTACGTATTCCCTATCCCATTTTGCCTTTGTATTTGTTCGCTTTGCTTACACCTACGCAGTTTAGTCCAGCACACCCTTCCCCCAGCCTGGAGCCATTTGCTTGCATTTAGGCACTTCAAGACATCCTTTCCCCCACCCGACAGCCATTAACACTGTTTCGTCTTTCATTAGATAAAAACTGTTACAAATTACAGGAACACTTTACAAGATGCTTAGCAGGCGCCACCATGTCTGCTTTCAGTTTAGGAACGGTTAGCAAATGTTCAGCTTATTCGCCTTAAGCAAATAAAGTGTCACGATTTAATCAAAATGTAAAAAGAGAACTTAAAGATGCTTCATGTGAAGTCTTTATAAAAGTGTGTCGTCGGCGCGAGAACTAAAGTTGAAAACTGCTCCATGTGAAAGTTTTTATAAAAGCTTGCTGTTTGAAAGTACGATAGCCAATGCTTTCACATAATGTATTTTTCTATACTGGGAAGGTGCTGTTAACTACACATTCATTTTGTTAGGCATGAAGAGATTAAGTAATTTGCCCAGAATCACAAGAGGCTTTTTGGCGACATTACTAAGACTGAAACTGGCTTTTCAAGGCTGAAGTTGAGCGCTTTTTACGCATTACATGTCACATGCAGTATCTTCAGCATATTTATTTTGCAAATTTTAGCGCAGCATATGTAATTTGCATCGCACAAGGGCATACATTCAATTTGTTAGGCACGGGGAGATTCATTGATTTGCCCAGAATCACAGTTGATATACTGCCAAATAGACCTGCACTCAACGTAGTATCACAGTGCTTTACCTAGCACCAGTTACGTTATACAAGGGCACACATTAATTTTGTTAGGCACGGAGAGATTAAGTGATTCGCCCAGAATCACAGTTGATATAGCGCCAAATAGACCTGCACTCAACGTAGTATCACAGTGCTTTACCTAGCACCAGTTACGTTATACAAGGGCACAAATTAATTTTGTTAGTCACGGAGAGATTAAGTGATTCGCCCAGAATCACAGTTGATATAGCGCCAAATAGACCTGCACTCAACGTAGTATCACAGTGCTTTACCTAGCACCAGTTACGTTATACAAGGGCACAAATTAATTTTGTTAGTCACGGAGAGATTAAGTGATTCGCCCAGAATCACAGTTGATATAGCGTAGACCTGCACTCAACGTAGTATCACAGTGCTTTACCTAGCACCAGTTACGTTATACAAGGGCACAAATTAATTTTGTTAGTCACGGAGAGATTAAGTGATTCGCCCAGAATCACAGTTGATATAGCGCCAAATAGACCTGCACTCAACGTAGTATCACAGTGCTTTACCTAGCACCAGTTACGTTATACAAGGGCACAAATTAATTTTGTTAGTCACGGAGAGATTAAGTGATTCGCCCAGAATCACAGTTGATATAGCGTAGACCTGCACTCAACGTAGTATCACAGTGCTTTACCTAGCACCAGTTACGTTATACAAGGGCACAAATTAATTTTGTTAGTCACGGAGAGATTAAGTGATTCGCCCAGAATCACAGTTGATATAGCGTAGACCTGCACTCAACGTAGTATCACAGTGCTTTACCTAGCACCAGTTACGTTATACAAGGGCACAAATTAATTTTGTTAGTCACGGAGAGATTAAGTGATTCGCCCAGAATCACAGTTGATATAGCGCCAAATAGACCTGCACTCAACGTAGTATCACAGTGCTTTACCTAGCACCAGTTACGTTATACAAGGGCACAAATTAATTTTGTTAGTCACGGAGAGATTAAGTGATTCGCCCAGAATCACAGTTGATATAGCGTAGACCTGCACTCAACGTAGTATCACAGTGCTTTACCTAGCACCAGTTACGTTATACAAGGGCACAAATTAATTTTGTTAGTCACGGAGAGATTAAGTGATTCGCCCAGAATCACAGTTGATATAGCGCCAAATAGACCTGCACTCAACGTAGTATCACAGTGCTTTACATACCACCAGTTACGTTATACAAGGGCACACATTCATTTGGTCGGTAATTATAATACATTAGCGTTCAAATAGCCTTTGTCAATATTTACTTAGTGCCGTACAAATGCGCCATGACTACAAACGCAGCCGTACTGCAAAACAAGTCTTATATACTTTAATCTGCCTCAGAACAAAAAACGCAGCTATGATACTTTCTTAGACACAGGCTAGCAGCGTAGCTGGTGCGTTATAATATTAATTACTACCACTCAGATACTAGTCTTGCATACAACTAAAATTTGGTCAATGAGTTACGTTACATAAAGGCACACATTTATTTTGTTAGACACAGGTAGAATATGCGATTTGGCCAGAATCACATGAGGCTTTTTGGCGACATTACTGAGACTTGAACTGTGTTCCCTAAGCTTAAAGTAAAGCGCTTTAGTCTTTGATGAAAGCTTACTACGTAAAAGTGCGATAGCCAATGCTAATAAATAACGTATTTTCTTGCATATGGTAAAAGAACTTTCCAAAAACTTCATGTTAAGTCCTAATTAAAGCTTGCGGTTAACGCAAGAAATGACGTTTATTTTGCAGAGTTTTATATAGCGCGAACGAGACTCAAACTGAACTTGGTTTCAGAGCGCTTTACATAGCACTACTTACGTTACACAAAGACACACATTGATTTTGTTAAGTGCAAGAAAATGAAGTAATTTGCCCAAAATTACAAGAGACTTTTTTAGCAACATTCTTCACAATCGAACTAGGTTTTCCGAGCTTAAAGTTGAGCGCTGTTGTCTGTGATGAAAGTTTGCCACCTCAAAGTGCGATAGCAAATGCTAATAAATAACGTATTTTCTTGCAGTAATAAGCTGTTCGGTAATTATAATACATTAGCGTTCAAATAGCCTTTGTCAATATTTACTTAGTGCCGTACAAATGCGCCATGACTACAAACGCAGCCTTACTGCAAAACAAGTCTTATATACCATAATCTGGCTCAGAACAAAACACGTAGCCATGATACTTTCTTAGACACAGGCTAGCAGCGTAGCTGGTGCTTTATAATATTAATTACTACCACTCAGGTACTAGTCTTGCATACAACTAAAATTTGGTCAATGATGTGCTGATCAATGCCTACCTCAACGCCACGCTGAGTCGTCGTCAAGTCGAGTCAAGTAAGCACGCAGATTTCATGCGATGCTACTCTCGTGGTGAGCTGCCGCTGTAGCGGTTTTGCTACGGCGTGGTATCAATGCAAAAAAAATAAAAAATGCGCACATTGTCGCACAACACGCCTGCAACCTACCAAAAAACAGCCCGAACTAGTGTTTTCTTGTATGCTCATTACAAGCAACTGCCTTAACACTGCTGCGGCCTACAGTGCAGTACCGCTATTAACAATTAACAGAATAATTCTGATTGTGTGAATTTCCTTAATCTGGGGGCGAGGTTCATAGCACGTTAAGTGCAGGGCAGCTCGTACTTCTAAAGGTAATAGAACTTAATTGTGCAAACTATCGAGTGAAGTGCTCTGCAGCCGGCAAGCACAGAATGAGAGTTAAGGAGTCACTCTCACTGCCAAAATAGAGAAAAAATGAAGTAACATTCCAATTCACATTACCCCGTGCCTTTTGCACTTTCAAGTTAGACATGAAATGGCATAATCAAGATGCTAAAAACTGAAGTTTATTTTGCAGAGTTTCATATAGCGCGAAATAGGCCTCTTATTACAGAAATGCAACACATATTGCATTACAAAAGCTATAAATGTCACATTTGCAAAAGTTACAACTATTAACATTGTAAATGGCAAAGCTATTAATTTATCTACGTAAAACAAAAAAAACATTGCTATTTACAATACTAATAGCTCAAACTTTTCTACTGCGAGACCTATTGCATTGTAAATGCCTTTTTTATATATAGGTATCACTATTGCTTCAGCCCAAGTTGGAATTAGAGCTATTAATTTAGCTATTTTAACAAACACATAAATAAAAAAGAATTTAATTTATAAGACCAATAGCTCAAACTTTCCTAATGCGAGACCTATTGCATTTCCAATGCTTGTTTGAACAGGTTACTTACCTGATGAGAACCTACGTCGTACTGTGATGATAGTGTTTATCAACCTTTTATCTTTACAGGTCTTGTTTCAAATTATCGCCAACTGGGTGCAACAGACCATTATAAACACAATTAGGAACATTACACCTAATTTTTTGTAGATAGTACCAATCACTTTGACATCTACACTACATGTGAGTAAGGTGAGGAGGTTTGTGCACTCCCTCGTCCTGAAGAAGAAGTTTTTACACTCCGAAACATGTCGACGCACCTTTTGAGGTTGATGTACCTTAAAACACAGTAACAACCTCATCCTGCACCCTTTTAATAATACCAGCCGAGGGCTTAATAAAGTTTATTTTTACCCTACGAGCCAGGTATTTTTTAACTATCACTTTTCACCACTTCACCACTCACATTTATCCCCCCTCACACGCACCTACACATAGTACACTTCAAGTGCTCCTACGTAGTCGTGAGTCGTAGCACGCCGCATCCTGTAGAGGGGTGCGAAGACCCCAATGATGAAGCATGACACCAAGGGGCCTGTTGGTGTGTGAGGGGTATTTTACACAACACTGTGTGCTCCCTACCATTGTAGGGACCAGTACTACCACTTGAGTGGATTCTATTTTGTTTATGTGATTACTAGATCGCCATAAGATCTGTAAAAAACAGGGTACACAATTATGCAGCCAAAACAGGATCGCAAGTGGTTGTCAGTGAGACTCACAAAGGTCATAATCATGGATTCCCATCAAAAATCTCTTATAGATCTATATTCTCATCTGGTCATCCAGGAGAACTGGGGTGATCTGTCCCTAAAGCATTGGGACCATATGCACACACAGTAGCAAGGAAGTCTCAGTGAGTCAAACCCACAGCACTATGTGGACCATGAATTAGATGATACGTATGGGAATAAGTGCAGTGCAAAATGTGATAAAGTGGTGACTTAAAACAGAGTGGTGAAAACAGAGAACAGGCAATTTTATTTTAAATGGTTGTTTCACCCTCTGATTAAAACCAAGAACAGTGCAAAAGGCGAGACAGTCCTAAACAAATATCGACCGTCTCAAATATAGGCCAACATGTTTCAGCCACTAGGAAAAAGGGGTTCCTCAGGCTTTCTTCAGGGCCTCTGTTCATAAGAATTTGCTACCGCTATAGTGAAAATAATATAAGTTAAAGTGAGTAAAAAGGATATAGTTGGACACAATAGTCCATAAGTAACTTGCTCCGTGTCAAAACTGGAGTAGTCTCACATCTAAAAAGGAAACAAACACAAGGATCTCAGTTAAGTATACACAGTGTTACCCCTCTGTCTTGAAAAGGAATTCAATAAGTTATCATTCACCCAGGCTGACCGGGGGTGAAGCCTCACCTCTCCTGGTCCCTGCTCAGTCTGGCGGAGGTCCCGCTCTATAGGAGAGAAGTATAGAATGTTTTACGTGAAACCCACTGCCCAACGAGCAATTCGAGTTCCTACCAAATGCACAAACATAAATAACTTCTCTCTCAACTGCGCTCATTTGTAGGCATCCCAACCCGCTATACACTAGACTACACAAACTGGATATCTGTCATGGGGGTCTGGGCTGGCTAAAAAACAACCTACTGATGCGGACTGTATTCAAAATAACGTATATTACAATGTTCAGAGGATTACTCTCACTGCAATGTCACCAAATCATCAGACCACCCTGTAGGTGGCTAGATCTGCAACCCCATGAAAAGGACCCCTTTTAGTTCGGAAACCCTTACTGGGGGAGGCTAACGCCCAGGTTCTTAAAAGTATGGCATTCGAAAAGGAGATGCATGCCCGACATGTCAGGCGTAGACTAACCTGTCCGTCGTTGCCTCGTATGTAGACGATGAGTCAGGGGGGAGGCATGAGTGTGCCGCATAGTGAAGCCTTTCTACAAAATCTTCGATAGAGGCGGAGTCCCGTAGCCCGGGGCCCGCCCACTTCCGGGATTACGTGTTTATGTTCGTGTTAAACCGCGATACTTCCCACATCAGGAAATATTTCTATTTGGATTTTAAACCTCTTGATCAGCATGTCAGTAAAAAAATTATTATTTGAAACCTACAAGACAGCGCAACACAGAATGTCTGGACTATGGTCCGAAGGTTTACATATCAAATCGCGCGGGACCATAATGGACTACAGAATGACGTCAACTAATGACAAAATGTAGTCCAGGGTATCCCCGTCCATTGCCAATGCGCGAATTAGAATATGTGCAAGTAAGGAATCACACTGAGCTAGAGAGAACTCGAGAGAACTATTGCAGAGTGTGTACAATCTTCTCTTATTCACATGGAAATCAGGTGAAATTTCTGAAAACTGTTGGCACAATATAGCATTCCATTAGGGACTCCCTTAAAGACTGGCCCAAGGGATATAGTCATTAAGTCCTAGGGAGTCTGTGGAAAGTTTATATATCCAACGTTGTTCTTTAGTGAACAGAAACTTAGAAACATCCCCAGTATGTATAGGTATGAAGGGCTTCTCTAGGATCGTCCAAGTAAAATCCTCTTCTGCATGTCTTAGTACAACAAAGTGTCTTGTCAGTTTCGTTAAGGTCTTTTTGCATCTGAATGCACTCTTGTGTTCAAGCATCCTGAGTCGGACCTTACGCGTGGTCATGACCACATATTTGATGGCGCATGGGCATGTCAATAAATAGATCACATGTGAACTATTACAATTCGTGAAAATCCGCTGTTCCCAAGGACGTGCGGTGCTGATGTCAATTTCTGTAGTGTGTCTAGTCTGTGGACATATCGAACAGCATCCACAAGGATGATGCCCTGATACTGCTGGTAAGTCCCATAAGGTGCCTATTGTGCGTTTCGGGGTCTCTTTTGGACGCATGTGTACCAGGCAGTCGTGTAAATTACTCGACTGTTTAAAAGAAAACAAAGGAGGCTCAATCTTATCAGCACTATCATTTAGAATTCGCCATTGTCGGTTCACAATCTTTTGTACCTGATTAGATTTGGTACTGAAGGTACTCACAAATGTGAGACGGTTAAGTGTCGGCTTCACTTGAGGAGGTGCCAAAAGAGCATCCCTGTGATTATTCGCTGCACGTTTCATTGATTGCTTTATCAGGCGTTTTGGATAATCCCTTGCTTCCAACTGCCGGGACAAGCTCTCTGAGTGTTTGGAAAAAGCCTCTTTGGTCGAGCATTTTCGCCGAACACGGAGAAATTGCCCATAGGTCAAATTGTCTCTCAGAGACTTTGGATGTTGACTACCATATAATAGTAGAGAGTTCCTTGCCATATGTTTTCGGAAGAGCTCACTCTCAAGACCAGTTGCGGTGGCATAGATGGATAAATCAAGAAAGGAAAGTCTGTCCTTACTTATTTCAACCGTGAAGCATAAATATCGGTTCTGGTTGTTCAGCCAATGATGGAACTGTAAAATAGAATCACGGTCACCTCTCCAAACCACTAGAACATCATCTATATATCGTTTCCACCACACAATTGATGGAAAAAACGGGTTGGTGGGTGTAAGGATGTGTTGCTGCTCAAAGTTGTGGACATATAGGTTAGCCAGGGACGGAGCAAAAATACTCCCCATACTCGTCCCTGACACTTGGAGGTAAGTTGTTTCCTCAAATTGGAAAAAGTTTTCTTTCATGGCAAGCCTAGCCAGGGCCATGATGAATTTGACTGGAGTGGGGGAGTCCAAAGGTGTACTCTCCAGGATGGACAAGATGGTCTCTAAAGTCTCATCCTGGGGTATAGAGGTGTACAAGGACTCTACGTCAAATGACACCAAAAAATCTGATTCTAAGTTGTATTCAATCTCTGGGATCACTCTCAAGACATCCTTTGTATCTTGAAGATACGTGGGCATAGTCCGCACAATAGGTCGTAAGAAGTGATCCACAAATTCCGAGAGTGGCTCCAGTAATGATCCCAGACCAGAAATAATTGGTCTGCCTGGTGGAGGTCTTTGGGTTTTATGCACCTTAGGAAGTGTATAAAAGTAAGGTAAAGTCGGATGATTTGTCTGTAGAAACTGTGCTTCTTGGTTGTTGATCCAGCCTTCGCTAAGCGCCTCCTCTACCAACGTCTTGATTTCAAGACTTAGTCTAGTTGTAGGGTCTTCCCGTAGTGTTACGTATGAAGCTCTGACCTCTAGTTGGCGGAGACACTCTGCTCTATAATCAGCAGTGTCTTGAATCACGATCGCACCGCCCTTATCGGCCGGCTTGATCGTGATGGTGGCATCTCCTGCTAGTGTCTGGAGGGCCAGATGTTCACATTTGGATACATTTTTGAAAGTCCTGTTTTCATCCGTGACCCACATGTTTTTGATGTCATCAGTCACCGCTTTCTCAAAAGTGATGACCTGAGAGGGTGTCAGGGTAGTGGGAGGCATAAAAGTGGACTTCTTTTTCAGTCCTATGTTCTTATTGTCAATAGCATTGTCTTCCATAGGTTTATCCTTAAAGAAGTAGTGCAATCGTAATTTGCGAAAGAAAGCGGCTAATTCAATTTGCAATTGGAAAGGGTCTCCTGAAAAAGTAGTAACATACCCCAACCCTTTGTTCAGTACCCTTTCTTCTGTATCACTCAGTGGCCTCTTGCTCAGGTTTATCACGAGGCTGAGTTCTGGTTGCTTTGGTTGTTCGTTGGTTGTTGGGAGTTCCTCCTGGTGTTCCTGCGGGTCCCTGCATGGGGCCCTGTTGTGTCTTCCCAATGAACCTGTGGTTGGTGATTTCTCCTCTTGCCTCTCGATCTGCGGGGGCCAAACCCTAAAAAAGGATTGTATTGTGGCTGATAAGATGGATGACCATAATAAGGATCAGACATAGGTGGTTGAAATGGCTGTTGAGGTGGGGGCAAATGGCCCCATGGAGGAAGGGGCCACCATGGTTGTAGATGTGTCTGTTGTTGGCCTCTGTGTTGTTGAAACCTATTGGGCCTACCTCTACTTCTCCCCCCCTGTACTGATGGACCTGTAGTGTCAGTATCACTCCCACTTTCAGAACTTGACCCTGAATAATTAGATCCATATCTTCTGCCATTATTTCTAAAAACTGGGGCGACATAATTCTCACTGGTATAGGGATAAATGACATCATGCTTAAATTTGGCCAAATCTTTCTTGAATTTGTCTACTTTGTTCTGTAGAATGGAATCTTTGAATTCTTTGTTATGTTTATTAGACTCCTCTTGTTGTTTCTTAAACAAGGCTGGTGTTATAGTGGCTCTAATTTCTGTGTCAAGTATTTGGATTTCCACCAAAAACGAATCGGCTCGACCAAAGAGGCTTTTTCCAAACACTCAGAGAGCTTGTCCCTGCAGTTGGAAGCAAGGGATTATCCAAAACGCCTGATAAAGCAATCAATGAAACGTGCAGCGAATAATCACAGGGATGCTCTTTTGGCACCTCCTCCAGTGAAGCCGACACTTAACCGTCTCACATTTGTGTGTACCTTCAGTACCAAATCTAATCAGGTACAAAAGATTGTGAACCGACATTGGCGAATTCTAAATGTTAGTGCTGATAAGATTGAGCCGCCTTTGTTTTCTTTTAAACGGTCGATTAATTTACGGTACCGCCTGGTACACACGCGTCCAAAAGAGACCCCGAAACGCCCAATAGGCACCTTATGGGACTTACCAGCAGTATCAGGGCATCATCCTTGTGGATGTTGTTCGATATGTCCACAGACTAGACACACTACAGAAATTGACATTGGCACCGCACGTCCTTGGGAACAGCGGATTTTTACGAATTGTAATAGTTCACATGTGATCTATTTATTGAATTGCCCATGCGCCCTCAAATATGTGGGCATGACCACGAGTAAGGTCCGACTCAGGATGCTTGAACACAAGAGTGCATTCAGAATCAAAAAGACCTTAACGAAACTGACAAGACACTTTGTTGAACTAAGACATGCAGAAGAGGATTTTACTTGGACGATCCTAGAGAAGCCCTTCATACCTATACATACTGGGGATGTTTCTAAGTTTCTGTTCACTAAAGAACAACGTTGGATATATAAACTTTCCACAGACTCCCTAGGACTTAATGACGATATCCCTTGGGCCAGTCTTTAAGGGAGTCCCTAATGGAATGCTATATTGTGCCAACAGTTTTCAGAAATTTCACCTGATTTCCATGTGAATAAGAGAAGATTGTACACACTCTGCAATAGTTCTCTCGAGTTCTCTCTAGCTCAGTGTGATTCCTTACTTGCACATATTCTAATTCGCGCATTGGCAATGGACGGGGATACCCTGGACTACATTTTCTCATTAGTTGACGTCATTCTGTAGTCCATTATGGTCCCGCGCGATTTGATATGTAAACCTTCGGACCATAGTCCAGACATTCTGTGTTGTGCTGTCTTGTAGGTTTCAAATAATAATTTTTTTACTGACATGCTGATCAAGAGGTTTAAAATCCAAATAGAAATATTTCCTGATGCGGGGAAGTATCGCGGTTTAACATGAACATAAACACGTAATCCCGGAAGTGGGCGGGCCCCGGGCTACGGGACTCCGCCTCTATCGAAGATTTTGTAGAAAGGCTTCACTATGCGGCACACCCATGCCTCCCCCTGACTTATCGCCTACATACGAGGCAACGACGGACAGGTTAGTCTACGCCTGACATGTCGGGCATGCATCTCCTTTTCGAATGCCATACTTTTAAGAACCTGGGCGTTAGCCTCCCCCCAGTAAGGGTTTCCGAACTAAAAGGGGTCCTTTTCATGGGGTTGCAGATCTAGCCACCTACAGGGTGGTCTGATGATTTGGTGACATCGCCGTGAGAGTAATCCTCTGAACATTGAAATATACGTTATTTTGAATACAGTCCGCAACAGTGGGTTGTTTTTTAGCCAGCCCAGACCCCCATGACGGATATCCAGTTTGTGTAGTCTAGTGTATAGCGGGTTGGGATGCCTACAAATGAGCGCAGTTGAGAGAGAAGTTATTTATGTTTGTGCATTTGGTAGGAACTCGAATTTCTTGTTGGGCAGTGGGTTTCACGTAAAACATTCTATACTTCTCTCCTATAGAGCGGGGCCTCCGCCAGCCTGAGCAGGGACCAGGAGAGGTGAGGCTTCACCCCCGGTCAGCCTGGGTGAGTGATAACTTATTCAATTCCTTTTCAACACAGAGGGGTAACACTGTGTATACTTAACTGAGATCCTTGTGTTTGTTTCCTTTTTAGATGTGAGACTACTCCAGTTTTGACACGGAGCAAGTTACTTATGGACTAATGTGTCCAACTATATCCTTTTTTACTCACTTTAACTTATATATTTTCACTATAGCGGTAGCAAATTCTTATGAACAGAGGCCCTGAAGAAAGCCTGAGGAACCTCTTTTTCCTAGTGGCTGAAACATGTTGGCCTTTATTTGAGACGGTCGATATTTGTTTAGGACTGTCTCGCCTTTTGCACTGTTCTTGGTTTTAATCAGAGGGTGAAACAACCATTTAAAATAAAATTGTCTGTTCTCTGTTTTCACCACTCTGTTTTAAGTCACCATTTTATCACATTTTGCACTGCACTTATTCCCATACTTATCATCTAATTCATGGTCCACATAGTGCTGTGGGTTTGACTCACTGAGACTTCCTTGCTACAGTGTGTGCATATGGTCCCAATGCTTTAGGGACAGATCACCCCAGTTCTCCTGGATGACCAGATGAGAATATAGATCTATAAGAGATTTTTGATGGGAATCCATGATTATGACCTTTGTGAGTCTTACTGACAACCACTTGCGATCCTGTTTTGGCTGCATAAGTGTGTACCCTGTTTTTAATAGATCTTATGGCGATCTAGTAATCACTTCTGAATTGACACTGTTTGCAATAGGATTAGTATATATTGTACCTAATTCTTCTGTTGAAGGCCCCTAGTTCACAAACTGTAATAGGCAGAACCTAGTTTACTTAATTACATGTCCCTGCAGCAAGAAGTACGTAGGGATGACTACGCGCAAAATAAAAGTGCGGATCTCTGAGCATAAGAGCTCAATCAGATGTTCAAAACAAGCCACCAGATTAACAAATCATTTCGTGGAGGTTGGGCATTGACCTACCGACCTAAGGTGGACTGTAATTGAACAACCACTGATTCCCCCCTATGTAACTGATGTTAGTAAGTTCCTATTCAAGAAAGAGCAGAAATTGGTTTATAAACTCAACTCAGACAAAATCGGGCTCAATGAAGACATTCCTTGGATGTCGCTTTAAAGAATGGGAAAGAACGGTAAATCTGTCTGGAACTTCTGCACTCTACATATTGCTACAGTCTGGATGTCTTTTCATACACCCAGTTCAAGGGTAACTATCTTTGGACTATTGAGACCCAGTTCCTGTAGTAGGTCTCTAAGGTGTTTGAATCCATGATCAGTATATATCCTTAATAAAGAATACAGCTTTTCTATGTTTCCATGTTGAAATTTGTCATTGAATGAGAAATACGTAAGAGATAATACAATACGCACCACCACCCGCTGATGTCACTGTAGATGACATCTGTAGGTACTTGTGAATGAATCTCCTCAAGAATTTAAAAATACCCCCGTTGCCGAAAAGAATAGCAAGTTGCAATGTTGGGAAGCATGCCAGTGCATGATGGTTATTTCCACTGTTATAAAATCGTCCTCGTTCTTAAAATCATCGACTTTGCCTGTAAAACGGCTCTTCACAAAGTCACATGTGAGTTCCATACCAAAGAACAGCGTTAGTTGAAGGAGGAGGCTACAATAATGTTGAACTACCCTCTTCCTTGTATGTCCGTGTGGACTTTATTTGTTTAAATAAAACACTACTGACCGAGAGAACTTCATTTCCCAGAATCCCTCGACGTCACGAAACAATGACGCGCCAAGTGCGACGCGAAACACCAGAAACTAGTAGAAAGCGCCGCTTTGACCGCCGTGCAGGTACCTCCCCGACAGCCCAGAGGGACGTCCGGAGTACCGACGGACAGGTTAGTGAAAGACGCGGCGGTAACTACTCCTACTTCTCCTGGAGGTGATGGTATCTATGGACTCTAAGTCTCCTAAATGCGAGTGAACAGCTTTCTCGCATAGTATCAGCCCGCATGCGCACGGGCAGACATTGGCAAACTTGGCTGCAAACGAGCAATTTTTGGTACTTGTATGAGACATCAAGTCTAGATCTAAACGGAACTGAGGAAGCTACGCCCGACCACGGGCTATTAGCCATTGGCGTTTCTCTCTCGTTTTTTCGGATTTCATTTCCTGTATTGGCCCGGCTCACATACAGGCAAACACTGAGTTGCGATATAACCATTTGCACATAGTCAGTTCTAAGCAAGCTAGGCTGGTTTATGAAATAGAGAGGTTATGTAAACTTGGACAACTCATAGCAATGGCAAAACCACCGGGTTGTGACGTAGCCGCTTTCTAAACAAGCCATGTAAAAATATAAAGTATTGATTTGGTTCCTTCACTGACAGCTATGCAATACAAGTAACTAGATGTTTGTGTGTCACTTCTCCTTTTCTGTCTATTTGTCCCCTAGAGCGGTGCTCCGTTTACCTGCGCTGTAGCCAGGTGAGGTGGAGCTATTCTCTCCTACCACTTAGGTAAGCGAGTTTATACAAGTGATGTATATGAGACCTGTATGATTAATCATAAAGATAGACATATATTGGCTCTCTCTTTTTTTTTAATTTTATTGTTTTATTGCAAGGAAATACAGCAGTACATGATTACTAGAATAAATCGATGTCCTCTTAAAATACATAACAATTTATAACATAAATCTGATTCAATCAACATAAAAAGTTTAAATCCATTTGGCAATTGGTGCCCAAATTTTCTCCCCCAATATTCTCTTTTTAACCCCCTTTAACTTATATATAGCAGATTCAATATTATACATAAACAATAGTTTTTCACGCCACATAAAAAATGTTGGCGGGTCCGAGCTGATCCATTCCTTAGTAATGCAGGATCTGACTGCAGCCATACATAAAAATAAAAAGTAAGAAATTGGTGTTGACCTAACAACAGTAGGATCAGTACCCAACAACACCAATTCCGCCGTTATCTTAATCTCACTCTTAAGAATAATAGCCAGAAAATTTTCCACATGTTGAAACAACATAGAAAGTTTGGGGCAAGAAAAAAACATATGCAATTCATCAGCTGCATATAACCCACAGCGACTGCAGTTCGTACCTGTCGTGCTCCACTTAGCAACTTTGTTTGGGGTGTAGTATAAATTATGAATACACATAAAATGTTGGGATTTCATCAACCCTGTCATTAGGCAATCTGAAGCCATTTTAATCGATAACAAAATATCCACATCAGATATACCTAGAGTATTAGCCCATTTCCGCTGACATTGTCCTAAATCATCCCCAAATTCCTGAATTAAACTTAAATAAATAGCAGCTATACGGGTTTTTTTTGCAAGAGTTCTAGCAATGGAATTTTCGTCATTTTAACTGGGGGAATTAAAAATTGGTTCTGTAGGAAGCTTCGAAGTTGGAGAAATTTGAAAAAGTCATTTTTTCCCACAGAACATTTGTTCATTAAATCCTGAAATGAAACATATTGATCATTACTAAATAAGTCTCCCAAATACCGTATTCCTTTCTGCTGCCATCTATACATAGTTATATCACAAAAAATTTCAGGTAAAAGGCCCTTTGACATAAGGGGAGTATAAGCATTTAGTTTATATAATTTTATATGTTTACAAATTTTTTGCCAGACTCCAAAAGCCGCCTTGAGTGTCTTATATTTTGTTTTTTTGTGATAGCTGGGCTCTACAATCCTAAAAAAACTACCTTTAACTTGTTCACCCATAATCATTTCGTAGATTGTAGGAGTTTGACAATTCAAAGTTTCTACCCTGTCTCCCATAATTAAAGGACTTATGTATTGCAATGCAGGTACGTGTAAAGTGGTCAGGGTTTGTTAGTTAACTAAACATCAAATGTAAAGCAAAAACTCCATATAACTTAAATCATCATAGTTCATGAATCCAGTATGTATTTTATTTTCAAACATAAATCACTGGATATTTGGTATCATTCAATAAGTACCCAAGGACCTTGGGTTAAAAGTCAGTACTCAAGCATATAGAATAATTCATTGAATCACACAGTCTTATTTACATAAATGAGAGATAAATTGCATTTAAGATCCATCATGCAAGTAGCTTGAGATTTGTAAAGCAACAAAACATATTATTCACATTCCAATTCAAAAAATGCGCGCTCAAAGTGAAAAAGAAAGGAGGTAGTTTAGAGGGGATGGGTGTGATGGAAAGAGGTGAGGACTGGGTAAAGGTGTTGTGATCCTGTTACAATCACAGTAAAATCAAGTGCGACCTTTACAGTCTAAATTAGATCATCAGTTCCATAAAGCTCTTCAACATAGGATCCGTATTATTCCATAGTTTATTCCTATGTTCAGAGTGATGGCATGGGCTGGTTGTCTACGTTTCGACCCCTGGTGTAAGGGTTAGTGGAAACCTCATGCTGGGGTCTTCATCAGGACAAAAAGATCAGGAGCGCCTATGGATAATGTACTTAGGATTAATATCTCAAACTAATAACCTCATTCATTGGTACATTGATCTGGATTAGGAATAGAATGCATACTTCACATAAGGCCATCCAGTGGCTCTTAGATTGGGACCATCGAGGGTTCATATGTCGAAGTGCAATTCTGCAAATGGTAAAATAGGGTAGATTTTAGATAAAGGTGGAGGGGAAACCTCCCCTAAGTAAATGAAATCTCAAACGTTGGTACGGGGTGGGAAACTTACTGGGTCGAGGGAGCTTTCCAGTCTCTTCTGTCATATTCTTGGTCCCAAAGGGTGCGTCAAGCGTCAATTGTGTCTGGGGATTGGGAACAAATTATTGATTGGGGTCAGGTCGGTAGCGAAGAGTTAAAAAACATTATCGCGCTCATATAGCAGGACAGGGGTATAAGGCAAAGCACTCCTCGGTGGTCGGATTAATGACGAAGAGTTTGTAGTTAAAAAATCTTTGCGCGCTAGTGTGGCAAGCAAAGGATCAAGAAGCGTCATATTCCTCGGTGGACTGAGGGTTAGAATGGGATTATTGTTGAAATGTGGTCGATAGAGAACAATAATCCCCGCGCGTATGTGGCGAGGCAAGGGTCTAAGTGATGTAGCACTCAAGGGTTCCAGTCAATAACGACCCGATATTCAAGTCGGGGTTAAATGACATAATAAATTAAAAGCCATCAGGTTTGTTTAGGCAAATGTTGGCTCTTAATGTGCCAATCGGAGCCCTATGGGCGATGTACAAGGGACACTTCGCACCATAAGTACAAATATTCCACTCAAATGCTCGTATCCCGTGCTGTGGCCGGGTGCGAGCAAACCAAAGCGCAACTTGCCTCTCTGTGTGGTTGCAATAATCCTGTGCGCGAAAACTGATCGCGCCTGCCCCGGTGGTTGTCTGCTGGATGCAGACGTCTAAATTAGAAATCAGTGCAGCTTACCTCATCATCGCCGAAGATGGCCAGTTAATAACTTTCTCGTTCGCTACCGGGCATGAAATGAGCTGCCTCGAGGTACAGCAGCTAGATACTGTCTGGGGGCTCGCCGGCCGGCAGCCAATCCCGGAGCAGTATCAGATTTTAACAAGGGATCGGGGTAAAAAAGCTATTACGGGTGCCTCAAGGGACGCGGCTGAAATCTCACAGTAACTCATTGGGCTAGAGTAACAGTGGGCCTTAATAAGGAATGATTAACACAGGATGTCACTGGGTTAGGTTGCTACTAGATGTAAATTGCTTAATGTCAGATGGGTTATATTAAACACATACATATCGGTGGGGCATATATACTCAGTTAGTTTGGAAAAGAGTGGGCAGCATAAGTCAGTGAGCAGGATAGGTCAGTACATACAGTCGACATAGCTATGTAATAAACAGGCAATATTCAAAACATAGTCCTAAGGTTGGAAACACATAGTGACTAAACTGTATTTAATCATACATGAATGAAACCATTGAATTACACAAGCCAAGTAGGTAACATGGTCCTAGGTGTGGTTATCCATGCTGGTTAGGTTCATACATGACAGGAAAAGCTTTCAAAATAGGCCTGCCCCTAGGTTGTATTAATCGGGATCTATCAATGCCATTTGAGCAAATGTGGCATCCGATTCATTCAATCCATTACGGACAGAGTCAAAGGCCTGCATCCACTTGCATTCCCTCAGATTCATAATAGAGTTCAGGTCACCACCCCGTGGGCCTAGTGTGATTTTCTCTATAACCACCCACTTCAGGGATTCTGGTGTGTGTGTGTTTGTTAGGAAATGGTCAACCAAAGGTGCCCCTGCCGTTTGGCATCTTATTCTGCTACAGTGTTGCAGTATTCGGTTCTTGATCTTTTGCTTAGTTTGGCCAATGTAAATAAGGCCACACGGGCAGAAAATTGCATAGATCACTCCGTTGCTGTTGCAGTTCGTGAAAGTTATTATGGATAACTGATTTTGTTTCCATACATAGTGTACATGCCTTACAATTACTACACTTATAATTTCCAAGTGTAATGGGTAAATTTAGCATTGATTGAATGGTTGGGACCGGTGGACTGTCCAGCATGGAGCGTACTACGCAGTCTCTTACGCTTTTAGCCATCTTGAAAGCGTGCATTGGCGGGTTAGTCACTTCAATTGCATCTGATACAATGTGCCAATGCTTGTTGACTAACTTCCTTATTTCATGGCTCATGCTGCAATAAGTGGTGACACAGATCATCCTGTCTTCTGGAGTGTTTCGGTTTTTGGGTACAAGCAAGTTCTCTCTGTTGTAAAACCAGGCCCGTTTGCGTGCCCTTTTAACCAGTCTTTTAGGATAGCCTCTTTCGAGCAAGCGGAGGATAAGTTCATCGGATTCGGCAAAATAGTCCTCCTTAAGAGTGCAGTTTCTCCTGATCCGGAGGAACTGGCCGAAGGGTAGGTTGTCACGCAGGGCACGGGTGTGATGGCTTGAATATCTTAGCAGCGTATTCCGCTCACTTGGTTTTCTATACAGGGTCGTGTGCAGCGCTCCATCTCTTTCTCTGATGCTGATGTCCAAAAAATCGATTGATTTGTTGCTGCAGCTTGAAGTGAACTGGATATCCTGCGATTGGGTGTTCAGCCACTGGGTGAATAATTCAAGTTCCTGTTGTTGTCCTGTCCAGATGATCAAAATGTCGTCTATGTAACGACGGTATTCAGTAATATTGTTGAGGTACGGATTGTGTGGAGAGAGGATGTGATGCTGCTCATAGTCACTCATATATAGAATGGCCAGGTCAGGAGCAAAGGCTGCCCCCATCGCTACACCTTTACATTGCATAAAGAATTTATTTTGGAATACAAAAAAATTTTTTGTCATGGCAATCTCCAACAAGTCAATTAGGAATTCTGTCGGCACTCCTGTTGGTTGCGGTCTTGTGGACAAGGCTCTTCGTATCGTGGTTAGTGCTGGACCCTGGGGAATGCTCGTGTATAATGACACAATGTCCATTGTGACCAGTAGTTGATTATCCTTATCAAATGGTCGTTGGTCGACCAGGTTGATCACCTGCATGGTGTCCCTCAGGTATGTCGGAGTTGCTTCTGCTAATGGCTTCAAAAAGACATCCACATATTTGCAGAGAGGCTCCAAAAGGGAGCCGCATCCGGATATAATAGGTCTCCCTGGTGGTTTAATGGGGTTCTTGTGGACCTTGGGTAGAACATAGATGGTAGGAATGCGTGGCTGATTCACGTTAAGATATAGGTATTCTTTCTCAGTCAAAAAACCGTCCTCCTTCCCTTTCTCAGTGATCGCAGTGATTTGAAGTCTGATCTCCTTCGTGGGGTTAGTTGCTATCGGTCGATAGCTGACCCCATCCCTCAGTTGAGAGTATATTTCTTGTGTGTAATCATTCACGTCCATGATAACTATCGCTCCTCCCTTATCTGCTGGCTTGATCACTAGTGATTTGTTGTTCTTCAAAGCATCAAGGGCAGTGCGTTCACTCTTCGTGATGTTGTGTTTGACATAGGGTCTCTTGGCACACGTCTTAAGCACATCCTTTAGTACTAAGCTCTCGTACGTTAGAACCCGATGGTTGATCATTGCCGTATGTGGCGTGAACGTGGAGGGTGGTCGTAAATTGGTGAATGCTCTTGTCACGTTCGGGGGTTTGTGTAGAAAAATGTTTTTTAAACGGATTTTCCGGAAAAATTTAGCAAGTTCAGTTTTGATATTGAACAAGTTTGCGTGAGACGTTGGAACAAAGGAAAGGCCCTTGCTGAGGACCCTAGATTCATCCTCTGATAAGGTTTGTCTGGATAGATTCATAATTGGGCAGCCTTCATTCACCAGCGGTATGTTTTCCTCCGGGTACTGATTTCCCCGTGGTTGTCCTGTTGAAATCTCACTTGTTTGTTGTTGTATCCTTGTTGTCTGCCGTCGTCCCAGTTCTGTGGAGTTTGTCCTCTGGTGGGACGTCTGTTCCACCCTCCACCTCTCCCACGGGGGGGGCGCCATGTGCTGTCCTCTAAAAAAGGCTGTTGGGGTCTGTTGGATGGGTCTGGGGGGGTTGGTACCATTGGTCTTGATTTTGGTAGTTAGCACTGGGTCCAGCCGTTTCGTTATCACTCCCCCCACTGTATGAAGAATCAGAAAAGTTTGTGTATCTTCTTCTGCTAGAGATCACGGGTCACCCGACCAATAATGTCGCCACTTCTGGCTTCGGGCCCATATACTTTACTTTATCATATACATTGATCAGGTTACCACACAATCTACTATCAATAATTGTGAGTTCCCTTTCGATTTATTTCCAGTGTACCCAACTTACCATCCACCGTTATGGGTACCTATGACCACGATGGGTCAGGGAGCTAGCTGTAAAAGGAAAGGCAGCAAAATATACTATTCACCATATATCTTTACTTTTCATAAAATGACCACGGACAACTGGAAGTTTTGAAAGTTTATCTTAAATTCAAGTAAAGGGCAGTCATACAGGTTTACTAAAAGAATGCTAGTGCGACAGGGAACCCGCTAAGTGAGAGGAAAACTAAGATAAAGGGCAAGGTGAACACGCTATAAATCTGAGTTACTTAGTCAGTTTTCGAGAGAAAAACCAAGACCATATCAGGAAGTTGCAAACTGCAATACAGAAAATGATTTCTAAAAGGTAGGGTAACATAGGAACACGCTATGAAATCAAATGCAAATGACTTTATGAAATGCAATGGTTGCAGGAGAAAGCATGGAAAATTATTCACGTGCAAAGGTATGTCTTTATTGAAGCAAAGACAGAAAAATAGAAAGGTGCAGTTTTAAGAATTTCAGAGCAATATTTACCTAGACTGGTGTGAAAACCAACCCTGGCCACGGGTCAGTTAAGGACAGGAAAACCCTCAAGGAAGGATAACCCTCAGTGGGACAGCAGGTGCAGAATGGACACCCCAGGACAGGACAGGAAACCCAGATTCGGATCAAGCCAGGACCACCAGGATACGACCAGCACCCGCAGTTTGGAAGCAACGCCTGCGCTCCACCCTCTCTGCAGCTATCGATCAGGACCCCGATTGGGTCAGCGAATTCCCCAGCAAAGTGCTCCGCCAGCACTTAAGGTTCAGTAAAACCTTCAGAGTCTATGGTCAGATTTCGGACAGAGAGCTCCGCAGCACCTCTGTATCAAGTCACCTATTGAGTGCGTTGGGTCAGTGACAGGTCAGCTATTCAGACAAGTCGGGCAATTTCTCTAGTTAAACCTAGGCTAGTTATACTGTTTTAGGACAGGGTACCACCCCCCAAATGTTGCAAAATGTCAGAATCCCCAATTTGGATTGGTCCTAAGGTAGGCTTTGGTTAACACACCAATCAGAACAGACTATTCTAAGGCCTAATTTGCATCCTAAGGTGCCGCCTAGCAAGATTGGGGTTCCCACGAGAAGTCGCACGGAATACAATGAAAATGTATACAATGTATTACAATATAGCATAATCTAGATGCTTCTGGCTGGGTGAAGGTGCACGTTCCCAGGCAGGCTCTGCCAACAACCTTCTTTGGCTTGGTTTCAATGCCCTTTCACTGCATCTGCTCATGCGCCGATCTGCCCTCCAAGATGGACTCCCCATCCCCATTCACCCCTCAGTGCCGAAGATACATGAAAAGTAAGCGAAAACAAATTAGTACATAAAAATAAATGAATGTATTACATGTCATGATTTCACATTTCAGGTTTATCATTATAAAAATATACTATGCATTATTGGTAAGTGCAACGAACAATTTCACAAGAGCAGCAGCACAAAGCTTCACCACGTTATCAGCGCATAGCCATCTTATTGCTTATTACGCATGCGCACCCTTTCCCTCCAAAACTATTTCTACACGAAGTCACGTGAGTGTGACTGACGCATGCGCAGAAGAGGAAAGTCAAGCAGCGGCCATTTTAGAAACACGGATTAATCGTATTAGTAAAACACATAGGCAAGCATCTCTATGATACCCACGCACATCCAAAATACATAAAATTAGTAAAACGAACAATTAAGTTACGAGATTATAATAGATTTTCGAGGTTCTTGAATTGAGCAAGTCGCGATGCGAAATCTTGCTCTATCAATCCCCTCTTTGATGATATTTACTATCATCACAAAAAATGGAACCAGATGCCAACTTTCTTTCACACCTTGTACATTTCTATCTCTTCCAACAGACGATTCAATTTTTCTTTCTCATTTAAAGTAGGGTGAGAATTTTTCACCTTTTTATAAATCTTATTATTCATTTCTTCTAATTCAAGCTCATCCGCACTTCGTTTCACTCCTCTCGCATTCACTTGGTATTTCTTTCGGTGTTTGCGACATTTGCAACAGACGAATATGAGAAATAGGATAAGACCTATCACTCCAATTGGCACCAGTACCTTAAACAATAAGCTTTTACCTAAACTAGCAAACCAATGACCTACATTGGAGAGACCATCAACCAGTCTCTTCCAGGCACTGTCAACCTCGAGTGGTTTGAGTTCCTTTTCCAAATTAGTAATGTTTTTCACATATCTTTTGAGCTGTACGCTTTTGTCCGGAATGTAAGTGCAACAATGTTGCGCTTTCAACATCCGGCAGACTCCGCCCTCTTTTGCTAATAAGGTGTCAAGAGCAAGTCTGTTCTGCAAAACCATTGATCTGATCGCAACCATTTCAGTATTGACCAACAGGAATCCATGAGCTGTGTCAGTAGACAACACAGCCACTATTGTGGACAATTTGCAAATTCTGTGAGTGCTCAGAACCACTCCCACTCCAGGTATCAGTGCACTAAAAATACTACCCATTATTTCACCTACGCTTTCTCTTTTGCTACGCACTAAGCCATTAGTATTTTCATTGCTTCCAGAAATCTCATTCACATGGTATATTTTCGGGAAGACAATGCCAAAATAGCAGCTTCCATACCAGTGATCCGGCAATTTTAAATAAGCCTTGTCTCCACATATATAATAAATTCCAGGAAACACAGGCTCTGACCCATTTTTGAATCCCCAACCTCCAATTACCTTGTAATTGTGTTCACATTGACTGGAACCAATGAAAATGTTATCATAATAACTAGTCTTCTCGCGATGAAGACAGAGTTTCCCTTTCTTTTCGAAATCCAGCAACAAAGCAGGCCCTGCCCCGCCATTTGAGGTGCTTTCCATGTTCTCGGCCCATTTAGGTGTTTTCTGCCTTTTGTCATTTGCCTTCCTTTGGAAACTCTCCCTTCTTTTCTCTGCCATGTTTAAAAATATCTTTTCTTGTTCATGTAATGTACAGGTCAAGTTATCTCTGTGTGCTTCAGCTATGTCTATATTGCCTATAGTCAGAAAATAGTCTCCCATATATCGTATTACGTCACTTTTGGTATGTACAGGATTCAGATTTCCACGAATGGGAAGTTCAGAAAAGATCACGTCATTATTAGAATAATAGTACTGTAACGGTCCTCTTTTGTAAAATAAGCTTGCTAAAATACGACAGGAAATTCCATAGGTCAGAGGTAGATGATGATATGTCACGCCTTCAGCCACAGAAGTAGGTAGCTTCATGCAGACATAACAATCTTCTATTTCCATAGTTTCTACGTAATGCACTAACAAATTTGCAAAAACATTTAAATGTGTCTTGTTTCTAACTCCGTGGTAATGTAGTCCTTCCTCATCTGATGCTTCTAAGTCTCGTTTTGTCTGTCTGAGTGCTTTTTCACGTCTTTCTACACTTCGTGTTGTCAGTTCTTCAGTGTCGGTAATCTGAGTAGGGTCAATATTAGTATTTTTGCTAACCATAAAGGGAATGAAAACTGTTAATCCTATCCAAATTAATATTACTATAACTATACTACATATACACACTTTGCAGCATGTTTTGCAACAACTGCGGCTAGGTCTACCACTCACGTTTGAATCAGACATTTTGGCTCAGAAGGAAATTTTAACCCCTCTTTGCAGCTTTTCCCAGGTATTTTTATGGCTGACCAATTTCACGGAGGTTCTTCCTCTTCCTCTGCAGAGTAATCAGGAATGGGTTCTCCGTCGCTTTCGTCAGTAATATCAAGATCCTCAAAGTTTTCCAAGATTAAGTAGGTCCACTCCGGATCCTTGTATTTTTCGTTTTGTCTCTTTATTCTTTCACTCCTTCTCTTGGAGTTATCTTCAGGTATTTCTGCAATTCGGGGACTTTTTCTTATGTCTGCAAGTATCTCTTGGACTGTTTTTATTCTTAATCTTAGTCTCTTAATATACCTTGGCTCAATGTGCTTCTTTTTCTTGAGTCTTTTAGCTGGCACTGTTATTTGGCTTTCTTCTAATGTCCTTTTATTTTCACTTGTTTGTGGCACTTCAACTTCTGTCTTCTCCCTTTCTGTCTGACTAGTCCCAGGTCTTGTATCTATTTCTTCTGCCTGGTCGCTAAGCTGGCCTGGTTCAGGTATTTTTTGTGTTTCACTTTCAACTGTCTCTGTTTCTATGTCCTGAACATGTTCTCCTAGTTCTGTCTGATCCTGCTCGAGCACTTCGATCCCTTGATTTTCTTCTGCTCGAACTATTACACTATGTCTAGTCTGTCCCTTTTCGATATCAGGAGTCTGTGGAGGAGTATCGATCACTTGTTCTGTCCCTGTCTGACCTTCTTCTTCGTCCTCAGTTTTGATGTGAATCTCAATGATCTGAGGGTCTTCGCCTGTGCCTTGCTCGACCTCTCTATTCCACTCTCTGTCTTCCCTTATTCGCTCTCTTGTTCTCAGTGGATCTCCAGTAAGATCGATTATGGGTATCCAATCTTCTGGCCAGATCCTCTGCAGCTCGTCATCAGCTTCTTTCGGACCAACGTCTGTGGGTTCCTCGGCAGTACTGGTGCTTGGCCATACGTCATCGGCTGCCTCTGGACCAACGCCTAAAGGACCCTCAACGGGACTGGTGCTCGGCCGTCTGATATCAGCTACTTCCGGACCAACGTCTGTAGACCCCTCAGCGGGACGACCTTCAGCTCCAGGCTCCTCGTCTGGTATCACCTTCTGGGTATGGCTGGCATGGATCCACTTGGGAACGCCTGCACACTTCACTGCTGTCGTCGTTACCAGGATTACTTGGCGCTTTTTCCCCCACCTTGGCGCAAGGCAACTTGAACGAGTATGCTTCTTTATCTTAACCCAGTCACCAGGAACCAATTTGTGAACTGGAGTTGTCGGGTTGGCGACGGCGTCTGCCCCAATCTGGCGAGAGATAGAACGCACTTGGTCACCCAGTTGCTTGCAGTATTCAAGTACCAAATCATCAGAAATGCTTAACAGTTTGTATCCTGGTACCCATGCTTGTCTCATCACTCTTCCCATCAATATCTCATGGGGGCTCAGGCCTGTTCTTCGATCTGGAATGCTTCTGAGTCCCATCAGAACAAGAGGCAGGGCATTTATCCAGTTCAAGCCAGTAGAATCACATATTTTTGCCAATCTATTTTTTATTGTACCGTTTATCTGTTCTACCACTCCAGAAGCCTCTGGATGATATGCACAGTGCAGCTTTTGTGTGATCCCAAATGCTTTACAAAGCTGGGCCAAAATTTCATTCTGAAAATGTCTGCCTCTATCTGAGTCAATAAAGACTGGAACCCCGAATCTAGGTATCAACTCTTTTAGTAACAATTTGGCTACTGTTATGGCATCATTCTGTGTGGCAGGGTAAGCTTCCACCCATTTTGAAAATAAGCAGACAATGACAAGGACATATCTTTTTCCCTCACAACGAGGCATGGTAATGAAATCAATTTGTATTCTCACAAAGGGACCCCCTGATCTCCCAATTTTCATCAGTTCAACTTCTGTTTTCTTGTCAGCGTTGAACTGCTGACATGTCAAGCACCTCTGGCAAAGGGACTCTGCTACCTTCCTGAATTTCTTGTTGTACCAAGTCTGTTGAAATACCAGAACCATGGCGTCCCTCCCAATGTGTGATCCCTCATGTATCAATCGAGCCATTGGGGCAAGCATGTGTCTTGGTAACACAGGCATACCATTTGGGCCCACCATGACACCATCCTCACGTCTCGTTTTACAACCTTGTTCTTTCCATTTCTCTTTCTCTTCCCAGGGCGTCACATGCTGCCATTCTCTCACTTCATCCCAAGTAGGCACTTCTTCAAACATTCTAAGTTGGCAGCTGTTTCCAACCCCACCCCGATTGGGATTTATTCTCAGTCGATCCTTAGCACATTGTTTTGCCACCCGATCAGCGAAATCATTTCCCAAAGATACGGGGTCAAGGCCCTTCTTATGAGCAACACATTTGACCACTGCCAATTCTTTTGGTAATTGGATTGCCTCTAAAAGGTCTTGGACAACTTTTCCATTCCGAATGGGGGTACCTGAAGAAGTCAGGAATTCTCTTTGTAGCCATAATTGGCCAAAGTCATGCACAACCCCGTAACAGTACTGACTATCAGTATACACTGTTACTTTTTTGTCTTTTCCCAATTTGCAAGCTCTTATCATGGCGATCAATTCAGCTATTTGTGCAGACTTTACTCCAAATAGATAAGATGCTTCTTCAATTTTGCCTAACGTGACCACAGCATAGGCAGCACTTAGGCCTCCTAGTTCATGTCTTAAGCAGGAACCATCCACGAACCATTCCACATCATGCACAGGCAAAGGAGTTTCTTTAATGTCTGGGCGAGGTTTGGTACTAAACTCAGTCAGGTTAATGCAGTCATGCTCATTATCTCCCTTCTCTTCCATTACCATTGAGTCAGGGATTAGAGTGGCAGGGTTTAAAATGTTACATCGGGTAATAACGATATTTGCAGCACCCATGAGAATCCTCTCATATTTAGTCAGCCGACTAGGGGTGAGATACTGAGTTTTTGTACGAGTCAATAGGATCACAACTGCATGTGGAACATATACAGTTACAGGATGTCCCATAATGATAGACTCACTTTGTTCTAAACTGGTGCAAGTTGCAGCTACTGCTTTTAGACATCCAGGTAGTCCAGCAGCCACTGGATCCAAAGTGGCAGAAAAATATGCCACAGGCCTTCTGATCAACCCATGCTCCTGAGTCAGGACTGACAATGCACAATTGTCACGAGTGTCACAGAATAAGCCAAACTCCTTGGAGTAGTCAGGCATTCCCAGAGCAGGGGCTGTACACAGGCAATTTCGCAACTGTGTGAAAGCTGTTAGGCTCTCGTCATTCCATTCAACTGGGTCCTTTGCTCCTTTCTTTGTCATTTGTATCAAAGGTTTTGCAAGAACTGCAAATCCCACAATCCATTGCCTGCAATAACCTACAACTCCGAGGAACATTTTGATTTCTTTCTGAGTACGGGGTAACTGCATATTCTGAATTATTCTGACTCTCTCTGAGGTGACTTTTCTGATACCTTTTTCTATCTGGTGTCCCAGATATTTCACTGATTTCGAACAGAACTGTAATTTCTCAGGGGCCACTTTATGTCCCTTTTCACTCAGGTGATTGAGTAGGGCAATGGTGTCAACCACGCAATCCCTATGGCTTTTAGACGCCACCAATAGGTCGTCAATGTACTGTACCAAAACAGATTTTCCAGGTAAGACTAAAGTTTCAAGGCATTTTTTCAAGATCTGATTAAAGATAGAGGGGCTTTCTGTGTACCCCAGGGGGACCCTATTCCAGACATACACGTTACTGTTGAAAGCAAATGAGAAAAGAAATTTGCTATCTGGATGCAATGGGATCGAAAAGAAAGCATGACATAGGTCTATCACAGTGAACCATTCAGCATCCCAGGGAATCTGATACAGGATGACTGCTGGGTTTGGGACAATGGGACAGCAAGGAACCACAATTTTGTTTACCTTTCTCAGGTCCTGCACTACTCTGTACTTGCCATTAGGCTTCTTAATGCCCATAATGGGTGAATTACACGGGCTACTCATTACTTCCTGTATGATGTTTGCTTCTAGCAATTTCTGTATTTCAATAGCAACACCTGCTCTCACTTCGGCACTCATTTTGTAAGGCTTAGTGTTGGGGTAAACTGCATTTTCTTTCATTGTTATCTGTATGGGATCTACGTTTTTCATCAACCCTACATCCTTTCCAGTAAAGTCCCACACTTCTGACTTCACTGTCTGCTGGAGTTCTTCAGGTAAGTCCTGTATAGTCATTCGTTTTATTTCTGAGTCAGGTCTAATTAACATTAGCTTGTAGATACCGTCCTCATCTGGTGTTTGAATTTCGACGCCCTTTGGTGTGCAAAAGATGGTACAATTCATTTTGCACAGCAAATCACGTCCCAGCAAATTTACCGGACTGGTATCACAGACAGCAAATCTGTGCATTTGTTTAAAGTTTCCAATTGAGATCTCCATGGGTTCGGTAACAGGTGTACTAATCAATTGATTAGATACTCCTACTACTTGGATTGCTTCTCCCAAGAGGGGTAGGTTTGGAACGTCCACTGTTCTCACAGTAGAACGGGTAGCACCAGTGTCCAATAGAAAGGTGACATCATTTCCATCAACCTTTCCTTCAATATATGGCCCTGACTGGTCTACCGGCAAAGAGGCGCCAAGTACGCACTCCTCGTCCTCCCCTCTCAGGCCCCGTCAGTATTGGTCATCACAGAAAAAGGTGTCGTTCAACAAATACTGCGAAGTTGCTGTATTTCTATCCTCATTGCCTCCCCAGACTTCTACATCATCACCCTGTGGTGACTTCCCTTTAAATATAGGCTTTGGCGCTCGAGGCACTTGAATCGTTTTTACCTGTTGCTGGGTCTTTCTTTGCTTTTCATTCTGCGTCTGTGGAATTAAATCAGGTGTTTGGGCATTATCAACTTGTAAATACGGACACTCGTCTCGCCAATGTCCAATTTCTCCGCACTGATGGCAGGGAAATTTCTTTTTGGCTTCCTCTCTACTCATTTTAGGTCGGGGCTTTCCTCCATTCCCTCCCCCAGGACCTTGATTCTGAGTAACTTTATTTAATTTACTCAGTTGCTTTTCCTGTTGTTCTGCGAGCTTTACTTGAGCCCACATCACCTTCTCCTTCAGGGCCTTTTTCTTTTCTGCCATTTCATCCTCACAGTACTTGGCGTACCGTAGGACCTCATCTATCTTTTTGGTATGCCAACAGATTTTATTATCCTTTATCCACTGACAAATTTCGGGTCTTAAACCGTTTACAAACCTGTAAATGAAGTGGGTCATGTCCTTCATCTCGATGTTATCTATACCACTGTATGTTTTGAACACCTGCAACAGCCTTTCATAAAACGAGTGCACTGTCTCGTCCCTTTCCTGCGTGGTTCTATCTATCTTGGTCCAATCAGTTTCTTTTGCAGGTACTTTTATTTTCAAATGTTGAATTACCTGTTCATACTTCCTCATCACTTCCTTTGATGGTTCCCCTGTTTTGTCATCTCTCGGGTATTCCTCACTAGGCCAGGCGATGGCTATTTTACACTCAGTCCACAGATCTACAGGGACCACTATGTCAAAGAACCCATCCTGGTCTTTCCATAGTCATTTCTGCACTTTTACGAATCTCTCTACCTGCCGGTACCAGTCGACTGGTTTTTCTCGTAATTTTGGTAAGTCATTTGTGAAGGACACAATATCCTGACGGGACCACGGGACATGTACATATTTTCCCCCTGGTACTTCACGCATAGGGCATAACTGTTCTGGCTTTTCAGCTTCTCTTAGAGCGAATTCGGGAGTTACCTGCCTAGACCTGGCCTCATCTTTCTTCCTAGCCCATCTGGCTTTCCATTTTTCCACGTCTCCCCATTTCTGCAACACTGTCAATAGTTCCTTGACCTGTGCCTTTTTCCCTGACACATTCAGGTTTTCCAAATCTTTATCTGAAAATTCTGCTCGGTAGGGTTTCTGCAAGGGTTTCGATTTTGAAATGTCTATTCCCATACTAGCAGCAGTATCAGTCAATTTTTCATGAAGTACTCGGACATTTCGGGTAAGACTTTTGCACATAAACAACAGCTCTTCTTCAGAGTAGGTATTTAATCTGTCTAATCCCACGTTTCCTGCCATTAATTCTTCTATCTCTACTCTCAGTTTGTAGAGGTCTAAAGGTTTCGTTTGCGAAGTTTGTTTCTCTAATTCTTGACTCCATCTTTCAATTTCTTCAGGTGTGACCAAAGTGACACTTCTAGTACCCGAAGTCGATTCCATTTGAATCTCCCTCGCATTGAAAGGATTATGTCTTTTCTGCATTCTTTTCCCTGTATTTCTAATGGGCAGATCCATCAGTGAGACTTCAGATTCACATTCGCTCGTCTGTTCATCTACAATTAAGGGTTCTGGTCTGGACTGTGCTATTACGGGAGTAATGACTGGAGGTTTTGGACTTTCATGCCGATCCCCGTACAATGAAACTACGGGTCCGATTGTTACTGGGATTGTCAATGCTTCAGGACTGGTATTTAACTGGGTCATTTTCTGAACGATCTCAGCTCTCTGTTTTGCTAGAACCTCCCGCTCCTTTTCTTCCAGTAATCTCTCTATGGATTGGTCATGTAACACCTGCGGGGTTAGTGTGGGAGCATAACTTGGGGCAGTGGGATGAGTCTCACTAGGTCCTTCACCATAATTTGGTCTTGGGAATAAACTTCCTGTACCTAGGGATCTTCTTTCTTCCTCATACTGTGACTGTAATAACGGCATTCCTGAACTTGAGGGTCTCATCTCGCCTCCGTAGGGAGGTCGAGAACAAAAATCTCCTTCACGGGAATATCCTGCCTCCCCACTAGCTGACATCCTGGGGTAAATGTTTCTGGTATCCACTGGTCCTAGACTCTCGGTATAGGGAGGAATGTGGTAACCCCCTCCTACACTTGCGGACCTAACTTCTTCCTGAGGAGGAAGTCTTCGGGAAATATCTCCTGTACTGGAAGGTCGATGTCCCTCATTATAAGGAGGCGGACTTCTTGTACATAGGTCATCTAATAATTCATCATCCGACTCTCCGATGGGTACCCAATGTTTAGATTTTTCCAACTGTTTCTGTCGCCCAGAAGGATCATCTGCTGGCATCATGGGAAACAATCCCTCCACTATCATATTCTGCCTCCACTGTTTCATCTTTTTAGCTCGTGCTTCCTGTTTCAATTTTGGATAAAATTTTGTTAACCCTTTATCCATCCGTGGCTTATCCTTTTCGAAAGCCTCGATTTCCCATTCCTCTAGCGCTTCATACTGCGTTAATCTAGGTCTGGGATGTAAATCATTCATTCGGGTTCTCAAATTAAATAGAATTCTGCTGTTAAATGTTCCATCTAACGGAAAAGCCAACACTCCGTCATCTTTCGTGTATTCCATCCAATTCTCCAACCATACACATGTGTTGTACCCTTTATCGAACATCATGAAAGATGCGGGAGTGTTAGGTTGCGGTATGACAACACCTTCCCTAGTTTTAGTTTTAATCGGCTTGTCCTTTTTGAAATAATTCTTCACCTTATTTACAAGAGATACTTTTCTCTTAGTTCCGTACATAATGTTGTTTTTAACTCCTTTCCACTGATCGTTCTCAAATCCCATATAACGTGGATCAGGTCTGGTATGCGGTCTATACGAATGCCACATACGATTTTTACGAGTGATTTTGTTTACAAAACCACTTCCAATCCAAGTGCGTCTATTATTTTCGTGCGACCAATGAAATGCACGAGTTCAAATAATCTCGACCAATGGGTGCGCGGCCCTTTCGTGAGACAGTTCCCACGCTCCGGCGCTCGCCCCTCCTTTACAATTCCAGCTCCGCTACCAGCCCGCTGCGTCTACCAATCCCAGCGCGGCACGGAGTGACGTCAGAGCAGCTTCGCGACTGACTCCCTCCTTCACAAGGTAACGGAAACTTTCTTTCTTTCTAAAGTGCTTAGTGCTTGGTTATTTTACAACGAATACACATTCGCCACCGTGCTCAAGTGTCTAGACAGGAAAGAATTTGTTTCGCTGCAAGTAAACTACTTCCATTTACTTTTCACTCACTACGGGTAGATCTCTTCTGCCTACCCTTCACACTAGCATTGGAGAACCTGTTACTCCCCTAGACTCATCCACTTCTCCGGGATATATCTGAGACTAAGGTTTCCCCAGCGAACCCCTTTGCTTTCACGCAAGCTCCGATGAACCCGCTACTCTTCCGATGTGACCCTGACTAGGTTACGCCACAACGGGAATTTTGCCAATGAACCTCGTTACTAACATTTATTCAATCATATATTCAGAAAAAACCCTAGTTAGTGCTTCCAGTTCTGCCTAACCTGCACCAACTTTCCTTAAAACAGTGACCTCAACGCGAATGGATTCTATTCACCACTCGCTATTCAATTCCCCGGGGACTTCCGACACAACAAATAACGCTTAACTTACAACTGTGTTAATACATATATCAGTACAATAATAGAAAAAAACCAATTTAAAACATTTCATAACTTTTCAAAGCAAACACTTCAAGTGAGTGATCAGATCACCCGAATTGCCTACTCTTGTTAGCAGCATCCGACTTAGCTAGACTAACTAGTCCTACCTATCCTTTAACTAGTCCCTAACCATAACTCTGCTACCAGAAAATTACTGCTAGAGATCACGGGTCACCCGACCAATAATGTCGCCACTTCTGGCTTCGGGCCCATATACTTTACTTTATCATATACATTGATCAGGTGACCACACAATCTACTATCAATAATTGTGAGTTCCCTTTCGATTTATTTCCAGTGTACCCAACTTATCATCCACCGTTATGGGTACCTATGACCACGATGGGTCAGGGAGCTAGCTGTAAAAGGAAAGGCAGCAAAATATACTATTCACCATATATCTTTACTTTTCATAAAATGACCACGGACAACTGGAAGTTTTGAAAGTTTATCTTAAATTCAAGTAAAGGGCAGTCATACAGGTTTACTAAAAGAATGCTAGTGCGACAGGGAACCCGCTAAGTGAGAGGAAAACTAAGATAAGGGGCAAGGTGAACACGCTATAAATCTGAGTTACTTAGTCAGTTTTCGAGAGAAAAACCAAGACCATATCAGGAAGTTGCAAACTGCAATACAGAAAATGATTTCTAAAAGGTAGGGTAACATAGGAACACGCTATGAAATCAAATGCAAATGACTTTATGAAATGCAATGGTTGCAGGAGAAAGCATGGAAAATTATTCACGTGCAAAGGTATGTCTTTATTGAAGCAAAGACAGAAAAATAGAAAGGTGCAGTTTTAAGAATTTCAGAGCAATATTTACCTAGACTGGTGTGAAAACCAACCCTGGCCACGGGTCAGGTAAGGACAGGAAAACCCTCAAGGAAGGATAACCCTCAGTGGGACAGCAGGTGCAGAATGGACACCCCAGGACAGGACAGGAAACCCAGATTCGGATCAAGACAGGACCACCAGGATACGACCAGCACCCGCAGTTTGGAAGCAACGCCTGCGCTCCACCCTCTCTGCAGCTATCGATCAGGACCCCGATTGGGTCAGCGAATTCCCCAGCAAAGTGCTCCGCCAGCACTTAAGGTACAGTAAAACCTTCAGAGTCTATGGTCAGATTTCGGACAGAGAGCTCCGCAGCACCTCTGTATCAAGTCACCTATTGAGTGCGTTGGGTCAGTGACAGGTCAGCTATTCAGACAAGTCGGACAATTTCTCTAGTTAAACCTAGGCTAGTTATACTGTTTTAGGACAGGGTACCACCCCCCAAATGTTGCAAAATGTCAGAAACCCCAATTTGGATTGGTCCTAAGGTAGGCTTTGGTTAACACACCAATCAGAACAGACTATTCTAAGGCCTAATTTGCATCCTAAGGTGCCGCCTAGCAAGATTGGGGTTCCCACGAGAAGTCGCACGGAATACAATGAAAATTTATACAATGTATTACAATATAGCATAATCTAGATGCTTCTGGCTGGGTGAAGGTGCACGTTCCCAGGCAGGCTCTGCCAACAACCTTCTTTGGCTTGGTTTCAAATCCGTTTCACTGCATCTGCTCATGCGCCGATCTGCCCTCCAAGATGGACTCCCCATCCCCATTCACCCCTCAGTGCCGAAGATACATGAAAAGTAAGCGAAAACAAATTAGTACATAAAAATAAATGAATGTATTACATGTCATGATTTCACATTTCAGGTTTATCATTATAAAAATATACTATGCATTATTGGTAAGTGCAACGAACAATTTCACAAGAGCAGCAGCACAAAGCTTCACCACGTTATCAGCGCATAGCCATCTTATTGCTTATTACGCATGCGCACCCTTTCCCTCCAAAACTATTTCTACACGAAGTCACGTGAGTGTGACTGACGCATGCGCAGAAGAGGAAAGTCAAGCAGTGGCCATTTTAGAAACACGGATTAATCGTATTAGTAAAACACATAGGCAAGCATCTCTATGATACCCACGCACATCCAAAATACATAAAATCAGTAAAACGAACAATTAAGTTACGAGATTATAATAGATTTTCGAGGTTCTTGAATTGAGCAAGTCGCGATGCGAAATCTTGCTCTATCACTTCCACCCCGATATCCGCCCCTGTAGCCTCCCCTTCCTCTGTAGAAGAAACGGCCCTGGTTGTCTTGTTTGAAGTAGTCCTCAGCCAGGTACGGGTATGTCTTCTTTTTGTTATAGTATTGAATGTCTTTGGACAGTTTTTCCAATTTTTTATTTTGTGTTTCAATGTCAAAATCCTTGAGAGTTTTGTTCAGACGTTCAAGAGTTTCCTTCGCGCTTGCAAAGGATGTGTGGCTTTCAATTTCCGCATTTAAGTCATTTATCTCCTTAGACAATTGTTCCACCTGGTCCCGCGCCGTCTCCACACCAAGGACCATCCAATGGCGGGAACAGTTATTTGCAACAAAACTGAAACCCTCCTTGAATTTTGGATTGTCCACAAATATAGCTGGTTCGTTGCGGACTTGTAGGCCAGTAGGTATGACGTTGGCTCTAAGATATCCAGTTAGAAGATGACCGTGTAGTTTCGTGCGTACTAGTTTTTTCTCCAGACGTTCTAATTTATTTATTTTCTCATTGAGTGAGAAATCCACTGTGGTAGTACTAGTTGAAAGGAAAGCAGACCCTGTCTCACCCCCTATGAGATCTCTGATATGGTCTTCAGTATATGAGAGGGTTTTGGATTCAAACATGATCCTCCCCTCAGCAAGAGAACAAATGCACAAAAATTAACAAAAATAAAGGAAGTTGAACAAAAGAAACCCTCGCAAGACAGCTCTTGCACCGAGAGTGATAAGTTCTAACGGGGAAGAACCTTAAAAACTGTCTGCAATGCAGCAGATAAATAATAAAAAAGAAAATAAGGAACATTCCATCCACCTTGTTCATTATTGAGTATCATATTCTTTGATGCTTTCCTATGACGCTTATAACCCCATAAAAAACGAAAAGTACTTCTTTCTAAATTTTTAAAGCAAAGCGACTGAAATTCTAATGGTATTGTACGGTAGATATACAGTACATTTGGTAAAAACATCATTTTTAAAATGTTAAGTCCACCATATAGTGATAGATGTAAGTGATCCAAGCGCTGCAGTGAAGCATTGATTTGGGTTATTATGGGGTTTATATTGCGTTCTGGTATCTTCTCTATGGGAAGGGAAATCTTTATTCCTAAATATGTGACGACCTCTGAAGTAGTGGAGATATTTGAAGGTGGATTGTCTCCTGAACATAAAATTTGTGTTTTCTCCAAGTTAAGTTTGTAGCCGGAGAAAAGCCCAAATTGTTTAGCAAGGTCATCAACCGCTGGTAAAGCTGTATGAACATCAGTGGTGGTTATGACTATATCGTCAGCGTAAGCTAAGACTCGATAATTAATATTGGCTAAGTAAATAGGTTTAATTTTTTGTTCCAAAAAAAACCGATTGATTAAGGGGTCAATATAAAAAGCAAAAAGTAGGGGAGAACAGGGACATCCTTGTCGAGTGCCCCTGGTCACTGAAAAAGGAGGGGAGATATGTCCATTAATTCGAATACACGCTTTAGGAGCAATATACAGAGTTTTTAAAGCTTTTATAATTCCAGGGCCTAATCCCTTCCTAGATAGAATTTCCCACAAATAGTCCCAGGCAACCCGGTCAAAAGCTTTTTCAGCATCTAGAAATATTAGTCCAACATTAGCCCGAGTTGCCTGGGACCAATCCAGGAAGGAAATCACCCGTCGGATGTGATCAGCAGTGTCTCTAGCAGGGATAAAGCCATGTTGATAGATAGAGACTAGGGGAGAAATAATATTAGATAGTCTCAGAGCTAAAATTTTAGATTTTTTTTACTGTCGGCATTTATGAGTGATATGGGACGAAAAGATGAGGGTGATAACGGAGGCTTACCTTTTTTAAGAAACACAGTAATTATTGAATCATGCCATGATTGAGGGGCACTACCTTGTTGAGCTCTCAGACATAAATCCACTAGTTCTATTTTTAAGATACTCCGAAACTGTTTAAAAAACTCTAAAGGGATAGCATCAGGACCAGCTGCTTTTCCTGAGGCTAGAGACATTAAAGAAAGTTCAATTTCCTCCCAAGTAAATGGTAAATCTAATTTCTCCTTCTCTTCGCTAGATAAGGTGATATTTAAAGCTGATTCAATAAACTGAGTAGTCTGGTCTAAACAATCTGACCTCGCATCCTCAGTATACAGTTTAAAATAAAAGTCACTAAATACTTTAAGAATATCCTCCATTTTATTAACAGTTATCCCTGTCAAATTATTTATTTTATCAATGCTAGCAAATGCCGCTTTCTGCCTAGCCCTCTTAGCCAAATGTTTGCCAGAATTCTCACCAACTTCATAAACCTCTGTCCTAAAGGCAGAAACTTGCTGGGCAAACTTTGTCGCGTACCCCTGATGAATCTTAACTTTGAGAGTCGTTAACTCCTTTATAATGCTTTCAGTAGCTACTCCTTTATTGCACGCCTGCATAAGCTGAATCTCTAGCAATCTTAAATTTTTCATTTCTAATTCTTCTCGCATTTTAACCTCCTTTTGTTTTCTTATTGAGTAGCTCGATGTTTCTCCCCGAACCCCACATTTAAAAGCATCCCAAACTATTTCAAAAGGTGCAGTGCCTTTATTATTAGAAAAAAATTCGGGGGTCCAGATATTCATGTGATCAACATAGGATAAATCGTACAAAAGTTTGCGGTCAAATGACCATGCTCGAGGGGTAAATGAAGTAATTAATTTGAATGAAAAAATAATAGGAATATGATCCGAAATAATTTTTGGTAGTACCCCATATTCCACTTGAGTAAGTTCATTGTATAAGCACTTAGATACAAAAAAGTAGTCCAATCTAAAAAACTTTTGGTGCGGGCAGAAAAAAAAGTATATCCAAACATTCCCCCCTTTTTCTCGTACCCTACATCTAGCATTCTATATTCTTGAATTAACTCTCTAAGTGCCCCAAAAACCTTCTTCTTCCTGCCTTTATATGGGGTACTGCCATAGATGTCAAATGTTTCCTCCATGTGTAAATTAGAATCTCCACATAATACAATGTTGGATGACCATTGAGCTAACTCCACACTTAGATGATTGAGAGCAGTGGGATCGTCAATTACTGATGCGTATAGTGAGCAGATAGTGACAGTCAATCCTCCAAATTTAAGTTCGGCAATAACCCATCGACCTAATAAATCTTCTTTGACTTTTTTAATTTCCCCCAATCCAAATCTCTTAAGAATTACAACCCCTCTTATTGTAGAACTCTGGCGAGAGCATCCTACCACTTCCATTCCAAGGTCTTTTAGCCACCCTCTATTAGACCAAGCAATGTGAGTCTCCTGTATACAAACTACGTCCAACCGCAAAGTTTTTAGCATCTGAGCCATTATTCCCCTTTTTCTTTTATCATTTAACCCACAAACATTGATAGAGCATATCGACAGCTTAGCCATTATGTTCTTTTAGTAATTTAGCACAATAAAACATATAATAACAGGAAATTACAAAATTCGACACCTGCCATAGATAAATCATAACCTTAGAATGAAAACATTTTTCAGCTGTATGTCCTTGCACCCCAAAAAAAGAAAAATGTTCCCACCCACAACCCACCCAGCTAAACCCACCCTCTCCCCAGCACCCCCCCACCAGAAGCGTAAGGGCTAATGCCCTCATTGATGGTAAGTGAGTATGGGCTGTTTGTTCCGCCTGGGCCAACCCGACCTGTAAATAATATACCTCTAACACCAGCAAAAACAAAAAACAAGAAGATAAACAAAGCTAGAGGGGTCACCCACTCGAGCTAAATACAGGTATTATCCTTCATCTCTATCATGTAAATCACTATTGCATAGTTTCTAGAAATTGTTGTGCTTTGATCTCCGATACAAAGTACGTAGTTCTCTCCTTATGCACAACCTTAAGCTTAGCCGGATTTAAGAGAAAGGCTCGTCCCCCCTTAGCTTGTATTGGTGCTATTAACTGTTTAAGTCTCCAGCGTTGTTGGACTGTTGCAAAACAAAAATCTGGTCGGACAAAAAATTTGTGCCCCAAACCCTTTCTAGTTTTGGATGGCCTTGCCAAATCATAGAGAGTCTCACGAAGCAAATAATTCTGTAAACTTATAAGAATGGCTCTTGGATTTTTGCTTCCCCCCTCCTGACCATGTTTTAGATTAAAAGGAAAGCGATGAGCTCGTAAGACTTCTTTATCCCAGTCCCATCCTTTAAGATCCTGAAAGGCATCTGAGAGCATCTCAACAACAAATCGTCGAACATCATTTCCCTCTGATTTTTCTGCCACTCCCAGTATACGTAGGTTGTTACGCCTTGCGCGATTTTCCAAATCAGTTAACTTCCAATCGAAATCTTGTCTAGTACTGTCAAGATCTTTAATTGAGGTTTTTTGTAGAGTTAGCTCATCCTCTATTGCAGATATGCGAGTCTCAGTCTCCTGTACTCTTAGATTAGTATCTGTATTTGATTTGGCCAGCCGTCGAACAACATTCTGGAGCTTACGCACCGCTCCTTGAGTACGAAGTCCCTCTGCTTTAGTTTCCTCTCTATGGGTCATGATCATTCTGTACATTGATGTTTGTAATTTATAAATAGACCTCAATGTAACCTCTTCGTCTCCCTCCAATAATTCCAAAGATTCAAGATCAATTCCAGCATTCATGCCAGCCCCTTCCCATTGCGGTTGACTTATAGAGCCTGCGTTTTCACCCATTTTAGCCTCTATGACCCTGCGAACAGTATTTGGGACTCCTTCTTTCGATAAAAAGTCTGAACCAAGGGGGTCTTCTTCTGAACCATCATTACGATCATCGGGCCAGTCTTTTGCAACTAAATGACCGTCATTAGATAGCTCCTCGTCAGGGTCTCCTTCCGATGTTAACGACACATCAGACATGGAGAAAAATTGGCCCCCTGATTCAATAGAGTCTGCATCGTGTTGTTCACTCGCCCTGGGTGAGACTCTAACTTCTTCTACAGCATGACAGAGTTCAGTTAATGCATTGTCTATCACTCCTGCTCCTGCTCCAGCTGTTTCCTCAACTGTTATCACTGTTGCATTTACAGGAGATTTGGCTGAACGAGTTGCGTCAGGATTTTTTGGAATAGCATCAGGTAGGGCTTTAGAAGAGGTCTGCTCCTTAGTACTGTTTTTAGAAGAGTTGGGTAGATTTTTTTTCCTAAATAAATCGGGTATTATAGGTTCTTTGGTCCCCCCATTTGCCTGAAAAGCCCGATTTTCTGATTCTGGTATTGACATTGATATAGTTGCTGTTCTTTCTGCAACTCCTGGAGTGGTAATGACGGGATTAGCTGAATTGATGGCATTTTTTTTAGCTCCTCTGCCCTTGGGGGCCATAACTTTATGTGGCTGATTGAAAGAGCGCTCTGTAATAGTTTATGATCCTGTAGCGGTTTCAATAAGTCTCAAAACTCAGTCTTATTATTTCACTTGTTATTCGATTCAATTGAAACATAAAAACTTCAATCTTCTTTTACTGTTGACTCCCTTTTATCTGCTCTCGCCACACTCTTTTGTTTTTTTTTTAAATATTACAGCTCTTACCTACAGATAAATAAATATGACCTGCCACATCACATTGTATCGGGCTCAACGTTAGTTATTCTTGTCAGCTGCTCCTCACTCGAGCTGAATGCAATGCCCAACAGTTTTCAGCAATCCCTCAAACAGTCAAAAAAAGGCACAGTAAACGATTATCTCAATCCACCGGGACCTGCCTGTGTCTCTTGCCTCTCCTGCAGAGATGCCGTGAATCGCGTCTCCACTCCCAGAAAGTAAGCTCTGCACCACACCGGCCCCAGCCTCGGCAGCGGTGCATAAACGAACTATCGCGGGAAGACTCCACTCCACTCGCAGCCCGCAATAGCACCAGCCGCCGCACCTTCTAATGGCAGCTGCGCGGAAGCGCCTCACACGCTGGCCTCACTCCCGGTCTCACTCCCGATAAAAACACCAAGTATCAGGAACCACCGCCGTGGCCAACGGAGCTCACCCCAGGCACCAGGTCAGTCTTATCACCGGCAGCGGCTACGGGGCAGCGGGGAACAACGCTGATTAGAGCCGGGTCGGGACGGACATCAGGCGGCGAACGGCACAGCTCCTCACACGGCTGCAGTAGCAGCCGCCATCTTGCTTCTCCCGTAAATCAACATATATTGGCTCTCAATGACACAGCGATCTAACCATAACAACATGTTGTGTGTTTTCTATCTAGGATACCGGCTGGGTCCAAAAAAAGTCTGCAGACCTTTCATTCTCTTTAGTGGTTATTTGTTGAAACCACTATGCACTTTTTATTGATTTGGGAATGAAGGAAGGCATATTAAAGTTCTTCCTTTCCTTCACTACCCAATTTATTCCTAATAATTCACTTATTCACTCACACTTTTCACATCTCTAGCACTGCTTTTCAGTCACCACCAGACATACACCCCCCCTTTCGATACCTAAAACCACTGGGTCCCACAGGCTAGGCTTTGACATCTGCCAGTCAGCTGTGGGCATTCCACTCCATCAGTTTGGTTTAAAGGATCCCAGATGATGAAGGGCGGACTCGTGTGGTGACTGATGGGAATCCGGTCAAAGGGAGTGGATACCCTCTGCGTGACTATAGTAGCACATATCATTAGTTTAACTTGATTAGTTCCCTCTCCTACTTCTACATAGATAGTTTTCCTTTTCTTTTTTTACTTCATGCTACCCAATGTTGGTTTAATTGTTAATGCAGGGACAGTAGCATTGGTAGGTCACTAAACTTTCCCTGGGACCCTCCTTCTATCTGTTTTGTATATGTTCACGGACAACACCACCACCATGTGGTACCACTAAACAGGGCCAAATGGGGTCAAGGACCATATATTAACAGGTCCTGTGTCTCTGGAAATGGCTGGAACTTCAGGGCATTTCCCTGGTGGTTCAACATCTTGCAGGCTCATTGAATGCCAGGGCAGACAGACTCAGCTGAAGCAGATCACAAATGGCATCTCTATCCGGAGGAAGTGTAAGGTCTCTTTATGCAGGGGGAGAGCCTTGGCTAGATCTGTTCTCCACCACAGAGAACGCACATCAGCACTTCTATGCACTGGAGTTTCTAAGGCGGCTCTCACTCCAAGACGCTTTTTGTCTTGAGTGGGGTTCTGGACTCCTGCACACCTTTCCACCCATGCCACCCCTACCCAGACTTCTCAAGAAAATCGGGACCGACCAGGCCCAAGTTATCCATGTGGCTTTAGACTGGCCTTGGAGACTTTGGTATCCCAAGCTGTTGAGCATAGCCATCGGCCCTACGATCAGGCAGCCCCTTAGGGAGGATATTCTGTTGCAGCAGCAGAGGATGGTTTTCCATCAGAACCTGTCAAATTCCTCCTTCATGCAAGGAGACTGAATGGTGACAGTTGTAAGCTTGCAATGTAATCTTGGCCACCCTGGACAGTTGGGTTCTTTGGGTTGGGCACTCTGCTCGTTCAGTCCTGTAGGACTTTCTGGTTTAAATCATGTTCGCAGACCCACCTCCGGGAATGAACTGCTTGGGTATTTATTCTAAGGTAAGGAAGCTGCGGCTAGAAGTCTCTGTCAGATTAACAAGTTACTTACCTTCGGTAATGACATATTTAACTGCAAATTCTTTATCAAGCCATGCATTCTCCCCACTCTGCGAGCAGATTTCCAGATACAGGGATGTTCTCTTGACAAGGCCTTAGTTCCACACACCAGTTGTCAGTGTTCTTCTTGGCTCTGCGCTTTTGGCGTGGAAAATCGCAAAAAGAAACTGACATAATTGATCTGTAGTGGCACCTATATAGGCACCACGCACATAATTTCGGGCGCAGATGACCCCACCCAGAGCCAAACGACGCTGCCTAGACAGGTACTGCTTATGAAAAATTGCCGGATCCAGCCTGACGCCTTGAGATAAGTCTAAGGTAAGGAATCTGTGGCTATATAGAGTCTATATCAGATAAGACGTTACCCAAGGTAAGTAACTTATTCAGCACTCTCCTGTATCTCAGATCGCTGAAGCCGATGCAATCTCAAGACAGTACAATCAGAAGTTGGTGAACCTTCTGTTCATTTGCCAAGATGAGTCACTGCCATAAAATGCTCCTTTCTTCAAAGAGTAAGAGGTGCTCATCCTATTCTTGACAAAAGAGAGTTAGAAGAATTACTGTACAATGCACCTTTGATTTATCATCATGATGTCCATTTTCAGGGAGAAAGCTTTCCTTACCTTAGAATTATCCCCAGGCGTCAGACTGGATTTGGAGATTTTTTTGTGAGTTGTACCTCTGTGCGCCAGTGGGTAGTGTAGTTTGTCTCCACGTGGCATTGTCTGCTCTGGAAGTGACGTGCATTGTTCCTATATAAGAGCCACCCCAGCGTGCTGACTTCAGTTCTTTTCTTTCCACGCCAGTAAGCGATGATCCAGAGAAGAGCTACCTCCAGTCACTCTTTGACTGATCCTTTTTCGAACTTTTGTCAAAGTTTTCTCTGAGACATTGTCCTGGCATGGATGGGATGTTCATGATGAAGTCTGGCTTTAAGCCCTAAGGCGCCTTGGTGTATCTTGGTTTGAGTGCAATGCATCTTCCTTGCTTATTTGTCTTGCTTCTCAGTCAGTGTGGATGAACAGTGGAATGTTGGTATGTGTGATGAGATGATAGAATGTTGGGGATGCCTGGTGGATGAATGTCAGTTGAGAGATTGGGCGGATGAATGTTAGTTAGAGATTGGGGTGAGCAGCAAGGGAGCTGCTCCTGGTGGGGCTTTTGTGATACTGACCTAAACTTCATCAATAAACCTATTTAATCATTATACCTCGGCTGCATCTTTCATCTTATTTCACGCCTGTCACTGGCAATTGTCGTCAGACTCTTTGATATCACAATACAATAACCTCTGCTCATCAAGTTGTCAAATCTACCGTCTACTTAGTCCTTCAATCCTCTTGGTGGTCATCTACTGTTTTAAGCTGAGCAAGAACACGTTAAGGCCTGTCCAGTTTGTGCTGGTAAAGGTAAATCAACTCATGAAAAGCAATTTGGTTGCATGCAACATTTTTCCATTCCTAGTCAACCATGAGATACAGTAGCTACTGACATCATAGTTGATCTCCCTCCATCCATTATGAGAGCACACGGGGTGGTGTGCTCTCATAATGGATGAGACCAAGATATATTTTCTTCTCTTATGGTGGTACTACTTTTCAAGTGTATCCCTGCAGCGACCCTCCACTGCAGAAGCTCCAATCTGTAACCAAGGAACTCTTTAAGAGGCAAGCTCAATAATTGTGGATCTTCACAACTGGTCCACAATTTATGTGACAAGGAAAGGAGGAAAAAATCTACACTGGAAAAGGCCTAGACAATTTTGAAGCCTAAATATGGCTCCATATATCCAAGCAACAAGCACTGCTGAGTTTTTTGGGTCTAGGAGCAATAGCAATTATGATGACTGGTGAGCAGAAGAGCAGATTAATACCACTAAACCTAGGGCTATAACACAGTCGGTGTGTACTGACTGTGTCATTTGCATTTCATAGATAAACATTAAGTGAGTTGTAGGTGATGTTCGAGCCCTGTTGGCTCATTCTTGTTTTAAAGTTAGGCGGTTAATGTTTCTTGTGGTACACAGAGTATTGATCAGAGGGAAACCTACTTAAGCGAAGTGCTAGAAACTCCGGTAGGAGAGTTTGAAGGCAAGTTGACCTTTAGTGGAGACATCTTTTTGACACAGGACCTGCAGAGGGACAGAAATGTAAAAGTACAAAAGGTTACAGAAGAGATTTAGGGAACAAGTTTTAAAAGACATGGGACACAGTACTTCCTGATGCACTTTTTTTCACTTTACTCCTATGTCCATAATACCTATTCCTGCATAGAATTTATATTTATGTCACAGGGATTACTATGAATGCTACATAAGGCTGATATTTCAAATATTTCCTTTTAAGATCATGCCCACCTTGAGATCAAATTGGAGGGCTAGTAGAAAGCTTTCAGAAGTGAATTAAAGGCTACAGGGAAAAATATTTAGGTATCATATACACAAAGAATAAATTGTAAAGGAAATTGAGGACTACTTTATATACAGGATATTTATCCCAACACCTCTTCATTAATGCATTAGTATGCACATAGGGCCTCAAAAAGGAGAGTAGCCATAGAAGTGTCATCAAGAAGTGTAAGGAGGTTTCTATTGGGCAAGCTAACCAAAAGAATAAAAGGAAATGGAAAGAACAGTCAAATAGGGAAGTATGAACACTGGGCGTAACTGGAATACCATAGGTCAGTTGGATGTCAAGCAGACAAATCTGAAGCTACTGAAATGAGGCCCGATGCTATATGAGAAAGGATATAAGGTGGGTATCCTTTGTTTCAGGACATTGAGAACACAAATCGCATAGCTCATGTAGCCAGTGTTAAGAGACCCGAGTGGACAATAGCGACAAGGAGACAAATGAAGCATGAACATTTTCAACAATTACACCAACAGTGCAGGAAACTGCAAGGAAATAAGGGCTACCTAAAGTCATGTAAAATGGCCCTCTTCCCGCTTAACTATGTAGTGGAATTGTAAAAACCTATTTAGGAGGACAAGGTCAGTAGATCATTGAAAGAGCTGATTTTAATAAAGCACAGGGGCCCAATGAGCACATAGTACATTTTTACAAGACCTTCCTTCCTCAACTGGATAACTTAGCACATCCAGAAGTCCCTGGATAGTCTAGTGTTTTCAGGCTTTGTCCCCATATCTCGACACTTAGGTAAAATAGGTACATGTCTTGGTTTTGGGAGCGAGGGCTCTACGAGCCTACATATTCATCAAATTACAAACTGCGGATCATAAATAGAATTCAGTTAGTTGTTTTCAGACATTCCCTGCTGTTCCGCCTAACCTCATTCATATTTACAACAAGGGGTGGTGAGGGACAGAGTCTCTGAATTAAGCAGAATACTCTCACCCAGTCAAGAGATCAGGGCTAGATCCAACACCGTTTTTTAGCTCACTGCACCATCCCAGTTTCAGAACCTGGCTGTATGCAAATTAGTCTGTTCCTGTCCCAGTGCATGATGGGAACAGGGCAAACCAAACTACAAAAGCCAATTCTTACACTGGGAAGGAAACAAGCTTCCGGGGACCGGTTTCTGGCATTACAGCCGTCTTCGGCCCGGCTTGCTTGAATCCTGATGGTGCAATGAGCAAGGGACTCCCTTGCTCACTGCTCCATCAGGATTCAAGCAAGCCGGGCCGACGAGGCTGAAATGCCAGAAACCGGTCCCCGGTAGCTTGTCTCCTTTCTGGTGAAGAATTGGCTTGGTAGTTTGGCCATTCATGCAGCACAGTAGGTACTGAAGGGCTCCGGACAGTGTTCGAGGACATGTCATCCAAAGATCAGGCTCAGGAGCCTTCTTTTGGACTTCATCATAGGTTGATCACAGGCTGGTCTAGCACCCACCCACGGGGGCGGCGCTGGTGCTCCCCCCGTGTTCCGCCCTTAATGTTGCTCACACAGGGGAAGGCAGGGGAAGCCTGCCCCTCCAAGCCTCCCCTCCACATCATCTAATGACGTCAGCGCATAAGGCGTGCTGATGTCATTGCATGATACCGGACTCGCTGGAAGCCGAAGCTTCCAGTGCATCGGAAAGTGAGGATTTGAGTTTATCAGGCCTTATAATGCCTTACTTCCTTTCCCAGTTATCTGTGTATAGCTCTTGTTGGAGCATGACGCTTGTGTATTTTTTAAATGCAAGTGTTCCCGTAGCCATGTAGCCGCTTGATCAGGGATATTTCTTACCCCGCTTACTGATATTCATTTTAACAACCATTGAAGGAAGAAAGATTGATTGAACACAACTGGGGTTAAGGTCCTAAGACCATGAGGTCAAACCACCACCAGACCCAAAAGCTGAATCGGTTCAGGTTTTTCTTTGCCATGACCCCTCCTGTGCCTTTTTAACTCACCTTTAAACCCGTAAGTGGCCATTTGGCTGACACCAGTGGGACCTGGCAGTCGTTTTTAACCTTTATATCCTTACAACATAGCAGCACTCACCGCTGCCAAATTCCTTGGTGCGTGAATGTCCGCTGGTCGCACTAGTCAATACAGCGATTATTTAAATTAATAATACTGTGCATGTGAATAAAACTATGCACAGGCAACTGAAAACTTCACACGTTAGTAAATGTGAAACATTTTGGATTTGTCCATCAAATTAAGCTAGTCACCACTCTAGGTGAAGTCTTGCCCTCCCAAACTTCTGCTAGTATACCAGAGAGCAGACAAGGCAGTGGGAACAGGAGGGGAACATTATGTATCAATACCTGCCCTTTCTTGAATACTGGGAATGCCAAATGTACTTTAATACATTGTAGCATATTTGTGCTCTAACTTTAACTTACTGCTCTAACCTAGTTTGACCTCAAATTTTTGGGACAACTATAGTAGTAACATGCTCTTAATGGTACGTGACGTTCTACAAGCACTGTGCAGAAAGACACATTAGACCCTCAGAGACACCATGGATGAATGCTAACCTGCCCCAAAATCTGCCTCTCCCTGTGCCGGACTAGGAAACATTTACATGGCGGTAACAACCCATCAGCCTGTGAAACTCAATGTAAGATCAGCTGGCTGAAGCTGTGCTGAATTTAATTATAATTGCTTGCCCAGGCCTGCAAAAGTACATTTTATTCTATTATTCAGAACCCGGGTGAAGATGGGGTGGTTGGGGAGACTCATATCTGCTTTTGGAAACAGACTTGCTGTCTATCCACTTATTTGGGGCACAGGTCGCAGGAAAAGCCCCTTCAAATATCTGCTTCTAGCCAAATGAAGGATAAACCAGTGGAATTTTCTTGGTTAATGAAATATGCCATTGCCCATGCTTCAGGGATCTGAACCCTTGGCTTGGATGGGGCCCGTGGCCCATGATGCGGAAGACTTCGCCTCTGCTCTGCAGGTCTAAGACGTACCGACTGCGCTCGTCAGGGCACACTGAGCCACTAAATTATGAAAGCATATAGGAGCATTACCAGGTAAATGAGCAACGCTCTGGTTGACCCGCAAGGCTATTGCCAATGTTTTCGTTCTGAACTGGTGAGACTACGCAAGCTGTATCCTGAGTTTCTTTAACATACATCACAGTCTCAAAACCTCAAATTACAATTTTTATCAAAGTGTTACTCCAGTGCCCGCATGATGTCCCAGCTATCAGCACGCTTCACCTCGGCACCAGTTGCATTACCGACTATCCCCTTCATTTGTAATGCACGGGGAGATTGAGTGATTTGCCCAGCATCACAGGATGCACACTGCTGCTAAGGGAGGATACAATCCATTGCACCTAGCTCGGTGGGGCTAACTGGTAACGTTTGGATGGCTCATCAATCAATCAAGAATTTGTAGAGCATAGTACTCACCAGTGAGGGTCTCAAGTGCTGCTACTGCTCGAATAGCCAGGTCTTGAGTAGTCTCCTGAAGTTTAGTAGGTCTTGGGTCTGCCATAGGAGGATGGGGAGGGTGTTCCAGGTTTTGGCGCTGAGGTAGGAGAACGATCTGCTGCCGGAGGCGCTCTTCGGATGCGGGGGACAGTAGCAAGGGTGCCGTCGGCAGAGCTGGTGGTTCGGGGTGTAGAAGATGAGTTGTCTCTTGAGGTATGCTGGTCCGGTGTCGTGGAGTGCCTTGTGTGCATGGGTGAGGAGCTTGAAGGTGATCCTCTTGTTGATGGGCAGCCAGTGCAGGTCTCTCAGGTGGGGTGTGATGTGGCTCTGTCGAGGTATGTCGAGGATCATGCGGGCAGAGGCGTTCTGTATGCGTTGCAGTCGTTTGAGCAGTTTGGCTGGGGCTCCCACGTAGAGCGAGTTTCCGTAGTCCAGTCTGCTGCTGACGAGGGCATGGGTCACCGTTCTTCTTGTGTCGGAACCTACCGTATGGACAGTTCCTCCGTCTGCGCCGCAACTGTAGCGACGTAGCAAGGTACAAGTCCCAAGCCCAGGATTTGAGCAAAAAACTACAACAGAGACTATACCCAGAAAAGGTTATAAAGAATGCTATGAAAAGGGCTCATAATAACAATCGAGAGGCACTACTGGAAGAAAAAGTCCCAAAAGACGAAACTTTGAACAGACCAGTATGTGTCACTACATATAGCACCCTCTCCAACCAGGTAACCAAACTGGTGAACAGACACTGGCGGATACTCACTAGTGGCACGTTAAAGTTGGAGAAACCTCTCTTTGCCCACAAGAGAGGTATGAACCTCAAAGACATCCTTGTGCACACAAGACCGCAAAGCACAGCAACTAAACCACAGTTACGAGGAGTGCAGGGACACCACCTATGCGGTAATTGTAATAGTTGTCACTTAACAAAGAAAAGCAATACTTTAACTTTTACGAATGGCACAACATGGGAACAACGAGTGTTCACTAATTGCAACAGCAAAAATGTCGTTTATCTTATCACCTGCCCTTGTAACTTGGAGTACGTGGGTATGACCACTTGGGCAGTCAAGACCAGAATAAATGAACATAAGAGCAACGTGAGGTGCAAAAAATCAACCACAAAAATGGCAGCACATTTTCTGGAGGCACAACATTGTGTCAATGAACTACACTGGACAGTAATTGAACAGCTCCCCACAGATGTCGGCCTACTAGAGAAGGAGCAGAGGTGGGTTTTCCGGTTGGGCACTGACATCAAGGGACTTAATGACTCTATCCCATGGGGCCAACTGCGATGACTTATGGGCTCATAGGTCTAATTTATGAACCGCATTAAAAAACCAGCTATACTTTACTTCCCATCTGTAATTGGTAGTTAGGTCTTGGTTGGGTACTGCATGCCCCTCTATACGAGATTGAGATATGCAGAGGCTTGACTATCACAACCCCAGCTGAATATGATCTGAGTGAGCAACTGTTTTTAACTGTGTCCCCAATAATTGCGGCGACCCTTTGCACATAAATACGAGTTTAAATGCTCGTTCAGAAAGTTATCCTCATGGCTTTAATATTCATATTTGGCCCCTTGAAAATAAACATTAGTTTCCTTCATTTCCTCACGCGCAGGGTTATGGCACGATATTGCGCATGCGCGTTAGATCCACATCAGTGAACCGGGTCTCGCACTACTCCCGCGTGCATGCGCTTTAGAAAAACGCCCATCTCCATAGAGAACGGGGCCCTTCACTACTCCTGCGCCCTCGACGGGACTACGCCCAGCCCAACCGCGCACAACCGGCAAACTAATCAGAGTTATTTTCCTTTTTTGGGCTTCATCCGCCTTCAATTAAGCAGCAATTAAGCACGTACCTTACAGTATTTAAGGGGAAAGTCTTCAGAAAACACGGCATTACGTCGGAGCCGCGTTGAGGGGAAGACAGCCCATCGAGGCTTGCTGTAACCGTGAGTTTGATACTTAGGGAACCATGTCTTCATTTCCCGTGAGTAGTACCAACAGAAAAAAACCTGAATTAAGCCTCCTATATCCTTTAGGTAGCCGCATTGAGCCGGAAGACTACCCCCAATACCACGCAGGGCTCATGAGGCCATCCAGTCTTAATATATAAGTAAGCATTGAACTAACCAATCTTTCTCCAGTAACACAACTACCCAGGAGAAATGTATGACTTATTTAGTGTAATGTATGTGTCTCTGTCTCTATGTGTGTCTTTTTCTTTTTCTTTTGGGGGTCCAGAATTTACCTGGTCACAGACCACCCATTATTTTTTGAACAGGTTACTTACCTGATGGGAACCTACGTCGTACTGCGATGATAGTGTTTATCAACCTTTTATCTTTACAGGTCTTGTTTCAAATTATCGCCAACTGGGCACAACAGACCATTATAAACACAATTAGGAACATTACATCTAATTTTTTGTAGATAGTACCAATCACTTTGACATCTACACTATATGTGAGTAAGGTGAGGAGGTTTGTGCACTCCCTCGTCCTGAAGAAGGAGTTTTTACACTCCGAAACATGTCGACGCACCTTTTGAGGTTGATGTACCTTAAAACACAGTAACAACCTCATCCTGCACCCTTTTAATAATACCAGCCGAGGGCTTAATAAAGTTTATTTTTACCCTACGCGCCAGGTATTTTTTAACTATCACTTTTCACCACTTCACCACTCACATTTATCCCCCCTCACACGCACCTACACATAGTACACTTCAAGTGCTCCTACGTAGTCGTGAGTCGTAGCACGCCGCATCCCGTAGAGGGGTGCGAAGACCCCAATGATGAAGCATGACACCAAGGGGCCTGTTGGTGTGTGAGGGGTATTTTACACAACACTGTGTGCTCCCTACCATTGTAGGGACCAGTACTACCACTTGAGTGGATTCTATTTTGTTTATGTGATTACTATATCGCCATAAGATCTGTAAAAAACAGGGTACATAATTATGCAGCCAAAACAGGATCGCAAGTGGTTGTCAGTGAGACTCACAAAGGTCATAATCATGGATTCCCATCAAAAATCTCTTATAGATCTATATTCTCATCTGGTCATCCAGGAGAACTGGGGTGATCTGTCCCTAAAGCATTGGGACCATATGCACACACTGTAGCAAGGAAGTCTCAGTGAGTCAAACCCACAGCACTATGTGGACCATGAATTAGATGATAAGTATGGGAATAAGTGCAGTGCAAAATGTGATAAAGTGGTGACTTAAAACAGAGTGGTGAAAACAGAGAACAGGCAATTTTATTTTAAATGGTTGTTTCACCCTCTGATTAAAACCAAGAACAGTGCAAAAGGCGAGACAGTCCTAAACAAATATCGACCGTCTCAAATAAAGGCCAACATGTTTCAGCCACTAGGAAAAAGAGGTTCCTCAGGCTTTCTTCAGGGCCTCTGTTCATAAGAATTTGCTAAATAATAATGAAAATAATTTAAGTTAAAGTGAGTAAAAAAGATATAGTTGGACACATTAAACGATATATAGATGATGTTCTAGTGGTTTGGAGAGGTGACCGTGATTCTATTTTACAGTTCCATCATTGGCTGAACAACCAGAACCGATATTTACGCTTCACGGTTGAAATAAGTAAGGACAGACTTTCCTTTCTTGATTTATCCATCTATGCCACCGCAACTGGTCTTGAGAGTGAGCTCTTCCGAAAACCTATGGCAAGGAACTCTCTTCTAATATATGGTAGTCAACATCCAAAGTCTCTGAGAGACAATTTGCCCTATGGGCAATTTCTCCGTGTTCGGCGAAAATCCTCGACCAAAGAGGCTTTTTCCAAACACTCAGAGAGCTTGTCCCGGCAGTTGGAAGCAAGGGATTATCCAAAACGCCTGATAAAGCAATCAATGAAACGTGCAGCGAATAATCACAGGGATGCTCTTTTGGCACCTCCTCAAGTGAAGCCGACACTTAACCGTCTCACATTTGTGAGTACCTTCAGTACCAAATCTAATCAGGTACAAAAGATTGTGAACCGACATTGGCGAATTCTAAATGTTAGTGCTGATAAGATTGAGCCGCCTTTGTTTTCTTTTAAACGGTCGATTAATTTACGGTACCGCCTGGTACACACGCGTCCAAAAGAGACCCCGAAACGCCCAATAGGCACCTTATGGGACTTACCAGCAGTATCAGGGCATCATCCTTGTGGATGTTGTTCGATATGTCCACAGACTAGACACACTACAGAAATTGACATTGGCACCGCACGTCCTTGGGAACAGCGGATTTTTACGAATTGTATTAGTTCACATGTGATCTATTTATTGACATGCCCATGCGCCATCAAATATGTGGGCATGACCACGAGTAAGGTCCGACTCAGGATGCTTGAACACAAGAGTGCATTCAGATGCAAAAAGACCTTAACGAAACTGACAAGACACTTTGTTGAACTAAGACATGCAGAAGAGGATTTTACTTGGACGATCCTAGAGAAGCCCTTCATACCTATACATACTGGGGATGTTTCTAAGTTTCTGTTCACTAAAGAACAACGTTGGATATATAAACTTTCCACAGACTCCCTAGGACATAATGACGATATCCCTTGGTCCAGTCTTTAAGGGAGTCCCTAATGGAATGCTATATTGTGCCAACAGTTTTCAGAAATTTCACCAGATTTCCATGTGAATAAGAGAAGATTGTACACACTCTGCAATAGTACTCTCGAGTTCTCTCTAGCTCAGTGTGATTCCTTACTTGCACATATTCTAATTCGTGCATTGGCAATGGACGGGGATACCCTGGACTACATTTTGTCATTAGTTGACGTCATTCTGTAGTCCATTATGGTCCCGCGCGATTTGATATGTAAACCTTCGGACCATAGTCCAGACATTCTGTGTTGCGCTGTCTTGTAGGTTTCAAATAATAATTTTTTTATTGACATGCTGATCAAGAGGTTTAAAATCCAAATAGAAATATTTCCTGATGCGGGAAGTATCGCGATTTAACACGAACATAAACACGTAATCCCGGAAGTGGGCGGGCCCCGGGCTACAGGACTCCGCCTCTATCGAAGATTTTGTAGAAAGGCTTCACTATGCGGCACACCCATGCCTCCCCCCTGACTCATCGCCTACATACGAGGCAACGACGGACAGGTTAGTCTACGCCTGACATGTCGGGCATGCATCTCCTTTTCGAATGCCATACTTTTAAGAACCTGGGCGTTAGCCTCCCCCCAGTAAGGGTTTCCAAACTAAAAGGGGTCCTTTTCATGGGGTTGCAGATCTAGCCACCTACAGGGTGGTCTGATGATTTGGTGACATCGCAGTGAGAGTAATCCTCTGAACATTGAAATATACGTTATTTTGAATACAGTCCGCAACAGTGGGTTGTTTTTTAGCCAGCCCAGACCCCTATGACGGATATCCAGTTTGTGTAGTCTAGTGTATAGCGGGTTGGGATGCCTACAAATGAGCGCCGTTGAGAGAGAAGTTATTTATGTTTGTGCATTTGGTAGGAACTCGAATTTCTTGTTGGGCAGTGGGTTTCACGTAAAACATTCTATACTTCTCTCCTATAGAGCGGGGCCTCCGCCAGCCTGAGCAGGGACCAGGAGAGGTGAGGCTTCACCCCCGGTCAGCCTGGGTGAGTGATAACTTATTGAATTCCTTTTCAACACAGAGGGGTAACACTGTGTATACTTAACTGAGATCCTTGTGTTTGTTTCCTTTTTAGATGTGAGACTACTCCAGTTTTGACACGGAGCAAGTTACTTATGGACTAATGTGTCCAACTATATCCTTTTTTACTCACTTTAACTTATATTATTTTCACTATAGCGGTAGCAAATTCTTATGAACAGAGGCCCTGAAGAAAGCCTGAGGAACCTCTTTTTCCTAGTGGCTGAAACATGTTGGCCTTTATTTGAGACGGTCGATATTTTTTTAGGACTGTCTCGCCTTTTGCACTGTTCTTGGTTTTAATCAGAGGGTGAAACAACCATTTAAAATAAAATTGTCTGTTCTCTGTTTTCACCACTCTGTTTTAAGTCACCACTTTATCACATTTTGCACTGCACTTTTTCCCATACTTATCCTCTAATTCATGGTCCACATAGTGCTGTGGGTTTGACTGACTGAGACTTCCTTGCTACTGTGTGTGCATATGGTCCCAATGCTTTAGGGACAGATCACCCCAGTTCTCCTGGATGACCAGATGAGAATATAGATCTATAAGAGATTTTTGATGGTAATCCATGATTATGACCTTTGTGAGTGTCACTGACAACCACTTGCGATCCTGTTTTGGCTGCATAAGTGTGTACCCTGTTTTTTACAGATCTTATGGCGATCTAGTAATCACTTCTGAATTGACACTGTTTGCAATAGGATTAGTATATATTGTACCTAATTCTTCTATTGAAGACCCCTAGTTCACAAACTGTAATAGCCAGAACCTAGTTTACTTAATTACATGTCCCTGCAGCAAGAAGTACGTAGGGATGACTACGCGCAAAATAAAAGTGCGGATCTCTGAGCATAAGAGCTCAATCAGATGTTCAAAACAAGCCACCAGATTAACAAATCATTTCGTGGAGGTTGGGCATCGACCTACCGACCTAAGGTGGACTGTAATTGAACAACCACTGATTCCCCCCTATGTAACTGATGTTAGTAAGTTCCTATTCAAGAAAGAGCAGAAATTGGTTTATAAACTCAACTCAGACAAAATCGGGCTCAATGAAGACATTCCTTGGATGTCGCTTTAAAGAATGGGAAAGAACGGTAAATCTGTCTGGAACTTCTGCACTCTACATATTGCTACAGTCTGGATGTCTTTTCATACACCCAGTTCAAGGGTAACTATCTTTGGACTATTGAGACCCAGTTCCTGTAGTAGGTCTCTAAGGTGTTTGACTCCATGATCAGTATATATCCTTAATAAAGAATACAGCTTTTCTATGTTTCCATGTTGAAATTTGTCATTGAATGAGAAATACGTCTCTAACGGAATATTAGCTCCGTTATGAAGAGATAATACAATACGCACTACCACCCGCTGATGTCACTGTAGATGACATCTGTAGGTACTTGTGAATGAATCTCCTCAAGAATTTAAAAATACCCCCGTTGCCGAAAAGAATAGCAAGTTGCAATGTTGGGAAGCATGCCAGTGCATGATGGTTATTTCCACTGTTATAAAATCGTCCTCGTTCTTAAAATCATCGACTTTGCCTGTAAAACGGCTCTTCACAAAGTCACATGTGAGTTCCATACCAAAGAACAGCGTTAGTTGAAGGAGGAGGCTACAATAATGTTGAACTACCCTCTTCCTTGTATGTCCGTGTGGACTTTATTTGTTTAAATAAAACACTACTGACCGAGAGAACTTCATTTCCCAGAATCCCTCGACGTCGCGAAACAATGACGCGCCAAGTGTGACGCGAAACACCAGAAACTAGTAGAAAACGCCGCTTTGACCGCCGTGCAGGTACCTCCCCGACAGCCCAGAGGGACGTCCGGAGTACCGACGGACAGGTTAGTGAAAGACGCGGCGGTAACTACTCCTACTTCTCCTGGAGGTGATGGTATCTATGGACTCTAAGTCTCCTATATGCGAGTGAACAGCTTTCTCGCATAGTATCAGCCCGCATGCGCACGGGCAGACATTGGCAAACTTGGCTGCAAACGAGCAATTTTTGGCACTTGTATGAGACATCAAGTCTAGATCTAAACGGAACTGAGGAAGCTACGCCCGACCACGGGCTATTAGCCATTGGTGTTTCTCTCTCGTTTTTTCGGCTTTCATTTCCTGTATTGGCCCGGCTCACATACAGGCAAACACTGAGTTGCGATATAACCATTTGCACATAGTCAGTTCTAAGCAAGCTAGGCTGATTTATGAAATAGAGAGGTTATGTAAACTTGGATAACTCATAGCTATGGCAAAACCACCGGGTTGTGACGTAGCCGCTTTCTAAACAAGCCATGTAAAAATATAAAGTATTGATTTGGTTCCTTCACTGACAGCTATGCAATACAAGTAACTAGATGTTTGTGTGTCACTTCTCCTTTTCTGTCTATTTGTCCCCTAGAGCGGTGCTCCGTTTACCTGCGCTGTAGCCAGGTGAGGTGGAGCTATTCTCTCTTACCACTTAGGTAAGCGAGTTTATACAAGGGATGTATATGAGGCCTGTATGAATAATCATAAAGATAGACATATATTGGCTCTCAATGATGATTGCTTTCAAAGATATTTCAAACACAGCGATCTAACCATAACAACATGTTGTGTGTTTTCTATCTATGTATTTGTTCTCTCATTTCCTGTGAAACATGAAGTAAGGAGAAAGACGATATAACGAACACTCAGGTAACTTTTTACCTTTTTAACTATTTTTTGTAGCAGTAGCGTTAATGGTCCTGAAGAAGCAGCAGGATACCGGCTGGGTCCAAAAAAAGTCTGCAGACCTTTCATTCTCTTTAGTGGTTATTTGTTGAAACCACTACGCACTTTTTATTGATTTGGGAATGAAGGAAGGCATAATAAAGTTTTTCCTTTCCTTCACTACCCAATTTTATTATTCCTAATATTTCACTTATTCACTCACACTTTTCACATCTCTAGCACTGCTTTTCAGTCACCACCAGACATACACCCCCCCTTTCGATACCTAAAACCACTGGATCCCACAGGCTAGGCTTTGACATCTGCCAGTCAGCTGTGGGCATTCCACTCCATCAGTTTGGTTTAAAGGATCCCAGATGATGAAGGGCGGACTCGTGTGGTGACTGATGGGAATCCGGTCAAAGGGAGTGGATACCCTCTGCGTGACTATAGTAGCACATATCATTAGTTTAACTTGATTAGTTCCCTCTCCTACTTCTACATAGATAGTTTTCCTTTTCTTTTTTGACTTCATGCTACCCAATGTTGGTTTAATTGTTAATGCAGGGACAGTAGCATTGGTAGGTCACTAAACTTTCCCTGGGACCCTCCTTCTATCTGTTTTGTATATGTTCACGGACAACACCACCACCATGTGGTACCACTAAACAGGGCCAAATGGGGTCAAGGACCATATATTAACAGGTCCTGTGTCTCTGGAAATGGCTGGAACTTCAGGGCATTTCCCTGGTGGTTCAACATCTTGCAGGCTCATTGAATGCCAGGGCAGACAGACTCAGCTGAAGATGCCTAGCGGATCACAAATGGCATCTCTATCCGGAGGTGGTGTAAGGTCTCTTTCAGCAGGGGGAGAGCCTTGGATAGATCTGTTCTCCACCACAGAGAACGCACATCAGCACTTCTATGCACTGGAGTTTCTAAGGCGGCTCTCACTCCGAGACGCTTTTTGTCTTGAGTGGGGTTCTGGACTCCTGCACACCTTTCCACCCATGCCACCTCTACCCAGACTTCTCAAGAAAACGGGACCGACCAGGCCCAAGTTATCCATGTGGCTTTAGACTGGCCTTGGAGACTTTGGTATCCCAAGCTGTTGAGCATAGCCATCGGCCCTATGATCAGGCTGCCCCTTAGGGAGGATATTCTGTTGCAGCAGCAGAGGATGGTTTTCCACCAGAACCTGTCAAATTCCACCTTCATGCAAGGAGAATGAATGGTGACAGTTGTAAGCTTGCAATGTAATCTTGGCCACCCTGGACAGTTGGGTTCTTTGGGTTGGGCACTCTGCTTGTTCAGTCCTGTAGGACTTTCTGGTTTAAATCATGTTCGCTGACCCACCTCCGGGAATGAACTGCTTGGGTATTTATTCTAAGGTAAGGAAGCTGCGGCTAGAAGTCTCTGTCAGATTAACAAGTTACTTACCTTCGGTAATGACATATTTAGCTGCAAATTCTTTATCAAGCCACGCATTCTCCCCACTCTGCGAGCAGATTTCCAGATACAGGGATGTTCTCTTGACAAGGCCTTAGTTCCACACACCAGTTGTCAGTGTTCTTCTTGGCTCTGCGCTTTTGGCGTGGAAAATCGCAAAAAGAAACTGACATAATTGGTCTGTAGTGGCACCTATATAGGCACCACGCACATAATTTGGGGCGCAGATGACCGCACCCAGAGCCAAACGACGCTGCCTAGACAGGTACTGCTTATGAAAAATTGCCGGATCCAGCCTGACGCCTTGAGATAAGTCTAAGGTAAGAAATCTGCGGCTAGATAGAGTCTCTATCAGATAAGACGTTACCCAAGGTAAGTAACTTGTTCAGCACTCTCCTGTATCTCAGATCGCTGAAGCCGATGCAATCTCAAGACAGTACAATCAGAAGTTGGTGAACCTTCTGTTCATTTGCCAAGATGAGTCACTGCCATAAAATGCTCCTTTCTTCAAAGAGTAAGAGGTGCTCATCCTATTCTTGACAAAAGAGAGTTAGAAGAATTACTGTACAATGTACCTTTGATTTATCATCATGATGTCCATTTTCAGGGAGAAAGCTTTCCTTACCTTAGAATTATCCCCAGGCGTCAGACTGGATTTGGAGATTTTTTTGTGAGTTGTACCTCTGTGCGCCAGTGGGTAGTGTAGTTTGTCTCCACGTGGCATCGTCTGCTCTGAAAGTGACGTGCATTGTCCCTATATAAGAGCCACCCCAGCGTGCTGACTTCAGTTCTTTTCTTTCCACGCCAGTAAGCGATGATCCAGAGAAAAGCTACCTCCAGTCACTCTTTGACTGATCCTTTTTCGAACTTTTGTCAAAGTTTTCTCTGAGACATTGTCCTGGCGTGGATGGGATGTTCATGATGAAGTCTGGCTTTAAGCCCTAAGGCGCCTTGGTGTATCTTGGTTTGAGTGCAATGCATCTTCCTTGCTTATTTGTCTTGCTTCCCAGTCAGTGTGGATGAACAGTGGAATGTTGGTATGTGTGATGAGATAATAGAATGTTGGGGATGCCTGGTGGATGAATGTCAGTTGAGAGATTGGGCGGATGAATGTTAGTTGAGAGATTGGGGTGAGCAGCAAGGGAGCTGCTCCTGGTGGGGCTTTTGTGATACTGACCTAAACTTCATCAATAAACCTATTTAATCATTATACCTCGGCTACATCTTTCATCTTATTTCACGCCTGTCACTGGCAATTGTCGACAGACTCTTTGATATCACAATACAACAACCTCTGGTCATCAAGTTGTCAAATCTACCGTCTACTTAGTCCTTCAATCCTCTTGGTGGTCATTTACTGTTTTAAGCTGAGGAAGAACACGTTAAGGCTTATCCAGTTTGTGCTGGTAAAGGTAAATCAACTCATGAAAAGCAATTTGGTTGCATGCAACATTTTTCCATTCCTAGTCAACCATGAGATACAGTAGCTACTGACATCATAGTTGATCTCCCTCCATCCATTATGAGAGCACACAGGGTGGTGTGCTCTCATAATGGATGAGACCAAGATATATTTTCTTCTCTTATGGTGGTACTACTTTTCAAGTGTATTGTAGTAATGGGGACTACACGAAAGTAGGTTCAGAGTAGATTTATTCTGTAAGAAGAACAGCTTAACAACCACAAGAGGATAGGAGACAGTCTTCTCAGTCCAACTTCTCAGCAACTGATTCAGTGTCTTAAGCATAAACATTCCAAGTGACATAAGGTCATTCTAAATGACATCAATACATAGAATACCACTCACCTCCCCCCTTGTAACAAAATTTAAAAAAAAACACACAAAAAAAACCCAGAAGAGGATAAATTAAAGTATAGTTTTTAAATTTTAACATAGTCTTTGAACTTTAAAGGAACACATTTTACACGTTCGCTACGTCTTAAAGAAATTTCGTGACAATCCTCATTCAATGAATGGTTAACTATTTCATCATCTACATCTGATCTCACATTAGAATTAATCACTACATCAGAAATATTTACAAACTTACTTTCCAGATTGTCATAAACTTCATGTGTGCCAGAAAAACTACCAGAATTGTGATTCAATACATTCTTTTCTGGTGAAGAAGTCTTTTGAGTGAAAGGAACAACAGTAGTCTTACATAATGAAATTCTTCGTAAATTCCAAATTTTGTCTCCTTCCACTCTAACGGCTTTGCTGAAAAATTCAATTACTTTAACAGGGTCAGACCATTTTGATACTCTTCTGTGTAATAAACCACCCAATTTCACACGTACGAAATCACCAATTTTTAGTCTGCAAACATTATACTTTCTCTTGGAAAAGTGTTGTACCATCTTCTCCTGGTATTTACCAATTTTGTCTTTCAATTCTTTAAAGTCCACCTCATAGGAAGAATTACTTTTTAACCACCAGGCTGAGAGTCGAGAACCAGGTTTCCTGCCGCGTAATAACTCGAACGGAGATAAACCAGTGACAGAGTTAGGAGATAGGCGATAAGTTAGTAAAGTCGTTTGGAGAGCTTTCTTCCACTTCAAACCACTTTTCACAGCTAGTTGACAAGATTCCTTAATAACCCTGTTAAACCTCTCGACTTGGCCATTAGATTGTGGAAAATAATTCGAGGTTCTCTTATGTGCAATTCCACATTTACTAAGAAAATCTTCAAATTCTTTACTGATGAACTGCGGACCATTGTCTGAAATAAGTTCCTCTGGTAATGCTTCTCTTGAAAATATTTCGTCGACAAATTCAATCACACTCTCAGAGGAAATCTTCTCCACAATTTTCAATTCCGGCCATTTCGAATAGTAGTCTACTAAAACCAAACCAAACAACTCTTTTCCAGATTGATAATTGAAAGGTCCAATAATGTCAATAGCTACTCTCCGCCAAGGACCTTTGGCATATTCAACAGGAGTCAACTCAACAGTGACATTTTTTTACAGATTTGTCACTCAACAAACAAGGGGAACAACTCCTTACCCAATTATCCACCATGGAATCGACACCAGGCCACCAGTAATGCTCCCTAATTCTCCTCTTAGTTGTGGACATACCCATGTGTCCTTCGTGCGCTAACTTACAAATGGTCTCCCTGAACTTCATTGGAGGAACGATTTTATCAGATCTCACAATAATGTCTTGACATAACATTAGTTCATCTCTGACTTTATAAAATGACGCTAATTCACCAGAGAGTTTCCTTTCTTCAGGCCAGCCATTAGTCATAAATTTCTTAACTAAGGTCAAGACTTCATCATTATTCGTAGCTTCCAACCAATCCTTCTGTGACAGAACCAAAGAACCCTCTCTACTCAAAATTACATTCACATCAGCAATGGAGTATGCAACATCACATTCAACACTTTCACCAACAGTTATACTCGTAGGAAAACGTGACATACAATCTGCATGAACATTTAAGCGTCCTGGAACATACACAACTTCACAACGGTGTTCTTGTAATTTTGCTGCTAACCTTGCTAAACGAGCGGTAAGCACTCTTCCTCCACCTGCAGACAACATAGTAATTAAGGGTTTGTGGTCAGTTCTCAAAGAAAATTTGGTTCCCCACAAAAACTGTCTGAAATGCTGAGATGCCCAAGTACAGGCAAGTAACTCCCTTTCTATAGTTGAGTAATTTTTCTCAGCGTTACGTAAAGCTCTGGAGGCATACGACACCACAAATTCTCCAGACCTATCTTTCTGCATCAATACAGCGCCTAAACCAACATTACTCGCGTCAACATAAACAATGCACTCCTTACCAACGGAGTACAGCCTCAAAAATGGAGCTTCAACAATTTTAGATTTTAAAATTTCAAAAGATTTCTGTTGTTCCTTACCCCATTCAAACTTTGCATTTTTTTTAGTAAAATTCTAAGTGGATGTACTATGTCTGAATAATTACGTAAAAATTTTCCATAAAATTCGGTTAGTCCTAAAAAGGAAAGCAATTGTTCTTTAGATTCGGGTGTGGGAGCATTAACAATACATTGTACATGGTTAATTTTAGGCTTGATACCATCCTTTGAAATTTCGTGGCCTAAATACTCCACCTTCTCTTGCCTGAATTTGCATTTATTACATTTCAAGGTAAGACCTTTAGATCTAACTTTTTCTAAGACAGTAACTAAATACTCATCATGTTCACAGCTATCCTTTCCAAAAATTAATATGTCATCTTGGAAAGCTATAGCTCCTTTGCATTCCATTAACAACTATTTCATTAAACGTTGGAATACGGAAGCCGCACTCGCTAGACCAAAAGGCATACGTAGATATTGAAACATGCCTTCTGGAGTAACGAATGCGGTTAACTTCCTGGAGTCATCATGCAACTCCACTTGGTGGTAGGCACTAGCTAGGTCGATGGTAGAAAATACAGTGGCTCCTGACAATGCGGTAATCAACTCATGGATATTAGGCAAAGGGTGTTTATCTATCCAAATTTCTTTGTTTAGGCTGCGAAGATCCGCACACAAACGAAGATCACCTGAACTCTTAAGTGATAGTACTATGGGTGAAACCCAAGGGGATGATTCAATTGGTTCAATAATGTTCCTTTTGACTAAGTCATCTAACATTTCCTTTAATTTTGGTCTATAAGCTAAGGGAACATTTCTCACTTTATGTCTAACAGGAACAGCTTTATCATTCAGTATGATTTTGTGTTTAAAATCAACATATTTTCCTAATTTTTCATTAAAAATCTCTGGAAATTTTTCTAAAATCATTTCAGTGAACCTACTAGATGAGTTCAAGGTTAAATTTATCGTTGAGGCAATTTTCGGTTCTACGTAAGAAGGGTCATCAACGTAGACTGGAGGATTAGCATTAGGGTCTAATTTTATTCCCAGATCACGTTGATGAGGCCAACTAAGAATGGATACTCCTTTAGTAGCAACGTATACTTTAGCTCTTGTGTCTCTATTCTTAAAGGATATCTTCGCCCAGAAATATCCCTCTAGAGCAATTTTTTGTCCTGTGTACCCACCAGGATATATATCTGGGTTCAATAATTCTCTTTGACACCACAATTGTTCAAAGATATTCTTGCCAATAATGGTGTACCATGCACATGAGTCGACATAAATCTCAACAGGTTTATCATCTATAAAGATTGTACAAGAGGGAAAATTCTTTTGAACACACTCATCCACAGAAAGTATACAATTCAAACTATTAAGAACCTCTTCTTCTTCAGGTGATATGTAATTAATTTTCTGTCCTGACTTGCATACGTTACCAAAATGTCCTTTTTTCTTGCATTTTACACAAACTTTGTCCCAAGCAGGGCAACCTCTGTAATTGCCTACATGGTTGGAACTTCCGCATCTATAACAAAGAATCGTACCTCTTTTTACAAAATTCCTGTTTTCATTAACATTTCTTACATATTCTTTCTTGAAATTACTTTTACTATTAGAAACATTCGAGGTTGGTTGACTTTTAACAATAGCTACTTCGGTCTCAGGTACGTTTGTCTTTTGACTCTTCCCTCTTATTTCTGACACAAATAACTCGGAGTGTTCTATGCCCTTTGCTATGTTCACCACTGCAGCTAATGTAGTCTCTGTTCCTAACCAAAGTCTTTCTTGGATCTTTTTGCTTTTTGTCTTCATCATAATTTGGTCCCTAAGAACTTGTTCGTAAGATATAGTCTCAAAAGAACAAGAACAAGCAAGAGAACGTAATGCTGCAACATAATCTTCAATCGTTTCGTCGGCTTTTTGTTCACGAGAATAGAATTTGAACCTTTCCATTACAATGTTTATTCTTCTACCAAAGCGAATTTTCATTTGTTTTGCGGCTTTGTCAAACACATTCAAATCACCAGCTTCTTCTAATGGTGGTAAATTATCAAATTCTTTGATTCCAGCACCTCCAAGGCAATGTCTTAGGAGAGCTAATTTCCTTTTGGCAGAACAACCATCTTTTTCTAATACATCTACGTATGCGATGAACATGGGATACCAAAGATCCCATTCTATGTTTGGTTCACCAGCAACTTGAAGGAAATGTGGAGGTGCAGCTATGTTAGACATTTTATAATAATAATAATAAGATTGACAATGGTTAAATTGATTTAAATAACTAGTACTACTATATTGCAAAAAGATGAATAAAATTTAAAGAAAGTTGGTGTGCAAATCACCGTAGTTATTGATTTGCAACAGTATAAGTCAGATGAAGGTTTAAACTAATTATAACACTCAATAATGTCTGTTCTTCAGTTTGTTCCTTCGTTCACGAGGATTATTCACTTCGCGCTAAAGGAACTTCAAGTTTAACCAAGATGGCGGCGGTAGACGTGCGCGATGACGTCAGAATACCCAGAATCCACTTCGAGCAACTCGGATAATGAGTTGATTCCGAGGAAAGAATTCGAAAGCTCGAGGTAAGCTTCTTCCAGTTTTGAATTTAAATAGTTCTTTTTAATCGCACGAGTGCATTATCAGTATTCGCTCGATCTGGCAAAGTAGTGCTGAAATTCACTAAATTAAATGAAATTCGTCAAACACCGCTCGATAAGTGCGGTCGAAAGAGTGACTAAGTGACATCAGCGCTAGTCGAGTGACGTTAGTTGAGAGACATCCTAACGCAAATGAAGGAAATGTCTTTCTACTTACGGTAGTAGAGTCGCGGAACCTTGAAGAAATTACCGCTGACAACTTCTCTCATAGTTTCTTCCTGAATTTTAAGCCATAAATAACTTGAAGGGTTGCAGGTTTTTCTTCATTAAATAGCGTGTGAACGCTGTCTTCCCAGGTACTTGAATCTAATCCTCCCAATCGTCGCCAGTAAACGTGTAGTAATGGGGACTACACGAAAGTAGGTTCAGAGTAGATTTATTCTGTAAGAAGAACAGCTTAACAACCACAAGAGGATAGGAGACAGTCTTCTCAGTCCAACTTCTCAGCAACTGATTCAGTGTCTTAAGCATAAACATTCCAAGTGACAAAAGGTCATTCTAAATGACATCAGTACATAGAAAACCACATGTATCCCTGCAGCGACCCTCCACTGCAGAAGCTCCAATCTGTAACCGAGGAACTCTTTAAGAGGCAAGCTCAATAATTGTGGATCTTCACAACTGGTCCACAATTTATGTGACAGGGAAAGGAGGAAACAATCTACACTGGAACAGGGCTTGACAATATTGAAGTCTAAATATGGCTCCATATATCCAAGCAACAAGCACTGCTGAGTTTTTTGGGTCTAGGAGCAATAGCAATTATGATGACTGGTGAGCAGAAGAGCAGATTAATAACACTAAACCTAGGGCTATAACACAGTCGGTGTGTACTGACTGTGTCATTTGCATTTCATAGATAAACATTAAGTGAGTTGTAGGTGATGTTCGAGCCCTGTTGGCTCATTCTTGTTTTAAAGTTAGGCGGTTGGGGGGCGTGGCCAAGATGGCGGGCTAGGAGGACGCTTTCCTAGCGAGCTCCCGAGACCCCGGAGCCTTTGTGCCACCTACTCTTGCCGATCTCCCCCGGATCCTGTGGGAGACGGTGCTCGGTGCCGGTGCACGACCGCCGGCGCAGTCTGGGGTTCCCCGGTGCCCTGAGGAGCGTGGCGGAGCCGAGCTGAGGGAGTCTCCGGGTGTGGGCCTACCACCGGGCCGGAGAGCGTCTACGGGCCGCCCCGCGCAGCACACAAGCGGAGCAGCGGGGAGCCCCGGTGAAGTGAGGAGACAAGCGGAGAACTCGCCCTAGCGGTTCGCTGCCGCGAGGGGTGGACAGCACGCCGCGGCGGCCCCGCGGGGGGCGGGCCGGGTCCCAAGCAGCGGACTCGGGGAGTCTGGACTACGCGACCCCGGAGATCCGGAGGGCCGGGAGGCCTACCCCGGGGCGCCGGCTTCTGGGGTCCTCTGCCGCGCCCTGCGGGGCTGAGGTGATCGGCGGAGCATCTGGGGAGCGCTCCTGACCGCCTGGAGTGCTCGGAGCGCTACACGGGAGCCCCCCCCCCGGCGCACCTTCTGACCGGGCCCCGGCGGGCCTTCCCGGGGGCGCCGACGCTCGCTTTGGAGCCCTGCCGGCCCGCGGACCCCTCTTCCTGCGCCGCACGGGCCGCCGGCCCTGGACTGTGCGGCTGGACCCCTGAGAGGCTTGGCCTGGTTGGCGCTCTGGCAGTCTGCGCAGATTGTTGGGCGGAGTGAGAGCAGGGGTGGAAGACGCCGACCTGGGAGGCGAAGGACTTGCACCACCTCCATGGCGACACGGTGGGGGTTCCCCAGACCCCTCTAGGCGACCCACGCCTCTGCATTGATCCGGGAAGCGCGGAGCCCTCCACGGCGCCTCGCAAGACCCGGGGTCCGGCGCAGCGACCAGAGAGCACCCCCGGTCGCACGGGGTGACCCGAGCGGGGCAAGGAGACCCTGCCCGGCGCACCTTTCCAGCGGCCTCCGAGGAGCCTGCGGACTCATATCTCAATAGGCGCCCCCCCTCCTGCGCCACGCCGGCGGCAGGAACGGTCCCATGTGGCTGATTCCATCGGGGGGCTCCCGGAGGTGACACGTTCTCGGCCTAGACATTGGAATAGATGGTGCAGGGGCCACGGTGGGAGGCGCTGGCCTTGGAAGGGATTGGCCTGCACGGCTTCTACAGCGACACAGTGAGGGGCTGCCCGACCCCCCCCTTTTTCTGGGACCTGTACTTTTGCATCTACCCGGGAAACGCTGAGGACGGACCGGGTGGTGTTCCATTGCGAAGTGGAGGTGACGTAGTGGCCCGGCTACAGTTGGCCCTAGATGCTTTCCGCGCCCACCCTGGGAAGCAGCTGTGAGAGACTGTGGAGTCCGTAGCATCGGGAGTGCAGCCGCGCTCATCGCGACCCGCGAGGCCTGATCCCTTCTGGTGATACTCCACGACACAGCCACTCCCACTCCCACGATGTCTGGCAACCGTGGGGGTAAGAAAGGCGAGCGCACCTTACCCGATATGCTAAGCAGAGCGACCCCACGGCATGATAGTAACCAGCCGGCCCCGAGCCCCCCATCCAGCTCTCACGGGGCGGAAGGTGGGGAACCCCCGGTGACCCGATCGTTTTTGGAATCGCTATTCAGCACTCTCAGAGAAGATTTTCAGGTGCTGAAACAAGAAGTGGCCGGGGAAGTGCGGGAGGTGCGGAGAGAGGTCGACTCCCTCGGTGAACGTGTAGCGGCTGTGGAAGACACTAACCACACCCGCGATGAGGAGGTGACGCACTTGCAACAGGAGGTTCTGCGACTCAGGGATCAGCAGATTGACCTCCAGGCCCACGCGGAGGATCTCGAGAATAGGTCCAGGTGCAACAACATCAGAGTCCGAGGCGTGCCAACCGGAGAAGAAGGGGAGGACACGGCGGCTTATCTGGGAGATCTGTTTCGCGACATCTTAGGGGAAACCGAGCGACTTCCCAGTAAGGATTGATAGAGCACACAGGGTGGGTCCACCTCGACGGGCTTCGGCGCCAGCCCCGGACATCTTGGCTTTCCTGCCGGACTTCCCCTTGAAGGAACGGATCATTCGGGAGTCGCGGCGTCGCCAACCACTGCAGTTCCGGGGCCATCCGGTAGCGCTGTTTCAAGACTTATCTACAATCACCCTTCAAAAGCGCAAATCCTTCAAGATCGCCACGGACTTCTTGAGAGAGCACGGCACGCAGTACTCCTGGGGCCATCCATTTCGGCTAATCTTTCGCTGGAACGGAACCTTGCATCAACTCCGGTCCCTCCAGGACACTTGCGAGGTGTTGGGGATCACAGCGGTGGACACCGACACTCCCACGGTTTCCCGCCGACGCCCCGCCAGGGATGGCTGGCAGACTGTTCGAAGGCGCCGACCCGCTAATTTGTCATCGCGACCGGACTCACCCACAGTCAGAGCTGAAATGGACAGCGCGATACTGGAGGTATCCAGAGACACGTCGCCTGGTGATGTAGCCCTAACGGCCTGAGCACGCTCCGGGGGGAGATCTTGATGGCCTCATCTTCTCAGCAGGTGCAGGGGTTCCGGGGGGGAGGGGGCGGCGGGGGGGTGTTGGAGGTGGCTGGACGTCCATGTAAATAACTTACCACAGACTTGTCCGATAAGGACCGGACTGGGACTATGGTTCTTGCTCGATGGGGGTTGGGAAAGGGGGGGGGGCTGGGGTGTGGAGGGGGGCACGGGGAGAGGGCGGTTGGGCTTGGGGAGGATGAACCCGGGGGCTCGAAGTTCGGGGTGGAGTTGCCGGGAGTTGGGTTGGTTGAGGGTTGTTGGGGGGGTCTAGGGGAATTGTGCTGGTTTATGCTGCTTTGTTGCTATTTTTGCGCTGACTTCACACCGCGTACACTGCGCTACGATTATGGTGCTCTTGGGATCCGGCATCTGCCTGGCCCTATGCTATTGGTGCGCACGGCGATCACACCCGCCTTAGCCTCTTTTGAACGCTCTTTTTGGGATGTCTACTCATGGCCCTTAAGGTAGTCACTCTCAATGTGAAAGGGCTGAACAACCCGGTCAAACGTAGAGCGATATTATCCCTGCTTGAGAACACCCAGGCGGACATCTGCCTTTTACAAGAGACTCACCTCCTACCCCGTGACTGCCTTAGGTTGAGGTCACCGAAATTCCCAGTGCAGCTCTTCTCCTCGGGGCCTACCAAGACTGCGGGGGTTGCCATCTTAATAGCTAGGTCGTTTAAGGGGGAGGTCCTACACAAAGTAGCGGAGCAGAAGGGAAGGCTCCTTGCTTACAGGCTCAAACTCGGGGGGTTCCTATTTACTGTGGGTTCCATCTATAGCCCGAATGACCACCAAGACCTGTTCTTACAAACAGCCCTCGAGAACATAGCGACTACACCGGACAGACACATGATCATTGGGGGGGACCTGAACATGGTCTTTGATTCCCTCGTGGACAGGTCGGCGCAGCGACGCCCAAACACCGGGGAGTTCTCAGACCTCTGTCGCTCCCACCTAGGCGATCTCGACCTGCATGATCTCTGGAGACGTCTACATCCGCACGCCCGGGCCTATTCCTATTATTCACACGCGCACAGGACATACGCGAGATTGGATCATATCCTAGTCACGGGGCCGATGGCCGCACTTGCGACGGATTCGGACATAGGGGTACTCACATTATCGGATCATGCCCCGGTGACAGGCTCCTTTCAACTGCCGCCGGTGTCACCCACTCGGGGAGTCTGGCGCCTCAGGGACACCCTGCTGCATAAGTAAGTGGTAGTGAAACAGATACGGGACGCGATCGCTGACTTCCGGTCCCACAACGACAATGGGGACACCTCACGCGCGACGCAATGGGGCGCCTTGAAGGCGGTACTCCGTGGAGAATTCATCGCCACCTCGTCGGCGGAAAATAGAGACCGGCAACAGAAACGAGATGAGCTTACCGCCAGGGTGCGGGAGCTGGAACAGATGCATCAGAGAACAGGGGCCCCTAGAATTTGGAGGCAACTTAAGGCGGCCCGGAAAATGCTCTCCGCGCTGGACATGGACAGGGCGGAATATGCAGCGCTGCGCTTGAAACATGCATACTACACTGGTGGAGATAGGTGCGGCCGCCTTCTGGCGAACAAGCTCCGGGTGAAACACCAACGTCAGCGGATTGCGGAACTGTCGACTCCCAGCGGAGAGACTGTTACGGAAGACCCTCAGATCGCGGAAGAATTCCGCCGATTCTACGCTGACTTGTACACGGGCGAATCACCCTCTGCTTTGGCTGAGACTGATTACCTTGAGTCGGTCGAACTACCTGCTCTCACCCCGGAACAGGCGGAATACCTGGAACGGGGCATCCGGCCGGAGGAGGTGATTGCAGCCATTTCCCGTCTTAAACCTGGGAAGGCCCCGGGGCCAGATGGGTACACCCCTCTCTTTTACAAGACATTCTGTCAAGAATTGGTCCCGCTGTTGACGCGTCTCTATAACTCCTTCGCGGAGCCGGGAGCTATCCCTCCAGACTTGCTCCGAGCGACAGTGTCGGTTATTCCCAAACCTGGGAAGGACCGGTCTGAGTGCGGCCAATCTCCTTGTTAAACGTAGACCTTAAGCTCTATACAAGGATACTGGCGAATCGTCTAGCGCAATATTTGCCAGGACTTGTAGACCCGGATCAAGCTGGGTTTGTCCCCGGCCGGCAAACGGTGGACAACACTAAGAGAGTGGCACATGTCCTGGAGAAGGCCTCTCGCGTCCCTGGGGAGCGCATGTTGTTGTCGGTCGACGCGGAGAAAGCGTTCGATCGGGTGCGCTGGTCTTATCTTGAAAGAGTCCTTTGCAAATTAGGGGTGGGGGAGAAATTCCGCACCCTTGTCTTTAATTGTTACAAACACCCATCGGCGGTGGTGAGGGTGAACGGGTGCAGTTCAGCGCACTTTGCGATAGAATGGGGGACCAGACAGGGGTGCCCACTGTCCCCACTTCTTTTCGCCCTCTACATGGAGCCGTTTGCCCAGAGGATCCGCCGGAACCCGCAAGTGACTGGAGTCCGGATGGGAGGCTACACTCACACCATTAGCCTTTACGCGGACGACGTGATCCTCATGCTGGATAATCCGGGGGAAGCTCTCCCGGCCTGCATAGCTGAAATGGAGGCCTTTGCCGCGGTGGCGGGCTTCAAGATGAACATGATGAAGTCGTCCGCCCTGGACCTCTCGCTGACCATGGCAACGAGACTTGAGCTACAGAGACGCTTCCCCATGAGTTGGTCCAAAGATCTGATCCCGTACTTGGTCATCTTACTGGCACCCTCCTTGGCCGACATGGCGACGGCGAACTACGCGGCACTGGGTAAAAAGATGAAGGCGGAACTGTCCCGCTGGAACAAAGGCACGCTGTCCATGCTGGGGCGCATTGCTGCGGTGAAAATGACTCTTTTGCCACAGATTCTGTATCTGTTTCGGGCCTTGCCGCTCCTGCCCCCGAAGGGCTGGATCAGCCAAGCACAGGCTGACATCGCCCGCTTTGTCTGGCAGGGACGTAAGCCGAGACTTAAGAGGACCTTGTCTATGCTAGCCCCGGAGTCCGGGGGTCTCGGCATACCAGATCTCCACAAGTATTTTCAGGCGGCGCAATTGAGGTATTTTGTGGAGTGGAGCAAATGGGAATCTGACAGGCACTGGCTGTTTCAGGACCAAGCAGTGGCGGGTAGAACCTTACAGGAGATACCCTTCATGCGCAGATCTCATCGCCCTCCCAATCTTTACGCGTCCTTGGTCACGCAAGTTCCACTTAGAGTGTGGGACGCCGTGAATGCTACACGGGAATTCACCACCTTCCCGTCACCGCTCACACCCCTGATTGGGAATCCTGACTTTCAGCCCGGGATGGAACCTGGCGCGTTCTCGCTTTGGCAAACGGCCAAGTGCTGCGCTCTGGTTCACATGTACGGTCCTGAAGGGATCGTGTCGTTCCAGGACCTCAGGCGAGAGTACAACCTGCCTGAGACTGAGCGTTTACGATATCTGCAAGTTCGACACTGGGCGCTGCAACGGGCGGTACGGGACCTAGCCGACCGGAAACTTACGCCCTACGAGATATGGCTGGCGACACGTTCATCGGATGCCAAGCTCGTCTCGGACCTTTACAAACTGTTGCAGCCCCCCCCCTTTCACATCTATAATCCCGGTCGGAACCGATGGGACGGGAACTGGGGAGGGAACTAAGTCATAAGGAATGGGACGACATCTCCTACCGCGCACGTCACTCGGCATATCACACTGGGCTTACCGAGACCTTCACTAAAATAACCACATATTGGTACTACACTCCTCAACGACTACATGAGATGAATCGCATCCTCCCGGACACATGTTGGCACGAGTGCGGACAGACTGGCACACTGACACATATACTATGGGATTGCCCGTCGCTAGGTCCATATTGGGAAGAGGTCCTCAATGAGATTGACCAGTGCTTTGATATTGAACTGCCTCGCTTCCCCGCCTATGTCCTATTGGGGTTGCCTAACGGGTTGATGTATCCTCTGAGGTCCAGAAGGGGTAGGCAAATAGCGATTGCACTGGGTTCTGCGATACAGAACATACTTATTTATTGGCGCACCACCACTATTCCCAACACTACAGGCTGGTTACACAGGTTATGGCACGTTCTGGGTATGGAGAAATTGTCCCTAACGGTGGCGGGTGAGGTGGACAAGTTGGAGGAACTGTGGCAGCCTTTTCTCACCCTACTGCAGTCGGAGTTTAAGGAAATTACTTGCCCCCGATACCTCAGGCTCATGAGGCTGACGTCCTTGACTTCTCCGCAGGTTTAAATGTGGCGTGGGTATCCGCGATGTGAGGCGAGGTGCCGATGCGGGGGTGTGAAAGGAGCGAGACATTGGCTCAGCACATACGAGGGGGGAGGGGGGGATGACACGGAGGGTGAGGGGGAGGGGGGAGGCTGGGGTGGTTCAGGGGGAGGGTAAGGCGGGGGGTAGTTGGGGGGGGGGTTTGATTTTGGTGTTAGTCGTCATTGCCTCTTCACCTAGCACTGGACTCCACAACGTGTATTGATTGTACAGTCTAACTTTCTGATGGCACTCATGGAGCGGAGATTCTGCTTTGCAATTCTTGGACGACAAGTTTCACAATGTTTGTACTATGTCCTTGTTGATAACCTTGCAATAAAAAACTTTAAACCTAAAGTTAGGCGGTTAATGTTTCTTGTGGTACACAGAGTATTGATCAGAGGGAAACCTACTTAAGCGAAGTGCTAGAAACTCCGGTAGGAGAGTTTGAAGGCAAGTTGACCTTTAGTGGAGACATCTTTTTGACACAGGACCTGCAGAGGGACAGAAATGTAAAAGTACAAAAGGTTACAGAAGGGATTTAGGGAACAAGTTTTAAAAGACATGGGACACAGTACTTCCTGATGCACTTTTTTTTCACTTTACTCCTATGTCCATAATACCTATTCCTGCATAGAATGTATATTTATGTCACAGGGATTACTATGAATGCTACATAAGGCTGATATTTCAAATATTTCCTTTTAGGATCATGCCCACCTTGAGATCAAATTGGAGGGCTAGTAGAAAGCTTTCAGAAGTGAATTAAAGGCTACAGGGAAAAATATTTAGGTATCATATACACAAAGAATAAATTGTAAAGGAAATTGAGGACTACTTTATATACAGGATATATATTCCAACACCTCTTCATTAATGAATTAGTATGCACATAGGGCCTCAAAAAGGAGAGTAGCCATAGAAGTGTCATCAAGAAGTGTAAGGAGGTTTCTATTGGGCAAGCTAACCAAAAGAATAAAAGGAACTAGAAAGAACAGTCAAATAGGGAAGTATGAACACTGGGCGTAACTGGAATACCATAGGTCAGTTGGATGTCAAGCAGACAAATCTGAAGCTACTGAAATGAGGCCCGATGTTATATGAGAAAGGATATAAGGTGGGTATCCTTTGTTTCAGGACATTGAGAACACAAATCGCATAGCTCATGTAGCCAGTGTTAAGAGACCCGAGTGGACAATAGCGACAAGGAGACAAATGAAGCATGAACATTTTCAACAATTACACCAACAGTGCAGGAAACTGCAAGGAAATAAGGGCTACCTAAAGTCATGTAAACTGGCCCTCTTCCCGCTTAACTATGTAGTGGAATTGTAAAAACCTATTTAGGAGGACAAGGTCTGTAGATCATTGAAAGAGCTGATTTTAATAAAGCACAGGGGCCCAATGAGCACATAGTACATTTTTACAAGACCTTCCTTCCTCAACTGGATAACTTAGCACAACCAGAAGTCCCTGGATAGTCTAGTGTTTTCAGGCTTTGTCCCCATATCTCGACACTTAGGTAAAATAGGTACATGTCTTGGTTGTGGGAGCGAGGGCTCTACGAGCCTACATATTCATCAAATTACAAACTGAAGATCATAAATAGAATTCAGTTAGTTGTTTTCAGACATTCCCTGCTGTTCCGCCTAACCTCATTCATGCAGCACAGCAGGTACTGAAGGGCTCCGGACAGTGTTCGAGGACATGTCATCCAAAGATCAGGCTCAGGAGCCTTCTTTTGGACTTCATCATAGGTTGATCACAGGCTGGTCTAGCACCCACCCATGGGGGCGGCGCTGGTGCTCCCCCCGTGTTCCGCCCTTAATGTTGCTCACACAGGGGAAGGCAGGGGAAGCCCTTCCCCTGCCCCCTCCAAGCCTCCCCTCCACATCATCTAATGACGTCAGCGCACAAGGCGTGCTGATGTCATTGCATGATACCGGACTCGCTGGAAGCCGAAGCTTCCAGTGCATCGGAAAGTGAGGATTTGAGTTTATCAGGCCTTATAACGCCTTACTTCCTTTCCCAGTTATCTGTGTATAGCTCTTGTTGGAGCATGACGCTTGTGTATTTTTTAAATGCAAGTGTTCCCGTAGGCATGTAGCCGCTTGATCAGGGATATTTCTTACCCCGCTTACTGATATTAATTTTAACAACCATAGAAGGAAGAAAGGTTGATTGAACACAACTGGGGTTAAGGTCCTAAGACCATGAGGTCAAACCACCACCAGACCCAAAAGCTGAATCAGTTCAGGTTTTTCTTTGCCATGACCCCTCCTGTGCCTTTTGAACTCACCTTTAAACCCGTAAGTGGCCATTTGGCTGACACCAGTGGGACATGGCAGTCGTATTTAACCTTTATATCCTTACAACATAGCAGCACTCACCGCTGCCAAATTCCTTGGTGCGTGAATGTCCGCTGGTCGCACTAGTCAATAATACAGCGATTATTTAAATTAATAATACTGTGCATGTGAATAAAACTATGCACAGGCAACTGAAAACTTCACACGTTAGTAAATGTGAAACATTTGGGATTTGTCCATCAAATTAAGCTAGTCACCACCCTAGGTGAAGTCTTGCCCTCCCAAACTTCTGCTAGTATACCAGAGAGCAGACAAGGCAGTGGGAACAGGAGGGGAACATTATGTATCAATACATGCCCTTTCTTGAATACTGGGAATGCCAAATGTACTTTAATACATTGTAGCATATTTGTGCTCTAACTTTAACTTACTGCTCTAACCTAGTTTGACCTCAAAACTTTGGGACAACTGTAGTAGTAACATGCCCTTAATGGTACATGACATTCTACAAGCACTGTGCAGAAAGACACATTAGACCCTCAGAGACACCATGGATGAATGCTAACCTGCCCCAAAATCTGCCTCTCCCTGTGCCGGACTAGGAAACATTTACATGGCGGTAACAACCCATCAGCCTGTGAAACTCAATGTGAGATCAGCTGGCTGAAGCTGTGCTGAATTTAATTATAATTGCTTGCCCAGGCCTGCAAAAGTACATTTTATTCTATTATTCAGAACCCGGGTGAAGATGGGGTGGTTGGGGAGACTCATATCTGCTTTTGGAAACAGACTTGCTGTCTATCCACTTATTTGGGGCACAGGTCGCAGGAAAAGTCCCTTCCAATATCTGCTTCTAGCCAAATGAAGGATAAACCAGTGGAATTTTTTTGGTTAATGAAATATGCCATTGCCCATGCTTCAGGGATCTGAACCCTTGGCTTGGATGGGGCCCGTGGCCCATGATGCAGAAGACTTCGCCTCTGCTCTGCAGGTCTAAGACGTACCGACTGCGCTCGTCAGGGCACACTGAGCCACTAAATTATGAAAGCATATAGGAGCATTACCAGGTAAATGAGCAACCCTCTGGTTGACCCGCAAGGCTATTGCCAATGTTTTCGTTCTGAACTGGTGAGAATGCGCAAGCTGTATCCTGAGTTTCTTTAACATACATCACAGTCTCAAAACCTCAAATTACAATTTTTATCAAAGTGTTACTCCAGTGCCCGCATGATGTCCCAGCTATCAGCACGCTTCACCTCGGCACCAGTTGCGTTACCGACTGTCCCCTTCATTTGTAATGCACGGGGAGATTGAGTGATTTGCCCAGCATCACAGGATGCACACTGCTGCTAAGGAAGGATACAATCCATTGCACCTAGCTCGGTGGGGCCAACTGGTAACGTTTGGATGGCTCAATCAATCAATCAAGAATTTGTAGAGCATAGTACTCACCAGTGAGGGTCTCAAGTGCTGCTACTGCTCGAATAGCCAGGTCTTGAGTAGTCTCCTGAAGTTTAGTAGGTCTTGGGTCTGCCATAGGAGGATGGGGAGGGTGTTCCAGGTTTTGGCGCTGAGGTAGGAGAACGATCTGCTGCCGGAGGCGCTCTTCGGATGCGGGGGACAGTAGCACGGGTGCCGTCGGCAGAGCTGGTGGTTCGGGGTGTAGAAGATGAGTTGTCTCTTGAGGTATGCAGGTCCGGTGTCGTGGAGTGCCTTGTGTGCATGGGTGAGGAGCTTGAAGTGATCCTCTTGTTGATGGGCAGCCAGTGCAGGTCTCTCAGGTGGGGTGTGATGTGGCTGTGTCGAGGGATGTCGAGGATCATGCGGGAAGAGGCGTTCTGTATGCGTTGCAGTCGTTTGAGCAGTTTGGCTGGGGCTCCCACGTAGAGGGCGTTTCCGTAGTCCAGTTTGCTGCTGACGAGGGCATGGGTCACCGTTCTTCTTGTGTCGGTGGGGATCCACCTGTAGATCTTGCGGAGCATGCCGAGGGTGTTGAAGCAGGAGGATGAGACGGCGTTGACTTGCTTGGTCATGGAGAGCATTGAGTCGAGGATGAGCCCCAAGTTGCGTGCATGGTCGGTGGGTGTCGGTGCTGCACCCAGGGCTGTCGGCCACCAGGAGTCGTCCCATGCTGAGGGGGTGGAGGCGAGGATGAGGACCTCCGGCTTGTCCGAGTTCAGCTTCAGATGGCTGTTCTTCATCCTTTCATTCCTTCGTGGAGGTTGGTTTTGGCGGTGAGGGGGTCCTTGGTGAGGGAGAGGATCAGCTGTGTGTCGTCGGCATAGGAGAATATGTTGAGGTAGTGCAGTCTGCTGAGCGGGCCATGTAGATGTTGAGTAATATCCTGCTGAGGGATGATCCTTGCAGTTTGCCGCAGATGATCTTGGAGGCCTTGGAACGGAAAGGTGGGAGATGGACGCTCTGGGTTCTGCCGGAGAGGAAGGAGGTGGTCTATTCTAGAGCCTTGTCTCGGATCCCTGCGTTATGGAGGTGTGTGAGTAGAGTACGGTGGCAGTCCATGTCCAAGGCCGGCTGATAGGTCCATGAGGATGAGGGCCGCGCTTTCGCCGTTGTCCAGCCGGGCCCTGATGTCATCGGTGGCGGTGATGAGGGCAGTTTCGGTGCTGTGGTTGCTGTGAAATCCGGATTGGGACGGGTCCAGGATGTTGTTCTCCTCGAGGTAGAGGGTCAGCTCTTTGTTGACGGTTTTCTCGATGACCTTTGCCGGAAACGGGTGCAGGGAGATGAGCCGGAGGTTCTTGAGGTCCCTCGAATCTGCCTTGGGTTTCTTGAGCAGGGCATTGATCTCGGTGTGTTTCCAGCTCTCCGGGAAGGTTACGGTCTTGAAGGAGATGTTGGTGGCCTTGTAGAGATGGGGTGCGATGGTGGCACTGGCTTTGTAGAAGATGTGATGAGGGCACGGGTCTGACGAGGAGCCGGAGTGGATTGTGTTCATGATTTTGATGGTGTCGTCGTTGATGTTAGTCCCGGTGAGCAGGTGGCCGCTGTGGGTGGTGGCCGTGGGGTCTGAGGTGTCGTTGGTTGTCGTGGTAGTCTAGTTTTCGAAGCTGTCATGGATGTCTGCAATTTTGTGATGGAAGAATGTGGCAAGGGAGTTGCACAGATCTTGCGATGGTGGGATGTCGTTGGTGTTGGAGCTGGGTTTGGAGAGTTCCTTCACGATGTTGAACAGCGCTTTGCTGTTGTGTGTGTTGTTGTTGAGGCGGTCCTGGAAGGAGTCCTTTTGGTGGATCTGATGAGGTGATGGTGTTGACGCATGGCGTTCTTGTGGGCTGCGTGGTTCTCCGGTGTCTGTTCGCAGTGCCATTTCTTCTCTAGTTTTCAGCAGGTTTGTTTGGAGGTCTGGAGGTCTGGAGGTCCGCGGAGAACCAGCTGGTGTTCTTGTTGGTGTGTCTGTTGGAGGGTTTCTTGATCGGGGCGAGAGTGTTGGCGCAGTCATCGATTCAACGCCTGAGGTTGCTGGCTGCAGCGTCGGAGTCGGTGGGGTCGGCGGGTGGGTTTCGGGCAAGGGCAGTGTTTAGCTGATCTTCGGTGATTTTGCTCCAGCTGCGGCAGGGGATCTATTGGGTGTGGTGGTGCGTGGTGGGTTTCTGGAAGGTGAAGTGGATGCAGCAATGGTCGGTCCAGTGGAGTTGGGTGGTGTGGCTAAAGGAGACGTGGGAGCTTGCGGAGAAGATGGGGTCGAGCGTGTGGCCCGCGGAGTGGGTGGGCGTTGTGACGAGCTGTCTGAGTCTGAGGTTGGCGAGGGTGTCGATCAGGGTGGTGGAGTTGGTGTCGTTGTTGTTCTTGAGGTAGAAGTTCAGGTCTCCGAGGAGCATGTAGTCTGTGGACGCGCAGGCGTGCATGCTGACGAAGTCGGTGATGAGTCGCTGAACTGAGGCCGGGGCCCTGGGGGTCTGTAGACAAGAGTTCCTATGAGGGTGGTGTTGGGATCAGCGTGGATCTGGAAGTGCAGGTGTTCGACGGTGATGAGGGTGTCGTTGGAGTTGGTCGAGACCTGGCGGGTGGATTTGTGGATGATGGCGATTCCACCCCCTACTCCGTTGGTGCGGTCTCTGCGGGTGATCTTGTAGCCGTCCGGGATGGCTATGGCGATGTTGGGTGCCAAAGAGTTATTCATCCACGTCTCTGTCAGGAAGGCTAAGTCTGGGGAGGATGTGTCGAGCAGGTCCCAGAGTTCGACGGCGTGTTTACGTGCAGAGCGGGTGTTCAGTAGTATGCATCTGAGGTGGTTTTGTCCTGTCATGGTGGGCGGGTTGGTGGCTCCGAGACTGGTGAAGCTGCAGATCCAGCAGGAGCAGGGTCCTTTGGTGCGCTTCAGGCGGCCAGGAAGCAGGTGTGCGGTCGTCCGGTGTTGAGTGCGTGGAGGGTGTTGGCATTGTATCCGCGTCAGGTGTCCTGGCGCTCCCGGGGTCCAGGGGTCTGGTGCTGGGCGCGGTCCAGGTGTGGATGGATGCAGACGTGCTTGCCTTAGGCGTGTCTTTGGCGTGCAAGTGATGCACCTGCTGTGCGTGGCCGCACAGCAGCCGCCATATATGGGGAGGTGGGAGGGAAGAGTAACTTTGAGGCGGGAGAGGGGCGGCGAATGGGCGAGCAGGGAGGCGGAGCCGCAGGGGATGCAGCGGCGGGAAAAACAGGCGGTCAGAGGATACAGAGGGAAAAACACAGGTACAAAACAATAAACAGTGCACAAAAGGGAAAACAGGAAAAATACAGCTAATACCACAACAGAGAGGCAATTACAACAGGCAAACAGGCAAAAGGGGCAGATCGAGCGCGGAGCACTAACAGCTTACCACTGGCCACCAGGGATGAGGCGCAGGTGGTAGCCTGCAGGTGGATGTGGGCCTTGATCTTCAGGCAGGCAGCGGCAGCAGCCTAAGGGGCACGAACACACAAGTGATGTTGTGCGGCTTGTGAAGCTACCTGCCTGTAAACAGGCAGGTCGCTAGGAGCTAGGAGGTTAAGAGCATTATATAGCTAATTTACAATTGCATCTAACTGGAGAGGGGCACTATGTTTTGCGGTGCTTGGGTATGGGCCCTGACTGATTTACTATGTCAATTCTCTAGACCCAATCGTTCAATGAATGCATACAGGCACTCAGTGTGGCCTCCCGCACTGAGACACCTGACTCCCAAGCAATGCAAGACAAGGAGGGATCCATATTCCACCATTCTCCTCGCAGTTCCGCCCCTGTGTCACCAGCCCACAAGCTGCAAGTGCGTGTGCGTAACCTAAGCTCTCTCTCACTGAGCGCACGTTGCACTAGTGTCCACTATCCAAGATGGTGTCCAACTCATGTTTTGAGCTCTCACCTTCAGGTGTCCAGCCTCAACCAGTCCCCGACTAACTGCTTGCCTTCTATACCCAGGCCATGCTAGTCAAATGTCTCATATCTAAACCCCCTACCTACACCACTAATCCCCCTTCACTGAAAGAAATGATAGATTAAATAATAATAATTAATTTAATAATTAAAGCGAGTATGTACTTCTATTGTGCAGATCATTCCCACTTGACTGGCCCCAAACAGTTCAGCTGAGATCTTTGCTTAGCCTAGTGTGGTGCATGGCTCTGCCTCTTTAGTCATCGCTCCAGCTGCACACCCTAAACGTGACATTACAACTACCGCAAACCAGGACTATAGCCTTTGTCACTGGTAGATAGTTGCATACAGTAAATAAGCCACTACTTTGGCTTTGTTGTACAATACTGAAAACGCTTCAATTCCTGGGATGATAGGGCTGTGCCTGATCTATGATGAGTCACTTTGGCGTTAAATACCAGTTCCAAAACTCCCACTTTCACGCCCCCCAAGGGCCGGCTCCCTAGATTACATTGGAGACCAGCAGCAGCGGGGGATAAAGCACTAGGGAAGTCTGACCTTGCGCCAATCCCGAATAATGCGTGGGTGAGTGGTGTCTGCGTGCTTAATAGCATGCTTGCTTTAAGGCGTCAGCTTGTTGGACCGTTTGCAAAGCTCCCCCTCGACCCACATTGGCCCAAATGCAATCTGCTTTGGCCAGACACACATTACCGTGTAAAGTACACCGGTACTGATGGTGTTGCGTCCGCCACGACTGGCTCACTAGATTTGGATGCAGCAACTGGCCCCACCTTCTTGTTTCTCCCCCGCTGCAGGCCCCCACCCTCTGGAGTGAGAAAACCAAACCTCAGCTGCTTCATGGCAGGGCCAACCCGCACACAAGGAAACCAAGGCCAGGTGCTGCTGAACCCGTGATACAAAAGGGTGTGGTGATGGACGGAGCATCTGAACCAATCAAACACTCAAACTCAGTCAACAGATCTGGGTTTAATCCATCACAGTTCTTTAGCCCACTCTACCACCCCAGTTCAGACATGGCCATATGCAAATGAGTCTGACCCTGTGCCTCATGGGAACAGTCCAGCCCGAACTGCCAAGCCATGCCTTCCCTGGACCGGAAACAAGCTTCCAAGGACCCGTTTCTGGCATTTCAGCTGTCTTCAGCCCGACTTGCTTGAATCTAGTGGCAAAGTGAGCAAGGGACTCACGTCTGAGCATACCCTGCCAATTTATGGCGAACAAAGTGGTACAAAAGGGGGGTTGGCAGTTCGGCTTGGCAGTTCAGGCTGGACTGTACCCATGAGGCACAGGGTCAAGGCTGATTTGCATATGGCCATGTCTGAACTGGGGTGGTGTGGAGTGCAAAACAACGATGGAATTAGGCCCAGATCTCTGTACTGGGGTGAATGTATGACATTGTTCTGCATTCTGTCCATCAACTGTTATTTTTGCATTTGTCACCCCGAGTGGGATGAGTATGCTCAGACGTGAGTCCCATGCTCTCCACACCACTGGAGTCAAGCTATCCTGGCTGAAGACAGCTGATAGCCAGAAACCGGTCCTAGGAGGCTTGATTCCAGTCCAGGAAAGACATGGCTTGGCAGTTCGGACTGCACTGTTCCCATGAGGCACAGGGTCAAGGCTGATTTGCAAATGGCCATGTCTGAACTGGGGTGGTGTGGAGTGCAAAAAAAGATAGATTTAGGCCCAGATCTCTGTACTGGGGTGAATGTATGACATTGTTCTGCATTCTGTCCATCAACTGTTATTTTTGCATTTGTCAACCTGAGTGGGATAGGTATGCTCAGACGTGAGTCCCATGCTCTCCACACCACTGGAGTCAAGCTATCCTGGCTGAAGACGGCTGATAGCCAGAAACCGGTCCTAGGATGCTTGATTCTGGTCCAGGAAAGACATGGCTTGGCAGTTCAGGCTGGACTGTTCCCATGAGGCACAGGGTCAAGGCTGATTTGCATATGGCCATGTCTGAACTGAGATGGTGTGGAGTGCAAAAAAACTATGGATTTAGGCCCAGATCTCTGTACTGGGGTGAATGTATGACATTGTTCTGCATTCTGTCCATCAACTGTTATTTTTGCATTTGTCATCCCGAGTGGGATGGGTATGCTCAGACGTGAGTCCCATGCTCTCCACACCACTGGAGTCAAGCTATCCTAGCTGAAGACGGCTGATAGCCAGAAACCGGTCCTAGGATGCTTGATTCCAGTCCAGGAAAGACAATGCTTGGCAGTTCGGGCTGCACTGTTCCCATGAGGCACAGAGTCAAGGCTGATTTGCATATGGCCATGTCTGAACTGGGGTGGTGTGGAGTGCAAAAAAACGATGGATTTAGGCCCAGATCTTTGTACTGGGGTGAATGTATGACATTGTTCTGCATTTTGTCCATCAACTGTTATTTTTGCATTTGTCACCCCGAGTGGGATGGGTATGCTCAGACGTGAGTCCCATGCTCTCCATACCACTGGAGTCAAGCTATCCTAGCTGAAGACGGCTGATAGCCAGAAACCGGTCCTAGGATGCTTGATTCCGGTCCAGGAAAGACATGGCTTGGCAGTTCGGGCTGGACTGTTCCCATGAGGCACAGGGTTAAGGCTGATTTGCATATGGCCATGTCTGAACTGGGGTGGTGTGGAGTGCAAACAAACGTTCGATTTAGGCCCAGATCTCTGTACTGTGGTGAATGTATGACATTGTTCTGCATTCTGTCCATCAACTGTTATTTTTGCATTTGTCACCCCGAGTGGGATGGGTAAGATCAGACGTGAGTCCCATGCTTTCCACACCTCTGGAGTCAAGGTATCCTGGCTGAAGACGGCTGATGGCCAGAAACCGGTCCTAGGATGCTTGATTCCGGTCCAGGAAAGACATGGCTCGGCAGTTCGGGCTGGACTGTTCCCATGAGGCACAGGGTCAAGGCTGATTTGCATATGGCCATGTCTGAACTGGGGTGGTGTGGAGTGCAAAAAAACGATGGATTTAGACCCAGATCTCTGCAGTGGGGTGAATGTATGACATTGTTCTGCATTCTGTCCATCAACTGTTATTTTTACATTTGTCATCCCGAGTGGGATGGGTATGCTCAGACGAGAGTCCCATGCTCTCCACACCACTGGAGTCAAGCTATCCTGGGAGAAGACGGCTGATAGCCAGAAACCGGTCCTAGGATGCTTGATTCCGGTCCAGGAAAGACATGGCTTGGCAGTTCGGTCTGGACTATTTCCACGAGGCACAGGGTCATGGCTGATTTGCATATGGCCATGTCTGAACTGGGGTGGTGTGGAGTGCAAAAAAACTATGGATTTAGGCCCAGATCTCTCTACTGGGGTGAATGTATGACATTGTTCTGCATTCTGTCCATCAACTGTTATTTTTGCATTTGTAACCCTGAGTGTGATAGGTATGCTCAGACGTGAGTCCTATGCTCTCCACACCACTGGAGTCAAGCTATCCTGGCTGAAGACGGCTGATAGCCAGAAACCGGTCCTAGGATGCTTGATTCCGATCCAGGAAAGACATGGCTTGGCAGTTCGGGCTGGACTGTTCCCATGAGGCACAGGGTCAAGGCTGATTTGCATATGGCCATGTCTGAACTGGGGTGGTGTGGAGTGCAAAAAAATGATGGATTTAGGCCCAGATCTTTGTACTGGGGTGAGTGTATGACATTGTTCTGCATTCTGTCCATCAACTGTTATTTTTGCATTTGTCACCCCGAGTGGGATGGGTATGCTCAGACGTGATTCCCATGCTCTCCATACCACTGGAGTCAAGCTATCCTAGCTGAAGACAGCTGATAGCCAGAAACCGGTCCTAGGATGCTTGATTCCGGTCCAGGAAAGACATGGTTTGGCAGTTCGGGCTGGACTGTTCCCATGAGGCACAGGGTTAAGGCTGATTTTCATATGGCCATGTCTGAACTGGGGTGGTGTGGAGTGCAAACAAACGTTCGATTTAGGCCCAGATCTCTGTACTGGGGTGAATGTATGACATTGTTCTGCATTCTGTCCATCAGCTGTTATTTTTGCATTTGTCACCCCGAGTGGGATGGGTAAGCTCAGATGTGAGTCCCATGCTTTCCACACCTCTGGAGTCAAGCTATCCTGGCTGAAGACGGCTGATGGCCATAAACCGGTCCTAGGATGCTTGATTCCGGTCCAGGAAAGACATGGCTCGGCAGTTCGGGCTGGACTGTTCCCATGAGGCACAGGGTCAAGGCTGATTTGCATATGGCCATGTCTGAACTGGGGTGGTGTGGAGTGCAAAAAAACGATGGATTTAGACCCAGATCTCTGCAGTGGGGTGAATGTATGACATTGTTCTGCATTCTGTCCATCAACTGTTATTTTTACATTTGTCATCCCGAGTGGGATGGGTATGCTCAGACGTGAGTCCCATGCTCTCCACACCACTGGAGTCAAGCTATCCTGGGAGAAGACGGCTGATAGCCAGAAACCGGTCCTAGGACGCTTGATTCCGGTCCAGGAAAGACATGGCTTGGCAGCTCGGTCTGGACTATTCCCACGAGGCACAGGGTCATGGCTGATTTGCATATGGCCATGTCTGAACTGGGGTGGTGTGGATTGCAAAAAAACTATGGATTTAGGCCCAGATCTCTCTACTGGGGTGAATGTATGACATTGTTCTGCATTCTGTCCATCAACTGTTATTTTTGCATTTGTAACCCTGAGTGTGATAGGTATGCTCAGACGTGAGTCCTATGCTCTCCACACCACTGGAGTCAAGCTATCCTGGCTGAAGACGGCTGATAGCCAGAAACCGGTCCTAGGATGCTTGATTCCGATCCAGGAAAGACATGGCTTGGCAGTTCGGGCTGGACTGTTCCCATGAGGCACAGGGTCAAGGCTGATTTGCATATGGCCATGTCTGAACTGGGGTGGTGTGGAGTGCAAAAAAACGATGGATTTAGACCCAGATCTCTGCAGTGGGGTGAATGTATGACATTGTTCTGCATTCTGTCCATCAACTGTTATTTTTACATTTGTCATCCCGAGTGGGATGGGTATGCTCAGACGTGAGTCCCATGCTCTCCACACCACTGGAGTCAAGCTATCCTGGGAGAAGACGGCTGATAGCCAGAAACCGGTCCTAGGACGCTTGATTCCGGTCCAGGAAAGACATGGCTTGGCAGCTCGGTCTGGACTATTCCCACGAGGCACAGGGTCATGGCTGATTTGCATATGGCCATGTCTGAACTGGGGTGGTGTGGAGTGCAAAAAAACTATGGACTTAGGCCCAGATCTCTCTACTGGGGTGAATGTATGACATTGTTCTGCATTCTGTCCATCAACTGTTATTTTTACATTTGTAACTCTGAGTGGGATAGGTATGCTCAGACGTGAGTCCTATGCTCTCCACACCACTGGAGTCAAGCTATCCTGGCTGAAGACGGCTGATAGCCAGAAACCGGTCCTAGGATGCTTGATTCCGGTCCAGGAAAGACATGGCTTGGCAGTTCGGGCTGGACTGTTCCCATGAGGCACAGGGTTAAGGCTGATTTGCATATGGCCATGTCTGAACTGGGGTGGTGTGGAGTGCAAACAAACGTTCGATTAGGCCCAGATCTCTGTACTGTGGTGAATGTATGACATTGTTCTGCATTCTGTCCATCAACTGTTATTTTTGCATTTGTCACCCCGAGTGGGATGGGTAAGCTCAGACGTGAGTCCCATGCTTTCCACACCTCTGGAGTCAAGGTATCCTGGCTGAAGACGGCTGATGGCCAGAAACCGGTCCTAGGATGCTTGATTCCGGTCCAGGAAAGACATGGCTTGGCAGATCGGGCTGGACTATTCCCACGAGGCACAGGGTCATGGCTGATTTGCATATGGCCATGTCTGAACTGGGGTGGTGTGGAATGCAAAAAAACGATGGATTTAGGCCCAGATCTCTCTACTGGGGTGAATGTATGACATTGTTCTGCATTCTGTCCATCAACTGTTATTTTTGCATTTGTAACCCTGAGTGGGATAGGTATGCTCAGACGTGAGTCCTATGCTCTCCACACCACTGGAGTCAAGCTATCCTGGCTGAAGACGGCTGATAGCCAGAAACCGGTCCTAGGATGCTTGATTCCGGTCCAGGAAAGACATGGCTTGGCAGTTCGGGCTGGACTGTTCCCATGAGGCACAGGGTCCATGCTGATTTGCATATGGCCATGTCTGAACTGGGGTGGTGTGGAGTGCAAAAAAACGATGGATTTAGGCCCAGATCTCTGTCCTGGGGTGAATGTATGACATTGTTCTGCATTCTGTCCATCAACTGTTATGTTTGCATTTGTCACCCCGAGTGGGATGGGTATGCTCAGATGTGAGTCCCATGCTCTCCACACCACTGGAGTCAAGCTATCCTGGCTGAAGACGGCTGATAGCCAGAAACAGGTCCTAGGATGCTTGATTCTGGTCCAGGAAAGACATGGCTTGGCAGTTCGGGCTGGGCTGTTCCCATGAGGCACAGGGTCAAGGCTGATTTGCATATGGCAATGTCTGAACTGGGGTGGTGTGGAGTGCAAAAAAATGATGGATTTAGGCCCAGATCTTTGTACTGGGGTGAGTGTATGACATTGTTCTGCATTCTGTCCATCAACTGTTATTTTTGCATTTGTCACCCCGAGTGGGATGGGTATGCTCAGACGTGATTCCCATGCTCTCCATACCACTGGAGTCAAGCTATCCTAGCTGAAGACAGCTGATAGCCAGAAACCGGTCCTAGGATGCTTGATTCCGGTCCAGGAAAGACATGGTTTGGCAGTTCGGGCTGGACTGTTCCCATGAGGCACAGGGTTAAGGCTGATTTTCATATGGCCATGTCTGAACTGGGGTGGTGTGGAGTGCAAACAAACGTTTGATTTAGGCCCAGATCTCTGTACTGGGGTGAATGTATGACATTGTTCTGCATTCTGTCCATCAGCTGTTATTTTTGCATTTGTCACCCCGAGTGGGATGGGTAAGCTCAGATGTGAGTCCCATGCTTTCCAATCAATCAATCAATCAATCAAGACATTTATAGAGCGCACTACTCACCCGTAGGGTCTCAAGGCGCACCTCTGGAGTCAAGCTATCCTGGCTGAAGACGGCTGATGGCCATAAACCGGTCCTAGGATGCTTGATTCCGGTTCAGGAAAGACATGGCTCGGCAGTTCGGGCTGGACTGTTCCCATGAGGCACAGGGTCAAGGCTGCTTTGCAAATGGCCATGTCTGAACTGGGGTGGTGTGGAGTGCAAAAAACGATGGATTTAGACCCAGATCTCTGCAGTGGGGTGAATGTATGACATTGTTCTTCATTCTGTCCATCAACTGTTATTTTTACATTTGTCATCCCGAGTGGGATGGGTATGCTCAGACGTGAGTCCCATGCTCTCCACACCACTGGAGTCAAGCTATCCTGGGAGAAGACGGCTGATAGCCAGAAACCGGTCCTAGGACGCTTGATTCCGGTCCAGGAAAGACATGGCTTGGCAGCTCGGTCTGGACTATTCCCACGAGGCACAGGGTCATGGCTGATTTGCATATGGCCATGTCTGAACTGGGGTGGTGTGGAGTGCAAAAAAACTATGGACTTAGGCCCAGATCTCTCTACTGGGGTGAATGTATGACATTGTTCTGCATTCTGTCCATCAACTGTTATTTTTACATTTGTAACTCTGAGTGGGATAGGTATGCTCAGACGTGAGTCCTATGCTCTCCACACCACTGGAGTCAAGCTATCCTGGCTGAAGACGGCTGATAGCCAGAAACCGGTCCTAGGATGCTTGATTCCGGTCCAGGAAAGACATGGCTTGGCAGTTCGGGCTGGACTGTTCCCATGAGGCACAGGGTCAAGGCTGAATTGCATATGGCCATGTCTGATCTGTGGTGGTGTGGAGTGCAAAAAAACGATGGATTTAGGCCCAGATCTTTGTACCGGGGTGGATGTATGACATTGTTCTACATTCTGTCCATCAACTGTTATTTTTGCAATTGTCACCCCAAGTGGGATGGGTATGCTCAGACGTGAGTCCCATGCTCTCCACACCACTGGAGTCAAGCTATCCTGGCTGAAGACAGCTGATAGCCAGAAACCGGTCCTAGGATGCTTGATTCCGGTCCAGGAAAGACATGGCTTGGCAGATCGGGCTGGACTATTCCCACGAGGCACAGGGTCATGGCTGATTTGCATATGGCCATGTCTGAACTGGGGTGGTGTGGAATGCAAAAAAACGATGGATTTAGGCCCAGATCTCTCTACTGGGGTGAATGTATGACATTGTTCTGCATTCTGTCCATCAACTGTTATTTTTGCATTTGTAACCCTGAGTGGGATAGGTATGCTCAGACGTGAGTCCTATGCTCTCCACACCACTGGAGTCAAGCTATCCTGGCTGAAGACGGCTGATAGCCAGAAACCGGTCCTAGGATGCTTGATTCCGGTCCAGGAAAGACATGGCTTGGCAGTTCGGGCTGGACTGTTCCCATGAGGCACAGGGTCAAGGCTGATTTGCATATGGCCATGTCTGAACTGGGGTGGTGTGGAGTGCAAAAAAAGATGGATTTAGGCCTAGATCTCTGTACTGGGGTGAATGTATGACATTGTTCTACATTCTGTCCATCAACTGTTATTTTTGCATTTGTCACCCCGAGTGGGATGGGTATGCTCAGACGTGAGTCCCATGCTCTCCACACCGCTGGAGTCAAGCTATCCTGGCTGAAGACAGCTGATAGCCAGAAACCGGTCCTAGGATGCTTGATTCTGGTCCAGGAAAGACATGGCTTGGCAGTTCAGGCTGGACTGTTCCCATGAGGCACAGGGTCAAGGCTGATTTGCATATGGCCATGTCTGAACTGGGATGGTGTGGAGTGCAAAAAAACTATGGATTTAGGCCCAGATCTCTGTACTGGGGTGAATGTATGACATTGTTCTGCATTCTGTCCATCAACTGTTATTTTTGCATTTGTCATCCCGAGTGGGATGGGTATGCTCAGACGTGAGTCCCATGCTCTCCACACCACTGGAGTCAAGCTATCCTAGCTGAAGACGGCTGATAGCCAGAAACCGGTCCTAGGATGCTTGATTCCAGTCCAGGAAAGACAATGCTTGGCAGTTCGGGCTGCACTGTTCCCATGAGGCACAGAGTCAAGGCTGATTTGCATATGGCCATGTCTGAACTGGGGTGGGTGTGGAGTGCAAAAAAACGATGGATTTAGGCCCAGATCTTTGTACTGGGGTGAATGTATGACATTGTTCTGCATTTTGTCCATCAACTGTTATTTTTGCATTTGTCACCCCGAGTGGGATGGGTATGCTCAGACGTGAGTCCCATGCTCTCCATACCACTGGAGTCAAGCTATCCTAGCTGAAGACGGCTGATAGCCAGAAACCGGTCCTAGGATGCTTGATTCCGGTCCAGGAAAGACATGGCTTGGCAGTTCGGGCTGGACTGTTCCCATGAGGCACAGGGTTAAGGCTGATTTGCATATGGCCATGTCTGAACTGGGGTGGTGTGGAGTGCAAACAAACGTTCGATTTAGGCCCAGATCTCTGTACTGTGGTGAATGTATGACATTGTTCTGCATTCTGTCCATCAACTGTTATTTTTGCATTTGTCACCCCGAGTGGGATGGGTAAGCTCAGACGTGAGTCCCATGCTTTCCACACCTCTGGAGTCAAGGTATCCTGGCTGAAGACGGCTGATGGCCAGAAACTGGTCCTAGGATGCTTGATTCCGGTCCAGGAAAGACATGGCTCGGCAGTTCGGGCTGGACTGTTCCCATGAGGCACAGGGTCAAGGCTGATTTGCATATGGCCATGTCTGAACTGGGGTGGTGTGGAGTGCAAAAAAACGATGGATTTAGACCCAGATCTCTGCAGTGGGGTGAATGTATGACATTGTTCTGCATTCTGTCCATCAACTGTTATTTTTACATTTGTCATCCCGAGTGGGATGGGTATGCTCAGACGAGAGTCCCATGCTCTCCACACCACTGGAGTCAAGCTATCCTGGGAGAAGACGGCTGATAGCCAGAAACCGGTCCTAGGATGCTTGATTCCGGTCCAGGAAAGACATGGCTTGGCAGTTCGGTCTGGACTATTTCCACGAGGCACAGGGTCATGGCTGATTTGCATATGGCCATGTCTGAACTGGGGTGGTGTGGAGTGCAAAAAAACTATGGATTTAGGCCCAGATCTCTCTACTGGGGTGAATGTATGACATTGTTCTGCATTCTGTCCATCAACTGTTATTTTTGCATTTGTAACCCTGAGTGTGATAGGTATGCTCAGACGTGAGTCCTATGCTCTCCACACCACTGGAGTCAAGCTATCCTGGCTGAAGACGGCTGATAGCCAGAAACCGGTCCTAGGATGCTTGATTCCGATCCAGGAAAGACATGGCTTGGCAGTTCGGGCTGGACTGTTCCCATGAGGCACAGGGTCAAGGCTGATTTGCATATGGCCATGTCTGAACTGGGGTGGTGTGGAGTGCAAAAAAATGATGGATTTAGGCCCAGATCTTTGTACTGGGGTGAGTGTATGACATTGTTCTGCATTCTGTCCATCAACTGTTATTTTTGCATTTGTCACCCCGAGTGGGATGGGTATGCTCAGACGTGATTCCCATGCTCTCCATACCACTGGAGTCAAGCTATCCTAGCTGAAGACAGCTGATAGCCAGAAACCGGTCCTAGGATGCTTGATTCCGGTCCAGGAAAGACATGGTTTGGCAGTTCGGGCTGGACTGTTCCCATGAGGCACAGGGTTAAGGCTGATTTTCATATGGCCATGTCTGAACTGGGGTGGTGTGGAGTGCAAACAAACGTTCGATTTAGGCCCAGATCTCTGTACTGGGGTGAATGTATGACATTGTTCTGCATTCTGTCCATCAGCTGTTATTTTTGCATTTGTCACCCCGAGTGGGATGGGTAAGCTCAGATGTGAGTCCCATGCTTTCCACACCTCTGGAGTCAAGCTATCCTGGCTGAAGACGGCTGATGGCCATAAACCGGTCCTAGGATGCTTGATTCCGGTCCAGGAAAGACATGGCTCGGCAGTTCGGGCTGGACTGTTCCCATGAGGCACAGGGTCAAGGCTGATTTGCATATGGCCATGTCTGAACTGGGGTGGTGTGGAGTGCAAAAAAACGATGGATTTAGACCCAGATCTCTGCAGTGGGGTGAATGTATGACATTGTTCTGCATTCTGTCCATCAACTGTTATTTTTACATTTGTCATCCCGAGTGGGATGGGTATGCTCAGACGTGAGTCCCATGCTCTCCACACCACTGGAGTCAAGCTATCCTGGGAGAAGACGGCTGATAGCCAGAAACCGGTCCTAGGACGCTTGATTCCGGTCCAGGAAAGACATGGCTTGGCAGCTCGGTCTGGACTATTCCCACGAGGCACAGGGTCATGGCTGATTTGCATATGGCCATGTCTGAACTGGGGTGGTGTGGAGTGCAAAAAAACTATGGATTTAGGCCCAGATCTCTCTACTGGGGTGAATGTATGACATTGTTCTGCATTCTGTCCATCAACTGTTATTTTTGCATTTGTAACCCTGAGTGTGATAGGTATGCTCAGACGTGAGTCCTATGCTCTCCACACCACTGGAGTCAAGCTATCCTGGCTGAAGACGGCTGATAGCCAGAAACAGGTCCTAGGATGCTTGATTCTGGTCCAGGAAAGACATGGCTTGGCAGTTCGGGCTGGGCTGTTCCCATGAGGCACAGGGTCAAGGCTGATTTGCATATGGCAATGTCTGAACTGGGGTGGTGTGGAGTGCAAAAAAATGATGGATTTAGGCCCAGATCTTTGTACTGGGGTGAGTGTATGACATTGTTCTGCATTCTGTCCATCAACTGTTATTTTTGCATTTGTCACCCCGAGTGGGATGGGTATGCTCAGACGTGATTCCCATGCTCTCCATACCACTGGAGTCAAGCTATCCTAGCTGAAGACAGCTGATAGCCAGAAACCGGTCCTAGGATGCTTGATTCCGGTCCAGGAAAGACATGGTTTGGCAGTTCGGGCTGGACTGTTCCCATGAGGCACAGGGTTAAGGCTGATTTTCATATGGCCATGTCTGAACTGGGGTGGTGTGGAGTGCAAACAAACGTTTGATTTAGGCCCAGATCTCTGTACTGGGGTGAATGTATGACATTGTTCTGCATTCTGTCCATCAGCTGTTATTTTTGCATTTGTCACCCCGAGTGGGATGGGTAAGCTCAGATGTGAGTCCCATGCTTTCCAATCAATCAATCAATCAATCAAGACATTTATAGAGCGCACTACTCACCCGTAGGGTCTCAAGGCGCACCTCTGGAGTCAAGCTATCCTGGCTGAAGACGGCTGATGGCCATAAACCGGTCCTAGGATGCTTGATTACGGTTCAGGAAAGACATGGCTCGGCAGTTCGGGCTGGACTGTTCCCATGAGGCACAGGGTCAAGGCTGCTTTGCATATGGCCATGTCTGAACTGGGGTGGTGTGGAGTGCAAAAAACGATGGATTTAGACCCAGATCTCTGCAGTGGGGTGAATGTATGACATTGTTCTTCATTCTGTCCATCAACTGTTATTTTTACATTTGTCATCCCGAGTGGGATGGGTATGCTCAGACGTGAGTCCCATGCTCTCCACACCACTGGAGTCAAGCTATCCTGGGAGAAGACGGCTGATAGCCAGAAACCGGTCCTAGGACGCTTGATTCCGGTCCAGGAAAGACATGGCTTGGCAGCTCGGTCTGGACTATTCCCACGAGGCACAGGGTCATGGCTGATTTGCATATGGCCATGTCTGAACTGGGGTGGTGTGGAGTGCAAAAAAACTATGGACTTAGGCCCAGATCTCTCTACTGGGGTGAATGTATGACATTGTTCTGCATTCTGTCCATCAACTGTTATTTTTACATTTGTAACTCTGAGTGGGATAGGTATGCTCAGACGTGAGTCCTATGCTCTCCACACCACTGGAGTCAAGCTATCCTGGCTGAAGACGGCTGATAGCCAGAAACCGGTCCTAGGATGCTTGATTCCGGTCCAGGAAAGACATGGCTTGGCAGTTCGGGCTGGACTGTTCCCATGAGGCACAGGGTCAAGGCTGAATTGCATATGGCCATGTCTGATCTGTGGTGGTGTGGAGTGCAAAAAAACGATGGATTTAGGCCCAGATCTTTGTACCGGGGTGGATGTATGACATTGTTCTACATTCTGTCCATCAACTGTTATTTTTGCAATTGTCACCCCGAGTGGGATGGGTATGCTCAGACGTGAGTCCCATGCTCTCCACACCACTGGAGTCAAGCTATCCTGGCTGAAGACAGCTGATAGCCAGAAACCGGTCCTAGGATGCTTGATTCCGGTCCAGGAAAGACATGGCTTGGCAGATCGGGCTGGACTATTCCCACGAGGCACAGGGTCATGGCTGATTTGCATATGGCCATGTCTGAACTGGGGTGGTGTGGAATGCAAAAAAACGATGGATTTAGGCCCAGATCTCTCTACTGGGGTGAATGTATGACATTGTTCTGCATTCTGTCCATCAACTGTTATTTTTGCATTTGTAACCCTGAGTGGGATAGGTATGCTCAGACGTGAGTCCTATGCTCTCCACACCACTGGAGTCAAGCTATCCTGGCTGAAGACGGCTGATAGCCAGAAACCGGTCCTAGGATGCTTGATTCCGGTCCAGGAAAGACATGGCTTGGCAGTTCGGGATGGACTGTTCCCATGAGGCACAGGGTCAAGGCTGATTTGCATATGGCCATGTCTGAACTGGGGTGGTGTGGAGTGCAAAAAAAGATGGATTTAGGCCTAGATCTCTGTACTGGGGTGAATGTATGACATTGTTCTACATTCTGTCCATCAACTGTTATTTTTGCATTTGTCACCCCGAGTGGGATGGGTATGCTCAGACGTGAGTCCCATGCTCTCCACACCGCTGGAGTCAAGCTATCCTGGCTGAAGACAGCTGATAGCCAGAAACCGGTCCTAGGATGCTTGATTCTGGTCCAGGAAAGACATGGCTTGGCAGTTCAGGCTGGACTGTTCCCATGAGGCACAGGGTCAAGGCTGATTTGCATATGGCCATGTCTGAACTGGGATGGTGTGGAGTGCAAAAAAACTATGGATTTAGGCCCAGATCTCTGTACTGGGGTGAATGTATGACATTGTTCTGCATTCTGTCCATCAACTGTTATTTTTGCATTTGTCATCCCGAGTGGGATGGGTATGCTCAGACGTGAGTCCCATGCTCTCCACACCACTGGAGTCAAGCTATCCTAGCTGAAGACGGCTGATAGCCAGAAACCGGTCCTAGGATGCTTGATTCCAGTCCAGGAAAGACAATGCTTGGCAGTTCGGGCTGCACTGTTCCCATGAGGCACAGAGTCAAGGCTGATTTGCATATGGCCATGTCTGAACTGGGGTGGTGTGGAGTGCAAAAAAACGATGGATTTAGGCCCAGATCTTTGTACTGGGGTGAATGTATGACATTGTTCTGCATTTTGTCCATCAACTGTTATTTTTGCATTTGTCACCCCGAGTGGGATGGGTATGCTCAGACGTGAGTCCCATGCTCTCCATACCACTGGAGTCAAGCTATCCTAGCTGAAGACGGCTGATAGCCAGAAACCGGTCCTAGGATGCTTGATTCCGGTCCAGGAAAGACATGGCTTGGCAGTTCGGGCTGGACTGTTCCCATGAGGCACAGGGTTAAGGCTGATTTGCATATGGCCATGTCTGAACTGGGGTGGTGTGGAGTGCAAACAAACGTTCGATTTAGGCCCAGATCTCTGTACTGTGGTGAATGTATGACATTGTTCTGCATTCTGTCCATCAACTGTTATTTTTGCATTTGTCACCCCGAGTGGGATGGGTAAGCTCAGACGTGAGTCCCATGCTTTCCACACCTCTGGAGTCAAGGTATCCTGGCTGAAGACGGCTGATGGCCAGAAACCGGTCCTAGGATGCTTGATTCCGGTCCAGGAAAGACATGGCTCGGCAGTTCGGGCTGGACTGTTCCCATGAGGCACAGGGTCAAGGCTGATTTGCATATGGCCATGTCTGAACTGGGGTGGTGTGGAGTGCAAAAAAACGATGGATTTAGACCCAGATCTCTGCAGTGGGGTGAATGTATGACATTGTTCTGCATTCTGTCCATCAACTGTTATTTTTACATTTGTCATCCCGAGTGGGATGGGTATGCTCAGACGAGAGTCCCATGCTCTCCACACCACTGGAGTCAAGCTATCCTGGGAGAAGACGGCTGATAGCCAGAAACCGGTCCTAGGATGCTTGATTCCGGTCCAGGAAAGACATGGCTTGGCAGTTCGGTCTGGACTATTTCCACGAGGCACAGGGTCATGGCTGATTTGCATATGGCCATGTCTGAACTGGGGTGGTGTGGAGTGCAAAAAAACTATGGATTTAGGCCCAGATCTCTCTACTGGGGTGAATGTATGACATTGTTCTGCATTCTGTCCATCAACTGTTATTTTTGCATTTGTAACCCTGAGTGTGATAGGTATGCTCAGACGTGAGTCCTATGCTCTCCACACCACTGGAGTCAAGCTATCCTGGCTGAAGACGGCTGATAGCCAGAAACCGGTCCTAGGATGCTTGATTCCGATCCAGGAAAGACATGGCTTGGCAGTTCGGGCTGGACTGTTCCCATGAGGCACAGGGTCAAGGCTGATTTGCATATGGCCATGTCTGAACTGGGGTGGTGTGGAGTGCAAAAAAATGATGGATTTAGGCCCAGATCTTTGTACTGGGGTGAGTGTATGACATTGTTCTGCATTCTGTCCATCAACTGTTATTTTTGCATTTGTCACCCCGAGTGGGATGGGTATGCTCAGACGTGATTCCCATGCTCTCCATACCACTGGAGTCAAGCTATCCTAGCTGAAGACAGCTGATAGCCAGAAACCGGTCCTAGGATGCTTGATTCCGGTCCAGGAAAGACATGGTTTGGCAGTTCGGGCTGGACTGTTCCCATGAGGCACAGGGTTAAGGCTGATTTTCATATGGCCATGTCTGAACTGGGGTGGTGTGGAGTGCAAACAAACGTTCGATTTAGGCCCAGATCTCTGTACTGGGGTGAATGTATGACATTGTTCTGCATTCTGTCCATCAGCTGTTATTTTTGCATTTGTCACCCCGAGTGGGATGGGTAAGCTCAGATGTGAGTCCCATGCTTTCCACACCTCTGGAGTCAAGCTATCCTGGCTGAAGACGGCTGATGGCCATAAACCGGTCCTAGGATGCTTGATTCCGGTCCAGGAAAGACATGGCTCGGCAGTTCGGGCTGGACTGTTCCCATGAGGCACAGGGTCAAGGCTGATTTGCATATGGCCATGTCTGAACTGGGGTGGTGTGGAGTGCAAAAAAACGATGGATTTAGACCCAGATCTCTGCAGTGGGGTGAATGTATGACATTGTTCTGCATTCTGTCCATCAACTGTTATTTTTACATTTGTCATCCCGAGTGGGATGGGTATGCTCAGACGTGAGTCCCATGCTCTCCACACCACTGGAGTCAAGCTATCCTGGGAGAAGACGGCTGATAGCCAGAAACCGGTCCTAGGACGCTTGATTCCGGTCCAGGAAAGACATGGCTTGGCAGCTCGGTCTGGACTATTCCCACGAGGCACAGGGTCATGGCTGATTTGCATATGGCCATGTCTGAACTGGGGTGGTGTGGAGTGCAAAAAAACTATGGATTTAGGCCCAGATCTCTCTACTGGGGTGAATGTATGACATTGTTCTGCATTCTGTCCATCAACTGTTATTTTTGCATTTGTAACCCTGAGTGTGATAGGTATGCTCAGACGTGAGTCCTATGCTCTCCACACCACTGGAGTCAAGCTATCCTGGCTGAAGACGGCTGATAGCCAGAAACCGGTCCTAGGATGCTTGATTCCGATCCAGGAAAGACATGGCTTGGCAGTTCGGGCTGGACTGTTCCCATGAGGCACAGGGTCAAGGCTGATTTGCATATGGCCATGTCTGAACTGGGGTGGTGTGGAGTGCAAAAAAACGATGGATTTAGACCCAGATCTCTGCAGTGGGGTGAATGTATGACATTGTTCTGCATTCTGTCCATCAACTGTTATTTTTACATTTGTCATCCCGAGTGGGATGGGTATGCTCAGACGTGAGTCCCATGCTCTCCACACCACTGGAGTCAAGCTATCCTGGGAGAAGACGGCTGATAGCCAGAAACCGGTCCTAGGACGCTTGATTCCGGTCCAGGAAAGACATGGCTTGGCAGCTCGGTCTGGACTATTCCCACGAGGCACAGGGTCATGGCTGATTTGCATATGGCCATGTCTGAACTGGGGTGGTGTGGAGTGCAAAAAAACTATGGACTTAGGCCCAGATCTCTCTACTGGGGTGAATGTATGACATTGTTCTGCATTCTGTCCATCAACTGTTATTTTTACATTTGTAACTCTGAGTGGGATAGGTATGCTCAGACGTGAGTCCTATGCTCTCCACACCACTGGAGTCAAGCTATCCTAGCTGAAGACGGCTGATAGCCAGAAACCGGTCCTAGGATGCTTGATTCCGGTCCAGGAAAGACATGGCTTGGCAGTTCGGGCTGGACTGTTCCCATGAGGCACAGGGTTAAGGCTGATTTGCATATGGCCATGTCTGAACTGGGGTGGTGTGGAGTGCAAACAAACGTTCGATTAGGCCCAGATCTCTGTACTGTGGTGAATGTATGACATTGTTCTGCATTCTGTCCATCAACTGTTATTTTTGCATTTGTCACCCCGAGTGGGATGGGTAAGCTCAGACGTGAGTCCCATGCTTTCCACACCTCTGGAGTCAAGGTATCCTGGCTGAAGACGGCTGATGGCCAGAAACCGGTCCTAGGATGCTTGATTCCGGTCCAGGAAAGACATGGCTTGGCAGATCGGGCTGGACTATTCCCACAAGGCACAGGGTCATGGCTGATTTGCATATGGCCATGTCTGAACTGGGGTGGTGTGGAATGCAAAAAAACGATGGATTTAGGCCCAGATCTCTCTACTGGGGTGAATGTATGACATTGTTCTGCATTCTGTCCATCAACTGTTATTTTTGCATTTGTAACCCTGAGTGGGATAGGTATGCTCAGATGTGAGTCCTATGCTCTCCACACCACTGGAGTCAAGCTATCCTGGCTGAAGACGGCTGATAGCCAGAAACCGGTCCTAGGATGCTTGATTCCGGTCCAGGAAAGACATGGCTTGGCAGTTCGGGCTGGACTGTTCCCATGAGGCACAGGGTTAAGGCTGATTTGCATATGGCCATGTCTGAACTGGGGTGGTGTGGAGTGCAAACAAACGTTCGATTAGGCCCAGATCTCTGTACTGTGGTGAATGTATGACATTGTTCTGCATTCTGTCCATCAACTGTTATTTTTGCATTTGTCACCCCGAGTGGGATGGGTAAGCTCAGACGTGAGTCCCATGCTTTCCACACCTCTGGAGTCAAGGTATCCTGGCTGAAGACGGCTGATGGCCAGAAACCGGTCCTAGGATGCTTGATTCCGGTCCAGGAAAGACATGGCTTGGCAGATCGGGCTGGACTATTCCCACGAGGCACAGGGTCATGGCTGATTTGCATATGGCCATGTCTGAACTGGGGTGGTGTGGAATGCAAAAAAACGATGGATTTAGGCCCAGATCTCTCTACTGGGGTGAATGTATGACATTGTTCTGCATTCTGTCCATCAACTGTTATTTTTGCATTTGTAACCCTGAGTGGGATAGGTATGCTCAGACGTGAGTCCTTTGCTCTCCACACCACTGGAGTCAAGCTATCCTGGCTGAAGACGGCTGATAGCCAGAAACCGGTCCTAGGATGCTTGATTCCGGTCCAGGAAAGACATGGCTTGGCAGTTCGGGCTGGACTGTTCCCATGAGGCACAGGGTCCATGCTGATTTGCATATGGCCATGTCTGAACTGGGGTGGTGTGGAGTGCAAAAAAACGATGGATTTAGGCCCAGATCTCTGTCCTGGGGTGAATGTATGACATTGTTCTGCATTCTGTCCATCAACTGTTATGTTTGCATTTGTCACCCCGAGTGGGATGGGTATGCTCAGATGTGAGTCCCATGCTCTCCACACCACTGGAGTCAAGCTATCCTGGCTGAAGACGGCTGATAGCCAGAAACAGGTCCTAGGATGCTTGATTCTGGTCCAGGAAAGACATGGCTTGGCAGTTCGGGCTGGGCTGTTCCCATGAGGCACAGGGTCAAGGCTGATTTGCATATGGCAATGTCTGAACTGGGGTGGTGTGGAGTGCAAACAAACGTTCGATTTAGGCCCAGATCTCTGTACTGGGGTGAATGTATGACATTGTTCTGCATTCTGTCCATCAGCTGTTATTTTTGCATTTGTCACCCCGAGTGGGATGGGTAAGCTCAGATGTGAGTCCCATGCTTTCCACACCTCTGGAGTCAAGCTATCCTGGCTGAAGACGGCTGATGGCCATAAACCGGTCCTAGGATGCTTGATTCCGGTCCAGGAAAGACATGGCTCGGCAGTTCGGGCTGGACTGTTCCCATGAGGCACAGGGTCAAGGCTGATTTGCATATGGCCATGTCTGAACTGGGGTGGTGTGGAGTGCAAAAAAACGATGGATTTAGACCCAGATCTCTGCAGTGGGGTGAATGTATGACATTGTTCTGCATTCTGTCCATCAACTGTTATTTTTACATTTGTCATCCCGAGTGGGATGGGTATGCTCAGACGTGAGTCCCATGCTCTCCACACCACTGGAGTCAAGCTATCCTGGGAGAAGACGGCTGATAGCCAGAAACCGGTCCTAGGACGCTTGATTCCGGTCCAGGAAAGACATGGCTTGGCAGCTCGGTCTGGACTATTCCCACGAGGCACAGGGTCATGGCTGATTTGCATATGGCCATGTCTGAACTGGGGTGGTGTGGAGTGCAAAAAAACTATGGATTTAGGCCCAGATCTCTCTACTGGGGTGAATGTATGACATTGTTCTGCATTCTGTCCATCAACTGTTATTTTTGCATTTGTAACCCTGAGTGTGATAGGTATGCTCAGACGTGAGTCCTATGCTCTCCACACCACTGGAGTCAAGCTATCCTGGCTGAAGATGGCTGATAGCCAGAAACCGGTCCTAGGATGCTTGATTCCGATCCAGGAAAGACATGGCTTGGCAGTTCGGGCTGGACTGTTCCCATGAGGCACAGGGTCAAGGCTGATTTGCATATGGCCATGTCTGAACTGGGGTGGTGTGGAGTGCAAAAAAACGATGGATTTAGACCCAGATCTCTGCAGTGGGGTGAATGTATGACATTGTTCTGCATTCTGTCCATCAACTGTTATTTTTACATTTGTCATCCCGAGTGGGATGGGTATGCTCAGACGTGAGTCCCATGCTCTCCACACCACTGGAGTCAAGCTATCCTGGGAGAAGACGGCTGATAGCCAGAAACCGGTCCTAGGACGCTTGATTCCGGTCCAGGAAAGACATGGCTTGGCAGCTCGGTCTGGACTATTCCCACGAGGCACAGGGTCATGGCTGATTTGCATATGGCCATGTCTGAACTGGGGTGGTGTGGAGTGCAAAAAAACTATGGACTTAGGCCCAGATCTCTCTACTGGGGTGAATGTATGACATTGTTCTGCATTCTGTCCATCAACTGTTATTTTTACATTTGTAACTCTGAGTGGGATAGGTATGCTCAGACGTGAGTCCTATGCTCTCCACACCACTGGAGTCAAGCTATCCTAGCTGAAGACGGCTGATAGCCAGAAACCGGTCCTAGGATGCTTGATTCCGGTCCAGGAAAGACATGGCTTGGCAGTTCGGGCTGGACTGTTCCCATGAGGCACAGGGTTAAGGCTGATTTGCATATGGCCATGTCTGAACTGGGGTGGTGTGGAGTGCAAACAAACGTTCGATTAGGCCCAGATCTCTGTACTGTGGTGAATGTATGACATTGTTCTGCATTCTGTCCATCAACTGTTATTTTTGCATTTGTCACCCCGAGTGGGATGGGTAAGCTCAGACGTGAGTCCCATGCTTTCCACACCTCTGGAGTCAAGGTATCCTGGATGAAGACGGCTGATGGCCAGAAACCGGTCCTAGGATGCTTGATTCCGGTCCAGGAAAGACATGGCTTGGCAGATCGGGCTGGACTATTCCCACGAGGCACAGGGTCATGGCTGATTTGCATATGGCCATGTCTGAACTGGGGTGGTGTGGAATGCAAAAAAACGATGGATTTAGGCCCAGATCTCTCTACTGGGGTGAATGTATGACATTGTTCTGCATTCTGTCCATCAACTGTTATTTTTGCATTTGTAACCCTGAGTGGGATAGGTATGCTCAGATGTGAGTCCTATGCTCTCCACACCACTGGAGTCAAGCTATCCTGGCTGAAGACGGCTGATAGCCAGAAACCGGTCCTAGGATGCTTGATTCCGGTCCAGGAAAGACATGGCTTGGCAGTTCGGGCTGGACTGTTCCCATGAGGCACAGGGTTAAGGCTGATTTGCATATGGCCATGTCTGAACTGGGGTGGTGTGGAGTGCAAACAAACGTTAGATTAGGCCCAGATCTCTGTACTGTGGTGAATGTATGACATTGTTCTGCATTCTGTCCATCAACTGTTATTTTTGCATTTGTCACCCCGAGTGGGATGGGTAAGCTCAGACGTGAGTCCCATGCTTTCCACACCTCTGGAGTCAAGGTATCCTGGCTGAAGACGGCTGATGGCCAGAAACCGGTCCTAGGATGCTTGATTCCGGTCCAGGAAAGACATGGCTTGGCAGATCGGGCTGGACTATTCCCACGAGGCACAGGGTCATGGCTGATTTGCATATGGCCATGTCTGAACTGGGGTGGTGTGGAATGCAAAAAAACGATGGATTTAGGCCCAGATCTCTCTACTGGGGTGAATGTATGACATTGTTCTGCATTCTGTCCATCAACTGTTATTTTTGCATTTGTAACCCTGAGTGGGATAGGTATGCTCAGACGTGAGTCCTTTGCTCTCCACACCACTGGAGTCAAGCTATCCTGGCTGAAGACGGCTGATAGCCAGAAACCGGTCCTAGGATGCTTGATTCCGGTCCAGGAAAGACATGGCTTGGCAGTTCGGGCTGGACTGTTCCCATGAGGCACAGGGTCCATGCTGATTTGCATATGGCCATGTCTGAACTGGGGTGGTGTGGAGTGCAAAAAAACGATGGATTTAGGCCCAGATCTCTGTCCTGGGGTGAATGTATGACATTGTTCTGCATTCTGTTCATCAACTGTTATGTTTGCATTTGTCACCCCGAGTGGGATGGGTATGCTCAGACGTGATTCCCATGCTCTCCATACCACTGGAGTCAAGCTATCCTAGCTGAAGACAGCTGATAGCCAGAAACCGGTCCTAGGATGCTTGATTCCGGTCCAGGAAAGACATGGTTTGGCAGTTCGGGCTGGACTGTTCCCATGAGGCACAGGGTCAAGGCTGATTTGCATATGGCAATGTCTGAACTGGGGTGGTGTGGAGTGCAAAAAAATGATGGATTTAGGCCCAGATCTTTGTACTGGGGTGAGTGTATGACATTGTTCTGCATTCTGTCCATCAACTGTTATTTTTGCATTTGTCACCCCGAGTGGGATGGGTATGCTCAGACGTGATTCCCATGCTCTCCATACCACTGGAGTCAAGCTATCCTAGCTGAAGACAGCTGATAGCCAGAAACCGGTCCTAGGATGCTTGATTCCGGTCCAGGAAAGACATGGTTTGGCAGTTCGGGCTGGACTGTTCCCATGAGGCACAGGGTTAAGGCTGATTTTCATATGGCCATGTCTGAACTGGGGTGGTGTGGAGTGCAAACAAACGTTTGATTTAGGCCCAGATCTCTGTACTGGGGTGAATGTATGACATTGTTCTGCATTCTGTCCATCAGCTGTTATTTTTGCATTTGTCACCCCGAGTGGGATGGGTAAGCTCAGATGTGAGTCCCATGCTTTCCAATCAATCAATCAATCAATCAATCAAGACATTTATAGAGCGCACTACTCACCCGTAGGGTCTCAAGGCGCACCTCTGGAGTCAAGCTATCCTGGCTGAAGACGGCTGATGGCCATAAACCGGTCCTAGGATGCTTGATTCCGGTTCAGGAAAGACATGGCTCGGCAGTTCGGGCTGGACTGTTCCCATGAGGCACAGGGTCAAGGCTGCTTTGCATATGGCCATGTCTGAACTGGGGTGGTGTGGAGTGCAAAAAAACGATGGATTTAGACCCAGATCTCTGCAGTGGGGTGAATGTATGACATTGTTCTTCATTCTGTCCATCAACTGTTATTTTTACATTTGTCATCCCGAGTGGGATGGGTATGCTCAGACGTGAGTCCCATGCTCTCCACACCACTGGAGTCAAGCTATCCTGGGAGAAGACGGCTGATAGCCAGAAACCGGTCCTAGGACGCTTGATTCCGGTCCAGGAAAGACATGGCTTGGCAGCTCGGTCTGGACTATTCCCACGAGGCACAGGGTCATGGCTGATTTGCATATGGCCATGTCTGAACTGGGGTGGTGTGGAGTGCAAAAAAACTATGGACTTAGGCCCAGATCTCTCTACTGGGGTGAATGTATGACATTGTTCTGCATTCTGTCCATCAACTGTTATTTTTACATTTGTAACTCTGAGTGGGATAGGTATGCTCAGACGTGAGTCCTATGCTCTCCACACCACTGGAGTCAAGCTATCCTGGCTGAAGACGGCTGATAGCCAGAAACCGGTCCTAGGATGCTTGATTCCGGTCCAGGAAAGACATGGCTTGGCAGTTCGGGCTGGACTGTTCCCATGAGGCACAGGGTCAAGGCTGAATTGCATATGGCCATGTCTGATCTGTGGTGGTGTGGAGTGCAAAAAAACGATGGATTTAGGCCCAGATCTTTGTACCGGGGTGGATGTATGACATTGTTCTACATTCTGTCCATCAACTGTTATTTTTGCAATTGTCACCCCGAGTGGGATGGGTATGCTCAGACGTGAGTCCCATGCTCTCCACACCACTGGAGTCAAGCTATCCTGGCTGAAGACAGCTGATAGCCAGAAACCGGTCCTAGGATGCTTGATTCCGGTCCAGGAAAGACATGGCTTGGCAGATCGGGCTGGACTATTCCCACGAGGCACAGGGTCATGGCTGATTTGCATATGGCCATGTCTGAACTGGGGTGGTGTGGAATGCAAAAAAACGATGGATTTAGGCCCAGATCTCTCTACTGGGGTGAATGTATGACATTGTTCTGCATTCTGTCCATCAACTGTTATTTTTGCATTTGTAACCCTGAGTGGGATAGGTATGCTCAGACGTGAGTCCTATGCTCTCCACACCACTGGAGTCAAGCTATCCTGGCTGAAGACGGCTGATAGCCAGAAACCGGTCCTAGGATGCTTGATTCCGGTCCAGGAAAGACATGGCTTGGCAGTTCGGGCTGGACTGTTCCCATGAGGCACAGGGTCAAGGCTGATTTGCATATGGCCATGTCTGAACTGGGGTGGTGTGGAGTGCAAAAAAAGATGGATTTAGGCCTAGATCTCTGTACTGGGGTGAATGTATGACATTGTTCTACATTCTGTCCATCAACTGTTATTTTTGCATTTGTCACCCCGAGTGGGATGGGTATGCTCAGACGTGAGTCCCATGCTCTCCACACCGCTGGAGTCAAGCTATCCTGGCTGAAGACAGCTGATAGCCAGAAACCAGTCCTAGGATGCTTGATTCCGGTCCAGGAAAGACATGGCTTGGCAGTTCGGGCTGGACTGTTCCCATGAGGCACAGGGTCCATGCTGATTTGCATATGGCCATGTCTGAACTGGGGTGGTGTGGAGTGCAAAAAAACGATGGATTTAGGCCCAGATCTCTGTCCTGGGGTGAATGTATGACATTGTTCTGCATTCTGTCCATCAACTGTTATTTTTGCATTTGTCACCCCGAGTGGGATGGGTATGCTCAGACGTGAGTCCCATGCTCTCCACACCGCTGGAGTCAAGCTATCCTGGGAGAAGACGGCTGATAGCCAGAAACCGGTCCTAGGATGCTTGATTCCGGTCCAGGAAAGACATGGCTTGGCAGCTCGGTCTGGACTATTCCCACGAGGCACAGGGTCATGGCTGATTTGCATATGGCCATGTCTGAACTGGGGTGGTGTGGAGTGCAAAAAAACTATGGACTTAGGCCCAGATCTCTCTACTGGGGTGAATGTATGACATTGTTCTGCATTCTGTCCATCAACTGTTATTTTTACATTTGTAACTCTGAGAGGGATAGGTATGCTCAGACGTGAGTCCTATGCTCTCCACACCACTGGAGTCAAGCTATCCTGGCTGAAGACGGCTGATAGCCAGAAACCGGTCCTAGGATGCTTGATTCCGGTCCAGGAAAGACATGGCTTGGCAGTTCGGGCTGGACTGTTCCCATGAGGCACAGGGTCAAGGCTGAATTGCATATGGCCATGTCTGAACTGTGGTGGTGTGGAGTGCAAAAAAACGATGGATTTAGGCCCAGATCTCTGTACCGGGGTGGATGTATGACATTGTTCTACATTCTGTCCATCAACTGTTATTTTTGCAATTGTCACCCCGAGTGGGATGGGTATGCTCAGACGTGAGTCCCATGCTCTCCACACCACTGGAGTCAAGCTATCCTGGCTGAAGACAGCTGATAGCCAGAAACCGGTCCTAGGATGCTTGATTCCGGTCCAGGAAAGACATGGCTTGGCAGATCAGGCTGGACTATTCCCACGAGGCACAGGGTCATGGCTGATTTGCATATGGCCATGTCTGAACTGGGGTGGTGTGGAATGCAAAAAAACGATGGATTTAGGCCCAGATCTCTCTACTGGGGTGAATGTATGACATTGTTCTGCATTCTGTCCATCAACTGTTATTTTTGCATTTGTAACCCTGAGTGGGATAGGTATGCTCAGACGTAAGTCCTATGCTCTCCACACCACTGGAGTCAAGCTATCCTGGCTGAAGACGGCTGATAGCCAGAAACCGGTCCTAGGATGCTTGATTCCGGTCCAGGAAAGACATGGCTTGGCAGTTCGGGCTGGACTGTTCCCATGAGGCACAGGGTCAAGGCTGATTTGCATATGGCCATGTCTGAACTGGGGTGGTGTGGAGTGCAAAAAAAGATGGATTTAGGCCTAGATCTCTGTACTGGGGTGAATGTATGACATTGTTCTGCATTCTGTCCATCAACTGTTATTTTTGCATTTGTCACCCCGAGTGGGATGGGTATGCTCAGACGTGAGTCCCATGCTCTCCACACCGCTGGAGTCAAGCTATCCTGGCTGAAGACAGCTGATAGCCAGAAACCAGTCCTAGGATGCTTGATTCCGGTCCAGGAAAGACATGGCTTGGCAGTTCGGGCTGGACTGTTCCCATGAGGCACAGGGTCAATGCTGATTTGCATATGGCCATGTCTGAACTGGGGTGGTGTGGAGTGCAAAAAAACGATGGATTTAGGCCCAGATCTCTGTCCTGGGGTGAATGTATGACATTGTTCTGCATTCTGTCCATCAACTGTTATTTTTGCATTTGTCACCCCGAGTGGGATGGGTATGCTCAGACGTGAATCCCATGCTCTCCACACCACTGGAGTCAAGCTATCCTGGCTGAAGACGGCTGATGGCCAGAAACCGGTCCTAGGATGCTTGATTCCGGTCCGGGAAAGACATGGCTATGGCAGTTCGGGCTGGACTGTTCCCATGAGGCACAGGGTCAAGGCTGATTTGCATATGGCCATGTCTGAACTGGGGTGGGGTGGAGTGCAAAAAAACTATGGATTTAGGCCCAGATCTCTGTACTGGGGTGAATGTATGTCATTGTTCTGCATACTGTCCATCAACTGTTATTTTTGCATTTGTCCCCCCGAGTGGGATGGGTATGTTCAGACGTGAGTCCCATGCTCTCCACACCATTGGAGTCAAGCTATCCTGGCTGAAGACGGCTGATAGCCAGAACCCGGTCCTAGGATGCTTGATTCCGGTCCAGGAAAGACATGGCTTGGCAGTTCGGGCTGGACTGTTCCCATGAGTCACAGGGTCAAGGCTGATTTGCATATGGCCATGTCTGAACTGAGGTGGTGTGGAGTGCAAGAAAACAATGGATTTAGGCCCAGATCTCTGTACTGGGGTGAATGTATGACATTGTTCTGCATTCTGTCCATCAACTGTTATTTTTACATTTGTCATCCCGAGTGGGATAGGTATGCTCAGACGTGAGTCCTATGCTCTCCACACCACTGGAGTCAAGCTATCCTGGCTGAAGACGGCTGATAACCAGAAACCGGTCCTAGGATGCTTGATTCTGGTCCAGGAAAGACATGGCTTGGCAGTTCGGGCTGGACTGTTCCCATGAGGCACAGGGTCAAGGCTGATTTGCATATGGCCATGTCTGAACTGGGGTGGTGTGGAGTGCAAAAAAAGATGGATTTAGGCCTAGATCTCTGTACTGGGGTGAATGTATGACATTGTTCTGCATTCTGTCCATCAACTGTTATTTTTGCATTTGTCACCCCGAGTGGGATGGGTATGCTCAGACGTGAGTCCCATGCTCTCCACACCGCTGGAGTCAAGCTATCCTGGCTGAAGACAGCTGATAGCCAGAAACCAGTCCTAGGATGCTTGATTCCGGTCCAGGAAAGACATGGCTTGGCAGTTCGGGCTGGACTGTTCCCATGAGGCACAGGGTCAATGCTGATTTGCATATGGCCATGTCTGAACTGGGGTGGTGTGGAGTGCAAAAAAACGATGGATTTAGGCCCAGATCTCTGTCCTGGGGTGAATGTATGACATTGTTCTGCATTCTGTCCATCAACTGTTATTTTTGCATTTGTCACCCCGAGTGGGATGGGTATGCTCAGACGTGAATCCCATGCTCTCCACACCACTGGAGTCAAGCTATCCTGGCTGAAGACGGCTGATAGCTAGAAACCGGTCCTAGGATGCTTGATTCCGGTCCAGGAAAGCCATGGCTTGGCAGTTCGGGCTGGACTGTTCCCATGTGGCACAGGGTCAAGGCTGATTTGCATATGGCCATGTCTGAACTGGGGTGGTGTGGAGTGCAAAAAAACTATGGATTTAGGCCCAGATCTCTGTACTGGGGTGAATGTATGTCATTGTTCTGCATTCTGTCCATCAACTGTTATTTTTGCATTTGTCCCCCGAGTGGGATGGGTATGCTCAGACGTGAGTCCCATGCTCTCCACACCACTGGAGTCAAGCTATCCTGGCTGAAGACGGCTGATAGCCAGAAACAGGTCCTAGGATGCTTGATTCCGGTCCAGGAAAAACATGGCTTGGCAGTTCGGGCTGGACTGTTCCCATGAGGCACAGGGTCAAGGCTGATTTGCATATGGCCATGTCTGAACTGGGGTGGTGTGGAGTGCAAAAAAACTATGGATTTAGGCTTAGATCTCTGTACTGGGGTGAATGTATGTCATTGTTCTGCATTCTGTCCATCAACTGTTATTTTTGCATTTGTCACCCCGAGTGGGATGGGTAAGCTCAGACGTGAGTCCCATGCTTTCCACACCTCTGGAGTCAAGCTATCCTGGCTGAAGACGGCTGATGGCCAGAAACCGGTCCTAGGATGCTTGATTCCGGTCCGGGAAAGACATGGCTATGGCAGTTCGGGCTGGACTGTTCCCATGAGGCACAGGATCAAGGCTGATTTGCATATGGCCATGTCTGAACTGGGGTGGGGTGGAGTGCAAAAAAACTATGGATTTAGGCCCAGATCTCTGTACTGGGGTGAATGTATGTCATTGTTCTGCATACTGTCCATCAACTGTTATTTTTGCATTTGTCCCCCCGAGTGGGATGGATATGTTCAGACGTGAGTCCCATGCTCTCCACACCACTGGAGTCAAGCTATCCTGGCTGAAGACGGCTGATAGCCAGAAACCGGTCCTAGGATGCTTGATTCCGGTCCAGGAAAGACATGGCTTGGCAGTTCGGGCTGGACTGTTCCCATGAGTCACAGGGTCAAGGCTGATTTGCATATGGCCATGTCTGAACTGAGGTGGTGTGGAGTGCAAGAAAACAATGGATTTAGGCCCAGATCTCTGTACTGGGGTGAATGTATGACATTGTTCTGCATTCTGTCCATCAACTGTTATTTTTACATTTGTCATCCCGAGTGGGATAGGTATGCTCAGACGTGAGTCCCATGCTCTCCACACCACTGGAGTCAAGCTATCCTGGGAGAAGACGGCTGAAAGCCAGAAACCGGTCCTAGGATGCTTGATTCCGGTCCAGAAAAGACAAGGCTTGGCAGTTCGGGCTGGACTGTTCCCATGAGGCACAGGGTCATGGCTGATTTGCATATGACCATGTCTGAACTGGGGTGGTGTGGAGTGCAAAAAAGCGATGGATTTAGGCCCAGATCCCTCTACTGGGGTGAATGTATGACATTGTTCTGCATTCTGTCCATCAACTGTTATTTTTGCATTTGTCACCCTGAGTGGGATAGGTATGCTCAGACGTGAGTCCTATGCTCTCCACACCACTGGAGTCAAGCTATCCTGGCTGAAGACGGCTGATAGCCAGAAACCGGTCCTAGGATGCTTGATTCCGGTCCAGGAAAGACATGGCTTGGCAGTTCGGGCTGGACTGTTCCCATGAGGCACAGGGTCAAGGCTGATTTGCATATGGCCATGTCTGAACTGAGGTGGTGTGGAGTGCAAAAAAACGATGGATTTAGACCCAGATCTCTGTACCGGGGTGGATGTATGACATTGTTCTGCATTCTGTCCATCAACTGTTATTTTTGCAATTGTCACCCTGAGTGGGATGGGTATGCTCAGACGTGAATCCCATGCTCTCCACAACACTGGAGTCAAGCTATCCTGGCTGAAGACGGCTGATAGCCAGAAACCGGTCCTAGGATGCTTGATTCCGGTCCTGGAAAGACATGGCTTGGCAGTTCGGGCTGCACTGTTCCCATGAGGCACAGGGTCAATGCTGATTTGAATATGGCCATGTCTGAACTGGGGTGGTGTGGAGTGCAAAAAAACGATGGATTTAGGCCCAGATTTCTGTCCTGGGGTGAATGTATGACATTGTTCTGCATTCTGTCCATCAACTGTTATTTTTGCATTTGTCACCCCGAGTGGGATGGGTATGCTCAGACGTGAGTCCCATGCTCTCCACACCACTGGAGTCAAGCTATCCTGGCTGAAGACGGCTGATAGCCAGAAACCGGTCCTATGATGCTTGATTCTGGTCCTGGAAAGACATGGCTTGGCAGTTCGGGCTGCACTGTTCCCATGAGTCACAGGGTCAAGGCTGATTTGCATATGGCCATGTCTGAACTGAGGTGGTGTGGAGTGCAAGAAAACAATGGATTTAGGCCCAGATCTCTGTACTGGGGTGAATGTATGACATTGTTCTGCATTCTGTCCATCAACTGGTATTTTTGCATTTGTCACCCCGAGTGGGATGGGTATGCTCAGACGTGAGTCCCATGCTCTCCACACCACTGGAGTCAAGCTATCCTGGGTGAAGACGGCTGATAGCCAGAAACCGGTCCTAGGATGCTTGATTCCGGTCCAAGAAAGACATGGCTTGGCAGATCGGGCTGGACTGTTCCCATGAGGCACAGGGTCAAGGCTGATTTGCATATGGCCATGTCTGAACTGGGGTGGTGTGGAGTGCAAAAAAACTATGGATTTAGGCTTAGATCTCTGTACTGGGGTGAATGTATGTCATTGTTCTGCATTCTGTCCATCAACTGTTATTTTTGCATTTGTCACCCCGAGTGGGATGGGTAAGCTCAGACGTGAGTCCCATGCTTTCCACACCTCTGGAGTCAAGCTATCCTGGCTGAAGACGGCTGATGGCCAGAAACCGGTCCTAGGATGCTTGATTCCGGTCCGGGAAAGACATGGCTATGGCAGTTCGGGCTGGACTGTTCCCATGAGGCACAGGATCAAGGCTGATTTGCATATGGCCATGTCTGAACTGGGGTGGGGTGGAGTGCAAAAAAACTATGGATTTAGGCCCAGATCTCTGTACTGGGGTGAATGTATGTCATTGTTCTGCATACTGTCCATCAACTGTTATTTTTGCATTTGTCCCCCCGAGTGGGATGGATATGTTCAGACGTGAGTCCCATGCTCTCCACACCACTGGAGTCAAGCTATCCTGGCTGAAGACGGCTGATAGCCAGAAACCGGTCCTAGGATGCTTGATTCCGGTCCAGGAAAGACATGGCTTGGCAGTTCGGGCTGGACTGTTCCCATGAGTCACAGGGTCAAGGCTGATTTGCATATGGCCATGTCTGAACTGAGGTGGTGTGGAGTGCAAGAAAACAATGGATTTAGGCCCAGATCTCTGTACTGGGGTGAATGTATGACATTGTTCTGCATTCTGTCCATCAACTGTTATTTTTACATTTGTCATCCCGAGTGGGATAGGTATGCTCAGACGTGAGTCCCATGCTCTCCACACCACTGGAGTCAAGCTATCCTGGGAGAAGACGGCTGAAAGCCAGAAACCGGTCCTAGGATGCTTGATTCCGGTCCAGAAAAGACAAGGCTTGGCAGTTCGGGCTGGACTGTTCCCATGAGGCACAGGGTCATGGCTGATTTGCATATGACCATGTCTGAACTGGGGTGGTGTGGAGTGCAAAAAAGCGATGGATTTAGGCCCAGATCCCTCTACTGGGGTGAATGTATGACATTGTTCTGCATTCTGTCCATCAACTGTTATTTTTGCATTTGTCACCCTGAGTGGGATAGGTATGCTCAGACGTGAGTCCTATGCTCTCCACACCACTGGAGTCAAGCTATCCTGGCTGAAGACGGCTGATAGCCAGAAACCGGTCCTAGGATGCTTGATTCCGGTCCAGGAAAGACATGGCTTGGCAGTTCGGGCTGGACTGTTCCCATGAGGCACAGGGTCAAGGCTGATTTGCATATGGCCATGTCTGAACTGAGGTGGTGTGGAGTGCAAAAAAACGATGGATTTAGACCCAGATCTCTGTACCGGGGTGGATGTATGACATTGTTCTGCATTCTGTCCATCAACTGTTATTTTTGCAATTGTCACCCTGAGTGGGATGGGTATGCTCAGACGTGAATCCCATGCTCTCCACAACACTGGAGTCAAGCTATCCTGGCTGAAGACGGCTGATAGCCAGAAACCGGTCCTAGGATGCTTGATTCCGGTCCTGGAAAGACATGGCTTGGCAGTTCGGGCTGCACTGTTCCCATGAGGCACAGGGTCAATGCTGATTTGAATATGGCCATGTCTGAACTGGGGTGGTGTGGAGTGCAAAAAAACGATGGATTTAGGCCCAGATTTCTGTCCTGGGGTGAATGTATGACATTGTTCTGCATTCTGTCCATCAACTGTTATTTTTGCATTTGTCACCCCGAGTGGGATGGGTATGCTCAGACGTGAGTCCCATGCTCTCCACACCACTGGAGTCAAGCTATCCTGGCTGAAGACGGCTGATAGCCAGAAACCGGTCCTATGATGCTTGATTCTGGTCCTGGAAAGACATGGCTTGGCAGTTCGGGCTGCACTGTTCCCATGAGTCACAGGGTCAAGGCTGATTTGCATATGGCCATGTCTGAACTGAGGTGGTGTGGAGTGCAAGAAAACAATGGATTTAGGCCCAGATCTCTGTACTGGGGTGAATGTATGACATTGTTCTGCATTCTGTCCATCAACTGGTATTTTTGCATTTGTCACCCCGAGTGGGATGGGTATGCTCAGACGTGAGTCCCATGCTCTCCACACCACTGGAGTCAAGCTATCCTGGGTGAAGACGGCTGATAGCCAGAAACCGGTCCTAGGATGCTTGATTCCGGTCCAAGAAAGACATGGCTTGGCAGATCGGGCTGGACTGTTCCCATGAGGCACAGGGTCAAGGCTGATTTGCATATGGCCATGTCTGAACTGGGGTGGTGTGGAGTGCAAATAAACGTTGGATTTAGGCCCAGATCTCTGTACTGGGGTGAATGTATGACATTGTTCTGCATTCTGTCCATCAACTGTTATTTTTGCATTTGTCACCCCGAGTGGGATGGGTATGCTCAGACGTGAGTCCCATGCTTCCCACACCACTGGAGTCAAGCTATCCTGGCTGAAGACGGCTGATAGCCAGAAACCGGTCCTAGGATGCTTGATTCCAGTCCAGGCTTGGCAGTTCGGGCTGGACTGTTCCCATGAGGCACAGGGTCAAGGCTGATTTGCATATGGCCATGTCTGAACTGGGGTGGGGTGGAGTGCAAAAAACGATGGATTTAGGCCCAGATCTCTGTACTGGGGTGAATGTATGACATTGTTCTGCATTCTGTCCATGAACTGTTATTTTTGCTGCTGAAACCGTGACCCCGAAGACTTATGTCCTGAAACTGGTCCCTTGGCAAAGCGCTCCGGCACCTTCGTGCAAACTAACATAGCATTTAATTTATCCATACATGTACTGATAAAGCATGATACCGACTGAGTCACGGGGTGCATGGGAGATGACTACCAAAGGGGGTCCCCACATTAACCGCTAACTACGACGCAACATGACATTGCCGAACGTGTGTGCCGCGCCGCTCTGGAACCGGTGGGGAAGGAGCCGCCACACCCATCAAGTGCTACCTGCACCATGAGTACCTGCTCCCCGGAGCGACATAGTAGCAGGGGAGCACATTCTGCCACAATTGAAATGGCCCCTCTGGGTACCCCGGCAAGCCCACCCAGTAGGTGAGAAACCCCCCACCCCCCCCCACACCCCCCAATTGACAGAGGGCCTCGGAACACCGTGCTGCGGGAGAACACAGGCAGCCCGTGCCACCACAGACAAGCACCTTTGGAAGGGTAGAGGTGAGCACGCGGCCCCCTCGGGGGCATACAGACAGCCCCCCAGAGAAGCCCGTTCTACCGCTGGCAAAAGACCGTCCCCAGCCCATTGGAGGGACGGCTGGGCTGAGCCGAACCTGCAGACACCCGCCCCTCCTCAAAGCCCCGCGGGCCACAGACAGTCGAGGAGGAACAAAGAAAGCTGCAAAAACATCTGAGATTAACCTGAGAGGTGAGCACACAATCATAACCACTGCCCCAACCAAGACTCTCCTCGGGTCCCCAACGCACCCGCTCCACTCTGTATCACTGCCCACCAAGCCAGCATCAGGTGGCTAAAGCACTTGCCCCAACACTGCCTGCAGCCACAAGGTGCGACGGAGAGCCGAGAGTAAGAGCATCACAATGCCAAACGGTGGCGTGCAGTTCATCCTTGGCACACTACTTGGCCTGAGCCTGGACGAACGGAAGGTGAGCAGGAAGATAATTGACTCATGAATCACTCCCCCCCTCGCACTGCAGATTACCCTCTTCTAAGGACTACCCATGTGCAGCACTGATGGTGTGATCCTGCTTCACCCCTCTGGCTGGTAGATATTACCCCTGATACCTCTGTCTGCACCAAATTGGCCTTCTCTCGATCTGTAATGTATTCGGCACGTCATAGACACAGACCATGTGCCTGGAACCAGCAGAGTCTAATTCCATGATACCAAGGTGAAATGGGCCATATTGTGTGGAAATCCTCGTGTTTTAAACAGGTACTTAGAGCTAAATAACTCCAGACGATTGTACCATGTGTGGCTACGGGGAGCAAATATTTACAGACGCCATTTGGTAACCAAAGTCCTGCACCCCCTCACTTCAAGAACACCAAAGGTGGCATTGCGCACCGTGGCCATACACAACGCCTCAAAGATTCCTGTCACCTTCCTTGCTGGGTCGCATTGCTGGATTGATGACGAATGTATTTATTTTAGTTAATCTACGGGATGCAAAGCATCCCTCGGCCCTCCTTGCAGGCTACTCTCTGTTGATTGTAGTTCTCCTACAGAAAGCACCACATGTTAAGTGTGCAAACATAGCCAGAGATGGCAGAAACACATTTAAATGTATGCATGTGGATACACTGAGGCGAAAAATGTGTTATGTTCCTGTGGCGTCACCAGGAGGTTTTGGTGTCAGAATGCCCCCCCCCCGGTGCCCCTATCCCAGACCTACTCGCAGCCTTGTGCAGCAGCTGGAAAAATGGCGCGCAGGTTTGTCTGTAGCGAGACAGGTGACAACGGCCTCTCAAGGGAGGAGCCCTGAGAATGCGCCTGCCCGAGGCCACCCTGTGGCCATCAGGAGGGCGGGCCCTTAGTCACGGAGGGCTGCCCCCGTCCCGTAATGTGGTCAGCCACTCCTCCCCAGGGCAGGTGTTGCCCGGTGGGATGTGGGCGGGTCAGGTGACGCGCGTCCGGGGCGGCAGGCAGGGAGAGGGGGGTATATCTCTCCCCCTCGCCATTGCTCAGGCCTCTTTGCCGCTCCGGACGTCGCGCGCTCTACGTCGGGGACACTCTTTTCCCTCCCTACCTCTAACCCAGAGTGTCAGCTTGGGGGAGGCGCTCTTAAGGGAGTTTTTAATGTGTTCCTTTTTCGTTGCAGGCGGAGTTACAGGGCGATCCGGAAGCAGAAAGGTGCAACAATGTACTTCAGCGGGCACATAGGGGTGCCAGAGCCTAACCTGGAACCTCATGGGAGGTCCAGGAACTCGTGTCGGCGCCCCAGTAGTCCTTCGGGCGGTTGTGGGCCTGTGCAACCAGGGGTTTGCCTAGATACGCCCCGCAAGGGGCGTGTGTAGTTTTATTACCATAATGGTGCAGCAGTTGGGTGGTTCGCCACTGTGCTGATTGGCTCAACAGGCGGGCAGGTGGCGAGAATACGGCCTGCCCTTGGATCGTCCGTAAGATAACCCACCGTGATTACATAATGTTGTATGTAATAATAAACCTGCAGCAATTTTTCCCAATCTTAACACTTGTGTCTGTGTGTTATTTGCGGGATGTTGTATATGTTGGGGCGGGGGGTCCTGTGGCCCTGAAGTGACTAGGGGTGGTGCACGGCCAACTCATCACTGTTTCTCCTACACTCCCCAGGAGCACCGGGCACCGGCCCAGTGCCACGATACACGATCCCCGGACAACGACGAGCCCGGCAGCTAAGAGGAGATGCCCCTTGCAGCATCGCCTTGGAGCCTTCAGGGGGAGCACTGATGCCGGAAGGACCCTGCATGCGGGGGTGGAAAGAGGAGCTAGAAAAGCTCCTTCTTTTGCAGCTGCTTGCTAAGGTCGGTGTCAGGCTGGGAAGCTTGAACCCCCCTTACCCTACCCCGTCCCATTTCCTCGCCACACCCTGACCACAGACACCAACCCAGCAGTCCTCATGCGGTGCCAGGCCAGAGGGCTTGCAACTTGGAAGGGGTCCCACACGGGCTATGGCCTACGTGGTGGGACCCCAAGGGGTTGGCTGGTAGCACTCACCTTGTTTCCCAACGCGGCAGGCCAACCGAGACCTCAGGGCATTGAGACAGCAGCAACCCGCAGCACGACCAACCGATGTCATGTCCGGCGCAAAGAGGATGCCAGAAAGGCGGGGGAGGTATAAATATTTATTTTATACAATTTATGTACCCTCCCCGTCCTCTGTGCACCCGAAATGACATGCCTAGCGCGCCAAGGCGAAAGGACTCCTTCCCCGATTCCAAACACAAGACGGGGGGGTGTTTGTCCCCAAATGGCACTAAAGAACCACCCTTTTAGGTGGCCCGCTGCGGGGGCCGTGGGCAGCCAGCCGCATAGTGACATTATTGGCAACATCCCCGCTCACAGTCTGAGCATCAATGAAAATTTAAATACACATCACAACTTTTTTTATGGGAAAATATTGCTGCAGATTTATTACATACATAAGTATGCAATATGGTGGGTTATCTTACGGGCGATCCAAGGGCAGGCAGCTGTAACCAACCTATGCTTCCGTGCCCGCCTGATGAGCCAAGCACTGTGGAGAACACAATTAGTGCTACACCTTATGGGGTGATCGTCTTTCCGGATCACGTGACACATTGGTCCCTTATTACTCATGCCCCTTTCAGGGCGGAGCATAGGAAGGCAAGCCCTCGGTTGTTCAGCTCCACAACCACCAGAAGGACTAACGGGCGCCAACGTAAATCTTCCAGGACCCTCCCATGAGGCTCCTGGGCTTTGGCTCTGGCACTCCTATTGTCCATCAAATTCAGCCGGCTACCCCCCTAGGTGGAGTCTTGCACTCCCCAACTTCTGCTAGAGTTACCCTTCTATACCCATATGCTTCCAGATCACCCTGTAACTCCGCCACAGCTCTGGAGGTGGCCCCCATCACATAAAGAGCCCCCCCACCAATACAGCTCCTTTCTCACCTGCAACCTGCCATTTCAAGGCCTCCTGCAAATCCATAGGGAACAGGACCATTCCCACAGGTGACAAGTGGACCCCATCTTTATCACAGTAGCCTTTAACATTGGCCTGAATCAGCTCGTGTCTGATGAATCCCAGACCATTCTGATCTGCAAACTTATGCCCTGAACTGTTCCCTCTCTTTCTGGGAATGTTCAACGGCCTCCTCTGACTTAGCCCCGTGCCACACTCTGCTGGGGAGAATCTCAGACCACCAGAGGTCATATTGACCAATGTATTTGCTGATCTAATCTAAGTCAGCCTTCATGGCTTGCAACAATGCCCCCCTACCCATGGCAGTGAGGTCGGTGCCTCCTAAGCGGATCACCAAGATGTTAGGGAAACCTTCCCCCCAGCCAGTCTCTGCTCTGATCTGTTCGGAGCAGCTCCATTTCATTCCGGGGAACCCCATCCAGACAAACTGCATCTGGGAAACAGCATGGAGCTATTTATCCTTCTCCGGGAAGTACAACTGTCTCAAATACTCTGTAGAAATGTGATGGCCTCCCAGGAGGGAGCTCTATTCTTATCATAGCTATATTATGGGACAGCAGCACCCTTGTTAGAGGACCGCTTCCACAACAAGGCGATCTGGCTATCGGGGCAAGGAATACTGTGCTTAACTGAAGCAACCCTAAACCTGCCCATAGAGCAGGCACATACTCCGTTGCAGTTGACCAGACATTTGCACCAGACCTTTTTTATTGTTAAGCCATGGTGACCAGGAATGCTCGTATTGCGCACCCCAAAGCAGTCACAGCACCCTGTTCGGAGTGACAACTTCCTCCGTCTGCCAGGCTTGCTTAACTAATGCTCGAACACGTGACCCTTGGAGCTCAATCCAGCTAGAGACCTAGTTCACTCATCCCTGGAATGATTGCCCTCCACAAATTCAACTCCACATTCTGCTTACCTTCTATTCACCTTAATATTCCGGGTGGGACATGCATACCCCACATGACCAGGGAGTTGTGTGTATATTACCAATTATACTATTAGAGACTACCGTTCCCAGTGTCAATTGGTGACTATCCCGCCATGGACTATGGGACTTTAAGCAAGAGAGTCTTCGTGTACTTACCATTTATTCCTCCTTTCGTACAGTAATTTTGCCTTTACAGTTTAATCTGTGGTATTCGCTCCCTGACTTCAATCAATCAATCACAGCATTTGTAGAGCGCGCTACTCACCCGGGAGGGTCTCAAGGCGCCGAGGGAGAGGGGGATGTTACTGCTCGAACAGCCAGGTCTTGAGCAGCTTCCTGAAGGAGAGATGGTCTTGGGTTCGCCGGAGGTGGGTGGGGAGGGAGTTCCAAGTCTTGGCTGCCAGGTAGGAGAAGGATCCTCCTCCGGCGGTGGCTCTGCGGATGCGTGGTACGGTGGTGAGGGCGTGGCTGGTCGATCGTAGCTGGCGGGTGGGTGTGTAGAAGGTCATGCGGTCGTTGAGGTACTTGGGGCCCAGGTCGTGGAGAGCCTTGTGTGCGTGGGTGAGGAGTCTGAACGTGATTCTCTTGCTGACGGGGAGCCAGTGCAGGTCTCTCAGGTGTCCGGTGATGTGGCTGTGTCGGGGGATGTCCAGGATGAGTCGTGCGGAGGCGTTCTGGATGCGTTGGAGTCTTTTTTTAAGTTTGGCTGTGGTTCCGGCATTGAGGGTGTTCCCGTAGTCCAGTCGCCTGGTGACGAGTGCCTGGGTGACGGTCTTCCTGGTTTCAGTGGGGATCCATCTGAAGATCTTGCGGAGCATGCGCAGGGTGTTGAAGCACGACGAAGAGACGGCGTTGACTTGTCTGGTCATCGACAGGGAGGAGTCCAGGATGAAGCCCAAGTTGCGTGCGTGGTCCGTTGGCTTGGGAGCGGTGCCCAGGGCCGGGGGCCACCAGGAGTCGTCCCAGGCGGAGGGTGATGATCCCAGGATGAGGACTTCTGTCTTGTCTGAGTTCAGTTTAAGGCGGCTGTTCCTCATCCAGATGGCGACGTCTTTCATCCCTTCGTGTAGGTTGGCTCTGGCGGTGGTGGGGTCGTTGGTGAGGGAGAGGATCAGCTGGGTGTCGTCGGCGTAGGAGATGATGTTGAGGTTGTGTCGTGCGATGGCTGCGAGGGGGCTCATGTAGACGTTGAAGAGGGTTGGACTAAGTGAAGATCCTTGTGGTACTCCCCAGATGACTTCAGTGGCCTCAGATCTGAACGGGGGGAGGCGGACTCTCTGGGTTCTTCCGGCCAGGAACGAGATGATCCACTCCAGTGCTTTCTCTTGGATTCCGACGTTGCTGAGGCGCTTCACTAGGGTGCGGTGGCAGACAGTGTCGAACGCCGCGGAGAGGTCCAGGAGGATGAGGGCCGCTGTTTCTCCGTTGTCGATCAGGGTTCTGATGTCGTCGGTGGCTGCGATTAGGGCGGTCTCGGTGCTGTGGTTGGCCCGAAACCAGGACTGCGAGGGGTCGAGGGATCCGTTCATCTCGAGGAAGGTGGCAAGCTGTCTGTTGGCGGTGTTCTCGATGACTTTGGCCGGGAAGGGAAGGAGCGAGATGGGACGGTAGTTCTTGAGGTCAGTGGGGTCCGCCGTTGGTTTCTTCAGGAGGGCGGTCAGCTCGGCGTGCTTCCAGCTCTCTGGGAAGGTGGCGGTGTGGAAGGAGGAGTTGATGATGTCCCGGAGATGGGGTGCGATGATGGCGTCGGCTTTGTTGAAGACGTGGTGTGGACAGGGGTCGGTTGGTGATCCGGAGTGGATGGAGTTCATCGTGCGGGTGGTGTCTTCGGTGCTGATCAGGGTCCAGTTGCAGAGGGTGGTGGTGGCGAGCGTTGTTTCGGTGGTAGGGTGCGTGGTCTTTGCGTCGAAGCTGTTGTGTATGTCGGCGATCTTGCAGTGGAAGAACGAGGCGAGTGAGTTGCAGAGGTCTTGCGAGGGAGTGATGTCGTTGATTCCGGCGCTGGGGTTGGAGAACTCTTTGACGATGCTGAAGAGTTCCTTGCTGGGCGTTGTTGTCCAGTCATTCTTTGAGTGCCGACTTTTTGGTGGCGCGGATCAGCTGATGGTGTTTACGGGTGGCGTGCTTGAGGGCGGTCCTGTTGTCTATGGTCTGGTCGAGTCGCCAGGCTTTCTCGAGGGTGCGGCAGTTCTTCTTGGATTCCTTGAGTTCGTCGGTAAACAGGGGGTTTTCTTGCTGCCGGGTCTGCTGGGAGGGTTCGTTAGTGGTGCGAGGTCATTGGTGCAGGCGGTCAGCCACTTGGTGAGGTTGCTGGCTGCTTCGTTGGGGTCCGTTGTGCTGGTGGGAGTGTTCTGGCTGAGGGAGGCGGTGAGCTGCTCGGCGGTGACCTTTCTCCAGCTCCGGCGGGGAGCCTGTTGCGGGTGGTGGTGGGTCGTAGTTTTTCCGAAGCTGAAGTGGACGCAGCTGTGGTCGGTCCAGTGGAGTCCTGTGGCGTGGCTGAAGGAGATGTGCTTGCTGGATGAGAAGACGGGGTCAAGCGTGTGGCCGGCGTAGTGGGTGGGGGTGTTCACCAGTTGCTTGAGTCCGAGGTTGGCGAGGTTGTCCAGCAGGGCGGTGGTGTTTCTGTCGTTGTTGTTCTCCAGGTGGAAGTTGAGGTCCCCTAGGAGGATGTAGTCGGCGGAGGGAAGGGCGTGCGGGCTGATGAAGTCTGCGATGTCTTCGCTGAATTGTGTGCGTGGTCCCGGGGGTCTGTAGATGACGGTGCCTCGGAGGGTGGTCTTGGGGTCTGTGTGTATCTGGAAGTGCAGGTGTTCGGCGGCGGTGAATGTTTCGTCGGAGTTGGTCGAGATGCGGATAGTGTTCTTGTCTACGATGGCGATGCCTCCTCCCGTCTGGTTGACGCGGTCCTTCCGGGTGATCTTGTATCCGTCCGGGATGGCTATGGCGATGTCGAGCGCTGAGGAGGCGTTCATCCAGGTTTCGGTGAGGAAGGCGACGTCCGGTGCTGTCGCGTCGAGCAGGTCCCAGAGTTCCACGGCGTGCCTGTGGACGGAGCGGGTGTTGAGCAGGATGCAATTCAGGTGGTTGCTGCTGTTGCTCGACTTGGCGGTGGTGGTGCCGGTCCGGAGGCAGGTGAATCGGCAGGCTTGGCAGGCGAAGGGTCCGTGGGTGCGTCTCGGGGTGGCTCGGTAGCAGGCAGGGTTCCGGCCGGCATTGAGTGCGTTGAGGGTGGCGGCATCGTAGGTCCGTCGGGTGGTCTTGCATCGACGGGGGCCAGGGGTCCTGGCACTGGGCGCGGTCTAGGCGCGGACGGGCGCAGACGGGCTTGCCTTTGGCATGCCTTCGGCGCACAATCGGCGCGCCCGCTGCGCGTGAACGCTGCGCGTGCAAGGGGGCGACATAAGTAAGGAGCCGGGAGGGAGGGTCAGCTGGGTGGCGGGAGCGGGTGGCGAATGGGCAGGAGGGGGGCGGGCCGCAGGGAGGCAGCGGCGGGAAAGTGGTGAGTCGGGCGGCTCAGCGGCGGCTGGGTCGTCCGGCGTCAGGAAGCAGGCAAAAAAACGAGGCAGAGAGCAGCGGTGCGTGGGGGCGACCTCACCTGGAGTGCAGGCTCAGCGGTCGCTCCCTGCACCTGGCGCGGTCCCCTTAGGGAAGGAGCCGGGAGGGAGGGTCAGCTGGGTGGCGGGAGCGGGCGGCGAATGGGCAGGAGGGGGGCGGGGCCGCAGGGATGCAGCGGCGGGAAAGTGGTGAGTCGGGCGGCTCAGCGGCAGCTGGGTCGTCCGGCGTCAGGAAGCAGGAAGCAGGCAAAAAAACGAGGCAGAGAGCAGCGGTGCGTGGGGGCGACCTCACCTGGAGTGCAGGCTCACTTCCCAGGCTGCGTACTGCTGGACATGTGCGCAGCTGCTGACGTAATGAGGGAGTCTCTCAGTTGCAACTTGCAATACAACTCCTCCCTCCTGAATGTGCTACGTTGTAAGCGATTAAGTGCCTAACTTATATCTCTTCCCCTTGAAAAGATACCACAAACCGCATTTGTCATGAGAACCTTAAGAAGCACACAATTTTCACCTGGGCGTACCTCTAAATGAGAATGGCTCTACACCGCCGTAAGGCCAGAGACACACATATCTTAAACATATTTACTGGTTTTGCCACTTGGCACCCTTTTGGTTGGTGATAGGGAACCTCCTACCACACATAAGCTGACAGTCTTGCGTTGCCGTCACACCACCTGTGTCCCTTGAATCACCCTCCATCCCCCTGTGCAATAGTCATACTGCTAAGTGGGCAATCAATTCAACATAGCTCCTTTCCTGCCAGACTGAGGCCTGTTCAGTTTAATCTGTGGTGACTACACCCAGACTTCCCAGGCAGCTTTATTGCTGAAAATGTGAGCAGTTGCTGACATTGAGGGAATCTCACGCTTGCAACTTGCAATTACCTTGATTATTTAAATGTTGTGTAGATCATTTCCATTTGACTGGCACCAAGCAGTTCAGCTGAGATCTTTGCTTAGCCTAGTGTGGTGCATGGCTCTGCCTCTTTAGTCATCGCTCCAGCTGTACACTCTAAACGTGACATTACAACTACCGCAAGCCAGGACTATAGCCTTTGTCACTGGTAGATAGTTGCATACGGTAAATAAGCCACTACTATAGCTTTGTTGTACAATACTGAAAACGCTTCAATTCCTGGGATGATAGGGCTGTGCCTGATCTATGATTAGTCACTTTGACGTTAGATAACAGTTCCAAAACTCCCACTTTTATGCCCCTCAAGGGCCGGCTCCCTAGATTACATTGGAGACCAGCAGCGGTGGGGGATACCGCACTAGGGAAGTCTGACCTTGCGCCAATCCCGAATAATGCGTGGGTGAGTGGTGTCTGCCTGCCTAATAGCATGCTTGCTTCAAAGCGTCAGCTTGTTGGACAGTGTGCAAAGTGCTCCCTCGACCCACTTCGGTCCGATTGCAATCTGCTTTGGCCAGACACACATTACCGCGTGAATTACACCGGTATTGATGGTGTTCCATCCGTCACGACTGGCTTGCTACTGTTGGATGCAGCAGCTGGCCCCAACTTCTTGTTTCTCCTCTGCTGCCAGTCCGCACCCTCTGGAGTGAGAAAACCAAACCTCAGCTGCTTCATGGCAGGGCCAGCCCGCACACAAGGAAACCAAGGCCAGGTATTGCTTTTTTTTTTTTTTTTTTTATTTAGAATTTTTTTTTATTGGCTTACAAAAGAAGGCCGTACAAAAATATATATATACAGATGTGCGTACAATGATGGCGGTCTTGTCTATGAACAGTCCATTCGTGAGTTCGTTCTCCCTCCACTGGGAGAGGAAAGAGAGAGGAGAGAAAAGAAAGAGGGGGGGGGGGTCGAGTGAGTGGGCACGCTCGTTGTTGTCTTTTTACTGGGTCTTCCTCAGGTGCTCGTCCAGCGGGTCCCACATGTGTAGCTTGGCTTTATGTTCCTTTGAGAAGGTGCCTGTGATGTTGTCGGCACCCCTCAGGAAGGTGACCCAGTTGACCCATGTTTTGAAGTTTGCTTTGGCTGTGTTTTTCCAGTTCGTTAGGATTATTTTAAGGGCTGCTGTGAGGAGTAGGTCGAGGAGCTCTCTCTCTTCTCTATTTTTTAGATTAGCTGTTAGGTGTTCAGTCGCCAGGCTCACGAAGCTGATTTTCAGATCTGTTTTGAGCATGTCGTTCAAGAAAGTATTGATTTGTGCCCAGAACCTCTTGACTTTCACGCAGGTGAAGATGAGGTGCTCGAGAGTGCCTTCTTCTTTCAGGCAGTTCCAGCATCTGTCCGAGTCTGCGATGCCGACCTTGTGGAGTTTGGATGGCGTCCAGTAGGCCTTATGAAGTAGCCAAAATTTTGTTTGCGCTAGCTGTGGTGTGATTTTATTTGTCGTTGCTGAGCTCCACATTTTTGCTCGTTCTGTTTCGCTCAGTTGCCTGCCCAGGAACGTCTCCCATGTATTAGTGGCTTTTTTGTTCTGCGCCAGCTTGGATGGGCTAAGGAGTTTATAGATCTTCGCCGTTTGGTGACCTGCTGAGTTGAGGAGCTGCAGGTATTTGATGATTCCCGGCTCTCCTCCGCAAAGGTTGGCTTTTGTTATTGCTGTCCTGATCTTTAGGAAGTTATAGAACTCTCGGTTCGGGAGGGCGTGCAGCAGCTGTAGGTTCTGAAACGTCAGTGGTATTTGCCTGGTCTCTGTTTGGCTGGGGGTGCTGATGCCTTCCCCGATCCAAATGTCATTCTGCAACGTCGCGCCCTGGTAGGTCACTTTAGTGTTGAACCAGATCGATTCCCATGCTGTGCCTTTCATCTTCTGCGCCATGTGCCTGTCCACTTTCAGCAGGGCCTCTCTAGTGTGTTTTAGTATGGCGTTGGCTTTTAGTGGATGCCGGTTCGCTGTCAGGAGTGCTATCGGCTTGAGCCCTCCCAGGATGTCTTGTTCGACCTCTAGCCATACTGGTACGTACGTTTGTGTGGCATCTATCCAGGCGATACCCTGTCTCACCAGACATGCCGTTTGGTATGTCTTGAAGTTCGCCAGATTGAGGCCTCCGAGGTCTCTTGACAGTCTTAGTTTTTGTAGGCTTATCCTTGGCTTTTTGTTCTTCCATAGAAAGATGTTTATAAGTTGGTCCAGTTTTTTGTGGAACATCTCTGTCATCGGGAGAGGTAGCATTGTTAGCGTGTAGTTTATTGCCGGTGTTATCATCATTTTGATGGTTTCAATTCGCCCCCACCAGCTGATGTACTTTGGTGACCATAACTCCAGCCTCTCTTTTATCTTTTTCAGCGTGAGATCCTCGTTGTGTTGTAGCGTTGATGTGAGGTCTCTCCCAAAGTGGAGCCCTAGATATTTCAGTGGCTTCGTCTGCCATGCCAGGCCGGATTCGCCCAGGACCTCTCTTGTGGTGTGGACATTCATTGGCTTGCACTCCGATTTCTCCTTATTGAGTTTGTAGCCTGAGGCTTCAGCGTATTCACCTATTGTGGCCATCAGTGCTTTTATTGACGTGGAGGGGTTTGTTGTTGTAATGAGGATGTCGTCGGCGTACGCCGCTAGTTTTACGGTCTTCTTCTTGAGCTTGACGCCTGTTATCTCTGTGTTGTCCCTGATTCTGGCTAGCAGGGGTTCTAGGGCGAGCAGGAAAAGTCCGGGGGAGAGGGGGCATCCTTGTCTGGTGCCTCTTCCCAGCGTGAGCGTTTCGGATGCGCTCCCGTTCACGACTATCTTTGCTTTCGGTTTGTTGTAGAGGGCCATGACCATTTCCGTGTACTTCCCGCCTAGGCCAAAGGCTCCCATGCAGTTCCTCAGGAAAGGCCATGAGACTCTGTCGAAAGCCTTCTCCGCATCCAGCGCTATCATGACCGCCTGTTCGTTGCTGCTTGCTGTGTGGTTGATCAGGTGGCACAATAGTCTTGTATTGTCTTGCGATAGTCTGTTTTTTATGTATCCCACTTGTGAGGTGTGGATGATGTTTGGCAGGACCCTGTTTAGTCTGTTGGCTAAGACCTTTGCGTAGATCTTGCAGTCGACGTTTATTAGTGATATTGGTTTGTAGTTCTGGGGATATTGTGGGTCCTTCCCCTCCTTGGGAATTATGGTGATGTTTGCTTCGCACATGGACTCCGTCATCCTCCCGTTCTGGATGCATGTGGAGTACGTTTGTGCCATTAGCGTTTTAATGTGGTCGCTGAATGTTTTGTAAAATGTTGCTGAGTAGCCATCCGGTCCTGGCGCTTTGTTCCGTTTCAGTTGGCATATGGCTGCTTCGATCTCTTCTTCCGAGATGTCGGCATCGAGCGACTTCCTTTCTGCATCCATGAGTTTCGGCAGAATGATTTTGCTGAGCAGATCTTGTCCTGCGTCTTTGCTCAGGGTCTGATCTTCAGTGTACAGTTCTTGGTAGAATCGTCGGAAGACCTCGAGTATCCCCTTGTTAGTTGTTTGAGATGTGTTCGTGCGATCGGTTATTGCTGCTATCGTGTGTTGCCTCTGTTTCGCCTTCAAGTAGGACGCCAGCTGCTTCCCTGCTTTGTTTGCTGCGCACAGGTTGACTGACCTGAACTTCGTCAGCCATGATCCCGCTCTTTCACTTAGGATCCTGTTCAGCTCGTATTTCTTTTTTGTGAGCAGGGTGAGCGTGTTCTTGTCCGTTAAATTTGCACAGTGACCTCTCTCCAGTGCTGTTATTTCCTCCTCGAGCTCACGGATTTTCTTGTTTCTTCCTCTGTTCATCCTGGCTTTGATGTTTATCAGTTTCCCCCTTAGTGTAGCTTTGAGGGCGTCCCATACGGTGTCTTTCCCTACTTCGCCATTGTCGTTGTGCTCGAGGTATTCTTTGATTGCGGCTTCAATTTCTTTCACATTCTCTCTGTTCTGGAGGATATCATCATTCAGTCTCCACCTCCTCGTTGGGTTTTCGTTGTGTTTCCCACTTAGAGTGAGTGTTATATGCGCGTGGTCCGAGATGGTGATTGGCGCTATTTCCGTTTCCTCTATGAGGTGCGTGTGTGTGTTGGACATCAGTATGTAGTCGATCCTGCTGTATGAGTTGTGTGGGTGTGAGTAGAAAGTGTACTCTCGGGCTGTCGGGTGTTGGAGCCTCCACGGGTCTGCCAGATGTTGTTTAGTGCATAGGTCTTTCAGGGTGTTGTTGTTGTTATTGGAGTTATGGCTTGGTCTGTTCGGGTGTCTGTCAGTTGCCTGGTCCATTGTCTTGTTCATGTCCCCCGCTGTGATCAGGAGGTCTTCCTGGGGTAGGTCGGATAGTTTGCTATCCACTCCTTGCCAGAATTGTTTGTCCTCTGAGTTGGGGCCGTAGATATTGATCATGTGGATTCTGTCGCTTCCTCTCTGGACGCTTGCTATGAGCATGCGGCCGTCTTCGTCAGTGTCCACTGCTTGTGTCGTTAGATTGGCCCTTTTGCTCAGGATAGTTATAACTCCTCTTTTCTTTCCTTTAGCCGGTGAGCAGAGTACTTCCCCTATCCATCTAGCTTTGAGTAGTCTCGCCTCTTCTTTTGAGAGTTTGGTTTCTTGGAGCATGTAGACATCTCCCTTCAGTTTGGCCAGGTGGTCCAGGATTTTTCTTCGTTTGACTGGGTGGTTCAGTCCTTTAACATTCATGGACACTATCTTCAGGTCAGAGGACAGGCCAGCTCTCTTTGGGTCAGTCATGGTGGTCTGATTGCGTCGCTTGTGCTTTGCGTTCTGCAGCCCCCCCCGGGGTGTGGGATGGGAATGGAGAGATAGAAAAAAAAAAGGGTGCCTGTGGAGAGAGGCAAGGTTCTAGGTCTTTTGTTCATAACACAAATGGTGGCTCTGCCATGTACTGTCTTTTCCGCCAGCTTCACACCCCCCCCTGCCCGACCGCCTCCCCCCCTCCCCCCTCCCCCCCATCCATAGTAAACCGGGTGTGCGACAGCAAAGGTCCTCACACTCCCCCCCCCCAAGTTCTTCCTGAGTCTCTGGTGTTGCTAAAAAAAGGATATGGTAGTCGGTGTCTTGCCCATTCTTCTCGTGGCCATGGCGGCCTTGTTGAGGTAGGTATGGTTTGGACTTGCTGTGCGATTGCTCGTGGCATTTTGTTCGTGTCTCGGTGGCTGCGAACTCTTGTTGTGTGATTGTCTGAGGTAGGTTGTTGCTGTTTTTGAGTTCGGGGTCTCGGTGCACGGTTGCGCCTGCGTGCTACCCCAAAGCATACTGTTTCGTTGTAGTATACTCTTCGTGTCTCAGTGCTCCGTAACTGCGGTCGTTTTCGTTGTTTGACAGCCAGATTCTCGGTGCTTGGCCGCCCCAAGCATATTGTTCGTTATGATCGGCGGCTGCTGGTGTGTGAATGTTCCCTGGTCGTTGTTGAGGTAGGTTGCGGTTGTTGTTAAGGTCGGACCGGAGTTTCGGTGCAGTGTTGCGCATGCGTGTTACTACTCCAAACACTCCTTCTTATTCGCCTCCTTCATGTGTTTCGTCAGAGGATGCCCTTCTCTTTGCCCCAGGGCTCGGTAGCTCCATCTCTTCTGGTTCCGGGCCTTGTAGATAACGGTGGGGGTCGTTGGGGTCGTCAAAGATTCTGCTTCCATGCCTATCTGTCACTTTCATCTTGGATGGGCCTGCGAATGTGAATGCGATATTCTTTTTCCGCAGATGTTCTCTTTGGGCTAGGAAGCCTTTTCTCGCCTCTACTGTTAGTTTGGAGAAGTCTTGGGTGATGGTTACTTTGCTTCCATTTATCAGCATCGGGCGGCCCTTCCTGGCTACAGCAAATATCGCCTCTGTTTGGTTTTCTCTTAGGGGTTTGCATATAATGGGTCTGGGGGCATTGCTGTTCATCTGCTTCCTGGCTGGTATGCGGTATGCTTTGGTGATTTCCAACGGTTTGTCGAAGCTGAGTCCCGTTATTTTAGGTATTAAAGCCTCCAGCATCAGGGCGCATGCCCCCGGTGTGTCTTCTTCCTCTTCGGGAACTCCCAGGAGTCTTATGTTCCCCTTGCGGCTCCTGTCCTCCTGCTCCGCCATGGCTTTTTGTAGCGCCGTTGTTCTCTTTATCACAAGGCCCATGTCCTTATGCGTTATGTTTGCGTTGTCCTCGAGCATGCCTATTCTCTTCTCTACCTCGTCTATTCTGCCATTGGCTCTGCTTTGTTCAGCTCTGATTGCTATTAGCTCCATCTGGATGCTGTCTACTGTCTTTTTCGTGGCTTTTGCCAGCTCGTTCCCCTCGGTTATTTTCTTCAGGAGCGTGTCCAGCGTGATTGTGCCATCCCCATGGTTGTTGCGCTCTTTGCCCGGGGAGGGTGGGGTCTCATTCTTGCTCTTCTTCAGGTCGTTTGTGCCTTGTTTCCCGTCTCTGCCTGCCATGGCTTCGGTCCCTCTTTTGGCTTGGTTGATCTTGGGTTTCCCTTCTGTTGGCGGGTGTCTTTTTGCGGCCTTGTCTCCCCCTTTACCCTCTTTGACCCTCAGGGTGCTTATCGACGCTGTGGGGTCGTCTCTGAACCTGGGTGGCCACTTGACCACTCTGGTTTTTGTCCTATACTCCGCCAGCCTCCTGCGCAGTGCCCTCTGGTCCTTTTGCCTTTGTTCTGGTGGTCGTTTGTTGCTCCCAACTCCCACCGCTCTCCGGGCTTCCCCTTTCCACCCCTCGTGCTCGTGTGTACTTGCTGCCTTGTCTGCTTCGAGGTGGCTGCCTGCACCTTCTATCTCTTTATTTGGGGCTTGTTGTGCTTAGTCTTCCCGTGCCCCTCGCTGTTTCCGTTCCGCCTCACGCCGCCGCCTGGGCTCACCCGCCTGTGCGTGTCACTTGTGCGCTTGCTCGTTTTTGGCCGCGTTATTGTCGGCGCCCCTGCTGCTGCTTGCTGTGCCTGTGCTGTGTCTTAATGGCTGCCCCTTGGGGATCGTTGCTGCTTTGACCAGCTTTGCGCTGTTTGTTGGGTTATCGTACGTTGGGGGTGTCCCGCTGTGAGGTGCTTTTGGCAAGATGGCCGCCCTGTGCTTCTTCCCCCTCACCAAGATGGCCGCCTTGTTGTTGGCTTCCCCGCTGCCCTGACGCTGGTTGGGCTGTGCTTGAAAGTCTGCCCCTTTTTAAATTTCAGCCTTCGTTCCGAGTTGCGGGTTGTAAGACGGCGACCAGCGCGTTTTTGCTGCGCTGATCTCTTTGCGCTGTTCGCTATGCCGGAGCTTGCTTGCTTACTTGGCTGTTCCCCCAGCGCGTTAGCTGCGCTGATCTCTTTGCGCTGTTCGCTATGCCGGGGCCTGCTTGCTTACTTGTTTGCTCGTTGCTGCTCTTGACCTGCTTTGCGCTGTTTGTTGGGTTATCGTACACTGGGGGGTGTACCGCTGTGAGGTGCTTTGGCAAGATGGCCGCCCTGTGCTTCCTGCCCCTCACCAAGATGGCCGCCTTGTTGTTGGCTTCCCCGCTGCCCTGACGCTGGTTGGGCTGTGCTTGAAAGTCTGCCCCTTTTTAAATTTCAGCCTTCGTTCTGAGTTGCGGGTTGTGAGACGGCGACCAGCGCGCTTGCTGCGCTGCTCTCTTTGCGCTGCTCGCTATGCCGGAGCTTGCTTGCTTACTTGGTTGTTCCCCCAGCGCGTTAGCTGCGCTGATCTCTTTGCACTGTTCGCTATGCCGGGGCTTGCTTGCTTACTTGGTTGCTCGTTGCTGCTCTTGACCTGCTTTGCGCTGTTTGTTGGGTTATCGTACACTGGGGGGTGTACCGCTATGAGGTGCTTTGGCAAGATGGCCGCCCTGTGCTTCCTGCCCCTCACCAAGATGGCCGCCTTGTTGTTGGCTTCCCCGCTGCCCTGACGCTTGTTGGGCTGTGCTTGAATGTCTGCCCCTTTTTAAATTTCAGCCTTCGTTCTGAGATGCGGGTTGTAAGAAGGCGACCAGCGCGATTGTTGCGCTGATCTCTTTACGCTGTTCGCTATGCCGGAGCTTGCTTGCTTACTTGGTTGTTCCCCCAGCGGTTGAGCCGGCTGCACCGGTCGCTCGTTTTGACTGCCTCTCTCTCTTCCTGAGACGGGGGGACCGGAGCGGTCGGCTGCTGTGTTTCGGGCTGGCTCTGCCCGTCGTCTGTGCGGCTTGTTATCTTCCCCGGGTCTTCTTGGTCACGCCGCCATCTTGGGATCGCTCCTCTCTCCCCCTGGCAGCTCGTCTTCCCCTACGCCGTCACCTCGTTCTTTGCACTTTTTTTCCGCTGAGCCTCGCATGTGGTGCCTGTTCGGTTCCCACACACCTCCTTTGCTTTTGGGCCCGTTTCACTCGCGTTAGACTACGATGCGCGCCGCTCGTTCGACTTGGGGGTCGGGAGCTCCGGACTTAGGTCTCCAGCCTCCTTGCCATCCAAGCCACGCCCCAAGGCCAGGTATTGCTGAACCCGCGACCCCAAAGTCTTATGTCCTGAAACTGGTCCCTTTGCAAAGCGCTCCGACACCTTCGTATAGGGTTTGTGCTAACTAACATTGCAATTAATATATCCATACATGCACCGATAAAGCATGATACCGACTGAGTCACGGGGTGCATGGGACATGGTTACCAAAGGGGGACCCCACATTAACCGCTAACTACGACACAACATGACACTGCCTAACGTTTGTGCCGCACTGCTCTGTTACCGGTGGTGGAGGAGCCGCTACACCCATCAAGCGCTACCTGCACCACGAGTACTGGCTCCCCGGAGCGACATAGTAGCAGGGGAGCACATCCCGCCACAATTGAAGTGGCCCCTCTGGGTACCCGGGCAAGCCCACCAAGTAAGTGAGCCACCCCCCCAATTGACAGAGGGCCTCGGAACACCGTGCTGCGGGAGAACATAGGCAGCCCGCGCCACCTCGGACAAGCACCTTTGGAAGGGTAGAGGGGAGCAAGCGGCCCCCTCGGGGGCACACAGACAGCCCCCCCCCAGAGAAGCCCGTTCTACCGCTGGCAACAGACCGGCCCCAGCCCATTGGCGGGACGGCTGGGCTGAGCCAAACCTGCAGACACACGCCCCTCCTCAAAGCCCCTCGGGCCACAGACAGTCAAGGAGGAACAAAGAAAGCTGCAAAAACATCTCTGATTAACCCAGGAGGTGAGCACACGATCATAACCACTGCCCCAACCGAGAATCTCCTCGGAGCTCCAAAGCACCCGCTCCACCCTGTATCACCGCCCACCAAGCCAGCATCAGGTGGCTAAAGCACTTGCCCCAACGCTGCCTTCAGCCACAAGGTGCGACGGAGAGCCGAGAGTAAGAGCATCACAATGCCAAACGGTGGCGTGCAGTTCATCCTTGGCACACTACTTGGCCTGAGCCCGGACGGACGGGAGGTGAGCAGGAAGATAATTGACTCATGAATCACTAACCCCCTCGCACTGCAGATTACTCTCTTCTAAGGACTACCCATGTGCAGCGCTGACGGGGTGTTCCTGCTTCACCCCTCGGGCTGGTAGTTATTACCACTGACACCTCTGTCTGCCCCAAATTGGTCCTTCTCTCAACCTGTAATGTATTCGACCCGTCATAGACACAGACAATGTGCCTGGAACCAGCAGAGACTAATTCCCAGATACGAGGGTGAAACGGGCCATTTTCTGTGGAAATCCTTGAGTTTTAATTAGGTACTTAGAGCTAAATAACTCTAGGCGATTGTACCACGTGTGGCGACGGGGAGCAAATATTTGCAGACGCCATTCGGTAACCAAAGTCCTGTACCTCCTCACTTCAAGAACACCAAAGGTGGCATTGCGCCCCCCCTGGCCATACACGAGTCCTCAAAGATTCCTTTCACCTTCCGTGCTGGGTAGCATTGCTGGATAGATGAGGAATGCATTTATTTTAGTTAATCTACGGGATGCGAAGCATCGCTTGGCCCTCTTTGCAGGCAACTCCCTGTTGGTTGTAGTCCTGCAACAGAAAGCAACTCATGGTAAGTGTGCAAACATAGCCAGAGATGGCGGAAACACATTTAAATGTATGCGTGTGGATACACTGAAGCAAAACATGTGTTCTGGTCGGTAAACAGCCATGACAACGCGGGCTTTACCCCACGCTGCCATTACGACGCTGCCATCACAACGCAAGTCGTTACAACGACTTGCGCTGGAGGGCGCTCTTGTTAAAGGAATAGTTTTATTTTCTATTCCAACACCTTCCCTATTGTTACGTGGGCTGGAGTGGAATAGAAAATTTAACTATTTCACAATCCAGCGCCTACAGCGCAAGTCGTTGTAACGACTTGCGTTGTAACGGATGCGTCGTAATGGCAGCGCGGGGTAAAGCCCGCATTGTCATGACATACATCCGTGGCCAACCCTCGTGCCCCCCCTCCTCACCCCCCAGGTGCTCCTACCCAGGACCTGTGCCACGGCGCAGCCTACTCGCGGCCTTGTGCAACAGCTGGAAAAATGCCGCCAGCTGGAAAAATGGCACGGGGGAGTTTGTCTGTAGCGAGACAGGGAACAACGGCTTCTCAAGGGAGGAACCGTGAGAAGGGGGGCACGGGCCAACTCACTGCTGATTCTCCTACACTCCCCAGGAGCTCCGGCCCAGCGCTACGATCCCCGAACGACGACAAGTATGGCAGCAAAGAGGAGAAGCCCCTTGCAGCATCGCCTCTGGAGCCCTCAGGGGAAGCGCTGATGCCAGAAGGACTGTGCATGGGTGGGTGGAAAGAGGAGCTAGAAAATCTCCTTTGTTTGCTGCTGCTTGGTCAGGCCTGTGCTGCATGAGGCCGGGAAGCTTGAGCCCTCCCTTACCCTGCCCCCGTCCCAGTTCCTCGCCACAACCCAGCTGACCTCATGCGGAGCCAGGCCAGAGGGCTTGCAACTGGGATGGGGTCCCACACGGGCCCTGGCCTAGGCACCGAGACAGCAGCAACTGACGGCATGTCCGGCGCAAAGAGGATGCCAGAAAGGCGGGGGAGGTATAAGTACCCTCCCCCGTCCTCTGTGCACCGGCAGTGACGCACCTAGTGCGCCAAGGCTAAAGGACTCCTTCCCTGAGTCCAACCACTAGACCACGCAGTCCTGCCAAGTATCACGCCTCAGGTACTCTACATCACCGCACTGAAATGTATTGTCACACATATGATGCATTCTCCATCGTGTCTCAGCTGAAGTGCTGCAGCCTAACTGGCGTGTGGCAGCTGGCAATGGCATCACGTTGGGACCACGGGCTGTGCACCTGCAGGCTTGGTATGCTCGCCACAGAGCTATGAGCTGCAGTTAGGTTCATGCCTGCATTGCTACAATGTATCGGTCTCAGGGGATTGCCATGGCGCTGCGCTGCTCTGAGTCAGACAGCCTGCCGCCTGACATCATGAGGTAGTGCCCGAGAGAATGGCCCATTTAGGTTGTATGTGGCATGGTGCCGCAGGGAACATCACGTCCTGGTGCCAGAGCTGGGAGTTTGTGAGAGGCTCAGGCTGGTAACTGGTTTTCTGATCGCAATCATGGCCTCTGCTCGCAGCGCTGCCTCCTACTCGCACCAGCTCTGGCGGCCCGCCCTTATTGACGACCGCAGTACAGGTCGAGATTTCTTATGAGTTTATCTGCAGTGAAGTGCATTTCCTGAGGCCTCACTTTAGGTTTTGTGATTGTGTGTTTTTTTGCTGCCTGGCCTCATTTGCAGATAATGACCTCTGGAGGCCGTCCCTAGTCTTTCACTGCAAACGAGTTTCAAACATGCAGAAACATTGATACGGGGAAGTAGAAATAAAACTGTTAAAAGGTGCTTTGATTCCAGGCAAGTTTCTAGGAATGCGTCATCATTGTTCAGGCTTTTTCGGGTTGTGCCTGCGGCCCTCCTCGGCCAGAGCCTACTTGGCACACGCAAGTGGAAGGCTGATTCGGACAGGATTTCATCTTTTGTGCATTAGACATAGTGCCAATATCGGCCCACTCCCCAGACCTCTCGCAGAAACATAAATAAATAAGCAGACAAGACAATTTTAGTTGGAGAAAATAGCTGCAGGTTTATTAGCATACACATATGCCAACATGGTGGGTTATCTTACAGGCGATCCAAAGGCAAGCCGCCCCTCGCGGCCTACCACCTGATGGGCCAATTTGCATCATGGCCTTAGCCGAGCGGTTGTGGTGAGGAGATAGCCCCTCCCACTTCCGGTGAACCATTGATCCATCCTCTTGCTCACGCCCCCCCTACGAGGGACGGAGCGTTCAAGCGACCCCCAGTTGTACAGGTTTCCAACCGACCTTAGGATAGCGGGGCGCCGTCGCACCCCAGGGTCCACCGCACAGACTTCCTGGGACTATTAGGCCTCAGCACCCTTTGTGCTCCTGAAGAGGGTACTCCCGGGTACCTTTTCGCCTCTGGATCGCCCTGTAACTCCGCCTGCAACACAAATAAAAACATTAGGAGACATTCCCCCCACCCTGAAAGCGCCGGGTAAGCGGTAGGGAGGGAAACGGCGACAGGGTGAGGGGACAAAGAGGCCGCCAGGTGGGCGGGGGAGGAATATATACTTCTCTCCCGCCCCCATCCGGCAGGAAGTGACGAGCGGGACCCCATCGGGGATCTCGGAACACTGGGCTGCCCAGTGTGCCATCTTGTGGCAATAAGGGGCCGCCCTCTTATGAGTGTCTCCTGCGGGGACGTGTCGGTAGGCCTGTAAATCCTCGGCTGTGTAGTTTTACGGTTTCTCTTAATTGCCCAGTGATTCAGTCGGTGGCGAGCAGGCCCCCTGTAATTAGACATCTTTGTATTACAATGCAGAAAGTGGTGCCTGGGAGCTTACTGCAGGCTGCACCTGCCAATCACTCGGCCTAGGAAGAAGAGGGCGCAAAAGAGTGGCATGGATATACCTACTATAATGCCATCACAGTGGGGTGGGTGGCATGGACAGAGTGGTTAGTGTTCTTCTATTTATGGTGCTTTTCAGAAGTTGAAAGATCTTATCAGAGCTTCTTGTTGCTCAAATGGGTGTAATTTATGGTATTTATATGTTTCCTTCGTCTTCATTGCTTGATTTCGTTGCTTGATTTTGCAAGTAAGAACGTGTCACTTGTAGTCTTTGAAATGTCACTGATAATTTCACTGAAATTATGAAAATGTCACAATTTGTGACATTTTGTGAGTCACTCACAAATGGCAATCTAAAACCTTGGTAGTTATGACGGTGGACCATCCAGCAGTAACGAGCCGGGACAAGCGATCTCCGGCTGCGAGGGAGCCTGGCGAGTGCTCCGTACCCAAGTAGAGCGAGGCGCCGACCTTACATCCCTGACTGCCAACAACGGAGGACCCGTCCTGCGCTGGCGGAGGTCCGAGAGCAGCCGGACCCTGTCATCAGCGCCTCTGCAGCGGCAGTGTCACCGAGGGGCTGTACACCTTCGACGGTGCCGGTGACCCTCTCCAGCACTCCACGGGGGCGGTATCCGGGGCAGTTGGCACGGTCCCCCCCCCATCTCGACCGGCACAGTTTCTTCAAGCCCGAGGTGCCTGACCTCAAAATGGCGTCCACGTGGTGACGGCGCTCGCTGACTCGCCCCGGAGGCTTAGAGCACGGTGCTTCAAAAGGTGAGCAACGCGTGACATTGCCCCCCACTGCTCCTGGAAAAGCCCCCCACCCCCCCTGACTGGCTGGGACGCTTGGGGTAGGGTGACCCGAATATTAAAGCCAAAAACCGGGACATTTAATAAAAGTAGAAGAAGGTCTACCATTTTACTTCAAGCGATGAGAGAGCTCCTCAGCAGAGAATTACAGAACAGGAAGTAAGAACATACATAAAATGCAATTTTTGAGCCCAGTGGCTTGCCTGTTAGTTAAATTGCTTTCTTGGAGCGGCTGCTAACTATCCCTGCTTTGTAAAGCATGGAAAACACCTCCCACCGTTTTCAGTCAAGCCTCTCTAAGATCTGGGACATGAGCTAAAGTTCTTGAAATTTGCTGGGACAGATGGGGAAAAACAGGGACCGTCCTGGCAAAAAAGGGGACGCCTGGTCACCCTAGCTTGGGGGCCAGATCACAGACTACCCTTGCCATGGCTGCCTGTCATTAAGATGGCGGCGCCCGGGACAGGGCAGGCGCCTTTTGTAAATTGACACAAATTCGGTTAGTGAGGGCCCTACAAGTTCTCCACTGCAGGCAGTAGGGGGCCTTACATTGACTCAGGCCCAGGGCGCCTTGAGGAGATCTGAAGAGCATCCAAGGCAGCACCTGAGAAAACCACTCTTCCCCGTGCCTGGAAGGTGTCTGGTGTCTCTTGCAAAGCGCTGTAGTGCTCTCGAGCCAGAGTCGCGCTATATAAAACTGCAAAGATATAGGAAAACAATCTTTCGAAATTAAAGAGCCATTACTCAATGTGGATCCTAAAATAGCGCCACCTACAGTCATTTATGAGAAAGGTGCTCCAAAATGGCGCCACCCGACTCCAATCACAGCACTGCTGAAACTGCCTGAAACTGCCTGTTTTAGCTCAATCTTACTGACACAGCCTCTAACGGTCGCCATTTTGGCTCAGTACTGCTGTTTCACGACCAGCCCATGCCACCAGACCGGAAAATGGCGGAATTGGAGACCTCGACGCCGCGCGCACCTGCACGCCTATTTACCGAGCTGTATTAAGTAAGTCCACAGCCTGTCTTCCAGATGTTTCATCTTCACGGCCAGTGCTTCCTGCAGCAATCGGACAGCCCTCGGAATGCATTCCTCCGTCAAAATCGCCATCCGCTTAACTCTTTAATTGTGTGGTATTTATTTTAAACACTTTTACAGCTGCGCAGCAAATAGTGCCAGCTGCACCGTTTAGGCCTTCTACAGCTGCGCAGCAAGTAGTGCCAGCTGCACCGTTTAGGCCTTTTACAGCTGCGCAGCAAGTAGTGCCAGCTGCATCGTTTAGGCCTTTTACAGCCTGACGGCACACTAACCCGGATTATGCGCCCCCTTTTTGCCCTCTTATTTCTCCTCACTACTGCTCTCCCAGTAACACCCCTCTCATCTCTCCCCCACCCTCCTTCGCCTCATCCTCCCAACATGGCTACCTCTCGAGTTAAGACTGGAGCCAATTGCTACAAAATCATTTATCCTCCCGACCAGCCTAAAGCTACAATAAAACGACTGAAGCATAACACTATTGAACGTTTCCCGGACTCCCTTTTTGTGGATCAATTTTACAATGGTCGTCTTGGGAGGCTCAAAAACGATTTCATCTTCTTCACTCGCGACACCCCCTCTTGGTCCAACAGTTTTTACAATTCCCTTAACGTCACCTCCTCCTCCTCTATCCCTTATGGGAAACAACTAAAAATGTCCCCCTCTGGGTGCTTCAATGGCTACCTCACTATCTCACTCTATAACAACGGTACTGTTATGATCCAAGGCAAAGACTCCTGCCTCTCGCTCTTTGACCACCTCTTCCCCTCCTTACTCCCCTCCTCTGCAACCGGGTTTCCCCTTGACTCTCCTTCCAGCTCCACCCATTACTCCCTTTCTCCTCCGCCGACCCCACCTCACTCCAATTGGCTGCACTCTCGAGAAGCTCAGGCCGGCCCTCTTCCTTCCCCCCCACAACTCACCTCATCTCCTATTCCTCCCCCCCCACAGTATGTCCCCTCCCACATTACTTCAGCCTTACCACTAGCTAACATGCTCCTAGTCCCATCTGCACTATCACGATACTCCAATCTCTTCTCCTCCCCCATACTTCTTCCCATCACCCCCTTCTTCTCCTCCCCCATACTTCTTCCCATCACCCCCCTCTTTAGTCCACCTTTCCTCCAACACTCTCCCCCAATTAACTTTCCCTATGCTCCCCTTAGCCCTCCTTCCCTCCCTCCTCTCCAACCCTTCATCCCCTTGTCATACACCCCGTCTGTGCCACATTCCCACTGCATCTCTCTCCTCCCTCCTACTCCTCCAGTACTGCCGCACTACCCCCTTTGCCCTCCTAGTAACACCTTCCATCTCCCTCCCTCGGGCCCAGCAGAAACACTTTCCCTCCTCAACTTCCCTCTCTCTCAACCCCCCTCACTCTGCCAGATGACCGTTCCCTCAACGCTACCTCTCCTAACTGACAGGACCTCCGCAACCACTGCACCCCTTTTCCTCCCAAACCTCCTACATTCCCATGTCGCCACACAGGCCTCCCCCCTCCTACCTCCCTACCGACGTGTTCCGCACCTTTCTCCCTCTAAATTTGTCCTTAATTCCTCCCCCTCATGCAACACCAACAATGACAACTCTCCCTTAACACCCAATTCACTTACGTCCGCACCCAACCTCCACCTTTCCTCACCTGTGAACACCGCCCCCCGACTCACCTCCTGTCCCCCCACCTCTCCCTGCCTTCCACCACCAATTCCACCCCCCCTTATTTCAGTCGAGCCACCCAACCTTCCATGTTCTACCTCTTTCTCACTGGAAAATACGCTAGGCTCCCTGATCACCTCCATCTCCCAGCTTACAGTTGCCATTTCACTTCTATGCTCTAAGATCTCCACCCCTCCATGCACCTCTACTCCCTCCCAACTTCCCCGGAGTTGCACCTCGCCCCCTCACCCCAACACAGCCAAGCTCAACCTTTCGTCTGCAAACGTCGTTAACTCGCACAAGCCCTTGAACGCCACCCTTCTTCAACAGGCATACCCTAGCAACCCCACTGTCTACACTAGTCCGACCATCACCTCTATCAGAACAAAGCGTCCACCTAAAACCTCCCGAGCACCCCCGCAAATATACAATATCCCGATCACTCTTCAGAGCCCAAGTGCCCCCGTCACCAAAACAGTCCTGACAGAGCTGCGCTGTATGCTTCACAACTGCAGATCTGCAGTAAAACACAAACTTGAAATCTCCGACACCATCACCCTTCACAATCTTGACATGCTCTTCCTGACAGAGACCTGGTTCAAAGATACCTCTCACGCTATTTTTGATCTCCTATTACCCACAGGTTACTCCATATTTAGGAATGACAGAACTGAAAACACGGGGGGAGGTGTTGCAGTCATCTTCAGAAACGCCCTCCAACTTAAGGCGTCTCCTATCAGCTCCCCCCACACCTTTGAATGCCTTTCTCTTGAACTTCAATTGCAACACCGTTCACCGCTCAGATTCCATATCATTTAACACCCGCCTCGTAGTGGCTCTTCATTTATAGAAGATCTCAAAGACTTCATCAGCGACCAATACTCTCAAAGTGACAATCAGACCATCGTGGGTGACTTCAATCTCCACTGGGGCGCACCGCATGACTCCTCTGCGAACTCACTGGCCACCTTCCTCTCTGCAAATGATCTTATCCAACACTGCACCGAGTCAACCCACTCCAAAGGCGCAATCCTAGACCTTGTTATTTCTAAAGCAGGCATGCTTTCTACTAATACCCCAATTCATGTAGACTGGTCTGACTACCACCTCATCCCATTCTCCCTTCAACTTTCACACTCTATAACTCTTGGCCAACCCAAGAGGGCCATCTCCTGGTTCCGTGATGCCAAAAACATTGATATCGGTCCCCTCTGTGAATCAGCCTTGCTATCCCTTCCAAGACTAGACCCGAACATAGCTGTTGACGATCTCACCTCCCAATGCCTCACAGTTCTTGCAGCTGAAATTAATAACGTCGCTCCACTCAAAAGCAAAAGGATAAGGCCCACTCCCTCAGCACCTTGGTTCAACAAATCCCTTTATGATGAAAGGAAGCAGCTAAGATTCCTGGAGAAGCAATGGAGACAATTGCCCTCCAATGACAATTTAGCCTTGCTTCGCACAGCAAGATGCAAGTACCACAAACACATCTTCCTTGAGAAAGCGACGCACTTCAAAACCCTCCTTGACTCCGCCAAAAATAGACCCAAAAAACTATTCGATCTCATCAAGACTCCGAGCTGCTCTCCCCCAACCTCCAAGGTGGAGGATTCCTCAAAGAGAGCAGCGGATTTCGCTGTTTTCTTCGATGGAAAAGTGAAAGCACTTGTGGATCAGGTTGCTCATCCTAAACCTCCAGAGGAGCGCAAATCCTTAGCCATCTGGCAGAGCTTTGACCCCATATCTGAAGATGCCCTTCTCAAGTGCATACGGGAAACAAAGCCCTCCAACCATTCTCTTGGCCCTATCCCCAGTGCCATTGCCTTGGACTTCTATACCCATTCCCTTTCCTATTGGACTACCCTGATCAACCTCTCCCTCTGGCAAGGCTCCCTTCCTGTCTCCTTCAAAACTGGGCAGGTCACCCCTCTGCTTAAAAAGCCCACTGCTGATGCGAATGACCTCAACAACTTCCGCCCCATCACTAACCTTCCCTTTCTTGCGAAGATCACAGAAAGATGTGTAGCAAAACAACTCTCTCGTCATATCAAGGACAATGATCTTCTTGACAATTGTCAGTCCGGCTTCATCCAAAACTGCAGCACTGAAACAGCCCTTCTGCAAGTGGTTGATGATGCGCTGAGGATACTCGACTCAGGGGGGTCCTGTCTGCTAATTCTCCTTGACCTTTCCGCAGCCTTCGACACTGTTAATCACAACACCCTCCTCAATATTCTTCAACAGAGAACGGGCATGGAGGGCTCTGTGCTTAAGTGGTTTGCATCCTTCCTCTCTGACAGATCTCAAATGATCAAAATAGCGAACAGTCTCTCTTCTCCTGTGGCGGTGGGTCAAGGTGTTCCCCAAGGATCAATACTAGCACCAACATTGTTCAATCTCTACTTAGAACCACTGGGAAACCTCCTAAGCAAATCTGGGATTCACTATCATCTCTATGCAGACGACACTCAACTCTACCTCAAGGTTGCCTCCACTCATGATCTCTCCATCCTAAGATCTACTCTTGACTCCATTCAAAACTGGATGTCTACTCATCAATTGATTCTGAATCCCTCCAAAACTGAATTCCTCCTCTTCTCCTCCTCACTCTCTCCTCCCCCGGTTCAATCATGGATGGATCAGATGAATCTACTAAACAATAAACCCATCATTGTCGACAGTGCAAAATCCCTTGGTGTCATTCTTGATAAAAAACTCAATCTAACTCCCCACATCAACTCTATTGCAAAATCTGCTCGCTACCAACTGCGCCTTCTTTGGGGAATCCGTCGCTTCTTCCCGGAGCAGGACCTTATAACCCTGGTGCAATCGCTGGTCCTCTCTAGACTAGACTACTGCAATTCTCTACTTACTGGCCTCCCCAAATCTCACCTGTCCCCACTTAAGTCTGTCTTCCATTCAGCAGCTCGTTTCATTTATGGGGCCAAAAGAAGCGATCACATCACGCCGATGTTATCCACCCTCCGCTGGCTTCCCTTCGAGGCTAGAGCTATCTACAAGACTGCCTGCATTACCCACAAAGCCTTGCACTCCTCATCTCCCAGCTACCTGGCGAATAAACTGAAACTCTCTGGTGGCTCTAGACGTTCACGCAATGCGGAGAATCTACTGCTTGAACCTCCCACTTTCAAGAAGGAAAGAACAATGGCCCAATCCTTTTCAGGCAACGCAGTGAGAATCTGGAACTCCTTTCCACCTCAGCTCCGGACCACCGCCTCCTCCCAGGCCTTCAAAAGGGACCTCAAAGTTCTCCTCCTCCAGAGACACCTCCAAAAGTAACTCACGTCCTCTTGCTATTTGTGAGGAAGACTTCCCACTACTGATAATTTCTACTTTCCATGACCATGGAAGTGCCTTCCCAGTGTATGCCTGTGATTGGAGGGTCTGCCTTTTTGCAGTATTTTCCATGTACTGGTGTTCGGTGCCCTTTTGTAACATGCACACACCACTCTGCCCTTGCAACACACGGCTGCTACCTCTCACATGTCTTTACCCTTGATACTTGCACAAGTGCCACCTGGCCCACGTAACGCTTGTTCCTGAGCCTGAGTGTCTAGCACCTATTGCAGGACTATACCTCTAATTATACTCTGTTTTCTCTTCTAACTGCACACTTGTCACTTTCTTTTCCTCTTGTGCACTTTTGACTACCTCATGTATTTTGGTTGCTCACAATTTTTACTCAAGTATTTTGTTTGCTCACGATTGTCACTTTTACCTTTACTACCTCATGTATTTTGGTTGCTCACAATTTTTACTCAAGTATTTTGTTTGCTCACGATTGTCACTATTACCTTTACTACCTCATGTATTTTGTTTGCTCACTATTACCTTATGCAAGTAACGTATGTTTTTGCAATCTGTTCTTTTGTAATGTTTCTCATTATGTTTCATGTCTGTTCCTAATGTGAAGCGCTCTGACGCCTTCGGGTAAAGTCCGCGCTATATAAAAATGCATAAATGAAATAAAATAAATAAATAAAATAAATAAATCTGTGCCCAAATGGCACAAAAGGCCCCCCCTTTCAGGTGGATCCCTGCGAGGGCCGCGGGCAGCCGTACAAACTCACGAACGTAGCTGAAAAACTTAAGAGCTCTGCCACTTTTCGACTTTAACGAGTTTGAGCCTAAAGCACAGCTGCAACAAAGGTCCATTGCCGTTTCAATGCCTATCCATCTTGAACTTTGTAATCAAATTAACTGAATGTCGGAAATAATTTGGGACAATCAGGGCAAGCAAATTGTCATTCGTAGAGTAAAGGATTTTGAAGAACTTGCGTCATAGAGGGAAGCTTCAACTGACCAATCAGAATATGTGGCAAGAAACAAATGAGCCAATGAGAAACTATCTTGCGTGTGAACTTCCGGAAGTAACGAAAACGCGGCTTTGTTGACATATCCTGCTGTTTTTGAACTTCTTGACGAAGAATCGACGCCCAGTGTGAGTTATATTGAGAGCTTGCCTCTGCCTGCGCAACCTCGTTTCTGTAACTGTACAGAATTACCGTTTGCAGGTTTCTATTGCTTCCCCGCATACCACTGTGTACAATTCTAATTACGTTTTTAATTTGTATGCCGCAGAAGAGCAGGATTTTGTTGGGTTTAAATATGGATTAGTAGGTGACTCCCTTGATATGGTCTTCCTGCTCTGGGTCAAATCGGGTTTAGGTGTTAGCTCGCCGGAGGTGCACCGTGACTTCAACCCCCAACAATCTAATATATTTGAGATTTCGGGTAAAGTCCGCGCTATATAAAAACGCATTAAATAAATAATAAATTGTGGTAACCTTTTTCAATATTTCGTTACAGTATCTGACTGGAAAAACGATTTCTAGGAGATCGACATGCAAGTGTCTCCTCTAACATTGATTAGAGCTGCGCGAACCCATGAAACATCGAGCCTGTCTCTGGCTCCATAACGAGCCGAGCTTTCGTGTAGTTTCTGCCTGCCTGCCTCCCTCTATCCAGGACGTGTGGCCTTAAGATCAGAGCCGCCGGTTGGCTCGATGTCCACAATTTAAGCCTCTCCTCTCTTATAAATAATGCACGTAACCTTGTTTAACATAACAGTTGCTCATGTAAAGCGCTCGGTCGAGTTTGCGCTATATTTGCGCTATATTTAACATGCATTGGTAAAGCCAGTAGGTGTCGCCTATGCGAAATTCATTGGCTTTGTCAATGGTTTTCGGCATTGTTATGTTTATTATACGTGTGTCCCTCACAGGACACCTTACTGAATGCGCTCTCGTTGGTGTCCCTGCGAGGACACCGTCTCAGCAGTGAGGTCACCAGCTGATAATTGTCAGAGATGACAGCTACCAGCTGATCGCCGAGCCGGCTGCAGCTTCGCTCTATGTCTGGAGCATGCGTGTTGGTTGATAATAAACTAGTTAACAACTCACTAGTTTCCAGTTTTCTTAATAGGCATGTCGGTATTTTTTGGTCTGGGCTACACAGAATAACGGGTATTGTTACATCCGCGCTGCACAGGGTGCTAATGTGTTCTGTCATCAATGCGGCCCTCTGCATGGCATGAACTGATGCAGGATGTAAGCGAACCACTCCATTACGATTTCTGACGAGCTCCTTGCACTTCATTGATGCAGCTTGTAGTAAAAAAAAACCTCAGATTGGGCGGATAGTATTGCAGCGTTGAGTTGACACCATGTGCGTTCTTCTTAAAGGTGCACCAACCTATTCAGAGTCTTAAAAAGAACACTCCAGCGAGGCTGGTTGGTGTTGATAAATCCACAAACCTCTGTTATTTTGGAAACCTAAAACGCATTTCCAACTCTCCCTCAACTGTCCCATTCATTCTACATGCTGGAACCTGACTACAGATCACCATCCAGTTGCCATAGAGCTGGATGCATGCACTGCAAATAAGACACCACAAACGCCACTCATAACAGTTTAGGGTGCCGGAGGACTTTACGTCACACAGAGACCATGAATCTTACGTGTGTAAATCGGTGTATAGGAAATGTTACATAAGGCAGAGGACTACAAGTTGTAGGAGTCAAATGTCATCCATACTGGTACAGAGTATATTTTAGGAGTGCTTGATCTGGATAAGCACAAACTCAGATTTTAAAACGTAACACCATGTTTGAGGGTTGTCTTTAATAATAAGAACGATGTATACCAAAGGAACACTTTTTAGAACATTAGGATAATGAAAGATGGGGGGTATGGGATCATAACTCTCTAACCTTTACTTTTTAGCTTGTGTAACTTCCGTGCTGGGCCCACTCCCAAACTGCTATGCATGACATTTTACACATATATTTCCTAATTAAAAATTGCCAGCACGTGTGTCTTGTTTCCTGTGGTAGAAGTCTAGCACTGCGACAATGCTGTTGCTCGGTGTGGGTGGGTGGGTCTTGAGCGTTGATCTGCGCACCGCCCCCAGCTCTAAAAGTGACTTGTGCTGGGGTGGCGGTGCACTTACAACCCCCATTGTCCCCTCCTGGCGTGCAGTGGCATCCCAGTTCAATTTATGGCTCACTTTACTCTGGTTCACTAAAACAATTTGACTTTGTATCAATTCATGAAAATACTTTTTTTTTGTGAACCTCAAGTTGCTTACTAAATTATTGCACTTTTTCACTTGCACCCTTTGTCGCCGTCCACTTCCTGTGTTACAAGCACTTGTGTGCACATATATTCTTTCAGGTTACACTTGTATTTATTGCTTACAGTGCTGTAACATCTGTTTTCGATTACTTTGTGCCCCCCCATGCCTTTTTGTTCCTCCCTGCTTTAATTTAATACATGATGCCTTTGGCATGTTTAACTAAACCATGAGTCTCCCTATGCTCTTCACTTGCAATGTCTTGTGCATGCTTATTTACCAGTCTTTCAAATTATACCAGTTGAGATACTGTTGTTTATGCACTCTGACTTACCCAAATCTCAACCCGGTTTATGGGTATACTCCTTTTGTCTTTACTTGTACATAATTCCACTTTACATAATTTCACGCAGCACCACACAGTTTCATGCCACAAAATTCAACTCCACACAGTCCCATTCCACACCACATAATTCCACACCAAACCACATATTTCCACACCAAACCACATAATTCCACACTAAACTACATAATTCCACACCAAACCACATAATTCTACTTCACAACACAATTCCACAACACCACATATATCCAATCCACAGCACAGAATCGTACGCCAGGACCGAAGGTCGAGGATTGTGCTCTCATTTCTTTATTTTCCACTCCAGCAGCTTCAACATTCATAAGGATAACTTTCCTATAATGCACAAGGAAAGGGGAAAAACAGCCAGTCAACAGTGCCAAGTATCCATAATACAGGAAACCCTCCAGAACTACTCCTCTTTCTTCCCCTGCTCTCTGGCAGTTGAGTGCTCTGTTGTAGCTTAATTACACGAAGACTTTGAACAGTGGAAGTAGTTTATTTCTTTAAGGCACATAGATGACGCAGTGTCTCTCTCTTCACTGCCAATAGTAACTGCCAATATGGCTGCGTAGGGAGGAACACCGCTTACAATAGAATCTCCATTCACGGAGGTTCCGCACAATGTGATGACGTACCACGGCGGGTGGAATCATGACATACCCCCCCTCCTGTCAACACTAAGGAAGATCGTAACAAACTTATACTGTAAGAACTTAAGAAAAATATACAAAATTATCACCATGAACATAAAATAAACGATACAAAAGTAAGCGCTTATAAATGCAGAGAAAGTGACAGTAGCCAAACGTACAATATGCGAGTTGGGAAGATATGTGTCTTCCTGAAAAGTAAAACCCAGCAGAAGAAGTTCACACCAAGAGATAGTATAAAACGTAAGGGAAAAACAGGTAAAGGACTACCCCACCACAAAATCTTGCAAGTGGTGTGGATATCCCCTTACTCGCAGGGGTCTATGACACTGTTGTGAGACCGGGGAATACTGATACTGAACCTCTTGATCACCACCATTGAAACTCCGCTAGTCACCCAAATTATCACCACCTGGACCTGCTGTCCTCAAATTCCACACGCAGAAGGAGTATTCAACAACTGGTAATCAAGGGCCAACATGTAGCCTGAACAGACACCTCCTTCAACATTCCGCCTGAGTGACTTGTCTTTTGAACAAAACTTTGCCACCCTGCTTAAATTAATTTTTTTGCCATTGACCAGCACAACATGCCACTGGTGAACTACTTTAACTTTAAAAGGGCCCTGAAACGTACTGCAACTTTACTGCCAACTGCCTGACCTTACTTTGACCTAGTCCCTTTTCCTGAATTGTTGAAGAATGCTTCAAGTGCGCATGGACAGGTGCTGGCACATACTCGTCACCAACACTTACTCCTTTCCCTTCCAAAAACTCTCACCCATGAGGGTACCAACTTAGTGCTAAGTTTTCTCCCTCGCATGGCAACAAAAGGGATTTACACCTGTGGCAGCATTCTCTGTGGTGCGATTAGCCCACACCAACTCACCCAGGGTTTCCTCGACATCCAAGTTTTTGGCGATAGCTAATTGAACCGCTCCCTTAACCATGCGATTGGCCCTCTCCACTATACTATTGGCCTGGGGATTATAGAGTCGAGTGCAGGAGTGCTTTATATCACCAAACCGCAAGAATTATTTCATCTCACCGCAAGTTAATTGTGTGCCATTATCCGTTATTGTTACAGTAGGGTAGGCTTCCTCTCTAAAAACGCTGCACACTACTTTTATGGTGACCTGGGTGGTAATTTCAGAAAAAGACGCACAATCAACCACCAAGAATGAACATCCAGGAGAACCATCTCAATCCTCTTGTTGAGAGGTAAACCGGACATTGGCCTAAAAAAATCAAAGCACACACTATGCCACACCTCCCAGGGGTCCTGAATGGAACCCTGCACTGCTTGTGGCCCCACCTTCAATCTCTTCTCACACTCACTGAATTCACTGCATCTTTCAACCCATTCAACCACCTCATCATACATTCCCGGCCACCAAAACTCACTTCTCAATCTCTTCTTTGTTACAGTCTGCCCCAGGTGACCTTCATGGGCTATGTCAAACAACCTTTTTCAAATGCCAAACGGAGGGACAATCCTATCTCCCCGCATAACAATTTGGTCAGCTATGGATGATAATGAATCTATTACAGCGTTAAAGGGTCTTACATTGTGAGCTAAAGTACTAACCTTTTGCCCTCCTTTGAGGAAGAGATCTAATACAACTTTCAAAACCTCATCTTGCAGCATGGCGTCCATCCACTCTTCCTATCTAACCACACCGCTGCTCCACTGAACCATATCTTCCAAGCTGGCAGTACCGACTTCCCTTGTGCTCTTAACTCCAACCTCATCCACTTTTTTCCAATCCAGGGGCAAACGTGATAAACAATCTGCCTGCACATTACGCCAGCCAGATATGAATTCCACCTCAAAATTGTACTCATGCAATCTGGATGCGAGGAGAGCAAGTCTCACTGACCCTTTTCCAGCCCCACCTGGTGATGAAATTTTCAACAGATTTGTGATTAGTGCGTAGAAGAATTCTCCTACCCCACACATATTGTCCGAAGTATTCCACACCCCAGGTGGCCGCTAAAGTCTCCTTTTCTATGACAGAATAATGTCATTCCACTGCTGTCAAAGTGCAAGGGCGCTCTGGAGCTGCGGCTATTATCGTTGCTCCGCAGGGGACACGCTGTCAGCACTCAGTGCGTTGAAACAAGTTTGCGTCACCGTGGCACCACCGTGCCTCCCCCGAGCCACCTGAAAGCCATGACGCCCGCGCAGGGGCTCAGTAAGATTTTCATTTATTGCAGTTGATGCCTGTTATTGAGGATGTGTGTTCCTACTACTTCATTCTGCTTTGCTGTCTGCACGCCTTTGTACAGCTGCATTAGAGGGAAGGGCCTAGACGTTTTCGACACCCAACTCAGTTCCAGGGTGAGTCGGCCACCAGGGCAGAGACCTATTGACTTGCACTTCACATGTCCGTGTTAATGACTATTTCAGTCGTCAAGTTGTGCCTTTAGGCCACCAAAATATTGCCTAACCTAGCAGCATTGCATTTTGGGCCCTGAACACAGCTCCTGCTGTCCTGAGTACTGATTTACGACATGTGATCCTACCCTTGGACGATGAATTTTGGAGGCGGTAGACGCCTCTACACCAAGTGGTAGCGGCGGCCATGGGCACCTTGGAGCGCTGCCTGATGGAGATGGCATATGGATGCTCTGCCCATGATAGATCACACCCGGTTACTGCTGGGTGCTCCCTCTGCGCCCTCTTGCACCTCTAAGTGACTCTGGGATGGACCTTCATGCTTTTGCGCACCTTAAGAAGGCTTTTCTTGTTCATCCGGCTCTTGAGGTGGTTGTTTTCCCTCTCGAGACCGTTCTTGACCCGGGGAGAGTGATTTTCTGGATGATTCCAATGAGGACGTGAGCCCTTCTCAGCCCTGGCACCCTCCGGCGCACTCAGTTTCCCCAGATATCGTCTAATTTACTTGACCCTGAGGACCTTATTCACCCTCATTCAGCAGAATGGGCCCCTTCCGAAAAGATTGCAAGATTTGTGGCAGGTCAGAGGAGCAAGGCCTTAGAGAAGGAGGTCAGGGCAAAGCTTAGGGCGGAATGTCCTCGTCCCTCCCTATTGGGAAAAGTAGCAACAACCCCAGAGGTTGACTCTCGCATTGCCACTTTCCTACAAAAAATATGTAGGATATAAATAAGAATGGTATAGACCATTCTTGGAAGTCCTGCCAGGATAAGTTATTGGATATTTGCAGCCTCTTTACTAACATCCTAGACCTGGCAGAAGAGGCAAGAGTGACGGGTACCCCTCCCACCTCCCCCTTTCTCCCGAGTTCGTTTCAGGGTGGGCGCGACACACTATTATTTTTACAGGAAACACAAATTCTGCTCATTTGATGGAGATCCGTCCTACCCTCTTTCAGAAGGTGGACTTCAGGTTGGGGGATTTGGCGGCTATGGAGGCTGACGCAGTGGCACAAGGCAGGCTTTTTAGTGAGTCATTTATAAAAGAGGTGGGAAAGTTCATGGCTACCTTCACTTCTTGAGATCAAGCCCATGTGTCAATGAAGAAGGCCTTCCGGGCTAGAATTTTGTTGGGGCCTGCCGTGGCAGAGGGCGCTCGGTTGGCCGCTTCTACACCCAAGGCCTTCCCAGTGCCTTAAAGAAGAACCAGCACCAGGCGAAGCAAGAGGGAAGCTTCTTCTCCAAGAGAGGCTTCCATGGATGTGATTCCAGAGTTGTTCCGAGAGGGCAGCTCCATGCCCAAGCAGGTGAGTTTTCCCCTTCATCCAGCATGAGGGTGGGGGGGCCGGTTGGCTCTGTTCGTTCAAAATTGGTAACAGCTTACTTCTGATGTATGGGTTCTGCAGACCGTCAGAGGTTTTCAGATAGAATTCTACAGATCCCTGGGCCAAGATGTGCATCCGCAGCCTCTGTTTTTCGCAGAAGAGCAAGCTGTCATGATAGACAGGGAGGTGGGCGATCTCCTGTGGAAAGGAGCTACTGCTCCTTCCTCCCTCCATCCTCTGGTTTCTTAAGTAATATCTTTTTGGTGGAAAAGCAAGATGAGAGACCGCGGCCAGGGACTGACTACAAGGAGTTCCTACATATTGCTCAGCAAACCAAATAAATCTGGGTGTGAAGGCTAATGCACTCTGGAGTATTTTGTAGCGTCTAAATTGGCTGCCACGTCGGTCAAAAAAAGAAATACACTGATCATTGATATTGGTGCCGTCCTATTCAAATGGGGCTGAACTGATGGTAAACGGTAAGTAATATACTTGTTAGGAAATGTACTACAAGCCCAGGAATATCAATGTGACCTTATTAATACACCATACAGTCATGAAAAATCTTAAAAATAACGAGCAGCTTGGTAACCTAGGCTACAAAAGGGTGAATTAAACAGTATCAAAAGGTACCAAACACTAGTAGTTCCCATACTCCAAAAACAAACGGAGTACAATGCATGAAATTGAATCTTTAGTGATAGCTACTGGAGCTACCATATTGGAATGGGCCTGAACTAAGGAGAAATGAATAACTGATACACTTGTTAGGAATTATACTACATGCCAATGAATAGCGAAGTGACCATAGCAGCCCTAAATTCAGTCATGAAAATTCTACAGCAAAACTAAGCTGCTGTATCACCTAGGCTACAAAATGGTAATTTAGATTAGACAATATCACAGTAGCAAACACTAGTACTCCCCACACTTCAAAACCGGATGGAGGTCGATGGTTGAAATTGATTATTTGGTCACCCCAGAGAAAACCGAGGTATCTACAAAAAGAAGCAATCACAATAGCAAAGTAAGTTTGATGAGCTTTATAAGAAAATCAGTTCATTAGGATAAGTAGTTGTTCTACATCATGGTTCCTCAAGAACTCGGTGACCGCTCTCAACACAAACCAACAGAAGTCATTGGCATTATGATTCAGTGCTTTGTACATTCCGTGCTTTGTAGTGATCAACCAGTGGTGCATTTTGTAAATTACAAGCTATTCTTGATTGGTGTTGGAGGATCCTGCTTCGAACTTCTGTGTTGTTTTTCCAATGTATTCACTTTGCACAGACATTTAATACAATATGATGCATTTTTCAACACATGGAAAAATGTTTCAATTGCCGTTCTTTTCCGTTCAGACAACTCTTGGTTGCACTTGTGAAATGACATGCTGTACACGTACCAGATCAGAAATGACCTACAATGCAGTCCAAACCCCTAATTGTGTTCTTGAGGGTTTCGTAGACTCTTTGTATGCTTTTACAAGTCTATTCTTTTTGGTTTGTATACCTATTTTATGCAGTCCAAACCCCTAATTGTGTTCTTGAGGGTTTCGTAGACTCTTTGTATGCTTTTACAAGTATATTCTTTTTGGTTTGTATACCTATTTTAAATGCAATCAGTTGTTTTTCTGGTCTTAAATTACCGGTATCTAATAGATGTCAATTCCTTAGCAGTGTTTTTTTTATGTGGTTGAATTCAGTCTCATATGTGGTAATGTAGACCAGACATGTAGTAGTATTTTTTAACTCTCTTTAAGTGGTTCTATTCTGTTATTTTACACGGCTGTTTTCAGGGATTCCTTTACTAATGGGTACGGATAATGGCTAGTAATCAGTTTAGATGCTAGTACTTTAGCTTCTTCAAAATAGTCAGTCTTTTTTGTACAATTCCGTCATACCTGTAAAAATTACCTAAAAGGTAAATTGTCTTTGAGATGTCTTGGATGGTAGCTATAGTATTTTAATAAGGGGTTGCGTGCATTTGTCTTAGTTTGTAAAAATGCATAGAGTAAACCTCTATCTTCCAGGAAATGAATCTGCCTAGAAGTCCCAATGTTGAAATACCAAGTAAATCCCATTTTGTGTAGCCCACCAAATATATATAGTAAGTGGGTGGGGGTGTCTATCATGTACTGTTCTAATCTCGTCGCTGGTTCATCTTTGGGGGTAAACACTACTCATTAAAAGGCTGCATTTGGGATGCCCAGCAGTATGCTCTAAGATCAGGGAGCCATATTCCCCCAATTGTAAATATCCCTTTGAAGTTAGCACATGGCTATCTGTGCTAGAGGCGCCCCTGTCCTAAAGTAATGCACCATCCACCCTATCAAGGCTTCTGGAGTCCGGCCAGGGGATGTTTTGGAGTATGTCCAAGAATTTTGGCAAAAAAATGATCTTGAACAGGTAGGCCTTGCCAATGAGTGAAAGCAGAAAACTCCGCCATCTGTCCACATCAGTTTGAAACTCGCAGAATACAACTTCCAGGTTTTTCTGCCGCAACTGGGGTCTGTTACGTGTGACTTTGATCCCTAGGTAGCAGAACCTGCCAGTTGTGACCTTTATAGTCAGTGACATCGGGATATCCTCGGACACATTACCCATTTGACTTTATAACCAGCATAGCACTCAAAGCTGGCAAGATTGATAGAACCCCGTGCAGCATCATTGTGGGTGGATAAGGATTACAGTATACTATCAGCATACGGAGAAACTTTTTCAGGTTTTCCTAACACCTATTGGGAAACCTACTGTATCCCCCTGAATGTGTACCCAGGATTCCCGTAGTCCCATACAGAAAGCAAACTGCAGGGGGGTGGAAAGGAACACCCATGGCTTGTCGAGTCCCCCCTCACCAGGAAAAATGATTGCGATAGCATGATGTTAACTTTCACCATCTTGGTCGGGCTCTTGTATAATAACTCCACCCAGCGACGGTAGACCAGGACTGAAAGGGGTGCCCAAAGTGCATCCCTAATAGTGATGGTCTCATGTACTAGCTAGATGCTTGGAGGTTGACGAATTTAACCACCACAATTACCAACTATAAGGATTACCGTGCTCCTCCTTAAGAAATAGCTTCCTAAAGTCCAAGGAGGACTACAACGATTTGGTGGTTCTTGGTCTGCCTTGGATCACTATTGAGGACCTAATAATATTCTGGTTATCCTTATCTGACAGCGTTGTAGTGCAATTTGCTCATCTTTACTTTTTTTTTTTTGTGCAGAGTTTTATATAGTGCGAACTAGACCCGAACCGAATCAGGTATCAGAGCGCCAGTTACGTTACATGAGGACGGACACACATTCATTTTAGGCGCGGGGAGATTAAGTGATTTGCCCAGAATCACAGGAGGTTTTGGCGTCGTTACCGAGACTCGAACCCAGATCCCCAGGTCCGAGGTCGAGCGCCCTAGCCGTTAGGCCAACTCCTCTCCTCTCTTCATGTTGTTAATGTATTATTCATCAAACAAAATTGTAACTTTGTTATTGTATTAATAAGTACCCCGGATTCAACAATTATTTTGTGCTATATGTTTATTTGTTGTACTGAATGGTGTGGAGCAGTTATTTTGACCTCATTCCGGTATATAGGAAACTGTTTTTTTAGTTACTCCTTTAGGAGGCATTGTGTGTTTTTATATATGTACATACCCAGTCTCCTGCTAGATTATTGGGTTGCCCTATTGTGTTACGTTTTATTGGTAGTTAAGCAGCACGAATTCGGTGGTTGCAGCGTACTGTGTGGGGATCAGTAGGAGTGACAGGCCCTTTTTAGTCTGTCACTGGAGCAAGGCCTACAGGCTTAGTCATTCTTAAAGTTTCACTGAAGTGTGCCTAACTCACCCTTGACCCACATCTGTCTGTTGTGAACTGCTGTGAAGCGTAAGAGTGGTCTACCTGGGCAGAGTGTATATGTGCCTATGAGTATTTATTTATACAATACTTGGAAGATGTAGTGCTCTGTAGTGCGTGCATGTTAACTGGATGTGTGCTATGAGTGGTACAGTACAAGATTGTATAACTGCACGAGATTAATCTATGCCTATAGATAGTACAATACATGGAGGGCCATGGGTTTCATTTTTGGGGGATCCAGGCCTGCATGGTGAAACATGGAGAGTAGGCAGAGAAATCTCTTTAGACAGATTTGTGTATTGATGCATTCCTCTAAGCTGGGTGGGACACACTGGAGATGGGAGATTCTCATGTACACTTCAAAGGGTGCTCTTTGATTCAGTGAGAGGTCAAAAGAAAGGTGCCTCGGCACATGTGAGGAAGGAGATGGGCCTTATAAGAGAATCATAAAGAGTATACCTGGGACCCTGGGCTAACCTTTTGATGCACACATCATTGTTTCTGACATGCATGCATGAGCTCTGCTCACTCCCATGAACTTTGTTGCTGGTCTTTCAGCTTTGGAGTCACTCCTACTGTGACAGACAACTTTAAAGAGGAAGAAGAGTGCAGAGGGGTGGGCATGTCAAAAGAAGCAGACCTTCAACATAAACATAAAAGATTTGGACTCTAATTGACATTTGGTGTCTGGAAATGGACTATAAAAAGAGGAGCTTGAGGCCCCAAGAATTGTCATCTGCTGGGCAGCCAGATAGGCTGTGTGAGAAGGGGAAACTCTGCAAGACCTCTGACTGTGACCAGGACTGGGGGAGAAGGCTTTCTAGCCTCCTTGCTAGGTGAAGGGACATCGCCCAGTAAATCCAACACTGCATTTGAGGGAGCAAGGTCCAGTGGACAGCCTTGTCAAGTGAACTTTCTTGGGGAAGTGTGAGGAGATAGCCGCTGCACTGATTTGACCATTGCCCGTGTGCAGACCGAAGTCAGTGACCCTTGTATGCCAGAAAAGGGCTGCCGTGAATTGAGCTGTGTGTATCGCTTTCCAGATCGAGGCGGAGCCCATGTGCACTGAGAGAGCGGCGACCCTGTGTGCCAATAAGAGCTGCCATGAGGAGACTGCCACGTGGCAAGGGCCATAATCTGTGTGTTGTAGTGTGACGCAACCCCATATGCCAGGAAGGGCCGCTGTTGGGGAATTCACTATCAATCGGGGCAAACTTTCTATGGAGTCGTTGCCAAAGGGAATGGAACCTGTACAGGTGTTTGTGGATTATTACAAGGCCCTGTATAATCATAGACCTTGACCCACCCCCAGCCCGAGGAGCAGGAGCTCCCATTGCTGCCCAAAATGTAGCTGTCCATTTCTTACTCTATGGTGCCTATCTACAAAGTTGGGTGTGGGACTCGTCCAAGGAGTGCATTGGGCTCTTTACAGACAATATCCTACTCTTAGCTAACCTACAGTCCTCGGACCCAAGATGCCTGGAAATACTTCATATCTACGGAGAGGCCTCCAGGCTCTGTGTAAACAGGGCCTGCTGGTACCCATTAAAGGTGATCTCATCTGAGTACCTACTCGTGGAACGTCATTCCAACTTATCGGCTGTCATTTCACTACTTCGGTATTCATAGCTCCGCGCTCCCAGAATTAACATGGAATCTCAACTTGTTCCTACTTCTCACCAGTATGAAACAAGACCTGCAGAAATGGAGGCACTTACCTCTCCACATCTTGGAGAGAGTGCCCCTCTTCAAAATGATGCTGATACCTCAGTTCCTATGTCTCAGAATTTCTAACTCCCCAAGAACTGTTCCATAACTTGATCTGTTATCTGCACCTTCTTGGGGGCAGGTGAATGCCACCAGATAAGCCTGACCAATTGCTGTTAATGTCACAAACCATTTCTTTAAACTGAAACCGAAATCAGACGGCTGGTTGAGCGAGCAGCTTATTTAGAATCTAGGCAAACCTGAATGGCCCCCAGAGAGTTGGTCATATCTACATGACTGTGACTGGTTCAACTCCAGTATCTGCATCTCACTTACACGACTCCCCTATGGCTCCAACTGGCTAGCAGGATTCCCTTGCCTAACTGTTTCTGCTTCACTATTCGAGAGCAGTGGCAGCTGAATTTTGAAGGTGGGGAGGTCTAAGACCAAATCCCAAATATGCCTGCATGACTGAGCCAGCTGCCCCACGATGGCCTTGAAGGTGATGAAAGGGAATGCAAGAGATAGTGAGAAAAATGTTCATATGGACTTACCTGGCTCTGTCCTTTGCCAACACAGACCACAAAAACTTAACAGAGTTACCCAAATTACAGGCCTCAGAATGAGAACCCAGAGGATGACTAGGCCTGAGAAATCCAAGGCTGTTTTCAAGCCAAACTGGTAATTGTATCTGAGACATCCAAAGATTTTATACACAGACTCACCCAAAACGGTTGCATATGAGACACCCTGGGGACTGAGCCTGAAGCAGAGTGTCTGTCTCCCAGGGGACTGTGACTAGGAGCGAGACATCCATGAGATAGGCGGGCCTAAGACACTAATGGCAGCTTCCATGATACACTGATGACTGCATCTGAGACACATCGAGGGCTCAGAATTGGCCATTCACAGGGACTGTGCCTGAGACACGGACTGTTTCTTTGACACTCTGGTAATAGTGTTTTAAGCACCCAATGGCTCAAACTAAGACACCATAGTACTGTGTCTGAAAACGGGATTTCTGGAGGACTACCTTTTGGGGTGAGACATTTGGAGGATGACTGAGCATGAGGCATCCATATCTATTTTAAAGAAACACTGGTGATTGTGCATGAGATATTTTGATAACTCTGACTAGGACACCTATAGAGACAGCCTTACAGTCTGAGACCCCCTCAGAGCTGTGTCTGAGAATGGCATCCAAATAACTTTGCCTGGAAGCGCGACATCCAGCAGACATCCACATATATCCAGCAGATGACTGTGCAGTAAGACACCTAGTACTCTGGTGAGTGTGTGTGGGACATCCCAAGTGCACAGAATAGGACAGCCTGAGAAAAGTTCTAAGATACCTGGAAAACAGCGCTTGAGAGAGTAGCCAGATGAGAATGAGCCATCCTCTGGATGTTTAAAATCCAGGCAACATCCCCAGATGACTGCTTCAAGCACTCAGGATTGTTTGAGATATCCTGGTAACTGTGTCCACCCTGAGAACACAGACTGACGCCCAAAGAGTAGCTATGTGTCAGTCTAGCATATGCAGAATCTGTGCTGAGTATGCCAAGGGATTAAACACACTGATAACATGCAAAGTTCCACAGAATTGTTAATGTGTTATAAGTTGGGTCAGAAGTAAACAAAAAGATGAACTTCAAACAAATCCATATTTATGTCGCACATCAGACTTGGAAAGAATAAATCATGCTCTTTACAGTGACTGAAGCAGGCTGACTTCAGGAAGGCAAAGCTCTTATGTTTCCCAGTTCCATAACAGCGCGCCAAGTCCAGGCTTTCCCTTTTGTTTTCTGGAATTTGCACTCCTGCTTATAAACTTTTAAAATTTAGACTACAGCTCGGAGAATGCAAAAGGTTAAAATTGGAACTCGAGTTTGGAAATTTGAAATTTCTAGGAAGGCCTTGCCTTTAGGCCAGAGATCTTTGTTTGATGAAAAACGTGGCAGGACTCTAAAGGGGCCTGGCAAAACAGGAGGAACCAAACATCTTTTACAAGAGGTGTGGCATTTGTGACCAAACAAACATAAGTGGAATTTTGTGCTTTGCAAGTTCGTAGATTGTCCTACTCGAAAAGATTAAATTAAATCAGAAAAGAACAAAATATTTATACAACTTAATCATTCAACACTGTACAAGCTCTGTTGCCACTTTGGACAGAAGCAAGTGTCTATTTTTGCAAGAGTTTGTCCGGAGTATTCTTCCCATGTGCCACTTATTTCATGGGGAGCAATTCTCAGAAACCCTACTAAAAAGCCAAATTGGAATCTGTAACAATGGAGGACGACAAGGCACTTGGAAAACCTTATCACTGGGAAACTATGCACTGTATACTAAATAACAATTACTAAGAAAAGCATTAATATAAAATATTGATATAGTCTTCCGTTACACTCTTGGGGGCGTATGTATTAAGCTATTTCGCGGTCGCAAACACTGTGAATCGCAAAAAAAGTGTTTGCGATCACAAAATAGACTTGTCCTATGTATTAACATAGGTTTTCAGCGCAAAATAGGTATTCCCAAAAATTGCGATTACCAATTTTGCAAGCCCCAAAATTAGCGAATAATTGCAAAATCGCAATCTGTGACACACAATTTGCGATAATCGCAAATAGCGTAATCGCAACTTGTGAATTCGCAAAAAAAGTATAAAAAATTGCTAATTCATGAAATTTGCATTTTTGCACATGGGTTTTACCACAACCTCAAGGCAGGTGGTAACCAGGTGCAACCTATTTAAATAAGCCCACAATGCAATAGGGACTTTCACAATGGCAGCGCTGTATGTGATAGCGAGGAGGATGCAGATTCGAGCTGCAACACAGAGGAGGAGGCCACCAGAACGAATCTTCAGAGTGCGCATCACTCTGTTCCAGCAGACTGACGAGGAGATCCATGATAAGTATAGGCTGGACTCCGCTACCATTATGGGCTTGCTGGATGAGCTAAAACCCTTGCTGGAGCACCCAACAGGCAGGACCCAAACCATTCCAACCCATGTGCAGGTCCTGTGTTCACTGCACTTACTGGAATCAGGGAGTTTCCAGAGGGTAATAGCAACAGCAGGAGGGGTCTCCCAGAGTTGCCTGGTGCGCTTCTTCCATGCATTCTTGGATGCAATGGTACAGAGGCTACATCATCCCATCCAATTCCCCAGCACACAACAGGCATTACTGCAAACAAAACAGGACTTCTACCAGATTGCTCAATTTCCCCACATCATTGGCTGCATAGATTGAACCCATTAGGCCTCTCACCCCCATCAAACAATGAGTATGTATTCAGGAACCGCAAATCTTATCATTCACTCAACATACAGGTCATCTGCAATACCAAATATATCATCACCGATATTGTTGCAAAATACCCTGGCAGTACACACGACTCATTTATATTTAGACACAGTGGAATATACAGAAGTCTCAAAGGTGGCAATTTTGGTGAGGGCTTCCTGCTAGGTAAATGCATGTCTAACATTCTAACATACAGTTAAGGTCTGAAGTGGGAGAACAGTGATTGACCTCATGTCTTTCATCCTGTAGGAGACAGTGCATATGCTGTGTGAGACTTCATCCTAACACCGTACCTCAATCCAGCCAATGCAAGGGAGCGGAGATATAATCGCGCACACAAATCTATGCGCTGTGCAATTGAGCAGATATTTGGGATACTAAAGAGCCGGTTCCGCTGCCTGCATAAAAGCAGAGAAGCACTACAATACAGCCCAGATACCTGCTACAAGATTGTGGCTACTTGTGCCATGCTCCACAACATCGCAACAAAAAAAGGCATTCCAGTTGAACTTACTGATACAGATGCATCTGAGGATGAGGGCCCAGGTCCACGTTGCAGACCAGCAGGTGGTGTAGGGGCAGCTGCCGGATGACAGAGACTTGATGAGATAACACAAAACTATTTCTAGGTGAGGAATGATAACACAATGCAAAAGAAGATTTGTGCACAACTGTGTTTTATTATTTCTTTAGCTGCAGGAAAATATCAGTCACACAGCCTGACAGACTCTTTGTGTGTCACAAGATGTTGCACATGTAATGCCCACAGTGCATGGATGATGGCCAAACACAAGTCCACATGCAATGAGTTGCTTCACCCATTGGCATTCTTCAGTGGTGCCAGTTTATTTTTTGCGGAACGGCTGGCTGATGCACGCTCAGGGAGGTGACTGCTCTCCTTTGACTCATTTGGTGTTGTTCCCTGTCTCACACTGCGCCGTTTGGTTTCGGGAATTGGTGGGGTGATGCTGCTTCTGTTTGACAGCTCCTCACTATCCCCGGAGCCCAGGAGTCCTGTGCCACCTGTGGTAGCTGTCTGCAGCTATTCCACTGCATTTGTCACCTGCACCAATCCTGTGGCCACATCCTGGCTGCAGTGGGCCATTTCAACCTGCATGCTTACTGAGTGGTGTGATAGCAGGGACGTGGCAGTGCACAGGTGGTTGACCGCCTTACTGTAAGTGTCCAGACGGCTGTAGAGACGTTGTCTCCCCCCTACGTCTGGCTGCCTGGTCTCTTCATCGTGGCACACAGTACTTTAATTGCGCCTGTCATTTCCCTGATGCCCTCCCTCATGTCACTCAGGTTGTGGTTGACAGAGACCAGCTGCCGGTGTATTGACCGCATTAATTTTGTTTGACCATGCTGCCTTCCAGTCGGGCATACACCGTGTGATTCTCAACAGCAGCAGCGCTGATGGTCCCCCTTGGCCTGTGTCTCCCACGTTTCCTCCCTACGGTGCACAGGGGGCTGTTCTTGGACCTGTGCTGCACGTTGGCCCATGTCTGGCTGGGCCTCAACCCCTATGGATTTTGATTCAGCCTCTAACAGTGGGAGTGGAGGCACAATATTACGCTGTCTCCGTGGGACAGGTGTTGTCAGTGTGGTTTCCCCAGTGTCCTCTTGCCCTCCCTGGTCCTCTGTATGTGCTGCCTCCTCAGCTCATGAGCTGTCATCCTGTTTCAGGTAGTACTGTAAATGAAAAGGCACATTTTAATTGTGTGTTCTGCATCACACTGTTCACTGAATAAAGATATCTGATTTTGCGTTTGCTAAATACTGTCTAGCGTATTTTGCCTTTACTGATGTACTTATACTGATTCTACATTACTGTGTCTCATTGCCCCACTATATGATGCATGTGACAACATCTCCCATGATGCATTGATGGGTGTGTTGGTAAACGTGTAATGGAGTTGTATTTTTGCTTTGTAGTTGGTGCATTCCTGAGTGTGTGATTGAGATGGTAATGTGTCCGGGATGATTTGGCATGCATTGAACCTTGTCTGGTGTTGGGAGGGTTGGAGCTGTTGATGCCAGTCGCACCACTGACACTCTCTGGCCAAAGGTTGGACTCCAATAACTCCTCAAGGGGCTTAGATTCTGTTTCAGTGGAAGTTCCCACAGCAGTTTTCTTTGCATCTACCAGCCTGGTTGCCTCCTTGTCCTTAGACCTGGAGCACATATCATACCAGCGCTTGCGCAGGTCATCCACAGAGCGCTGGGCCACACCAATGGCATTGACCTTTGCCTGGATGTCCAGCCATATTTTTCATTTTCGTGACTCTGGCACACAGAGCCATTTCTTCTATGAGCACCTCCTGCTCCGTTTTGCTGAACTTTTGCTTCCTTTTCCTCCCAGCCTCCTCCTTATCCTTCTCTTTCTCCTGGGGATCCATTTAGAATTGTTAGAGTTGCAGTACACAGTTGTTTGTCTCTCCTCCCAGCCTTTCACACAGCCTCAGGCAATCAGGAACAACATGGGCAGTCGCACTTCCTGGGTATGATGTCCTCAAACTGCAACTGAATTGCAGATTCTCTATTTTTGCGATTTCTTAGTTGTGAATTCGCAATTAACGAATCGCAATTAGCGGTTTCGCAGACAAAATCTGCTAATTTTTGGTAATCACTAAATTTTTGCCATTTTTAAAAATGTTTTTTTATTTTTTAACTTCGCATTTTGCACTTCTCAAAATGGGATTTGCTAAAAATCTCTTTTTGAGAATCGCAAAATCCGATTTTCATACATATGCCCCTATGCCTCTTGTTTCTGCTAGCAGTTTAGGCATCAAGTTATTTTGGGGCACTTGTCTGGAGATAGACTGGTTTGACACACGTTGTTTCTGCTTGCGGTGCTTTCGTGATTCATGACTGAAACCACACCTAGGAGAGGAATTGTTTACAGACCACCACACAGATCTAGTTATCACAAATGCAGCAGTGTATAGAGAAGCATCTACTTTGCCCGATTGTTGTACTGGGTGTAGCCAAATTCAAATGAAAGCTTGATGCAATGCACTTGAAGAGCTGTGTATGCTGCATGGCTTGTTTTGGGGCACTCACCTGAAGCGATCACTGACTGCAGAGGCCTTTGGTATGCTAGTCTGTTTATCAGACCAGTGAGTATTTGGTTTACAGAAATCATTGGACCTGTGGTAGTTGGCAAGCTTGACTCGCCCATTTCCCTAATCACTTCTCCATATTGTTCCCTCTTTGCCCATGCCTGTGTACCCCTCTACACCGAGCTGTAAACTATTGTTCATGCATGCGTAGTTCATCTAGCCAAGGATTTTACTTTGCATTCTGAAACATGCAGTCTCACTTTTAATAATTCACTAAGCTACGGGACTAAAAATTCAAGGATGCAAGCATAAAATCTGAACTAGATGAGCTACTTGGGCATGAGCCTTGAAAACGTGAGAGCTTTACCTTTTGTCACTTAATAGTAGATGCTTCCCGATGGAATCTGCAATGGTGCAACATGTGCAGATTTAAAGCCTTGCAGTACTTCTTGCGGTACAGCACATTGTCCCTGTGCCCTCCACAACCTTCACTGCAATGTAGATCATTCTCAGCATCTGGGGGCGATGGGGCAATAGAAAAACAGCTATGCATCCCCGCTTATACCACCACAGGGCACACAGAGTTCTGTGAGGGCATTTAGAGTTAATGGCTTCAGTAGGGATAAAGAAGACCGTGGTTGCAATGTCAGCTTCTTCAAACCATTCAAACCGATCAGCAAAATGAAGACTGCAAGGGCGTATGAGGGACGGTACATCTGCTCACAGCACCATGTTCACTCACCAAAACGTGAAATTATTTAAGGAATATGACGCGGACATGAACAATGATCAAACTCTATCTGACATCTGTTAGTGTCTCAGCACATTTGTTACATGAAAGAACTCCATGTACTTGCCTGTGCCTTCACTCTGGTGTTTTATGTCCGAAACACATTACAGCTTTCCCGTTTTGGAATGTTGCTTCAGTGCTACAATTCCTGTTCGCCCGGAGCAGCTCCCCATAGGGGACGCTATCAACCAGGTTCCGAGGATGTGCACTGTTAGCCATCAGGATGCTGTTTCCCGCAGTTTTTTTTACGAAACAGACATGTTGTCACTGTATTGTCCTGAATTGTAACCTTTACATCAAGGAACTCTATTTCTGTTTTGCTCACTTGTTCAGAAAACACCAAATTTAAGTTGTTATCATTGAGTTTCCTCACAAAGGTTTTGGCCGTTTCAGTACTTCCTCTCCAAACCATAAAGACATCAGCGATATACCGCAACCACAGAACTACATTGCTGTCAAACTCTTAAAGTTGCGTGGACACCTGCTCCTCCCACCAGCCCATAAATAGATTGGCGTAACTGGGGGCGAAGCAGGTGCCCATCGCCGTGCCCTGTGATTTTCAGTATATCGCATCATCAAAAATAAAAAAGTTGTTCTTGAGACAGAAGAGAATCATGTCAACCAACATTTGAGAGTGTAGATGTAAGGAAATAGATCTTGTTTTGAAGTAGTGTTGTACAGCCTGTATCCCAAGGTTATGTCCGATACTTGTATACAAGCTACTTACATCCAACGTAACCAGCGTGTATGCTGTTTCCCATTGGATGCCATCAATGATGGTCATCCAATGATGGTTAGAAAATGTGTGGTATCTTTCACATACGCTGGCAGTGCGATCACAAAAGGTCTCGAATAGTGATCGATAAATCGTGACGCGTTTTCCAACAGGGAGCCCATTGCCGAGACAATAGGTCTCCCTGGAGGGTCTACTGCATTTTTGTGTAGTTTAGGCAGGAGATACAAAATGGGGATGCGAGGATGGGCACAATTAAGATAATTGTACTCCTCCCACTCTAAGTGTTCTTTCTCCAATCAATCAGTAATTTGCCATATTCAATGTTGGAATTTTTTATCTCAGCATATGTGGAGGTACAATAGCATGTGGTGTCATTGAGTTGTCTCATTTCTTATTTTAGATATTCTTCTTTATCCAAAACCACCACATTCCCCCCTTATCTGAGTAGCATATTACTATCTGATTGTCGTTTTTTAACTCATCAACTGCCTGTAGTTGTTTCAGGGAAATATTTTTCTCATTGCAAGGCATTTTATTTTTCCTTAATTTCTTAACATCATGCAGGACTCCTTTTTCAAACACTTCCACCGCCTCACATATGATGTTAGGTAAGAATCTAGATTTGGGCTTGCATTTACTCCCTGGATTAATACCTACATCTATATCTCCATCATTCAATACATCATTTGCATTTACATTTCCAGATGAATCTTTTTCTAATAGTTCCAAATCATTCATATCCAGGGTGTTCTGCCGCCCCAACCCATCTGGTGCAGCATCACCACCCGGATGCAGCTCAAACCACTTTTTTAGTTTAAGCTTTCTAGAGAAATGGAAGAGATCAATCCTTGTTTGAGTATAGTTCAAGTTTGTAGAGGGACAAAAGGACAGACCCAATGAAAGAACTTCATTTTCACAACTAGACCGTATACGTTTTGAAAGGTTTATTACCGTCAGATCTTATTGTTTCGGCCCATTGTCATCACTCCCACGGGCATTGTTTCTCCGCTTTTGTCTCTGGATTTTGGCTTGTTTGTTCCTCTTGTTTTTCCTCGTCCGGCCCGTCCCTGCCCTCTTTGATTCCCTTGATCTTGATACAACTCTGTCCTTCCCTGGTTCAATACTTGGAATTGCAATAAAAAATTCTTATTCTTTTTTTGTGGTTCCAGGCAGTTTCCTTGATTGAGCCCTACTCCTGAGGCATCCGATAGACTACTGTCCGACACATCCCTCTCACTTGCTTCCACCACAGTTGGTTTAGGGGCATTCATCACATTTGTATTTCCTGTTTTATGAAAGAGATGATCGTATTTCCTTTGAAATGTTAGGGTACGGCCAAACTCCTAATCTTTAAAATCTCTGAGGAACTTGCGTAGCTTTTTCATGGTTATTTCTTCTTCCAATTTTGTCATTTTTATATCCAATTGTTTCATATTTTCTTCCAGTGCCTCCTTGGATATTAATAGCCCCAGTTCACTTAGAAGCAAATTGTTGGCACACATAGATACTATACTATCTTTCAACGCATATTTAACCAAAATGCGCATCATCGTGGTTGAACATGACGCAGAGTTATTGGCCCATTCTTCCAACATCTCGGGATCAGGATCTTCGAATGTTGGAGTCGTGAATATCCTGAGCCCCGGAGGCACCCTACCAACCTCGATATACCTCTGGAGGGACTCTGCCTCCCACCACTTCGAAAGTTCTTTTGTTTGCAGTTTCTCCAACTGGATTAGTAATGTCTGAACTTTTGACTTCATCAGATATGTTAGTAGCTTGTACATTTAAGCTCGTGTTTGTACCGCTCTGCATAAAAAAGAGTTTATCTGCGGCTGCCTTTCTCTTAGCATCCAACGCTGCCATTTTCACTCTTGGCACACAGATGTAAACAGCAATCTGTGCCGGTCTCAGAGGGCGTCCCCTCTATTGTAACTACCAGCGCCCAAACCTCGTGGCAGAGATAGGTGATACGCGGCGCATCGCTAGTGGATAGCCGTACTTACCACCAATGCGCTGCAGGATCTCACCAGGGACCCCGTTTTGCGAAGGCGTTTTCCGGCACACCACCGCTCTGTCTACGCTCAATCCTTGATCTTCAATGAAGCTTCTTGCCGAGTTATGTCGGATTACGTAAATGTATCTTTATTGTTCAAATATCCAAGAATAATCAATGGGCTGTAACCAACGCCCAAGAACAACATCAGGAAAGCCACTACGGGGGAGCCAGCCTCGGCGCCTCTGATTAATCGAAAAAAAGCAGCTCCGGTATGAGGACTCAGCCAGGCTAGCTCACGGACGGTCCGGGTTGGGGCCACCGGCAGCCCAAGAATTTCCTGCTATTAAAATTCACATTTTGCACCAGCAAATTTGTGGTGTCCGGGTACGTTCTTTATATAACAGAGACGTTGTGGAAAATATATATATATATATATTTAAAAAAACACAAGGTTGCCCTTATTGAGAACGCCACACACGTTGGAGCAGTATACCTTCTTTATTGCAGGTTGTCAGATAAAGCGTGCTCGCCTCACGATAAGTCGCCAAACATGTTTCGGGCAGCTTCGCCCTTGCTCACTGGCTCAGTCCCAAATGTCCCAGCAGCCACTTGAGGAACCGTTAAAATGTTATAAGGACCCGCCCCAAAGGGCACGTGATAGGCGCATTACCTTTTGGTCCAAGTAGTCCCTTCCTTACCCACAATGGTGCGCTGACAGTTATTAGGTGACTTTGAAGTAAATCCCAGGTGGGTTCACCATTGATGCAAGCTCCACTCCACTGGCACATCTGAACCCTGCAACATCGGAGCTCCAGAGCCCTTGCTGTGCCTTTGTGACGGCACTGTAGGTCCGCTTGCTGCGCGGCAGGGCATTCTCGCGACGAGGCATCGCCGCTATTCCATTTAAAAAAACACAAGGTTGCCCTTATTGAGAACGCCACACACGTTGGAGCAGTATACATTCTTTATTGCAGGTTGTCAGATAAAGCGTGCTCGCCTCACGGTAAGTCGCCAAACCTGTTTCGGGCAGCTTCGCCCTTGCTCACTGGCTCAGTCCCAAATGTCCCAGCAGCCACTTGAGGAACCGTTAAAATGTTATAAGGACCCGCCCCAATGGGCACGTGATAGGCGCATTGCCTTTTGGTCCAAGTAGTCCCTTCATTACCCACAATGGTGCGCTGACAGTTATTAGGTGACTTTGAAGTAAATCCCAGGTGGGTTCACCATTGATGCAAGCTCCACTCCACTGGCACATCTGAACCCAACACCGGACCCATGTGACACCATCACAGTTCATCCTGCTTCCTTTTTAGTTGTTGGAGTGGGTCCGCTCCTCCCCCATTGACGATCGCGCTCACCTGTTGCAGCCCTTCCACGTCCTTGGACTGCAACACCCAGAATGCCGTGTGGCAGCAAAGCAGGTTGGTGGAAAATGCGGGGATGGACGGTAACTTGCGGCACCCCTGTAGGCTAGAAAGCACGATGACACACTTCGCCACAGATCTGCACAACAAGTATCTCCTCGAGTCCCCTATACTGCCACATCCACTGTCTTCATGATTCAATGTGCAGGGGCATATCGCGGTCCGCAATTAGCCCAGGAGAGGTGGAATACCTCAACTTCTCCCTTCCTCCTTCCACCAGGGCGGGTACCAAACAATGTTCGTAGCCGAACCAAGGGACATGCCGTGAGGCGTGCCAATTGTGGTCTGGACCCAAGAGCGTGGCAGGGGTATCCTAAACTGCGCTGCTGGCCAACGTAGAAATGTCTGTATGGTTTCTCCCTGGAAAGAAAGAGCTCACCAATGAGCCCTTGAGCTCCGAGAGGGAACACTGCGTATCGCCCCACCATCCGGTTCTGCCGCCTATTAACCCCTTCGATGCTCATGACGAGCTCAGCTCGTCATGACCACACCCATTTTCATTATGGCCCAGCACAGGAGAGGATGTTCTAAAGCACCCAAGGTGTTAACAGCTCGCAATTTTGACCGTCATTGTTTAAAATTGAATCCGACGCGTTTCAAGGCGATGACGCCCCTTATTCATGGATAGTGTACAGAAGGGCTGAAACGTTTGCCGCTTTCCACTTCCCAAACTTTTATTATTGGAGAGAACCCCCCAGAGGGCGTGGTTCACACGGAGGCAACTAGCAGCAGGCTAGTAGTTGTAGTCATGAAAGCGGCAAACCCAGTGTTTTACCCTGAGTGGGCTCAGTCGCCCTGTTGATTTATAGCATGTGTTCATCCTTGAGTAGGTGAAGGTGCAAGTTCCCGTGCTGTACTTCACTTGGTGGTGCGCGCTTTTAACACTGGAACATGTTCCGTATTGAAGCTCTTTCCACCCGACTGCTTCTAGTTCAGGGCAAAAGTGGTTCCCCTCTCCACGGCCAAGGGAAGCAGTGTATACTAACGTAAGTCACCAATATACGACATTATGTGCTTAATTTACAAATACATCTTATTTGAAACACTTAACAATGAGAGAAACAATATGAACTGTGTGTTTAACCTTGCCGGTTTAGAATACAAACTGTTTGGTGTAATCTTCCAATAACAAGTGACAAACTAATACGGCATATGTTAATTATGGGGCATTTATTTAAATTGTATTTGTGAATATAACAATGCATTTTGAGTGGCTAAATATGTTATACAAGTTTATTGGCCATTGAATGAATAGTAAGAATATACTTTACAAAATGGCTGCCATGTTCGCTGATTTGCTGACATCACATGTTGGGTTGAGTATGCACTTTGTATTAAAAAAAAACAATAGCACGTAGCATCATGGCGTTTGAAACATGAGCAAGCCGAATGGTGAAACGCGTTGTTTCCTTCTATTAAAATTCACTTTTTGCACTAGCAATTTTTTTGTGTCCGGGTACGTTCTTTATATAACTGAGACGTTGTGGAAAATATATATGTGATCAAGACTGTGGAGGCATGCTGAGCAGAATTTTGCACAAATAAAGGCACCTTTTGTTCTGGCACTAAACTGGGTTCTACTCTTCGTTTTTATCCTGTTGAGAATGAGAACTGGATAATTTGAGGCTTTTCTAGCGTCTGGCGAAGCTTTGTCGATATATAATGTTTTGTTCTCGGGACTATTTATATATTGGTGTGATTTCTATACATACACTCATATGTTGCCATCAAGACAATTTTCAAAATGCAATTGTCCTTATGTATTTGTGCAGATATTATTCATGAAATTTCAAATAATTGCAACATTTCTATTTCCCAGTTTTGAATTTCTGGATATAGTGTTGTTTTTTAGGGCTCGGCTATAACGCGCTGAAAGCGCGTTCTCGCCAGAGAACTATTGTCGGCGTCTCAGCAGTCTGAGACGCCGAAGGGAGACAAGACCTGGCCGCGCGCAGCGTTTTTCCATAGGATAACGTTGTGCGCGCGGCCAGGTCTTGTCTCCACGGCATGCATGGCAGGCCGGATCGCGTCGCGCGCCTCTGTGGAATGCAGGGGGAGTCTGCAGAGAGGCGCGCGGCGCTGATAAACAGCCATGCTTTTTTTTTTTTTTTTGTGCCGTCTAAAGTGATTGTGGTCAGATGTTTTTCGTATGGGTTGAGCAGACTGTCGGTGAATGGCAGTCTAGCTAAGTAGTGGTGATTACCATCAGTAAAAACTGTTAAGGCTGTTGTTACATGTTTCCTTTATATGAAAAATTTTACAATTGTAGAGTGGTACGATCAAAACAATGCTGAGAGTGATACGGGTTGCCAAATGTATTATAATATTACATTTTTGTTCGTTCCTACGCAAGGCCAAATTAATTTTTTCTTTCATAGCTTATCTCAGGACAGTTCTAATAATCACCAAATGACAGTCAGCAGGGACTGAATGTTCCTAAATTATTTCATGTTCTTTTTCATTTTATTTTTTATCAGTGATGGTTAAATACTTATTTTGGTATTTGTTTGGCCCTTGAGCATGACTGCCACTGACTTTCATGAACATTCAGTGTGGATTTAGTGCCACACACATGCTGCAGCATAACAGCATGTTATAAGGTCCCAAAGCCTTTGTCCTTTTAACTTTCTAACACGATATACATGTTCATGTTCAGAAGGTGATAATGCAATATAGGCCATCACTGTTGTTTGCTTCATCTGCTGTTTCACTGTTATTTAGCTTTTTTCTTGCAGCTCAGTGCACTAACGGCTTATTACAAACATTGATCCATAGATATGAGTCGTCCACTTTGACGTAAGTCATATGTTTGAATCCGAGGGACTTAGTTTGCAAAGATTTATGACCGGTTATTTCACATTTTATTCCAGCTTTCCTCTAGAAACGCTTAGTGTGTTTTAACACATTTGTATAACTATCTTTGTTTGGCTCATAAATATGTTATCTTTTAGCTGCACTGCAGGACTCCTTGATGACTCCACCCTTCAACTTTTAAATCAGCAGTTTGTAGTGGAGATCCAGGGAGTCTGAGGTTTGTTAAGATGTTAAGTAGATTTGCTTATAGTGATTGAAAATGAAACTCATGTACATGTTCAGTGGCTAGTCTGAAAATATTGCAACGGTCCAGCCCTCCTGGACATAAGTGGAACGCCCCTGAGGTGGAAGCCTTCCAAGCTTGACCAGGGCTATTGAGAGGTGTGCCACAGGAAACTCCTAAAAGGTCTTTTGACAACTTGCCTCTGTGTCAGCCACTGGATGCGGATGTTGAAGGAGCAATTCCCCTGCACAATAACAAAAATCGCATTTCAATTTCTACGCACTAAATTGCAGTCACACGAAACAAATCATTGTGCTGCGTTTAATGCCTCCCTGTTTATTTCCGAAGGCCGGCGGTGCAGGGGGCTGAGCGGAGGATGGCGGCGAGCCCGTCTGCAGCTGGGCCTGGAACTGAGCCATCTGCTCGGGGCTCGCTAGAGTCTTCAGCAGGCTGTTCTCCTGCTCCAGCTGCGAGTTCTTCTTGATCAGCTCTTTTATTGGCTCTAGAAACGTCACTACTGGGCAGATTGACCCCGACCCTGCCCAGGCGCTGTTCTCTCCATGGCACGAGCACCGTGGCCTATGGGCAGACTGACCCCGGCCTAGCCCAGGCACTGTACTCAGTCTATCCATGGCATGAGAAACATCATTACTGGGCAGACTGACCCCGACCCAGCCCAGCCCAGGCGCTGTACTCAGTCTCTCCATGGCACGAGAAACGTACACACACGGACACCACCACTGCCATGCACACACAGACACCACCACTGCCATGCACACACGGACACCACCACTGCCATGCACACACGGACACCACCACTGCCATGCACACACGGACACCACCACTGCCATGCACACACGGACACCACCACTGCCATGCACACACGGACACCACCACTCCCATGCACACACGGACACCATCACTGCCATACACACACGGATACCACCACTGGCATACACACACGGATACCACCACTGCCATGCAGACACGGACACCACCCGTGCTTAATTTCTAAAAAAAAAAAAGTGCCAGGGCTTTCATTTGTAAAAAATTAAGTGAAAGGGCACTCGTCAGGAGGCTACTGTAGTTAGCCATACATATTACGCGACTTTGAGCTATTGGCATTGTAAATGACAATGACTTTTATTTATGTTTTGGTTTTTAAAACATAAATAAAAGACCTTGTCATTTACAATGTCAAGACCTTAAACTCGCGTTCATTTACAATGCTAATAGCTCTAACTTTTGCAATGCCGAGACTGTTGCATTGTAAATGCTTGTATATTTTGCATTAGGTCCTTACCAGTGTCTGTTAGATATAGCGTGGAGTTCAAAAGACTGTTTTCCATGTTTATCTAGTAGCCATGTGACCTCCATACACAGGATTGTTAGATGGTGTTTTAAAATTTGTTGGGTCACTAATCACTCATTTCCAGTGAGCAAGGCGACTGCGTTCGCCGAAACGCATCTGGATTACAGCACATTGCAGTTCACATGAAAAATTTGAAATAAAATACTTGTTTCAAGAAGAAGAAAAGCGTCTGTTTCTCTGTTGTTTGCAACATGCAAATCAGGAGTGTTTGACTCGAGAGATATATATATATATATATATAATAATGCGCCAATCATCCATCTATGTTATCTGGACGGGCACATTTAGGCCCTTTTCTACAGGCCACTGGCCTACGGTTGAAGAATGTCATGAGATCTCGGAGGCAAGGTACGTTTTTAAAAAGCTTTTGCATTGCAATAGGTTTCCCATTAGTGAAAGTTAGACCTATTAGCATTGAAAATAATAATGCAATGCCAATAGCTAAAAATGTCAGTAATGCGAGACCTATTGCATTGTAAATGCTTGTTGTTCTATGTTTGCAAGAGCACAGCAACAAGGACATCATCACTGTTTCCATACACTATACCAGTTAAGCTGGAGGCAGTGGCAGGTTTGTTTTATTGCTGTAGCTCATTGAGCTAGTCTGATGTTAGTAATGGTGTTCAACATGGACATATTTTGTTTCCTTGAATGGGTGCTAAGGTGTCATTGGTTTTCCCAACACTGCCGTAACTGGTGAATTAGTTTGAACAGCTTAGTCAGATTTTAAGTCTGTGAAAAGACTGGTGCTGAAGCTGTCAAATGTTCAAAGGTTGATGACAGCAATTTGTAATTGTTAGAGCTTCACAAATGCGTTTGTATTGGCACACGGTCCTTGGCCCTGGTTTTAATGATGTATTGATTGCTTAACTGTTGACTTTTGACAGGTTCAGAGGGGTCTGGAAGGAGTAACCATCCTCGGGGATAGTCTGATATTCCTTTTTAATAGTTTTGTATGTAGAATTATTCAAAGTTAGTTACTCCTGCTGTCCGTGTTTGTAAAATGGCTAACTTTAGTGTTCCTGGTTGTTTGACTATGTATTTTTGTGTTTGTATAGTGTTACATTGCTTTTGTTTCTTGTCTGTAAATGCATGTTTTGAATTTAATCAATGTGCAGTTGTTGGTGATTATGCATGTTTACACTTCTGCATACAGTCAAACATGGGATTGCTATGGCATGAAATGCAAGATTTTGATATTTCTTCTTATGAACTAAATTGCTGATTTCACTGGTGGAAGCTGACAGCTGGTACAACCTCTGCTTTATAGGTGGTGTCTCTCCTGATGCAGCCTCATTTGCGCAATGTATCCACTCATCAAGTTTTTTGAGGGTGTCTCATGAAATGGGCTTTCACTCAAAGTGCACATTCTCTGGGCGTGTTGTTCCTTGTTGCATGCTGTATCTCTGTCTGGCACTTTCATCAACCCTATTGACTCCCCCACACACACCCACTGCCCTTCTAATCTCTCCCCTCACACTGCCACTACTCCCTCATCTTGCAATCCCACAACCCCCTCTAATCCCTCCCTCACATTCCCTATCTCCTCTCTATACTGCATGCCCACACATACTAAGCAGTTTTTCATGTGCCTTTTCAAGGTTTCCATCCCTCAAACCCATGCTTTCCTCGTCTTGTTAGAGTGTTTTCTGTGTACACCGATCCCTCTTTATGTTTTCTATGACCTGCTCTCCCCTTCTTTCTTTTTCACATGCACTATTTTTGCTCCTGTCTCAATATCATTCACCACTTCCTGCACAAACTACCTATCCCTCTCTATCTTCCTTTCTTCTGTGCAACTCTCACCCTTATCTATTCACCATGCCACATAATTCCACTACACAAATACACTCCACACCATTCCATAACTAACAATTTCAGTAAAACCCACGTATTTTCACCCCACACCACTTACATCCACTACACTTCAAACCAAAACACATAGGTAAAAGACATTCTTATTTACAATGCCAATAGCTCAAACTCTCGCAAATGCGAGACCTATTACATTGTAAATTATTGTTTTTTATTGCCGGTGCTTAGCACCTGAAACAAACCTGCTCTAGAACTCCTCCCTCTGTATCTCTGTGTTACCACACTTGCCTAGGACACTAAGTGCCAGCTGTCCCCGGCTCCTGTCATGTCTGCTGCTTGCCTTATCATGATTATCTATACAAATGTGCCTTAAGGATTTGTTATACACAGCATTCAATTCTTTATACAGCCATAGAGATGGGCACAGAAATAAATCACTCAAGGGATGTACTCCAAAAGCGTTATATTTATGATTTGAATTTAAATAAAAATCTACTCCTACACAACATTGTCACTATTAAAATTTTTCAGCTTCCATAGTGGTGTGACACCCTTGTTGAACACAATCTTTAGTGTACAAATCACTTCCAATTTCCAATTCGAAATTTCCTAGAAAGTATCTTTCTATACAAATATGTACAACATACTATCATCATTTGTTAACACATATATACACAATGGGTGTCCAGTAAGTCGACGTTTCGGTCTTATGTAGGTCAAAAAGATCCTTCGGAACATCCTCAGGACCCAGTGTTGTTTAGTATCCGACAATTCACTATTCGTTAAATGTGGTCTTCATCCTGTATCAAAAATCTCCAGTTAGAGCAACCACTCCATAAAAGTAAGTGGATCAAGCAAAACTTAATTTCATCAACGCAACTTGCTTAGCGTTTCAAGTCTGTGCCTTATCATGAGGCACGTTTGCTGCTGACGTTGTGGACAGCCGGTCTTGTGTATACCCCAAACCTTTCCCAAATCTTCCCAGAATGAGGTGGGGCCATGGAGGCTGGTTCTTATCCCACCATGTGACGAGTTAGAAAATGGGTGGGGTGGGGTAGAGTGGTACACAGTGAACCCTCGCTGATTGAGAAACAGCCTTGTAAACCCAGGGCTTATGCTTAAACCAAAGCAAACACAAGAAGATGATGCTCACTTTGCCACCCCAGTTCAGACCAAGCCATTTGCAAATCAGTCTTGACTCTGTTCCTCATGGCAACAGTCCAGCTCGACTTCCAAGCCAGGTCTTTCCTGGACCGGAAACAAGCATCCTGGGACAGGTTTCAGAGTAACACTCCTCATCAGCCAGTCTAGCTTGAATCCAGTGGCAAAGTGAGCAGGGGACCCACGTCTTGGCATACCCTGATAACTTAGGGCGAACAAAGCAAACACAAGGAGATTATGGACAGAGAGCTGAAACTTTTTAGACACTCACCCCCTGTCACAGATCTGGGTTGAATCCATCATTCTTTAGCTCACTTTCCCACCCGAGTTCAGACCCAGCCATATGTAAATCAGTCTTGACCCGACAGGGAACAGTCGAGACCCAACTGCCAAGCACCCAGGCTGTTTTCATTCAGTGAGGCTGCAGTGTGTCTTACAATGTTTTAGGCCACCGGGGGCCCAAGGCAGAACTCAGGTAAGCCCTGTAAAACTTGTGATGGCCAGCACAGGGGCTATAGCACATGTACGTATTGAAAGTACCTGTTTTTGCCTGAACCTTGCGCAGAGCGAGCATCACACTCTTTGAAGATTTACTGAATGAAACATTTGGAGAAAAAGTATGAGGTAGCAATTGAGGCAGAAATTGAAGAGTCCTAATCAAGTAAGTGCCCTTGCTCTAGAGACTGATATCTTCCATGTGGTCTAGCCTTGTCCCGTGCTGGCCAGTTATTGGTGGAAAATTGAGGGTGAGCTCTTGTTAGTACTGGGCGTTGTGCTGGAACTTACCTCTCAGATTGCCCTGATGGGGTTGCTATATGACCGTGGGGGCACCAGACTGGCGCGTATGTTTATAGGGGTGTAGTCGCCGGTTGCCAAAAGTAGACATAGCCCAAAAATAGAACTTGGCAAAGCACCCTACAATGACTGAATGGAGAGCGGGGGTAGACTGGTGTGCCCAACCGGAAGAAACCAACTACACAGCACATGGCTGCCCACAGACGCTTCAGGAGGTCCGGGGTAAATGGTTGGACTGTTATGGACTAGATTGGGAGGAGTGACTATTTTAAGCTGTGATAACTGGAAGTAGTTGATAGCGGTTGTAACGGCTGTTGTTTGCTTGTGTCTTTGAAAAGCTTTAACTTTTTATAGCAAGCATTTGCAATGCATTAGGTCTCGCATTTGCGAGAGTTTGAGCTATTGGCATTGTAAATGACAATGCCTTTTATTTATGTGTTTTGAAAACCTGCAAGAGTTGTGTAAACATGCACTTTGTACTTGTAGTCCTTGCTTATGATAAGAAAGGCTGGTAGTAACTGAACCTCTTTAACAGCCAGCTTTGCTTCTCCTAAGCAAGGAATACAAGTACAAAGTGTATTTTTACACACCGCTTGCAGGTTTTCAAAAAATAAATTAAAGGCATTGTCATTTACAAAGCCAATAGGTCAAACTCTTGCAAATGCAAGAACTATTGCCATGCAAATGCTCATTTATTCTCTTGCTCTGGGAAAAAATCTGATGAAGCAGGTCCCCAAAATTGTGCCAGTGGGTCTCACCTGCAACTACTGGCTTCAATTAAGCACTTCCATCAAGTAATAAGGTTTTAAAGGAGACCCCCTACTTGTTCATTTAAAGACTGCCAGAAGAGTGTCAGGGTGCACACAAACCGCATGTTTCACTACAGTACCGCGCCCTTCCGGGCCTGTCAACACCTGGCTGTGTGATGGGATGTCAAACTATATAATAGCAGCTTTCATTTTGACCTGTTTGACCGAAGAGAAGTGTTTCAATTATGGAAATGCGATAGACAAAATTCTGGCGGTTGCTTTTGTAGTTATAGACACAAAAACTTGGCTAATCTGAACTGCTGGTGCCCAACGTTTGCCTGTGAGCTTAAGACGCTTCCGGTCCGATCGTTTGGTTGTCTAGGTCTCCTTATATGTAACAACACCGACCATCCACGTTTCAACTGTACTCACCTGAGTAGTTTTGTGAAGCTAATCAAGACCATAATAAGCATGAATCACTTTCACAACTGGAGTTAAAGCACCAGTGATTATCGAATTAATGGCAAGTGCTTAACATAAAAGCTACTCTCTCTTGACTTACACTAAATTTTACCTGATTTTAAGTGCTTTTTATTGATTTGTTTTAATAAACTAACATAAATGATTATTCATTCACTAGTGCAATTATCAATAAAGATTATTCATTCATTCACTAGTGCAGTCAGCCAAGGAAAAATTTAGAAAAGCAACTTATTGGCCTGTTCTACATATTAAAGAAGACAGATAAACAGACGGGGTTAGAATAAGGCTCCACTTTCAACTCTAGGTTCTGGAAGCAATGCGGGCTGTTTTCACTTCCCGAAAGCAGTTTTGCCAGCTCCTGATTTAATTAAGAGAGCTCTGGTTTGGGCGGACCTTAGATTTAAGGAGGTGTGCTGGAAGTGGGTCTTAGGGGCTTAGGGCCAGTGGGCCACTACTTTGTTGAAAGGTAGGGTTATGAGCTATGTCATAGCTCCCAAAGGGTCAAGCTAACCAAGAAGGGACCATGAAACCTACTACTCCCGAAGGCTATGACGTTTCAGGCTGTATTGTACCTACAACCAATGTGTTAATTTGCAATAACTACATTTCAGTTTCTTGTAACATGAGCCAGTTAATAACTGTGGAATGTTGCTAAACTGTTCGTACATTTTTGTCCTCACATTTCAACATTTTTTCTACCTTAAAGCCTAGAAACACACCTCCAACAAAATGGAATTCCAAACACTTGTGTACATCTAGAAAATGTAGCTAAATGGAAATCGGTGCTAAAGTATGCCAGACATTCAATATTTTACTAAAACTCAAGTTGAATTTTCAGTCTAATTATCTAGTCTATTCCGGATCTAGAGATACAGCATGCAATACAAACCAAGTATGGGAGTTTAGCGAACAGATCAGCAATTTCATATAGGCACGCAGCTGTGGAATTTTCTTGTTCACGGTACATCTGTGACACCTTCTTTCATTTAAGGGTATCAGATAATTTCTTTATTTCTGTTGCCACGACCTGAAAGGACTGTAAGGCCTTTATAATTTGAGATAATTAAGGAACCAACGTGGTGTAAATGGCACATTTTCTCGTAAAAGAACTGTGAGAAAACTTTAGGCAATTACTTGGATTCGATAGCTGCCAAAACGACAACATACTATGTGTTTATGAAATGTAATCTGAATGAATGTGTATGTCTGCACCATGTTTAGAGCATCTGTATTCTCCATTGATATTCCTCTCACTTGTGAAAGTTACATTTTTGTATGACTAATTGTGTTCAATGTGACCACGCAGGAAAACAGATGTAGTTAGAACAATTGTTTCATTTCCTGTTCTGAGGGAGCAGGCAGAAACGTTTCAGTGAAACACCAAAGGATGAAATGCATTCACTGCAGAATGGTTTTAAACTAAAAGGTCTGGACTCTGTTATGGACATCTGTGCTTTGAAAAAAGAAAGCCCTTCTTCAGAAAAGCTATTCCTCTCTAATGAGCTCAACACAGTGGCTTGCTTGTGCAACTGCAGATTATGAGATACCAGTAAAACGTCACTATTTGAAGGGCAGAACAACAATGCAGAAGGCTTTTGCCACTTACCTGGTTCGTTTCACATTCCCTCTGGCATGTACTCTGTGCCTCCACTCAGAGGTTGGAGTTCATGTCATTGGGACAAATGCCAGCATGACTGTATTTTACAGGAGTCAGCCTAGCACCTGCGGCAGGGTATCCAGCAAAAATATGAGAGTTCCGCAGCCAGGAAGCTGACAGCCACGAGTAGAAATGCATGCACCACTTCGCTGACCTCCTCCGGCACGGATCAATTGCTGTAGGATATTCAATGCAGCACTTTCAAACTTACCGCTCTTCTGCGACTATAAAACAGTCCACACAAGACTACAGTGGATTAGACGCCTAATAATGTAAATCTTTATTTTGAGAAAAATGTTAATACTTGGTCTGGAGTTGGTAGGTGGAGTTTAGATCACAACTTGGCCGCCCAAAAAATAAATGTAAAGATCTTTTTGCTGCGGCACTGCAGACAAACAGACACTGCCCGCGATAGTGGCAGCTTCGGGTTTACAAATGAAAAGACTGCAGACAGTTTAAAGGGCTAGCTGGCACAGTGGAGCACTGAATATTTGCGACTAAAAGGGGGCATTCTTAACCTCTTCAGACCTCAAGCAGTTTCCTGCTCAGTGAATGGCATTTTCATATGAACCATTGGTTTCAAAGCAACGCCAAGCCAGACTGAGGGGGGAGATCCCAGGGGAACGAGTCTACTCACTCTAAAACAGGAAGATTGGAAAACAAAGGTCACTTCAAAAACAATACGAACAAAACTAACATAATCTAAATTTGTTGCTAGACAGTACCATGTTCTTGTGCTGAGCTGTCGGTACCCGAATACATGTTGTTTTGCTCAAGTGTGTGCTGAAAAGCGCGTTGACGTGCACAAACACACGCACATCACTGTTTACGATTAAGAAGTGAGGGGCCCCAGTGTTGGCCGAATTAAAGTACTTTTTGTTTCCTAAAAGGCAAATAACAGCAAGAGATCTTGTTAAGTTAGAAGGCACTCACACGAGAGAAACAAAAGCAAACAACGTGAGCCGTTCACAGGCACATCGCCTGTCCGTGCGCATGCACATCACCTGTCCGTGCACGTTGCAATCGCCTGTCCGTGCGCGTGCACATCTCCTATCCCCTTTCCGCTGAAAAATCGACAATAGATCTCGCCAAGGCGAGTAGCGTATGTGCTGCGTCGCTAGGTGAGACCTATAAAGGATTGTTGGTTAGAGGACACGGTTTCCTGCCTCAAGCCTAATTTCTCAATCTCTGCTGAAATACTTTCATCAGGTTGTCAAAACCCACAAACACTCTTCACGTGATAAAATGATATACATTGTCTTTTTACCTTTTCTCTTCCTCTGAAATATTATGTATATTACCAGATCGCATAATTGGCATTACTACAAACAAAAGTATTTTTAAATATCTTTGACTTGGAACAAGTGTGTTCGACCTTTCCTCCATAGCTTTAATTGTAGAATCCAGATCGCAAATTTGAATCAATCAAGGTTAGATATGATGTATTTTCCTCTGTTCCTTTGGCCATATAGTAATGGGCTCTACGTTTTTAAGTAGTTCTGATCTGTTAATTGAGTAGAATGTTGCCATTCCTTTGAGAATGTCAATTACCAGGTGTCTCCTTTTTCCACGAACCAGCTGTGGAGTGCACAGCATCAACTAACCGGTTCAATAGAAAGCGGGTTGTTGACATTAAGTATAAATGGTTCCCATAGTTGCCAAGAAAGGTGTAAATATTGGGTCATGGCGTTATCATGTTCTCGTTAAGACCTGTTGTATAAGATTTAACAGACTAAAATGGAGTATGAAATCATTTATAAAAATTGTGTGAGAATTTTGGTTGAATTTCGGCCTACCCCGTTATTCAATTATTATAAATTCCGATTAGTAAACATTTTATGGATTTCCTTTTATTGAATGCATGTTAATTTGGATTTGCTCTATGCTTAGTTATAATCATAACAGGTAATTTTCCAGAATTTAATAATAGCGTTTCTAAATTGCTACTTCTGTTTTGTGGATCAGTTAATCAAAGGCATTGGCATGGTGTTCCAAGCACAACGGATCTCCAGTGGCTTTTATCCAAGAAGAGAATTACATTTGATAAGTTTCTACAATATGTTCACCAACCTCAGGAAGGACTTCCAACGTCTTTAGAACTTAGAGACCTTCACAACTTTAATTGCTACCAATGGTGTAAGTATGTTGGTGTCTGGCACAGACTAATGATTAACAGTAAGTCTTTTAAGGAATTTAGAGATTCTATTCATTTTCAGACTATTATATCTGGAGTAATTTTGTGTTTTATTGACATAGAATTTTTAAATGGAGTCCAGTGAAGAAGCCCGCCCAAAAGGAATGTTTGAATGCTATTTATGCAAGTTAACCGCACCATATAGCTATTTTGGGCAGAAACCCCCAAATACACGCTCTGTCATGTAAGTACTATAAAGCTTTTGAAGGATTTTATACTGGAAACTCTACTTATAATTTAAAGTTTTGAACAGTACTCCAAGCCCTTTCATTATCGTGTTTAAATTTTGAGACTACAATGAGGAACATGTTTTTATTGTTTTTATTAATAGATCATTAACAACCAAAGAAAAGTACAGATCACGCAACTGCTTTTGCAGAGTACATATACAGAGTTCATGTTCAACGTTCCCCCAATCCAGTTTAGGTGCAACAGAATGCCCACTGGGCATTGGTTAAATGCACCTGGAGATCCCCTCCCTTTGTCCGCTTGCCGCCGCTGGAGTGATGTGAATTGTTGTTTGGGCTTCATTGTATATGTGAGAGACTAAGCGTTTAGGGGAGGGTGAAGTGCAAACATGGTCAAGTAGGACAAATGTGTGCGACTGCTGTGGAAAGGGAGGGTTCAAGTTCCTAGAGAATGCTCTGAGCCTGTAATACGGAAAAATATCCAACACTCTGTGGGTGCCCCGCCTTGCAGTGACCTTTAGGGGTATAAAGCTGCCGTCCTGATATAGGTCTTCATTGCAGCGAAGTCCCAAGGGGTGTAGCCGCATGACCATGTTGTGCTTGCATGGGATTGAAAGCTCATGGAATACTGGGAGAAAATATGAGGTGAAGCCCCACCTTGGTCAGCAAATGCCACCAGGCCCACACCCAGTCTCAGCTGTGTCAATCTCTCTGCTCGGGCGCATGACCTCTGTTCAGACATAAGTGTTGACTTTATGCGTGGCAGCTATATTGCCTAGATATGGCTGGCAGGAAGTTGGGAAGTGCCAGTTATGTATGTACTGTGCCTGTGAGTTAAGAGAGTATGGTTCGAAGTTCGGAGTGCCCATCTCGTCTCTCTTATATGGGAGCGTCAATTTCTCCCATTTCAGCCTGGCTTGCTTGCCAGCCCATGCTAACCTAGTAAGCTGGGTTCGCAACTGCTAAAAGAAAACAGCATTCAGCGGAATTGGGATATTGTTGACCAAGTAGAGACATTTTGGTAGTATCACCATTTTGTCGAGGGACACCATCCCGGCCAATGACCGGGGAAGACTGATCCATTTTTCTACCTGTTCAATTTTGGTCAATGGTTTCCCATAGTTCTCCCTTATAATTTCCTGCGGGTCCCTGCTAATTTGACTCCCCAGATATCTAAAGGGACCGGTCGCCAAAACCAATTGCTAGTCTAATTCACAGGGTGTTGTGGAGTCTGTGAGAGACATTATGAGTGACTTGGCCCTGTTGATTGTGATCCGTAAAAGGGAGGAGAAGTGAATAAATTCTCTTATTAAGGGTGCTGGGTTGACTCCTGGGCTTTAGACATAGATTGTGATATCTTTAGCATATAGTGATATCAAGTTCTGTCTGTCCATGAACGCAAGACCTTTCGCTACATGGTGCTGGTGCAGTCTTGCAGCAAACGACCCCATAGCCAGTGCAAATCGGAGGGGGGACGGGGGACGGTGGGCATCCCTGCAGCATCCCCCTAAACCCCCTCATATCAGGGCAGACAGGGTCCCATTCTGTCTTAACTTTGCTGTAGAGGAGGCATGTAACAGCTGTAGCCAGCATATGAAGTGCTCACTAATGCCCAACCATTTCAGCACATAAAAAAGGCAGGGCTACTTTAACTAGTCAAACTGTTTTGTTGCATGCAGAAAAAACGCTGCTGCTGCTGTGTCCGGCTCTGTGGTGTAGCATCGCGAACAGTGTACGCAGGTTGTGTGATGAACACCTGGCAGATATGAAACCTGCCAGTGCCTGATATAGGCAAAAGGGCCAGTAATCTGCCTGCCAATATTTTGGCTAGTATTTATTATCTGTTTTTATATGTTTTATTCTCTGTATTTGTAAGTGAAAGGAGCCTGCACGAGTCTAGGCTTGTGCAACGTTTGCCCGGAATGAGGAGCGTGATCATCAGTGCTTCACAGAGGGTGGGAGGTAATATCCCCTTGTCATATGCCTCCATATACATTGCCAGCAGCTGGGGCAGTGGTTCCCAAACTTTTTCGACCTGACTGGGTTTGACAACTCTCCAGGGAGCCACAGCGCACGGTTTGGGAATCACTGAGCTGGGGTCTTAGCAGCTGTGCTTTGTCCTTCTAAAATTGGCCCAGGAGCCTGAGCCTGTCGGTGCCCTGAGCTTTCTCGTTGTGGAGGCCACGGATAGTCTCCGCTATCTCCTCGACCGTGATAACTGCCTTATGGAACTAGTCGAGTGTGGAACGCACTTCCACAAACATTGCGTAGGTACCATTAGTGACTAATTGCTCTTTCAGTGTTTTGAGTTTACCTTCCAGCCTGTGTTGGCGGATCTTATGTCATTGAAGACCCAAGCCTGTTTGGATGTACACATACCCATTATCACCACCTTGTAGGTCTCCCATGGCGCCGAGGGTCTGTCAATGGACTTGTCATTTATGTCAAAAAAGAGTTTTATCAATACCTAATCTCTTCCCGAAATACTGCATCTCTTAGGGCTCCGCACAGGAGCCGCCATGTAAACACTGCAATGTACCCATCCAGCACAGCTAGCTCCAGCATGAATGGGGCATGATCAGAGTAAGTTCTTTGGAGGTCCTGCATGCTAGTGATGCAAGCCCCCGCACTCTCCGTGAGTTGCAAGTAGTCCACTCTGGAGCATGCCGATCAGGAGGTGGTTGCCCATGTGCTCTCTCTGACAGTCCACGCCCTAACTTTCCAAATATCTGTCGGTCAACCCTCTGCCATACTATTCCTGAGCTGATCAGCCGCTCAAGATGGGGGCCTGTGACCCTCAATTGATCTGTCCAGTATCTGATCTTGAATAGTGTTAAAAGCCTCCACCCCATAGCACTATGTCTGTGTTTATAGGCCTGCACTTTTTTCCATACTTTGGGGGGGAAAAAAGAGGGGCTGTTTATGTTTGAGACGTAGAAGCACAAAAGTAGAATTGGGTGGGCATGTAGCAGTGCATGTAGTAAGATGCATCTCCCTTCCAGGTTGGTGGATATCCCCAGTGGATGATGGAGAGACCTTTGCAGATAAAAATCACCACATACGTATGCTGAATATTATGTGTGCATCTGCGTTCAATACATCGCACGAGTAGCTGATGCATGTGTGCTTGCAGATGTGTTTTCTGGGGAAGTGCTATATCTATCTGGTGCAGTTGCAGGTATGTCAAGATGTGGCACATTTTGCAGGTATTATTAGTCACTGTATGTTCTAGGTTATAATCCAAATCCCTTTCATGCACTTACACCACTAAGGGACTGGCTGAGGTGTCCGCTGGTTTGCAATCATCCACTCTGGGTGTAATGAGCAAGAAAAGTGTGCATCGGCCGGTTGTAAGCTATGGGCCATGACCCTGTTGCGTGCAGTAGCAATGTGTATCTGTATTCCACCCCTCCCACTCCAGCAGCCCAAACTGGCCAGCGAGTAACAACTTACCCTCCATTTACTCTACCCCAATAACACTGACAAATTCTAATGCAGCAGCTTTATCTGCAGGTAGCCGCATTGTAATCAAGGAACTGGGTAACACCCATTGTTGGGGACTGCTCAAATACCCAGCCCTGTAATATGACTGGTTCCTGGGACAGCCTTGTTGTCAGTCAGGGGAACAAGGGTTACTGGCGATATGCTAACGAAAGCATGACGTTATTCAGAAGACTCGATGGGCCATGCAAGAGTGTTTCATCTAGTAGTTAAGAGTGTCATCGGAATCAGCCATGTCCAGTCAACTGTGAATATATGGGGCCTAGTCTTTAGCCATCTGGATCCATTGAATTGCCCGTTGCGGGTCAATTCTTCTCGCAGGTAGAGCAAGTTTCAAAAAAATTTCTGTTAGGAATATGGAGCTAGGGTTACCATCGTATTGAAGTGATCCTAGCTCTCTGGGCCAGTCTGACTACTGTGTTGTGAACGTCCCATATTGGTGGTTTTTCCGCAACACGTAGTATGCAGAGGTTATTTCTGCGGGACCTAGCTTCAAGGTCTTCATTTTTGGCCTTGATGATACCTAGGATTTTTTCCATATGTATTCGTTTTTAGGGCTCGGCCTATGCCCCCCCCGCGTCAGCAGGGGGTGGAGCTACGAGCTCCTTTTGTTAAGGGCTTTTGAATCTTGCAGGAAAAATTCCTCAGTGCGCGAGCTTTTTCAGTCCTTTTTTTTGCCATCTGCATAGTGATTCGTCTTCGCTGTGCTGTCTTTCTAGTAGCCTTCACGCAGTAGGCCATGTGTAAATCATTTAGGGCACTTCCGCCATATTCTGTGTGGTTACGCGCGCAGGGGAGTGTTATAAATTTCAATTAGGAGCTGTCAGGGTGCCGCCGTAATAGAATCCAGATGGTCGGGGCGCGTTCACCAGTCTGCAGTGAGTGGCGCGGGTTCGTGCTTGTTCTGTGTCTCGCGTTTCCTCTTTTCATGCAGATCTGGTTTTCTTTACTGACTACAGCTGTGTTTATATAGACAGTGGCTTCAGTTGTGCAGCAGGTGCAGTGGCACCAGTGTGGTGTAGCTATCATTAGTGGAGCAGGGGCAGTGGCACCAGTGTGGTGTAGCTACCATTGTGCAGCAGGTTCAGTGGCACCAGTGTGGTGTAGCTATCATTAGTGCAGCAGGTGCAGTGGTACCAGTGTGTGGTAGCTACCATAGGTGGAGCAGTTGCAGTGGTAGTGTTGCTTAGCTCAGGTGCAGTGGCACCAGTGTGTGGCGTAGTTACCATTCGTGGAGCAGGTGAGGTGTTATCAGTGTTACTTAGCTATGATTGCGCAGCAGGTGTAGTACCACCAGTGTGGCGTAGCTACCATTGTGCAGTAGGTGCAGTGGCACCAGTGTGGCATAGCACCATGGGTGGAGCAGTTGCAGTGGTAGTGTTGCTTAGCTATCATTGTGCAGCAGGTGCAGTGGCACCAGTGTGTGGTAGATGGCGTTGTGTAGAAGGTGTAGTGTTATCAGTGTTACTTAGCTATGATTGTGCAGCTAGTGCAGTGGCACCAGTGTGGCGTAGCTATCATTGGTGCTGCATGTGCAGTGGTACCGGTGAGTGGTAGCTACCATTGGTGGAGCAGGTGCAGTGGTAGTGTTGCTTAGCTATGATTGTGCAGCAGGTGCAGTGGCACCAGTGTGTGGTAGCTACCATAGGTGGAGCAGGTGCAGTGGTATTGTTGCTTAGCTATGAATGTGCAGCAGGTGCAGTGGCACCAGTGTGTGGCGTAGTTACCATTCGTGGAGCAGGTGAGGTGTTATCAGTGTTACTTAGCTATGATTGCGCAGCAGGTGTAGTACCACCAGTGTGGCGTAGCTACCATTGTGCAGTAGGTGCAGTGGCACCAGTGTGGCATAGCACCATGGGTGGAGCAGTTGCAGTGGTAGTGTTGCTTAGCTATCATTGTGCAGCAGGTGCAGTGGCACCAGTGTGTGGTAGATGGCGTTGTGTAGCAGGTGTAGTGTTATCAGTGTTACTTAGCTATGATTGTGCAGCAGGTGCAGTGGCACCAGTGTGGCGTAGCTATCATTAGTGGAGCAGGGGCAGTGGCACCAGTGTGGTGTAGCTACCATTGTGCAGCAGGTTCAGTGGCACCAGTGTGTGGTAGATGGCGTTGTGTAGCAGGTGTAGTGTTATCAGTGTTACTTAGCTATGATTGTGCAGCTGGTGCAGTAGCATCAGTGTGGCGTAGCTATAATTGGTGCTGCATGTGCAGTGGTACCGGTGAGTGGTAGCTACCATTGGTGGAGCAGGTGCAGTGGTAGTGTTGCTTAGCTATGATTGTGCAGCAGGTGCAGTGGCACCAGTGTGTGGTAGATGGCGTTGTGTAGCAGGTGTAGTGTTATCAGTGTTACTTAGCTATGATTGTGCAGCTGGTGCAGTAGCATCAGTGTGGCGTAGCTATAATTGGTGCTGCATGTGCAGTGGTACCGGTGAGTGGTAGCTACCATTGGTGGAGCAGGTGCAGTGGTAGTGTTGCTTAGCTATGATTGTGCAGCAGGTGCAGTGGCACCAGTGTGTGGTAGATGGCGTTGTGTAGCAGGTGTAGTGTTATCAGTGTTACTTAGCTATGATTGTGCAGTGGCACCAGTGTGGCATAGCTATCATTGGTGCAGCATGTGCAGTGGTACCGGTGAGTGGTAGCTACCATTGGTGGTGCAGTGGTAGTGTTGCTTAGCTATGATTGTGCAGCAGGTGCAGTGGCACCAGTGTGTGGCGTAGTTACCATTCGTGGAGCAGGTGAGATGTTATCAGTGTTACTTAGCTATTATTGCGCAGCAGGTGTAGTACCACCAGTGTGGCGTAGCTACCATTGTGCAGCAGGTGCAGTGGCACCAGTGTGGCATAGCTACAATTGTGCAGCAGGTGCTGTGGCACCCGTGTGGTGTAAGTATATTTGGTGGAGCAGTTGCAGTGGTAGTGTTGCTTAGCTATGATTGTGCAGCAGGTGCATTGGCACCAGTGTGTGGTAGATGGCGTTGTGTAGCAGGTGCAGTGTTATCAGTGTGGCGTAGCTATCATTGGTGCAGCATGTGCAGTGGTACCGGTGTGGTGTAAGTATATTTGGTGGAGCAGTGCAGTGGTCCCAGTGTGGCGTAGGCGTAGCTACCATTGGTGGAGCAGGTGCAGTGGCACCAGTGCGCCACATTGGTGTAACACACTCACTACCACACACTCACCTCCACAGACTCACCACCACACACTCACCACTACACACACAACCACACACACAACAACACACCACCAGCCGTCAGTGCACGCTTTCACAAACCACAAACTCTACCAGGCGTACAACACCAGCCGTCAGTGCATTCTTTTACAAGGCGCACTCACCAGCAACCATCATGAACGCTTTCACCAAACACACACACCATCAGCCATCTGTGCACGCTTTTACCAACCACACACCCACCAGCCGTCAGTGCACCCTTCCACCAGGCACACACACCTCCAGGCGGCAGTGCAGTCTTTTACCAAGCACACACACCACCAGCCATCAGTGCACAATTTCTACAGGCAGTCACAAACACACCACCAGCCATCAGTGCATGCATCAATTGTTAACGCAGCCACAATTAACTATTGTAGCAATGTCAGTATGGTACACTTTACTTTTAAACATATTCATGTAAAGCACAGCATGCCACCATTGCTACAATTCCAATCTAACTCACATAATTCCACTACACACCACATGCACACACTCCATAACACATGGCGAAAACACATTGCCATTTACAATGCCATTAGCTCAAACTCAAATAAATCCGAGCCCGATTGCATTTCCAATGCTTGTTTTTCTTTGCCCGTTCGCCGTGTCATCTGCATCAGAGATGCACTTTTAAAGTTGGCCAATATGGTTTCAGTGCGCATCAGTGTGCTCTTTGATGTGGTCCATACAATCAGACAAGAAGTTTATTTCGGAGTCAATTTTTGCAGGTTTTTCTTCATTTCCGAAAGTAAGTACCGTAGGTCAGGCTCGGTATCTTGAGCAGAGGGGGGGCCTATCCGACATAGTCTCGATGGTGTGTGCCGGAGTAGTTGCTTTTCTGCTTTCAAACATGTTTAGATTATTTACCCATGTTGCGGTGTAATAGATGGGAAAGCCAGGAGCGGTGATATTTGCTAGTACTCATTGTCCAGCAGCGCTTTCCCTTCATCCACAGGGGATTCTGACACATCCCGGCTGTCTGCCTTCTCTCTTACAGGGAGCAAGATCAGACCACCAGGGCAACTGGTAGGCCCGACTTCCACCACAGTCTACCACCTCCCTTCTCTGGTATTACAGGTCACAAGATGCAGGAATGGGCATAAAGCACACTACTGTGTTTAAGATGTGCAAATCTGGCCGTTCCCTTGCCCGTGGTAATCGTTCATAGGTTGCCTCTCTCAGGCCAACCTTCAGAGGCCTGCTTGGTCCAAGTAAGAATACTTCCTTCTCCAGATGCATGAGCTCAGCTGTATAGAGACTGCAAGGAGTGGAGGAGAGAGTACATCATAGGACAGTCAGGGATGGAGAGTAGGCAGCACGGACTACCACTAAACCTGTAAAGGCTACAACTTAAGTGTACTTCACTTTCCAAGCACTTTAAAGCCCACGACATTCAATCAGGAAGAATCAGGGGGCTAGTGACTATATTCCACATGTATTTACACAGAGCTTGTAGTCTCCAAGTGGAATGCAGATAAAAAGGTCTTTACCGCAGGATTACTTATCAGCAGCGCCCAACTATTAGTAGTGTCATGGCCTGGTCTTGGAGATGGTAGTCACTCGTGTTAGAAGGGGGACTGCTTTAGGTGTACATCAATTCAGTCTAACGCTTTTACTGAGCATCAGACCGAACCATTAAAAGCGATCAGGGTGCTTCTGACCTATCTTTTCTTTAAGGTGTGCTTCTGAGCTGCATCTTTCATTGCCGTGCATTTCAGTGGCAGCAACACTCATATGCCTCTAATAACAGTAAGGCCTGTGCGATAGGAACCACGCTGCCACGTGTGCTGTTTGGAAGAATCGAAGCATACATCTGACTGTTCACGCTGGTGAGGAAGAGAAGACAGTGGAGCACTGTGCTAAGCTGTCACCTTTCCTCGCCAAAATGGACACACTGTTCCTGTGCTGACACATGATTGAGACATACTAAATCAAGGGCCAGTTCCCTAGTTCAGCCCTGCTGCATCCACTTTCAATACTCACATTAGACTGCATATTGCAATCTTTACCGAGCAAATCCTTCACAACCCTTTTGGGCTTCCATCTAGTCACTCCTGCTCCATGGGGCAGAGTTTTACAGGTAACTTCAAAAGTTCTAGTCATCATTTGAGAGTTTGTAGCAGCCAGCAGTCTAGTGTAACAATTAAGTGACCTTGCCACTTGCTATGAAATATGTAGTCTGAAAGTAGGCCTGTGACAGAGGTGCTTCAGTCCGCGCTGTGCGAATGCTCACCGAACGCCTCGTCAGGGGTTTTACGTACTATATACATGCAGTTGCAAACTTGTCATTAGTAAATACATGTGCTATTTTAACTTTTAAAGCTTTTTCATTGTTGTATCAAATGTGCTGGTGTTATGATGCATGCATCAAATACATGCATTTCAGTTTATTATTAAATTATCTAACTCCCAACATGCCAAGTATCTCTGATGCTAAGTTGTGCTTCAGTTACTCCAATTCAAAATGAAACATTTAAACTTTCTCTAAAACTCTCTCCCACACACCATTCTTGCCTGTGTTGTTAACCATATAAAGAGTCTGAACTTGCTTCCAGAAATGAGTGCATTATTTCATATCGATTTAGGTCTATCTTACAGACCGCTTTTAGCAGTCTGTTGTAGAAAGACGCGTTGGACATTCTTAGGGCATGAGACACCCACTGGACCCAACAGTTCACAATTTGCAACTGCAAAACTGGGATCTTAGTGTAGAGGGGTAACACATGACTTTGAAATATATCACACTATCACACTATCCACTTGGAGTCAGGGGCTGGTTCAGATAGTTCTTGAATCAAGGTGACTGGCTGCAGCTCACAGAACATCACTTAGGGTAACGAGGAAATACATCAGTGTCCCTCAAGGACCAGAAAAGGACACTTGTCTCTCCCACGAAATGAGGAATGGGTCTGAGCAGGTCAGAGACAATGGAGGCTGTTCAAGGAATTCTCCTTGCCTATGCTTAGTCTCCTAGATCTTGTAGAAGTTCTTGGGCAGGTTCCATCCAGCAGGGTCCTTCAGGCACTTGTAAGGCTTGCTCCCATAAGACCACCTCCCAGCAGGCATTAATCTGCTGCACGTAACAACTGGATTTTTCAGAAGGATACTTTTAACACCTGAATTGTCACCTGGTGAATATTGCCCAGGCGTCAGACTGTATCCGCAAACTTTAAAAACAGTACTCCAGCACGTTGGTAGGTGGTGTCGTGTGGCTCTGCTACTTCATTCCACTTTGGAAATGACGAATGGAGCTGCATATGTGTACAAACCATGTGTGCTGCCATAAATTACTTCTTTTCTGTTACTTCAGAGGATCTAAAGCTTCTCCTTTGTCTTTCAGGCCATTATTTTTCTCCAAATTTTCCAGTGTGCAAGGGAAAATAAAACCCCCGTAAGACAATCGGGTTTAAACTGCCTAGTAACTGTGGCAAGTAGATTTATGTATCAGTTGACAAAATCGGTTTATGATTCCTGGGTTGGAGTACTACCACAAGGCCTGCGAAGATTGTGCCAAGAGGAACCCGAGACCAAACCGGACCATAAGGCCTAACTTTACCTTGCCAAACCAAGAAATCCACTTCACAACCAGTTGAAGTCGAAAGGAAAGTTCTGTTCAGCATCAGTTCATCTACTTCAAACCCTGAGCCATTCCCTGTGTTGGTCCCCTTTGCATCAATGCAGAAGCCATCAACTCTGCAGGAGAAATGTACAGCCCTTCATGCTTTCGGACTCAGCAGATTCCACCTTGACCGAGATCACGCCCTGCTCCGGCAATCGCGCATGACTCGGGAATCCTTTAGATTCTGATAGCTTCCCCTTACCACATGGGAGGGCTCAAACCATACACAATCATTGGCTCTGACTCAGAAAACAACAACTATGATGAGGGGGACGACTATTCTCCACAATATGACGAGGAAACCTGGTGTGAAGAATTTCAAGATTCCAGTGATCTGACTACCTTTCCAGATACCGGGCTTACATCTCCCCCGATCCTCTCACTGCGGTAACACACCCTTTGCAGTTTTTATGTAAAGTGTTTCAGAAATTCTAAACTTAAAGCTCCTAACCATGAAAATGAAGACCAATGTGTTCACTGAAGCACTTTATAACCAGCTCAGGCTCCTACAGAGCTTCTATTACCTTTTTATTATGGCCATTGAGTATGCTCTTTTGAACACTTGGTGCAGGTCTGTCAGTTATTCAACAGGTCACTTGTCATGACCATACCACACCAGGCGCCCCTGCCTTCCTTGCTCGACACCAAGCCAGAGAGCCTGGGGACTCCAGTGTCCACAACCATAGTAAATCCTAATGCTTATCCTCCACTCCACCGGATCGGGAATCTAAATGACTAGAACATTTGGGAAACTTATTTTCTCTTTTACGAGCCTTGCAATGAGCTCAGTGAATGACAGCTGCCTTCTAGGCTGCCACTCTCATTCTGTTTGGGATACTGTGACTGATGTCCTACTGGCAGTTCTGGACAACCTTCGGACAACCCTTACCCAAGCAATCCAAGACATTTAAGATTCTTAAAAATTGTTTATATGATCTAGGTCGAGCAATGGGTGCTGGTATGGCTCTTTGACGTCAAGTCCTGGATAAGGAGTACAGGCTTCTCAGAGGACGTCGTGGCAATCTTAATGGAAATAGTGTTTGATGGCTCACATCTTTTTAGCCTTGAAACAGTTCAAATAGAGAAGAGCCACAGCTCATTCCTTGAGCCTTTCTCCTCCCGCAAGACAATCCCACCAGCCATTTTAGCATCTCTGTAGCTATGGTAGAGGTTTTCATTTTGCCAGCCTCCTACACCATCCAAGCAGGCCTTTCAGTCATGGTTCACAGAGACCATGCCCAGGACAGCCGGGACAACATGCAGCTCAGTCCCACGCACCCCATGTATCTGCTGCTGCAAAACTGCTTTGATATGTCTTTGCCGGCACAAAGCCACCCTACAGGATCTGACATTTCCTCCAAGGGTGGCAGGTCATCACTTCAAACTATTGGGTCCTCCAAATTATCCATTGGGCCTATTCTCTCCCATTTTGTCTTCACCTCGTTGCCCCTTCTACTACCACCAGGGTGATAGATGTAAGACCACCTGTCAATATTGCATCAGGCAGTGCAGGCCCTTTTAGCCAAAAGGGGCCATATAAAGGGTACTGGCCTCAGAGGTAGGAATTGGGTGTTACTCCCACTCCCATGTGCCAAAAAAGACAGATGCCTTCGTCCTATTTTAGATTTTTGCCCTATGAATGCCTTCCTGAAGAAGGGCAAATTCAAGATGTTCACGCTAATCTAGGCCCTGTCTGCCCTGGACTTGAGAGACTGAATGGTGATGTTGGACCTGCATAGGCTTATTTTCATATCCCTCTCCTGCAGGCCCACAAGTGGGCAATGAGCATTTTCAGTTTTCCTTTTTAGTCTCACCAGTGCACTTGGGTGTTCACAAAAGGAGTGGTGGAAAATGCAGCACGCCATTTGGAGGTTGGGGTACTAGTCCTCTCCTACTCGACAACTGGCTGCTGAAGGCTAGCTCATCCCAGTCAGTCGTCAACCACCTCCAGACAGTTGCAAATCTATTGACATCATTAAAGTTCACTGTCAACATGCCAAAGTCATACCTGATTCCTTCGCAGACGCTCTTCTTTTTTAGAATTATTATGGATACAGTATGGTTTTGTGCCTTTCCCTCAGAGTTTAGAGTACAGGACGTTCAGGCTATGATCCAGATGTTTCAGGGTCTGTCCTGGATCTCAGTGAGGATGACTTTCAGGCTCCTGGTGTTGTTGGCCTCCTGCATCTTGTAGGCCAAACATCCCATGGGGCACATGTGAACTCTTTGGTGGGATCTCAAAATCCAGTGGGCACAACATCAAATGAATCTGTTGGATTGTTTCCAGATTTCGGAGGAGACTGAAAGAGTTGCAGTGGCGGTTAATGGATGGCGATTGGTTCAGTGGCAGGTCTCTTCTCTAACTATGCACAGAGCTGACAGTGTCATGGGTGCATTACTAGAGGGTTGTGGAAGTCATCTGGTAAGGATGGAGATCAAAGGCCTCTGGTCTCGATGGAGACTCTACTTCACATCAATTTGTTGTATTTGAGGATTGCCTTGACATTTAAGGCCTTCCTGCCTAACATCGGAGGGAGGCTGGTGCAGGTGCTTAAGGACCACACCACCCACCCTGTGCACTGTGTGTAGGAAAACAGGTCTTTTTTTCAGTCTCTACACTCTCCTCCCTCCCTCCCTCCTCTGGGAGGGGGGATGGGGACTCAGACAGTGCGCTGAAGTCTGCTAACCAGTCCCCAGTGCTAGTGCTCTCGGCCTAAAATTGATACGTGTGAATTGACAACCCTGATTGGCATGGACTTTAACTCCCTTATAAGTCCCCATTATATTGTACGAGTGGTATCCAGGGCATGCATGTAAAATAGGTCACAAGGACTTGAAGCACTGTTTGTGCTACCCTGAGTGGCCCATGTAAACAGATAACAGCAGTCCTGCCATTCCAGACTGTAGGAGCAGTGGAAACTTTTCAAACTCAACTGTCCCCTCACCATGTGTGGCAAATTCAATGCACTATTTTTAATATATACCAGTCGCCCCTAAAGAAGGCCTCCTGAGCCCAGGAGGGAGGGTGCTTTATATTAAAAGTCAGGACATACAAGTGCAAGCTTATACGTTTCTATGGTAGCCTTTTCCATTACAGGCTACTATAAGTGATCATCGGTCAATAGGATAACATGGACTGGCACCCGGGCAAACTTGAGGATAATATGAACTGACACCCAGGCAAACTTGAGGGCGCCAGCTCCATTATGGTACTGCTGAAATATGCCATGTTTGGTATAAAAAATCGTGCCTCATCACCCAGACACGATTCTCGTTTCGAGGACGATGTGGGATGCACCCAGAAGGCTAACTTAGAGATTGCCAACCTGGTTGCCCAAGCATTTCCTGTGCTCTGCTGCCACCAATACAGGAATATGACCCTCTGCCATGAGCTCTGAACTCTCCAAGGAGTCAGAAACAATGGCCTGGTTGGGAAGAAGACAACACCTCCCTCCCAAGCATGATGGCTAATGAAGTGGCTCATCAAGGCGGTGAACTTCAAAACCTTCACCATTTGTGAAATGCAACCAGGCTGGTTCCCAAAGAGGAAACTGTTCTCCACCTGCCCCCATGCACCTTTGCACCTGTGCAGGTAGGAAAATTAGGTATTCAGGAAGTGTACACCCCCAGATGGCAAGCCAGACCTCTAGAGCGGTCTACCTGGTGTACACAGCTAAGGAAGGTTTCTGCCATTTATAAAAGTGCCAGATTAGCGAGTTCTGGGTAGAAGAAATGAGGCACCGGTGGTAACCCCAGGGGCGAATTAGCCGCAGGGTCTAGTAGCCCATTGGCCACTTGCACCTACACCCCTAACACTCCTAAATCTAGGATTTAAGGGGCACCTCTGACACTAGAACCTCCCTTGTGATCTGACTTGCAATAAAGGACACAGAAGAGACCTAAGACTGCGACAACAGGATCTACACAAATCGAAGGCATGATGCTCTGCACCTATGACAACCTTCCTTGAACTGCACAAGCGTGACTCGTCCAGGAGCAAATCTCGGTTTCCCCAGATAGAGGGACCGGTTTGAGAGTTAAAGGCAACTCCAGACTTCCCGGTACTAGTGGCACTAGTCCCCCGCACACCATGGGTAAAAACAAAGCACCGGAACCAAAGAATCTCTGGCAATCGGGCCCTCCGAGGGATCGCCCAAAAGTAGATAGTCCAGTGGATTGTGGGAAACATAGTCCTGACTCCAGCAAGTTTCACGCAGCTACTGTTTCCCTCCAGGTGTCAAAATAATTTCTTGCTGACTTTACCGCTGCCCAGGCTTGTTGGTGGCCAGTCCAGCAACCGCCACTTTTACTCGCCGCTGCAACTCGAGGGAACACTGCAACACCATCATCTGATGCTGGCAGTTGCCTCATTGTAGACTTTTTGTACCCGTTTCCTCACCACCACCGTCTAAGCCGTAAATCCAGCTCCCCAGCGACTCCTGCTTCGGCACCATGGACAGCCAGGACAACTCTGCAACCGGGCTTCTTGAGCCTTTTTAAAATTTAACTGACTGTCATGGCTTGGTCTTGGGAACCGCATCCCCTTTACCCTCCTTGGGTTCCACACAACTCTACCTGCAAGTGACCAATTGTCACTGGTGCTTTTTCCCATTATACGCAATGTTAACGTTTTGTAGTATTGATTTACTATTACTTCTAAAATCGAAACCTACCAGTTATACTTCTCTGATTTACTTCATTTTGGTGTCTAAATTTTATATAAGAATCTCCTCTTTTTTAAAAAATTGGCGTAGGATGTTTTTCGAATCGTGTTAACAACTTATCGTCCAAGTTGGTACTGTGAAATGCTTAACACATTTTCCTCTAGTAAAGCCTGGCGGGTCCTTGCCTCTGTACCAGGACTGAGCTAAAGATTTATGATTGTGAATCCAAGGATCATCTTTGAGGTATTGTGGGAGTATTGCATAGTGAAGTTTTACCAGCCTCACTACATAATGCTCCACCTGCCTACAGGCTAGGCCACCAGGGAATTTCTCTTTTGGTAAACCTCCTGCCGGTATCATTAAACAGCAGGGCATATGAACTCTGCGGCAGACGCTTAGGGGACCATGAATGGCAGTTGCACCATTAAAGGTACACTGAGCAACTTCCAGCAATGGGGTGAACCCTCTTTTTGCCCTGCAGAGAATATGCAATGTCAGCAGTTTTATGATTTGGAGTTTCCAAAACAGGTCTCTTGCAGATCCCTTCCATCTATAGTGGAGTTCTGGACTTCTATATGCCGCCTTGCCACTGCTTCTCCTATTCTGATGTCAGAAGATTATCAGGGATGACCAGGCCCAAGTCATCCTAGTGGCACTGGATTAGGCCAGGAGAGTGTGGTACCTGGAACTTGTAGGACTGAGCTTCTGTTTTCCTATCAAGTTGCCTCTTTGGCAAGATCTTCTGTTGCAGCGGAAGATTTGGGTACTGCACCCACGCCTGCACAATTTGCATATCAATTATCTTGATCAAATTGCCTTAAATGTGAAGCTGCTTCCATTTGTGACAATTTCCAAATTTCATTGTAGGTTGCGTAAATAAATCTTTTAGAACACAGGTACTTATCTCTGTTTTTAAGCTCCTATATGTGGGAGTTGGACAGTGTTTTCATTATATGTAATTAGAAATTGTGCGTTGAACACTAGAACAATAGTGATGTCTGCAATGATGATAACAGAACATTTTACCATAATTAGCAGAATTTAGATACAGGTCCTCACTTTCAAAACCAGTGTAATATTCCAACTCTGAGAGCATAGAGTTTACAGTATCAACATCCCAATCATCAGAATGTAACCCAGGTACAACAACATCCCCCATAGAAACCTTATTTACATATTAAATCTGCAGTATTTCTCTAGGGCCGAAGATTTAATAGGGGGCGTCCTCCCAAACAATTCCATCACTTACTGGGACTGCTGATATGTTCACAAAGGACAGGTCTCTTTTCAGTTTATGGGAAGATGAGCAAGGCATCAAGACCTCATTGACCATTTCTGTGGCACAGTGTTCTGGAAGGTAGTGGCCTTGTATTATCAAGAAGAAAGCATTTGCAAATCCAATCCAAAGAAATAGAACAACTAAGGGAAGTGTTTTCACCAAAGTTGGTGCAGACAGTGTCTGCACCAACTTTGGTGAAAAACTTCAGCTAATTTTGAAGTAAGTTTGAACTGTGTACTGCATTTACCAGGATGCAAAGGGGCGAACTGTGCTGGGACTGAGGCAGTGTGCTCCCAACCCCATTCTTCTTTAAGTCATGGTTCATCCTCTCCACATCTGAATTTCTTTTGGGAAGTTAGGGAGAAGAATAGCACATCTCTATACCCAGTAAAGCCATAGTATCCCTATAGAATTTTGAGGCGAAAGCAGGCCCTGGTCCAAGTGGAATGTAGTGCATGAGCCAACTGCAAATAGGATAAATTTAGACGCTCCATCCGAATTAGGAGAACCACAATAGTCCAAATAAATGCAGCTGAAAAGTTTGTTTGAAATCAAGCAGAACCACAATAGTCCAAATAAATGCAGCTGAAAAGTTTGTTTGAAATCAAGCAATGTGTCTGCGATGGACGAACCACAGTCGGACTTTTTATTTGTTGACAAATGTTACAACAAAGGGCATATTTTTGGGCCTGCTTATATAAGCTATGCCACCATTAACTTAGAAACAAAATTGTGGCCGCCACACCTGCATGTGCAGAAGGAACACCTTCATGGGCAGCTCTCACTAAGGCTAGTCTGTGATGCTGGTTGGGAATTAAATAATCACCCACCCCTGGAATGCTAAGAAAGGGAAAGTTTCGTTTGTTCCTAGACTGTTCAGTAGCCCTCACCCCTCCCCCCTCCCCCTCCTCTGTGCCTTGAGACCCTTACAGGTGAGTAGCCACACTTTACCAGAATTTGATTGATTGATTGACTTAAATGATATGTGTATTTAGCGGAAATCCTCTAGGCAAAGGAGTGCGTCACTTGTAGAAGCAACAGCAGTTAATATATCTTCATCTACCCTTGTATGAGAACAAGTAATCGCAGCAACTTTTGCAATTGCAACTGCAGATTTGGGTGCTTCATCAGCCAAGGAATTCCCTACAATGTGTGGCCCCACACACTGATGACTCAATGTATGAATAACATGGGTCTGTGGCAACCCATCTTTTAGCCCTGCCACTTTTACCCAAAGCATTTTGTGCAGTTCCCCCCCATTACCCCTCCCCAAGGACTGCGTGCATGTTTTTTGTAGTCGGAATTTTCCAATCAACATCACACCAAGAACGGTGGCGCATTCCCCTGAATATTAGTTCTTAGTAACTATTGCAGGCTGGGCTGAACCATCAGTATAAATAACATTTATTCTGCTCAAGAGGCAAAAGGTTGGTGGGCACGGGATAAACATATTACAATCAAAAAAGCTTTATTCAACAGTTATGTCATAAAAGCACAATACATAGAATAAAAATATTTCATAAAACACAACACAATAAATAGGTGAAGTTTAAAACCTTATTAATTATACATATGGACTGTCGGAACAAGTGATAAGACATAATTCATGGGGATTAAAAAAACGAAAACAGATAGATTAAGGCAGTTACAATACTTAGGAGTGAATAGGGACAATGTTATCTGTATTTCTTCAGGGGTCCATACACATTAACAAAGTATCAGGCTTTGGTTCATTACAAATTAAAATAACAGCAAACGGGGGTGTGGCCGGGGAAGATGGCTGATCGGACATAGACCGTCTCTGCTCCCGGTCCACGCGCTGTTCCGGATCGAATAGAGGCGGCTGTGTGAGTGTGTGAGACTAGCAATGCTGCAAACGGATCCTACCTCTACCGGATGATGTGACGCATCGGCGGAGGACAAATTTTCGCCTTGGGTGCCGCGGGGTCTACTCGGTTTGGCTCCGCGCTGCCTTGCGGGTGGAAGTCAGTGGCAACTAAAATGGCAGCTGGAGCTTTGCCGCGGCGGGAGATGTTCCTGATCCCCTGATGGCAATGCGGACGCCGGATCCCTAATGTGAGGTGCAGAGAGGTGCTGGAGGTAACAGTTAGCCCCAGGGCACTTGCGGCAGTGAGCTCTGCGGCTCGGCTCGGTGTTCCCCCTGCCGGGCTTACCTGACTCCAACATGGTGGCCGGGTTTTACTAAATGGCGGCTGCCGCTGACACGTACGTCTTTGAGCCCAGAAATTCCCGCACCCTTCCCACCAGACGGCACACCTAGCGATGCGATTTGCGGCTGCCCTTCTGCAGATACCACGGCACTGGCACGCCCACAAGATTGGCCGGAGGGTTTAAGGTACCGACCAGCACTACTTCGCTCGAATTGACACATTGGCACACTCCCCACACCACCGTGGAGAATACCGGTGCAACGCTACCCACTGTCTGCGGACCCTGCGCCTACTGACGGTGTTAGAGACTGGAGGCCACAGGCTGGTGCCTTGCTGCCCTCCTTGCAGCTGTATCGTGACTGGTCCCTCTTGGCTGGGTGGGTTGCAAATCACGGCTCTCTTCGCCTTCGGGGGAATTAATTTTCACATGATGTCTCGCTCCCACATGGCGACGCCAGCCCCACCTGAGCACTGAGCGACGGAACAATTGCGTTCCTTAGAGAAGGTCGCTAATATTCCAACGGTAGTGCTCCTTAATTCTCCGAGGTCCGCTTTTAAGAACCGTTTCATGAAGTACTTCAGCCAGGACCCTGCACACTCGCCTCATCCTTGACAGATCTGTACAGCTCTAGTGGTCTAATCCATATGTCGCCGAAGAAGGCGACGAGCAAGACGCCAAATAAGGTTTCGGACTTCTTCACGACCTCAGAAAAATGTTTAACGTTACGAGGAGACGCGGGTTCTGCAGCAATGGCCCTTACGAAGGCAGATCTACTAAACATGTTTAAAGATTTTAAATCTGAATTACGCAGCGACATTAGCCAAGACATCAAATCCTCCATAGACCAATTGTGGACAGACTTGACGGAACGCTTGTCCTCCCTGCAACAAGATGTGGACTCTGTGGGCACTAGAGTACTAGACCTTGAGACACAACATCAGGAACAAATACAAGGGGGGCGTGGCTATGCACGCAACGAGGTCGGACGTCTTTGGGTAGAGCTCTTTGGGTAGAGCTCCCCTTCCCCGGGAAAATTATCCGCTTTTACTGACCACAGCCGGTCAATAACTTGGCATTCACGACACGGACCTCTCGGTCACCACGCCGCCGAGTTTTGAGCTGCTGAGAGACCTCTGCCCGCACCGGGATTTCCTGACCAAAGTCAGCCGCGCACCTGGAGACCGTGCCGGCGACAAGATCTACGCGAGCCCGAGGCCTGTGGTGGTGAGCAGGGCCAAGAAGCGGGGCCTGGTATGTGAAGCGGAGGTGGCGGGTTTGGAGCACGGCGCCCTGACCCCATAGCAGTGCCATCTAGCGACGGTCACACCCGCGCAGGTGTGTGAATTACCCCCTGGCTGCCTCTCGACTGAGACCTGTGTGGAACACCGAGAGAGGACCATCAGTAAGTGGGGCCCACCCGGAATCACGAGCATCGGGAATAACGGTGACGCTGGTGACACGGTGAAGAGAAAGCCGGAAGGATAAAGCACACGAGCCAAGAGTCGAGCACACAAAGCAGGGAATACATCGCAGTTGCTTGAACACCCCACATGGTGGGAAGGGGCTGTAGCTGAAGCCGGGGGCGGCCACTGAACTAGGCCTCAAAAAACACTGGACACACACTATTGATGGTCTGTACCCTGCCACGGCCGAGCCTTGCTTAGGGAATAAACCGAAATAGAGCGCTACGAGCAGCAGAGGAGCGGAGATACCGGTAAGCGCACTTCCGCATGGGACAGGGGAGCGGGCCGTTGAGAGTAGACGCGTGACGCGGTGTCCACTAGAATTGCGTTGCCCAGGGGCTCGGTGCCAAGGGGCTTGGAGACATACCGAGCATACAAGGCTGGGACATGTGAAATGGACAGGGGTGACCCGCCTGGCAACCTATGGTCATAGTAGCCTTGCCCCTACCCGCCAGATACTGCCTGGCTGCCCCTGAACAGTACCGGGAAGTCGCGACCACAGACCGGAGTGCTACACATCTTCCTGCCTGCCACCTGCACGCGAGCGCCCCATTGTCCACGCATTCTAGGATTACGACTGGTGTTACACAGGCTGCTGGACACTGTGCTTACGGACGAAAACTGCGCGCCTTCAGTGCTGCTCAAGTCTGGGGGTACTAGGGCACGAACTGGCTCCGGAGGAGTGCAATTACGGGGTAAGATGGATAAGTTTGCAAAAAACGCGGATGCTGACCAGATGGCGACTAAACTTGATACCATGCTGGCGGCCATGGAGAGGCTGGAAGAGTCGGTCCAGTTAACGCGCACGTCACTGGAAACCAAGATAGATGGAGTTGCAATCGACCTCACTCATCTGCGGGCTGACCACAAGAAACTGCCTGAGTGAACCACGACCCTAGAGAGTGCTATGTTGGAGCTTGAACCCCGGGTCACCCAGACGGATAAACAGATGAGACCTCCACAATAGAGTTGAGTTTCTAGAGGATCGTGCAGAGAATGCGTAAGGACGGGCGCGACGAAACAACGTACGAATAGTGGGCGTACCGGAACGATGGGAAGGGAAAGATCACACAACACACATGAAAGACTGGTTAAGAACTCTCCTGCCTGAAGGAACACTGTCATCTCACTTCGTGGTGGAACGGGCGCACCGTGTACCGACGAGACCGCTCCCAACGGGATCTAATCCTCGACCGCTTCTCCTCCGCATCTTGAATTACCGAGACTCCATCTTGAGGGAAACACGTAAGCTTCAGGGCATCCAGGTAGACAACGCCAAAATTATGTTCTTTCCTGACTATACAGTTCAGGTGCAACGTCAAAGACATTCCTTCCTTGCAGTGAAGCAGCGCCTACGCCAACTTAATCTCAAGTATTCCCTTTTGTTCCCCGATAAGCTCCGAGTAGTGGCACACGACAAGACACACTTTTTCGCGAGCCCAGAGGAAGTAGAAGCGTGGTTGGACAGCGGGACGGACACGGCTCCCCGACAGCACATGGACGCCTCCGGCATGCGACGGCACCGGGGTCCGCGAAAGAGACGCAGGAACAGGTCGTCGCTGGTCTCGAGCGACCGACCACAGGTGGGCACGCTGGACCACCTGAAGATATAATGCACCAGGAACAACAAGATGACCTTCGTATAGTAGCGGAACTCAGCCACTCACCGACCCCAGAATTGATCCCAAACACTAGCCCCCGGGCCTTGCCCAGCGATGACGAGGCAATCTATGGGCTGCCGGATTCCCAGTTCTCCTCCAAACAGATGTCACGCCACAAACGGCAGACCTGCTCCATTGATAGGCTAGGGTGAGTCTTCCTCCCCTTCCCCCGTGTTCCTACCCTGGGTGCCTGGGTGGCGAGCTGGGGACACCTGACAATATTGGACTCCTGCTGGCCGTTGGTGCGAGCCCAGCATGAAGCGTGGCCGCCTTGGAGATGCTTGGCTGCCCGTCAAGAGACACAGTGAGTACTGCCATTTAGTTGTATGACAAATGGCGAGAGAATGGGCAGATAAGGACCAGCGGATGCTCCGACCGGCTGGGCCCGGGCCACTATCACTCTGACCGGATGGGACTACCGAGACTATATTGCCTTTCATGGCGGCTGCTAAACTGGGTGTGAGGCACATGATAGCCGATATACTGTACCTATTACTATATGACATGTTTCTGCACCGGCTGTGCTTGATTTTTGTTCCCTGGGAGGGAGGATATTCGATATCTTTTACCCATTTGTCATGACAACCCAACTTTGCTTGGCACACAGCGACCCCCCCCTGGATCTGAATGTTAACTATATCGATAAAGAGTTTGGACGACTGCACGTTTTGCAGCCGACCTTTTGGTATTATTCCCGAGAACTGTTATTTAGGACTTTTTGTATTGTTTGGATCGTTTTTTCTTTTTTTATTGTATCTTTATATTTACATTGCAGGTAATCATGGCTGTGTCTTTTGTGAACAACTGTGGGGGCATCTGGGTGACAGCGCTCATGCGGATTGTGTGGAGGCCTTGGCAGGGCGGGGGAAGGGACTTACCTGAAATAGTACAATGGCAACAATAAAGCTCTGTACATGGAACGTACGCGGCATGCACACGCCTTCACACAGATATCAGATTTATTCATATTTAAAACGACATCGTGTTCAAGTTGCACTCCTACAGGAGACTCACCTGAATGACACGGAGACACGCACGTTACACCGTAGATGATGAGGGCAGCTCTATGCCACGGGTTATTCCTCCTATGCCCGTGGGGCGTTGATATGGGTGAGGCCAGGGACCCCCTTTGAAGTAGAACACTCCCACATTGACAAAGAGGGCAGACTTGTGGTAGTGAAGGGAAGACTAGACGGGCGCTCTGTAGTACTGACATCGATATACGCCCCTAATGTAGATCAACATGGGTTCTTTGCACAACTCTCTACTGTCTTATCCCCTTGGCATGGGGTCCCCTGGATATTGGGTGGAGATTATAATTGCATCATGGATGCCGCGCTAGATCGCTCCTTTCCGCCCCTGCCAGGCGCACCTATGCTGGGAACCATGAAAGCCCTTAAATCCTGGGCCTTGCAGTGGGATTTGCATGATGCATGGCGATATCGTAAACCTGATGTCAGGATGTATTCATACTACTCGGGCGCACAAGGCTTGCACGTGCGCTTGGACAGATATATGCTGTCCAGCGACTTACTCCCTCATCTAACTGATGCCTATTACATGGGCCGTACACACTCAGATCATAACCAGGGGTGTGGAATTTATTAAAATATCTACTTGTCCATAGGACAGGTAGCTTCCTAAATCTACTTGTCCTGTACAAAATCCACTTGTCCCTTTGGTGCCATCATGTAGCGCCATCATGTAGCGCACCATCAAAAATTGGCAGCGCTCATTATATAAGAGCTCGGATAATAGCTTCTCTGGTTATGTCAGCCTCATAGTATAGAAGGATTTGAATACTAGTGATTTCCTTATTTTGCCTCTGTTCTGCAGATCTACCCATTCATCCTTTCATTCACCCACTGATATCTAGCATTTCACCTTTACATTGGCTTCCATGCATTCTTTCATCAGCCTTTCGCCATTCTGTTTGTCAATTCATCCATCCGCACATCCATATCCAAATCTACCCATCCAACCCCAAACATATCCATCCACTTTCACCCATCCATCCACCCTTTCACTCATCCCTCCATCCAGCCATCCTTTTGCTCTTCCATCTTTCACCCTTCCATCCTCCTTTCCACGCCTTTCCATCAACCCTTTCACTCATCCCTCCATCCATCCTTTTGCTCTTCCGTCTTTCACTCCATTCATCCTCCTTTTCACTCATATTCATCCTCATTTTCACTCATATCCATCCTCCCTTTCACTCCTCCCTCCATCCACCGTTTCAGTCAACTATCCACCCATCAATCTATCCATCTTTGCACCCATCAATCTATCCATCTTTGCACCCATCAATCTATCCATCCTTCCACCCATCTATCTATCCATCCACCCATCTATCTATCCATCCATCTACCCAACCATCCACTCCATCAGCCATCCACCCATCCATCAGCCATTCATCCACTCTCTCTCATGCATCAATCCAACCTTTTATTCAACCATCCATCCTTTCACTCATCCATCCACTTTCACCCCATCTTTTCACTCACTATTTCACTCATCCATCAATTTGTTTACTCATACATCCTTGCATCCATCCTTTCACTCATCCATCCACTTTCACCCCATCCATCAATTCATTCACCCTTGCACTCATCCATCCATCCATTCTTTCACTCATCCATTCTTACATACATCCTTTCACTCATTCATCCATGTATATATCCATCCACCATTTCAGGTTAATTATGAACCTTTGTTTGGACCTGCAGAAAGAAGAGGCCCATTAAGAACTCCACAGCTGCTGTAGATGCTACAGCGGCGTGTTAAGATGCCCCTGGTGCACGCACAAAGTGAGACGAGAGGCCCAGTGCAAGGAGAGAAATGAAGGTGCGCCTGAGGATTGCATCAATTCCACATGGGCAAATTTATTAACTTTAATGTAAGCCCTGGATGCGGTAAAATATGAGAGGCCAAGGGGAGCAGGTCAGGGTAGTCAGAGGGGGCAGCAGAGGGGGGTGGGGTGGGGTTAGCAAGTACAGGCACTGAGTGAAACGTACAGGCAAAGCAAAGTGTAAAGGAGGGTTGTGCAGGGGCTGCACGAGAAGGGAAAGCATGCGCTTTATCTTAGGACCCCGGAGGCGAGGGTGAGGAGGGATCTTGGGGCTGATTTGAGGCCCAAGGGTGAAGCACAGAATAAAAGGCAGGGGGTCACAAGGTTAAAGTTAGAGCAGGAGCCATGAGGCCCTTAAGGCAGCCTCTTACATTCCAGTGATGTCTGTGTTCTGGAGCTGCATCTCGAAGAAAATGAAAGGACCAGGGGAGGGCCTGAAAGCCACACAAGAGCCTCGGGGAGAAAGCAAAAGACTGTTTACTTGTCCTTTGGACAAGTTAGAAATTAAAACCTCTTGCCCTTGTCAGAAATCTAGATGTCTCGGGCGTCGGGAGATAGGAATTCCCCACCCCTGATAACCCACATGTACTAGAACTCACGTGGGCACAGCCACGTCCCCCTATTCCCAACTGGAGATTACAACCAGACTTACTCCTTGACGCCCCTTTTCGTGATTCCCTATTTGCGCGAATAGCACACTACTTTGAGGAAAACACAGGCACGGCATCTACCCCCCAAATAGAATGGGACGCTTTCAAGGTCGTGATCAGGGGACACTGCCTAGGCACACAAGTTAACCTACGGAGGCAACTAGAGGAAGACCCAACACGGGTTGAGGAAGAACTCATGCAGAAAGAACAGATGGCGAATGAGGGTGATGAGGAGAGTGTGTTAGAGGCTCATGCGGAACATGGGCGGTTGCTGGACGGGTTGCGCTGCCTTAACTACACGGCACACTCGGCACGCACTCACCACAGGGGGGATAAACCCTGCAAGTTATTGGCCTAGCTGATTAGTCGAGAGGACCGTGCGACGCCAGTAACAGCGAAACAAACCAGTCATGATGACGTACTATAAACGCAGGGTGAGATACACGAGGCTTTCGTTACTCACTACAGTGCACTATATTGCTCCCAACTGCAAGCTCCCCTTCCTGACATTACTGACTACCTCACGGACATACCCCTACCGTCATTGGGAGATGCCCTGCGCTCTCCAATGGCATGTCCCCAGGATCGGATGGCTTGCCAGCGGAGTTCTTTAAGGCCTATTCGGATCAACTGATTCCAGGGCTGATATGGGTGTATGAGACGGCTATAGAGGATTCCTCCCTCCCCCCTACGCTTAATGAGGCCAGCCTTATCTCCCTCCTGAAACCAGGCAGAGATAGCAAGCAACTGGGTTCATATAGACCGATAGCTCTCTTAAATACTGACTATAAGATATTTGCGTCTACTTTGGCACAGAGGCTGGCTACCTTAATACCCACACTGGTGCACGCCGACCAGAATGGTTTTGTGCCCACACGGAGCACTTCGCACAATATCCGTCGACCTGTTAAGAATCCAAGAATATGCTGTGCAGCAATGGCCAAGGTCGGGATGCTTAGTACTTGACCTAGAAAAAGCCTTTGATTCAGTAGAGTGGCCTTATTTTGGTGCTGTGTTGCGGAAATATAAGCTCGGAGATGACTATATAGATATGGTCAACTTGCTATACCAGACACCCACAGTGCGGGTTCGCACCGGTGGACTACTGTCCGACGCAATCAGCGTCCGGAGGGGTACTAGACAGGGTTGTCCCCTGTCACCATTACTTTTCTCATTGGCAATGGAGCTGCTTGCAGAACTATTAAGAGAACAGGGTGCGGATTGGGGGATCCCCTTAGTGGATGGAATCCATGCAGTCTCCTTATACGCAGACAATCTGCTTTTATATGTCAGGGATCTAACCTACGTGCTGCAGACGCTATCGGATGCCTTCCGCACCTTTGCAGCCCTCTCGGGGCTCAGGGTCAACTGGGGCAAGTCCGGGGTGTACTCCTTCAGCCCAGATATGCAGGAATGCGAGGTGCGAATTGATGGAGTACAGCTAACCTGGTACCCTACCACGTTCCGATACCTGGGTGTCCACGTTTACAGATCCCACGTGGACATATTAGAGGGCAATCTTGTCAGGGCTATTTCCTCACAAGCACAAATGACCTTTTGGAAAACGCTCCCCCTCAATGTACCCAGTCGAGTAACCCAGACGAAAATGATAGTATTACTAAGGCTACTATATTATTACGGTGTATGTCCCGACCTGCATTTTTCGAGAACTAGAAACCATGGTCAGAGCTCTCATTTGGAACACCGGCAGGCCCCGAGTGGCGCTGACGAAGCTTTATGCACCGGTGGCCGCTGGGGGACTAGCGGTCCCCAATCAGGAACTCTATTACTTAGCGGCACAGCTACAATGGGTGGCTGGATGGTTGAGTGGGAAGTATTTGAATGACACGACCTCTGACACCTTAACTCTGACCCATACTCAGATTCATACACTGTTTCATCCCCTAACCAAGACACCTTGCCCGACACAAATACACTTAGCAGTGGCCCGCAAGTGCTACATACGTGGCTTGAGACTCCCACGAAAAGCAACGCCCTATGCCCCGGCCCTCCCATTGTTGGGCACTCCCAGAGAGGGAGGGATTGTAACGGTGACCACACTAGAAAGGTATACACAAGCCGGGGTGGACACGATGGCTGAGCTGTACACAGATGGCGCTCTGCTCCCATTTGACAGGCTGGCTGCGGACACTGACTTACCTGTAGAGCAATTTCTGCTACATGCATCTCTAATACGCACGTACACGAAGGCCTGGGGCGACATATCCGAGGAATTGCCAACACATTTCCTGGTGCAATATTTGCACGTCATGGGGAATGGATCCCAAGTGATTCACTGGTTAGCACAGGCACTATTGTTACACACACTCTGCACCCTCCAACCACTGAGAGACAAATGGGCAGCGGACAGGGGAAGGGACTGGACAGATAAGGAATGGACGAGGATACTGGAAGTGCCCGCCAATATCCAGCGAAACTCATGCTTCAAGACCATCCAATTCTACATATTACACCGAGCATATTTGTCACCAGACAAAATTAACCAGTATTTCGCAATCGATACGTCCACGTGCCCACGTTGCTCTCTGGCGGATGCGAATATCCTTCATATGCTCTGGACCTGCCCCAGGATACTGACATATTGGCACACCGTTACACGCTATTGACAAAAGTGGTAGGGGTAGAACTACCGCACATATGGGAGGCATGCTTGCTTGGATTATATAAAAGAACGAAACATAACCAGAGTCCCTGCTAGATTTTGGGATCTGGGACTCGTCACAGCCAAGAGACTTCTCACCAAACATTGGAAAAACAGGGACCCACCACACGTCAGGCATTGGTGCGCATCCTTCAATACCTGGGCGGTTGCGGAAAGTGCCGCCCTTCACAGGGAGGAAACTGCGGGACTGAGAGCTTTCCCAATAGCGCAGCTCTGGGATGACACGTTGAAATCCTTCCAATAGACGTGTCTTGCCCAGGGAGTCACCTAGGCGCCCACCTCACTGAGCACGACCTGGATGACGAACGGGAGGGAGAGCAGCGCAAATAGAGGAGGGGATCTGGTCCCAGACTACGAAACACATGTTATGCCTGCATTACGAGATGCTGCTATCATACCACCGACAGATAGCTCCAACCCATCCTCTGCGCGCAGGGCCCAATACACATAATCTATGCCAAAGTTTAGATGTTGTGCATGTCACCGCTCCCCCGCCGTTATTCCCACACTTGGGATCAGCACAATACACTAGTAGGTACGCATGACTGGATTGCCTGCTTGTTCACCCTTTTGACTTTTCTTTGGCTTATAATTTTATTTATTTTTTCTTTCTCTTCTTTCTTTTATATCGACCTCTTTCATTTACCGTATTTATGCATATTTTTTCTCCCCCCAGTTGATCAAGTTAGTGGTGTTCTGGCGAGTTTATTAACGGACACGATGGTTAAATTGTTTGGAATACACTCTGTTGAATGTACTCCTCTTGTTCTCTGATTGCGTCGCAATACCTACACCTAAATTTAAGGGATTACCCTAAATGACAAGTCTCCTAGACATGATTAGAAGAGGGCTGGAATGCTACACACGCACGAGGCTGTGTCATTGAATGACACACTCATATGTTATAAGCCACACTTATGGCCGATTCAGATGACAGCTTACTCTTTAACACTCCACTGGACATACAACTGCTACACCCGATGGGCCCATGTTTTGGGAAATATACCACTAGCTCAGTTCCTCGACACCTTCCATCCCGTCGAGGACCCACAGCTCTATGGAGATGGGAAACATTCTCAGATACGCAGTATTATATGGAACTGATTTCTTATTTCTTTTATCCTTTCCAAATTGATGGTCACGACATGAAAGCAATGTCCTGTAAAACATTATTGATGTTTATATCTACTACTGTAAACTGAAAGGATGACTTATTATATTTCCTCGATATTTTGCCTTGTATTGTGGCCATGCACTGAAAACTAAAAAAAAGATATTCAAACAAAAAAATCAGGAACAAGAACAACTCTCCACTGAACTGCCGGACGATGTACATGCACTCAAGGACCAGCTGCACTAGGCACATCTCAAGGCAGAGGACTTTGAAAACAGAGCGCGGAGGGAGAACATTAGTCAGGGACGTGGAGGAGGGAGCGGAGGGGCCTGATTTGGGGGCCTTCCTGGTGGGCCTCTAAGCGGATGTGCTGGGCTCGCTGACCCTTAAAATAAAATTGGACAAAGTTCACAGAGTGGGAAGTGTACAGCATGGTGAGAAGAAAAGACCCTGCAACATCTTGGCAAATTCCACTCCTACAAAGTTAAAGAAGCAGTACTCCAGGCGGCCAGGACAAAAGACTCCATCTCCTTTCAGGGTCACTCTTGCACCATCTACCAGGATGTAGCACCGTCTACTTTGACACGGAGACAACTGCTCAGACCCGTCACCACTAAGCTGCGAGACGACAACATCAGATACAGGTGGACCTACCCGTTTGGACTCAATTTGAATTTCAGAACAAGCGACGTCACATTACTGACTTGAAAGAAGGGGATCTTCCTGGCCTCCCCCTCCGAGGAAGACGGCCCCACCCAAGGTAAAAATGGAGAATCTACCCGCGGACCAACATCCACTTCCACCTGGTCTGTAGGAACAGGCAGGGGGCGCCGATGAACTCTTACTGACTGCATCATGAGACTGTGCCTCACAGTCTTCCGAATAAATACTATAGAAGCCAACGTCTTCGGACGCATCCAGTGATAACAGACAATAGCCGGCTTCTACCCGCAATACCTCACTTCCGGACCCCCTGCCGCCACTGTATCTGGGGCCCCGGCCACCTGTTCAAGATGTGGGGAAGACATTGACTTCGAAGGCTCTATACGTAAGATCAGTGCTGTTGCCTTTATTCTATAGTAATGATTCAGAAAAGGGGGTGGTGATGAACAGAGTGTCTGAATTAAGCAGACCACTCTTACCCAGTCCAAAGATCAGGGCTTGATCCATCACCGTTATTTAGCTCACTGCCCCATCCCAGCTCAGAACCTGGCTATATGCAAATTAGTCTGTCCCTGGCCCAGTGCATCATGGGAACAGGGCAGACCAAACTACCAAGCCAATTCTTCACCAGAAAGGAGACAAGCTACCGGGGACCGGTTTCTGGCATTTCAGCCTCGTCGGCCCGGCTTGCTTGAATCCTGATGGAGCAGTGAGCAAGGGAGTCCCTTGCTCATTGCACCATCAGGATTCAAGCAAGCCGGGCCGACGACACCTGAAATGGCAGAAACAGGTCCCCGGAAGCTTGTTTCCTTCCCAGTATAAGAATTGGCTTGGTAGTTTGGTTTGCCCTGTTCCCATCATGCACTGGGACAGGAACAGACTAATTTGCATATAGCCAAGTTCTGAGCTGGGATGGTGCAGTGAGCTAAAAAACGGTGATGGATCAAGCCCTGATCTTTGGACTGGGTAAGAGTGGTCTGCTTAATTCAGGCACTCTGTTCATCACCACCCCCTTTTCTGAATCATTTTATTCTATAGTAAGGCGAGTTTTGAGACTGATACCATAACTACCTTTGGATATCTACTGTTATCTGGGGTACTGCTATATGTTTTATTCTCCATTGCAGATAACCTACCGGTGTCATTGTACTAGGCATGGATCTATATTATGGTGTGCTCCTCAGCCGCACAAATATGTTTTCATATGAGACTTCTACCATGACTGGCGTGGACGGGGTCCTTGGATCTGTTGTCCCCCCTGATCCTTGAAGGGTCGTTTTAGCCCCGCAAGGGGACCTAGTAGTGGTTTTTGTATTGCACATTTATTCATGTTTGTTTTCATCTTTTTGGGTGTTAGGGGGAGGGGCCAGGAGGGACGTGGTGGCGGCTTTTAAACACTTGACTTTGAGGGGTTCTCTGATCTTTGTAAATGCACAGGTGGCGGAAAATGGCACTGCACACCACTTTTGGGACAGGCTAAGATCAGGGATATGATGGGGCTGCTGGAGCTCTTGGAGAGGGGTAGTTTCTCCCTAAAACATAATGCCGATCACTATTGGAACTTGGAACGTTAATGGTCTTAATTCCCCCCCAAAAGCTCCAAAAAGTGTGGAAGTACATTATCGACCATCTTGACATAGTAGCCTTGCAAGAGACGCACTTAGCCAGGGCCGAGGACACACGCCTTAGACACAAACACTTTCTACTAATTTATAGGTCCTCCGCTCACACGAAACACAGAGGAGTAGCAATCATGTTCTGTTCTTCCATACAATTCCAACTATTGGGAGTTCATAGTAATAAGGATGGCCGCTGGGTTATGGTCAAGGGGTGCTTGAGAGGGAAAATATGCACTTTCATAGCAGTATATGCCCCCAACACTGGACAGATGGTTTTCTTACCCACATTACTGGGAAAACTAACGGACTTTGTGGAGGGCCCACTAATCCTCATGGGTGACTTCAATCTGACATGGCAGAAAGAGCTGGACAGTACACACTCACAACGCTCGGACATAGGCTCCTTTTTCACGGACACACAAAACCGCGCATGCATGACATGGGCCTACTAGACCCTTGGCGCACTCTCTATCCACAGACCAGAGACTACACGTTCTATTCACATGTCCATCGTACACATTCTCGGCTGGATTACATTTTTATTAGCCAGTCCATGCACAGTGCCCTACAAGAGGCTAAGATATTCCCCCTTTCAGTATCAGATCATAGCTTATTTTCTATCTGTCTCACTTGGTTTGGGTACACCTCGACTACTCCCAGGTGGTACTTCCCGTCGTTGCTTGCTCGGGACAAGGAATCCTTTTCCCAAAGAAAATAAACCATTACTGAATTCTTTGCTATCAATAAGCCGGAGGACACGTCTGAGTTTACCACCTGGGACACGTTCAAGGCTGTCTTCAGAGGGAAATGCATTGCCCTTAATGCAGCACTAAATATGCAGCGCACTAGAGAGCGGGAGCAACTGGAGACGGAGCTGTCTTCTCTTGAACACACTCATGAACTGAATCCCACAAGGCAAACCCTACGCAACCTAACAGCGCTCCGCGGTAAACTCTGGGCTATTTATAATAATAGGGCGGAGTTCACACTTCTTAAACTACGGCATTTATCATATACCCAGGGCAATAAAGTTGGTAAACACCTTGCCAGGCAGCTAAAAGATAAATGAGAGAGAGAGTACATAGGTGGCCTTCAGGGGCCCTCTGGGGAAGTTGCACATAAAGAGGAGGACAACGCGGAGATATTTGGTTCCTTTTACAAGAACCTATACTCTGGGGAGGCCCTAGATTCGATTACCCAAACAGACTATCTCCAGACATTGCCCCTGCCCCCAGGTGTCTGCTGAATGGAACAAATTACTTTATGCTCCTATTACCATAGACTATGTCAACGCTGCTATTAAGTCCTTAAAGCCCCTGGACCGGATGGATATACCGCCCTCTTCTATAAGACATTTGCTCCAGACATCAGCTCGCACCATACGAGACTTTTTAACAAGATGGCAGAGGAGGGCGAGACCTCTGGCACCATGTCCGAGGCCATGATCTCTGTGATACCCAAACAAGGGAAGGACCCTCATTGCTGCGCCTCTTATAGGCCTATTGCCTTTATTAAATCTTGACGCAAAACTGTATTCCTCTATTATAGCCAAACGACTAAATGACCTCATGCCTGACCTCATACACCCTGACCAGTCGGGATTTATTAAAGGTCACCAAACACGCAATAACGCCCGTCGAATTATACACCTCATAGAGAAGGCCAACAGATGCCAAATCCCTGCGGTTTTAGTAGGATTGGACGCTGAGAAAGCCTTCGACAGGGTTGAATGGATATTTCTATTCCACACACTTACGGTATTCGGATTTTCGCCCAAATTTCTTAATATGATTAGAGCTAATTATCTCCACCCCCGCTCTAAAGTAGTGGTCAACTGGGTACAATCATCCTCCTTTACCCACTCTAGAGGCACTAGACAGGGGTGTCCCCTCTCACCCTTACTCTTTGCTCTTAGTAGTGAGCTGTTTGCGCTGGCGCTTAGGTCTAATCCTGGAATCCAGGGGTTGCCATTCACGGGGGAGTCACATAAAATTTCCCTATTTTCAGACGATGTTCTCTTGTCCCTCTCTGAACCTGCCAGGTCCCTCCCACACTTGCAGTCTGAACACGCTTTGAAGTAGTAGCAGGCTTTAAAATACATTTGGACAAATCGTATATTCTCAACCTCACTCTCTCGCAAGTGGAAGTCTATAGGCTCCAGTCTCTTACACCGCTGTCGTGGGCTACTTCCTCTATTCAATATTTGGGAGTCCGGCTAACACCCAAAATAGAGGAGCTGTATGCTGCCAATTTCCCCCCATCCTTACTCTAATCCAAAATGAACTCACGAAGTGGAAGCCTTTCTTCCTGTCATGGTTAGGCCGAATACATGCCGTGAAAATGACACTTCTTCCTAAGCTCATTATTTTATTTAAGGCCTTGCCCATAGAACTAGAGGGAGATTTCTTTCGACGAGTGAAAGCTATGATCCTACGCTTTATTTGGCAGAGGGGGGCACGCTCGCTTCTTCTCCATACTGCAACGCTCTTGCAAGGAAGGGGGAGTTGGGCTCCCAGACATTCACTTATACTACAAAGCGGCACAATTGAGAGTCTTGGTTGAATGGTAGAAGCAGGAATCCGATAAACATTGGTTACATATGGATCGCAGTGTGATGGGAAGGACCATATGGGATTTGGTTTGGCGCCCCAAAAAAGACAGGCCCAAGGATACGTACATCAGCACTCCCACACGCACCACCTTAAGAGTATGGGATTCAGTAGCAGGTGATGACAGGTGGACTTCGTTCCCCTCTCCATTTACACCACTCCACTTTGACCCGGCATTCCTCCCCCGGCCTTACATGAGGGGCCCTTTGAAGCCTGGAGGGAGGGAGGGAGGATGCCTTCCCTTGACACATCTGTTTCATAATTTTGATCCTTTCACTTTTGATAATTGCAAACAGGACTATGAAATAGGGAACACAGAAAGGTACCACTATGCCCAGTTGATGCACTGGGCCCTTACACCTCAGGTGCGAGAGGCAGCCACTCGTCCTCTCACAAAATTTGAGGCCTTCCTTACCAAGACTACTTCTATGAATGTTTTTTTTTTGTTCATTTATAACTTCCTGCTGAACACCACACTCTCCCCACGCCCACGGTATATGAGCACTCCCACGGTATATGTCCATGTGGGTGGATATACTACAGCGTGCTATTTCTGATGACGAATGGACACATTTATGGTCCGACATCATAAGATTCAATCATTCCACAGAGCTCCGTGAAGCCCTCCTGAAGACTATGATGGACTGGTACCTACATGCGTCTAAGCTTAGGCAGATCTCCCCCAATACCTCCGATAGATGCTGGAGAGGGTGCGGACTACTTGGGGACTTTCAACATATATGGTGGGATTGCCCAACAATCCGCCCTTTCTGGGAAGAAATTCTGACACATATAAAGGACATGTTGGGATATCCCATCCCCTCTACCATGGCGGGTGTCTTTTTGGGACTTTGTGACTCCTCCCTAGAACATCAGACCCGAGCTGACAAAACGATTATGTGGCTTTGTATAGGAGCAGCTAAGATCACCCTGCAGCCGCTTGGAAGACAAAAGAAGCGCCAGCTATCTCCCTTTGGCACTCTCGTCTATGGAAATTGATCAGCCTGGAACGCATGTCAGACATTTTCAGGGATAATTATAAGAACTTCGAATTCAAGTGGGGCCCCTTAGTTGCCATTCTTTCACGGGGACTTCCATCGGCTGTCTGTCCTTCCACCATTAGAGCCCTTCATCGTTTTCAATTTTGAGTTGAGCTCTAGTGTCATAAGATATCTCATGTTGCCGCCACCATGGTAGGGTTGGGGGGTGGGAAAGGGGGGGTATTTCATTTTTTATTTACGTAATCTCCTGTTTGGGAAATGTTTATATATGGTTTTTGTTCACTTCATGTAGCACCTTCCGGCTGTAGGGCGTTTGAAAGTTACTATCGCAGAAAGAAGATGAAACGCATGTAGGACTGTTTGCTATTACTGTATGGTTGAACGAATCCACTCCAAGCTCCGTTATCATCAGAAACTGTATCCTACATTTAAGCCACTCATTGAGAAAAGAGGTAAATTTATACTGGGCAACGCACCTTGTTAAGCAATTATAATCCTGTTGAATTATGCTACTCCTCTGCGAGGGATGCTATGATGGTATTGTTTCAGGTTGTACACTGAAAAATGTTATAAAAATACCTTTGGAAAACAATAAATAAAATAACAGCCAACTTTGTATGTACAGTTGCCAATATAACACTAAACATTGTTCAGTTTTCAGGTAGGGAACGTAATCTAATAACCTACGACCAGCTCAAGAATTTAGCAATTGCAATAGCAATACACAGTGATGTCTGTGCGCAGTATACTTAGTGAATCAGCACACCTTCTAGTGTCCAGTGACCTACAAATGGGCTTAAGCCACATGCTATGGGGCCGGCATATGCTGAACAAACAAACAACAGATGTGCCAGTGTCTCCAGATAGTCCAGACACAGGGGGCACTTGCTGTTGCCAGTTGAGACCCATTTTAATGTATAAAATCTTATTTGCAGTGTACCCACCATGAATTGGAAGTACATCTTCCGGTCTTCCGGTTTGGTTATTAAATCCCAATACTGCTCTTGATTTGGCCGGAATTTAACTTCCAAAAAACCTCCTGTTAAAGATGATGTGTCACTGTTTCTGTGAATATTAGAGAACACTGATTCCCAGTATTTTTCTTTCAAGAACTACTTTGGAGGGAATGATACATTCGTAGGATTATCCCACAAGATAGCCATGCCGATACTGACTAGGGATGCTCTAACCTCCCGTAACCATCTAATTTTGTGATAATCTGCCTTAATTAGATCATTGAAGCCGCGGCGTAGGATGCCAGTTCTGGCGTGCACCAAATTCTTCGCCAGTATAATATTGGACTTAATCTGGCAATAGCAGTGCTTTTCTGCCTAACTCATATAGCATTTGCGGGTGACTGGTAATCCTACGTAAAAACCTGTTTTCTGTAACGGCTCACTAGGAAAGGTTCTCATACCCCCAGAGCTCTTCCCCATATAGGACAGAGCTCACAACTTTCATAACTTAAATCTGGAGCACCGGGATAACTGGCTTTGTGAGGGAGGTATTAAACTCTGTGTGTAGGGCCCCTGATAGTTGCCGATGTTTTATTGTGGCTGTATCAAGTTGGCGATTTATCCTCCTGTCGTTTTGGAAGATAACCCCCAGATAGGTAAAAACCCTAACTTGCTCCAGGGGACGGTTGTTCTCGCGTATGCCAGCTGTAAATGTTTTGTGCTGGTTAAAGGTCAATCATTTTGATTTGGATACGTTAATTTCCAGGTCCCGAAGATGGCAGAACTCCTCAAAAAGTAACAGAGCACGCTGGAGACCGCTTGGGGTTTTTGAGATAATTAGCGTGTCATCTGCGAACATTAAATAATGTGCTCCCGCCTCTTACCTGCTCCTCCCTCCAACATCTCTCATATGGAGGCCGCGAAGCTGGCGCGCAGCGGGGCCTAATGCAAGCCCGTCTGTGCCCGGCCGCACCTGGACCACGCCCAGCCCCAGAACCCCTGGCCCCCACAAATGCCACGAAGCCCTCATCTGCTACAACTCTAGCACACTCCACGCCGGACGATCACGCACCTGCTACCTGGCCGGCCCGAAGCGCACCCAAGGACCCTTCCCCTGCTGGAACTGCAGCTTCACCAGCATCCGGCCCGCCAACCCACCTACCGAAGAACCCAACTACCTCAGATGCATCCTGCTCCATACCCGCTCCGCCTGCACACACGCCGTCGAACTCTGGGACCTACTCGCCACCAACGCCCCAGATATTGCCTTCCTGAAGGAGACCCGGCTGAACCCCTCCTCGGCACCCAACATCGCCAAAGCCATCCCAGAAGGCTCAAAGATCACCCGCAAGGACCGCACCAACAGAGTAGGAGGAATTGCCATTGTTCACAGGAACACTCTCAAAATCTCGACATGCACCGACGACACCCTCAGCTGCGCCGAATACCTACACTTCCAGATCCACGCTGACCCCAACACCACCCTCACAGGTACCCTCGTCTACAGACCGCCCCGGACCCCGACCGCAGTTCAGCGACTCCATTGCCGACTTCATCAGCACACACGCCCTCACCTCCACGAACTACATCCTCCTCGGGGACCTGAACTTCCACCTCGAGAACAACAACGACTCCAACTCTTCCACACTGATCGACAACCTCGACAACCTCGGACTGAGACAACTCGTCACAATACCCAACCACTCCACCTGCCACAAGCTTGACACCATCTTCTCAGCAAGCTCCAACGTCGTCTTCCATCAACCACACCACCGAACTCCACTGGTCCGACCACCGCTGCATCCACTTCACCTTCCAGAAACCCACCACGCACCACCACACCCAGCAGATGCCTCACCGCCGCTGGAGCAAAGTCACCGAAGACCAGCTAACTACCACCCTCGCCCAGAGCTCACCCACAGACCCGACCGACGCCGCAGCATGTAACCTCAGACAGTGGATCAACAACTGCGCCAATACCCTCGCTTCACTCAAGAAGCCCTCCAACACCCACACCAGCAAGAAACCCAACTGGTTCACTGAAGACCTCCAGGCCTCCAAGCGAACCTGCTGAAAACTTTAAAAAAAATGGATCTGTGAACGAACACTGGAAAGCTACACAGCCCACAAGAACACCACCTGCAGACACAACCACCTCATCAGATCCGCCAAAAGGACCTCCTTCAAAGACTGTCTAGACATCAACGCACACAACAGCAAAGAGCTCTTCAACATTGTGAAGCAACTCTCCAACCACAGCTCCAACACCGACATCCCACCTTCACAAGACCTGTGTAACTTGCTGGTCACCTTCTTCCGTCGCTCCGCAGGATCTTCAAGTGGATCCCCACCAAAACAAGGACATTCACCCAGGCCCTCGTCAGCAGTAGACTGGACTATGGAAACGCACTCTACGCAGGAGCCTTGGCCAAACTCCTGAAACGGCTCCAACGCATCCAGAATGCCTCCGCACACCTGATACTCGACATCCCTCGCCGCAGCCACATCACACCCCACCTGAGAGACCTGCACTGGCTCCCCATTAACAAGAGGATAACCTTCAAACTCACCAGCGTACCTCAACAGCCGACTCAGCCCCTACACCCCCACCCGCCAGCTCCGCTCCGCAGTCCGCGCCCTCGCCACTGTCCCACGCTTCTGGAGAGTGACCGCCGGCGGCAGATCACTCTCCCAACTCGCCGCCAAGACATGGAACTTCTCCCAACTCGCCCCCAAGACATGGAACTTCCTCCCCATCCACCTGTGGCAGACCGAAGACCTTCTAACCTTCAGGAGACTTCTCAAGACCTGGCTCTTCGAACAGTAGCAGCTCCCCCCCCACCTAGCGCCCTGAGACCCTCACAGGTATGCAGTGCGCTTTATAAATGCTATGATTGATTGATTGATTGATTGATAGATATGTATTCCTACTAAAATAGAGGCATCCATGGGAACAGACAATAAAAACTTGGCAATCCCATTGATTGAGAGTGAGAATAGTGTAGGAGCCATGCCACAGCCTTGAAACACTCCTCTATTAATGGGAAAGGAGGTGGCATTGCCCAGTGAGCCCCACCATATTTGGGCGAAGTTATCCTCGTGCAAACGAGCAAGAAAGATAGCTGCGGGAAACAAGATCGACTTGAGGTTAACAAATGCAGGATACTGAGGTTCTGAAAACCTGGATCCGTGTAATAGTTCTGGACTCGAGAACCAAAAACTTCGTCGGAACATGACGAATTTGGTATCAAAAGACCGAGAATGACGAGTACATCATGTTCATATATTTTCAGCACATTCGAATGACGATTTCACCCCGAAATCGTCATTTGAGTTCTAAACCCTCGGCTTCCATTAATGTGTTGCCCTTTACATAGGCCTTAATCCAGCTGAATTCGATTCCACAAGGACACATACTCCTTAATCGACTTTTCCATGACCTGTACAAGTTGGAACCATTGCCCCAGGCCGAACTCGTTAAGCCAGTTTCCCTCCCAGTGGCCGAGCAAGATAGCATCTTGGCTCAACAAACCATAAAACCATTTCAGCGCGCACACCTGCCATATCTCGCTCGCATCTATCTCCACTCTTTTGCTTCACTTACTTTATGGTGGGGAGGTGCCCGTTTTTATTAGGGGTCCAGTGATATCTGATGAAATGTTGGGCTTTGCCAAATGATTTGTTGTAGGCAGCACGAAGTGAAATATGGACATGTCATCATGACTCTGCTTTTTCTTTGTACTAGAAGTATGTTAACGATTTACTTTACAACCAAGAATGTTTTGCCTGAAGCCTAAAATTGTGTATAAGAAGAGAAGCCTGACTTTGTAAAAGTGTGCAGTCTCCTGAGAATATACCCGTATTGTACTTCTAGGACACTTGTTACCTTGGTTGCAGCCAATAAACTAATCTTTGACTTCACCTAGAAGACTCTGAGTTTCTGTGGTCTGGATCAGGAAGAACCCGAGGTCTCTGGGTGTTGATTCCCTGGCACCGCTGGGTTACCGGTTCTTACCGGTTCTTAAAAACCCAGTACCTCAGTTGGCGCCCAACGTTTGGGGCGATTCCAGTGGTACCAGTCAGCCTGAAGATCGTGAGGAGCTTCGTGTGGAAATTCCGGAGGTCGGCCAACCACCTCATCGACCCCTGCATGTCGACGTGGTCCGAAGGTCTTTGCTGCGAGGTTCCCCGCTTCCCGACGGCTACAAGGACTGCTGCCCTGGCTATCGCCCTGATTTGGACCCTTGAAGTTTGGTAGAGCGAAACACTAAGACGAGTCTTCTGGTGACGTCATCGATATTTCAGTTAAGTTAAAGTGGAGCGTCTCCCAGTCCTTAGTTGGACTTAGTTTTGGGTATCTTTGGGATACAAAGTTTTGTATTGGTACTTGCAAGCACCAAAACCGAAGGACTCGTGTATTCACGAGAAATATCGTAATCGATAATCCTTTGAAGTTTGGAACTAGACTAGAGAGCAAAGATGCCTAGTCTTAGACTTGGGAATTTGTTTTGTCTTGGTAGTAATAATAGGGACTCCCGATTGGAGGACTCATGTCCGGTTCCTCCAGTTGGAACTCCGACTTATGAGCTATATGTAAAACATGGGGTAGGCCCCATCACCTACAACGAAGTATGGATTAAATACACCAGGAAAGATGGTGTTCTAAAATGGCCCCAATATGGTAGCTTTGATTCTGAAATCTTAGACAACCTCGAAGTTAAACTCTTTAAAAAGAAAGCCCGGCCGGCGATGTTTGACTCTTTCCGCTTATGGCGTAAAGAAGCCAAACAAAAAGAAATTAAATTAGCTAAGAAAAATAAGAGAGAAGGGGGACTTTCAGTAATGCAAGCTGCTGTGCAGTTTAAAGATAATGAAGATGAGCAGATGAATGAGCAGTTCCACAGGCAACGTAAAATGGCAATAGATAAGTGTTATCCAGTTTTGCCGTCTCTTCAGAAAGAGGCAGCAAAAGAGCATGAAAAAGACCCATTAATGTCGCATTTACTAAATTCACCACCCCCCTATGCGCAGAATGCCACAGCACCCCCGCAACCTTTAGTTGCGCAAACTACGCCTCCTGCTCCTCCACAGCACCCACCAGCTGTTCTTCAGCTGGCTCCTACTTCTTCGGTGCAGCCTCCTTCAGGCCCACCGACAACCTCTGTTTCACCTGTGTTTTCTACGATTTTGCCTACTGTACTTTTTACATCTCCTAATGCCCCCTCTACGATTTTGCCTAGTGCCCCCTCTATTTCCCCTGATACCTCTTCTGCTATCTCTACCCCTGCCTTATCTCACCCCATTTTTCCATCTGTTTGTCCTTCAGTTTCACCTTCCATTCGGCAGAAAATGGCCAGCACTGTTACTAACCTTCTTTTACCTCTTTTCGGGTCGCTTACTACGACCCCTAACATGGGAAGAAGACAGTTGCGAAGTCAACTACCCGATTATCAAGAGAGAGATTCACTGAATAGTTTAGCACGGAAATGGGTCATGGACACTGTAAAATATGATGTACAGTCTGTCATGGAAGTCTTCCATCAATGGGAAGCAGCGACACAGAGATATGTTTTCGAACAGATGTGTGTTTTCCTTTGCGAGGATTTAGAAGACAATGATCAGGAATGCATCCCACGAGAAATGGGTCGTGTACGGTTTAAGTTCGGAGAGGGTATGATTGTAGGTCCAGATGTGGAGAAAGCAGTTGAAATGTTGTTATCATATCGGAGTAAGGGAAGCAGTTCTGGGTCACCATCTGACTCTAATACATCCAGTAGGAAAAAGGCGCGACAATACCCTATGAGGGAAGTTCCCCCACAATGGAGAGAGGGTGACACGACTGCTGTCCCACCTATTCTGCCACACTTTCAGCGTGTATGGGTACATGTCCCATGGAAGCGAGCTGAAGTTTTAGCACTCAAACAAACATTACCAGATCCGCGTAAAAATCCTGCAGGGTACTATAAAGAGTTGTCACAAACTGCTGGGTCATGTATAATGAATTTAGCCAATATCGATATGTTATTTGGGAATGTTGTTCCACAGCCTTTATGGGGTAAAATGTGTCATATAGATCATGACCAGGAATTAGGTGACACATGGGCTAATATTACTGCTGCAGATGCCCGACAAGTTGGTGGTGCCAAGCCTGAGCCTTTGATAGCAGAACTCCCTGGTAAAATAGTAGATTACATGAAAACGATAATGCCTGCAATACGCGTAAATTGGGATAAGTTGTCTGCATGCAAACAGAAGAAAGAAGAAACAGTCTCAGATTTCTTCACCAGATTTGAAGAAACATTTGTTGACCACAGCGGTCAAGATATGACCACAGAAGGTGGTCAGAGATTATTTGTCGATAAATTCGTGCACAATCTGCTTCCAGAATTGTGTAAAAAATTAAAAGATTCAGAAGTTCTTGGGCAGTCTCATCTTCAGCCCAGATATTGGCTACCGCACAATATTACGAGAATAGGGACAAAGATGAGAAAGATAAAGTGGAAAAGAAAACTAGAGAACTAAAAACAAAGGTTTTGCTACAGCAAGCGAATCCGCCACGTGGTGGTGGTAATCAAAATAATAATGGCCAAAATCACTACCAAAATACTTTTCAGCAGCCTCAACAGTATCAGAGAAACTCGCAAAGATTCGAGAGTACTCAACCCCGTGTACCTGTAGGCCCCAACCAGTGTTTATATTGCAAACAAGAGGGTCATTACAAGTATAATTGTCCTATTCTATTACAACGTGCAAATGGAGTTTCTGGTGTTAGAGGTCGTGGCAGTCAGCAAGCACCTAGAGGTAGAGGGCGCTCAGGACATACGTCCCCTTCCACCGCAAAACTCTATGAACAGGCTTGATCAGCAAAATAACGTATCTGACAGGACAGCTCAATACTACGTTGATGATTATTACACAGAAGATGAGCATTGGGAAGGTAATGATTGCTAGGACAGCCATAGACAAAGAGAGGGAGTTGTTTCAGTTCCAGTAGATCAGAATGGACCTTACGTTGAGGTGATTACATCAGGTGTGTCAGAACCTTTTCTGTTGGATACTGGTGCTACAAAGAGTTCTATTATGCACACCAAACTCCCTGGCGCACCTTTGTCTGGCGGAATGAACGTTTCTGTAGGTTTTTCCGGCGCCCCAGTTAGAAATCCGATTTCTGACCCTTTATCTCTTTCTGTTGGTCCTTGTGAATTCGAAACACCCCTTATTCTGACGACAGGTTGTGGTGAAAATTTGCTAGGATTAGATTTGCTAAAAAGATTGTATGCGACTTTGTACTGTTCTCCTTCAGGAGTACAACTTACTTTAGGTAAGAAAGTGGTTTCTCCCATGTATTTGTCGAGAGATGCACTTCCAGCAGAATTGTCACTTCTCCCAGATATTCTTTGGGCACTGGTCCTAATGATGTAGGCCTTTTAGAAATTCCACCATATGTTGTAACATTGAAGTCCAATGTCAAAATGCCACGAATTCCCCAATACAAAATATCTAATGAGGGTGAAAAGGCTTTGCTAGCGATTGTTTACGAATTGATTGAAAAGGATGTGATTGAGGAAACACGAGGCAATGTTTGCAATAGTCCTGATCTACCTGTTTTAAAACCGACTGACCCTTCTCAGCCACCTGTGTACAGATTCGTGATTGATCTTCGAGAAGTAAATAAGATAGTTGTGCCACAATTCCCAGTTGTCCCTGACATTACCACATTATTGACTATGATTGCAGCTTCTGCTTCGTGGTTTTCGGTGATTGACCTAAAGAATGCTTTCTTCAGCATCCCAATTGCTGAGGAGAGCAGGGATATTTTTTCCTTCAGTTTAGGAGGTCGAAGCTTCCGCTTTAAACGCGCTCCTCAAGGCTACTGTGATAGCCCCTCAATATACAGTCAAGCTCTGAAAACACAGCTTGACACGATTGTTTTGCCTACAGGTGCCACTCTTGTACAGTATGTGGACGATTTGCTCATTGCTGCAGACACTGAGAAAATTTGTAAAAAGGCCACATTGACATTATTGCGTCATCTGTGTGATCTGCATCACAAGGTGTCACTTTCCAAGCTTCAATATTGCCGACAAGAAGTGACCTACTTAGGTCACCTCTTATCGAAGGAGGGAAGGAAACTGACCCCAGAAAGAATTCAGGCAATAGCGAAATAGAGTGTGCCAAGAACACAGAGAGAAGTGCGTGCTTTCTTGGGCATTACATCGTACTGTAGACAGTGGATTCCAAATTTTTCGTTATTGGCCAAACCCTTGGTGGCATTAACGTGTAAAAATACACCCAATCCCATTCCTTGGTCTGAAGAGTGTCAGAAAAGTTTTCTCGAATTACGCACAGCATTATGTTCGGCTCCTGTGTTAGGTACCCCCAACTACAGTAAGCCTTTCACATTGTATGTCCACGAGAAGGAAGGCTGTGCATTGTCTGTGTTGACTCAGTTATTTGGAGGTAGACAGCGGCCATGCGCCTATTTTTCGTCAACTTTGGATCCGGTAGCACAAGCATTGCCAAGTTGTTTAAGGGCCACAGCAGCAGCAGTTGTTTCTATTCGACAGTCTGCTGGTCTAGTAATGAATAATACACTAATCGTGATGGTCCCGCATGCAGTAGACACATTGTTAAATAGGACCAAGACACAGCACTTAACTAGTGCTCGACTGTCCAGTTACGAATTGACGCTGCTAGCGAGCCATGTGCACATAAAAAGGTGCAGTACCTTAAATCTAGCCACGTTGTTACCAATTGCAGAGGAATCAGATGCTTTAGAACAGCACGATTGTTTCCTCACAACAGAGGAAGAGACAAAAGGGAGAGTGGATTTATTTGATACTCCTCTTACTGAATGTGATGGTACGTTATGGGTGGATGGTTCATGCTTTAAGCTCCCAAGTGGGAACGTGACTGCAGCATATGCTGTCACGACTTTGCACACAGTTGTTGAAACTGCACGAATACCACATGGTTCAGCTCAAGCCGCAGAATTAGTTGCACTAACGAGAGCATGTGTGTTGTCTAAAGGAATGAGAGTGACTGTCTACACTGATAGTCAGTATGCGTTTGGAGTGGCTCACAGTTTTGGACGATTGTGGAGAGAACGTGGGTTCCTGACTTCGCATGGAGCTAAGATTCAGCATGGTCAGTTGGTGAATGAGCTTCTTGAATCACTGACCTTGCCTCTGCAAATGGCGATTGTGAAATGTAGTGCTCACAAGAAGGTGACTGATGATGTTGGTCGTGGAAATGCATTTGCTGATGAGACCGCTAAAGAAACGGCAAAGAATGTGATGAGCCGAATGTATGTTGCAGGCCCTGAAAGATGGACTGGCGATGTTGGAATATGTGAGGACACGATAGAGAGTGTGAAGTCCATCCAAGCTGAGGCCACAGAGAAAGAGTTGAGCGCGTGGAGAGAAAGTACAGGTAGAATGGATGCAAATGGTTGTTGGGTTGAATTGACAGAGCATCAGAGATGTTTGTTACCCGATGCATATGTGCTTGCAGTGGTTACAATGGCTCATGGAATGGCTCATATCAGCGTGAAAGGGATTTGCGAGTTGTTGGCCCCAATATGGAAGAATTCAGGGATTCCCAAGTGTGCAGAGAATGTTGTCAAGAATTGCATGGTATGTCTGAAGCACAATCCTGGTAGGGGAACCCCAACTCCAGCTGGTCATTTTGCACCTCCTACGTATCCGTTCGAGGTTTTGCAGCTCGATTTCATACACATGGAGAGGTGCAACACCTTAAAATACGTGCTCGTTGTTGTTTGTGCTTTCTCAAGATGGGTAGAAGCCTATCCCCTAAAAGACAATACTGCCTTGTCCACAGCAAAAGCCCTTGTAAAAGAGTACTTCCCCAGGTTTGGAATGCCTAGAACGGTCTGGTCTGACAACGGAAGTGAATTTGTGGGTCGTGTGATGAAAAGAGTGTGTGAAGGGCTAGGCATTAGGCAGAAGTTCCACGCTGCAAATCACCCCCAATCAGCTGGATTAGTAGAATGTTACAATGGCACTTTAAAACTTAAATTGGCCAAAATCCAAGCGAGCACAGGTCTTAAATGGCCTGACACACTACCCTTAGCACTCCATCCACCAGAATGACTGTGCATTCGCGAGTGAAACTCAGCCCTTACGAAATTGTCTTTGGCCGGCCAGCCAACATATGGGGAGTGCCTAGACCCACAAAGTTCAGCGAGCTAGAACACCCTATTTTGCTTGATTACTTGTATGAATTGACGGCTAAATTGCGTGTTTTACATCAACAGGTCCACAACCCCTGCCTCTGGTCTCTGAGACTCCAGGTCACTCCATTGTCCCTGGATCCTGGATTCTCGTGAAAAACTTTCAGAGAACAAAGAACGACCAGCCCAGGTGGACCGGGCCGCATCTCGTCCTTCTTTCCACGAGGTCAGCCATTCGAGTGGAGGGGAAGGCCAACTGGATCCACGGGGTCCACTGCAAGAGAATCCCTTCACCTCCGCCACATGACCAGTGGGTCCAGAAGGGTGTCACTGATTCAGAGCTTACAACTGTGCCACGTATCATACCTTCCAGCAAAGACCGTGTAAAAGAAACTAACCCTGAATGTGAAAGCGAGGACATTTTACAAGAGACTGTGCCACCATCAGAACAATTGAACTTTTTGGAGCCTGAACTCCTGTTTCAGGACCAGACAGTACCAGGAAAAAGACGCTACAATTTGCGACCGAGAAAAACGAACTAACACGAGTGATTCCTTTTTATGATTTGAGACCAAGACCTATGGACAAATAAAGATACCTTTTTTCCTCCCAAGTACTCTTTTTGAAAGTGCAGATCTCCCATCTAGGTAACTTGCTTATTTTTGTTTTTTCGAACCGCCATCCGGGTTCCGCTGCTAGGGCCGCGGTTGATTAAAGTCTTTTGGGTGCAGCTGACGACGTTAGGTCGGTAGTTCTGGTCAGTCCAAGGGAGTTGCCCTAGACTGACGGAAACATCTTTTAGCAGAGGCAACCTCCCACCGCGGGCAGCACTTTAGAGAGGATGGAGTTTCCTGATGTGGAGAGACCTGCCAAACAAATGAACTTTAAGCAGAGACTGTGTAACACGATGACAAAGAAAAGTTTTATAATATTGTTATGTTTTATTCTCTTTCCATGTAACATTTGCGCCCACTGCATCACCCATTCCTCCTCCTACTGTTTCCTCTCATTCTTTCCACCCTCTGCCTGACCACGAATCAAATAGGAGATTAGAGTTCATTAACAACTCCTTTGTTCAGTTATTACACCAACACCAACTTGTAATGAACACAACTAACTGTTGGGTGTGCAGCCTCATGCCTCACACAACGGATAAAGGTATCCCCTATTTGGTCCTGCCATTTAGTCACAATGGTTCAGTATGGGCATATAGGACAATGTTCATATATGCACGAGAAGTCCAACCCCTACGTTCTGTAAAAGACAACCTCAAGACTAGCGCCTTAGTCAAAGGTATAGTTGACATGATCAAGGAAGTAACTTCTTATGAAGATACTCCGGATGATGAGATACTTGCATATGTAGGTTGGAACGTGACCGGATATGGCACTACTTTAAGTGAGAAACAGCAAGCCAAAAGATCGTCACCTATCTGGATCGTACCCCATCAAGGTCACCTGTGTCTGCAAGGTATTGGCAAGAATCCCAGAGCTCAGCTAGGGAAGAGTATCTGTACAGAAACGTATGTTTTTGGATCTCAGACTTCCCCTGCGTTTTTAGCCGCTAAGGGTACTTATTTCATCTGCCATGATAGAGCCTATACATGGTTGCCCCCTGACTTCTCGGGCTCATGTTTTGTTTCATTCCTGTTGCCTCCCACCTACACAGCAGCGGCGGATTACCACCGGACAAGGGTAGTTAGAGGTGTTTTGAGTAAAGAAGACACTGCAGGTCAAGAATTTGGAGACTTTGCAAAGGGTTTTCTGCCGTTCTGGGGATCCATGGCTAACAGTAGAAACATAAGGCAATTAACAAGGGTAGTTGAGTCCACCGTGACCGAAACTGCTGGTGCCCTTAGTAACTTGACTGCTGAGCTCCAGTCGGATCGACTTATGACCCTTCAGAACCGGGTCGCTTTGGATGTTGTACTTGCAGACCGAGGTGGAGTATGCAAATTGATCCAGTCTAGTTGTTGCATTTTCATCCCAGATAATGCTCCAACAGTGTACAGGGCCATCTCCAAACTGCATAAGATTTCCGAATCTATTCATGTGGATAAAGGAGATTGGTCGTTAATGGGATGTTTCTGGGAACTGATATCTGCCTGGGGATGGGAAATTCTGATGGTCATTGGGATGGTCTTAGCCATTCTTTTCCTGTTCTGTCTGTGCATACAGTGTGCTCCTGCAATATGTGGCCTCTGTGTTACATCATGTGTAAGGAAGCCTGTGTCAAGAGATGAACTAAGTACTAGAATGATGTTACAGCAACATCTCAATGACTTTAGGAATATAGATCTGGACTCAGACTAACATGAGGATAGATTAATTGCCTATGTAAGGGCAAAAGGAGGGATTGAGGTTCTGAAAACCTGGATCCGTGTAATAGTTCTGGACTCGAGAACCAAAAACTTCGTCGGAACATGACGAATTTGGTATCAAAAGACCGAGAATGACGAGTACATCATGTACATATATTTTCAGCACATTCGAGTGACGATTTCACCCCAAAATCGTCATTTGAGTTCTAAACCCTCGGCTTCCATTAATGTGTTGCCCTTTACATAGGCCTTAATCCAGCTGAATTCGATTCCACAAGGACACATACTCCTTAATCGATTTTTCCATGACCTGTACAAGTTGGAACCATTGCCCCAGGCCGAACTCGTTAAGCCAGTTTCCCTCCCAGTGGCCGAGCAAGATAGCATCTAGGCTCAACAAACCATAAAACCATTTCAGCGCGCACACCTGCCATATCTCGCTCACATCTATCTCCACTCTTTTGCTTCACTTACTTTATGGTGGGGAGGTGCCCGTTTTTATTAGGGGTCCAGTGATATCTGATGAAATGTTGGGCTTTGCCAAATGATTTGTTGTAGGCAGCACGAAGTGAAATATGGACATGTCATCATGACTCTGCTTTTTCTTTGTACTAGAAGTATGTTAACGATTTACTTTACAACCAAGAATGTTTTGCCTGAAGCCTAAAATTGTGTATAAGAAGAGAAGCCTGACTTTGTAAAAGTGTGCAGTCTCCTGAGAATATACCCGTATTGTACTTCTAGGACACTTGTTACCTTGGTTGCAGCCAATAAACTAATCTTTGACTTCACCTAGAAGACTCTGAGTTTCTGTGGTCTGGATCAGGAAGAACCCGAGGTCTCTGGGTGTTGATTCCCTGGCACCGCTGAGTTACCGGTTCTTACCGGTTCTTAAAAACCCAGTACCTCAGTACAAACATCCCTTACCTAGGTCCACTGTCCGCGAATACATTAATATGAACCGGAACACCTGATCGATAGAACTGGTATGGGGCAAAAGCTGGCCTGTAATGATGACAGAATACCATGCTCATCTATCCATTCTTGGACCTTATTTAATACTAACTGCCCCATCACCTTTTGCAAGGAATCTATGAGGCTTATCGCCTGTAATTACCTGGGTGGAATTTTTCCCCTTTTTCATACACCGGGATGATCTCAGCCCCTTTCCAACAGTCTGGCACTGGGGCACCTTGAGCAATGGCATTAGCCAGTAATATAATGCAACAGCACCATTTAGGTTTATCATACAGGAGGATGTCAGCCGGGATGCCATCTAAACCCGGAGCTCTAGCCCCTGTTACAGCTCCATGGGCGAAATTAACATCAGCTAATGTGAAGGCCATGTCTTGCAAAGGCACAACAAGGTCCCCCTTGTTGGAACTACGAGCATATTGGGGTTTTAAATGGTTGACCCATTGGTCCTGGGCTACGTGGTTTTGTGGTGGTAGTGGCTGTCCTCCCCTGTCCCATTTTACAATGTTCCAAAACTGTTTGGAACTATTGCTGGCACATGCCAGTCTCGGGTCCTGCCCTCTGCTTTCGTACCATTGCTTCTTAGCCTTTTCCTGGGTCCTCTTGTAGTTATTCCTGGCCGCCTGCACTTTACCTGGTGCCCCTGCTATAAGTGCGTCACCCATGGTTCTACGTACCATTCTACAATCCTCATTAAACCATAGACTTGATTTCTTTTTATGGGTACTCTTAGCTGTATGCTGTTTCAAGAAGTAGTATCTTAAGTAGAATTTTTTTAATTGTGAGTAGCAGTAATAACCTCAGTGAACTCCGGGTTATCCGAACAGCCCTCTGGGTCAGCTATAATGAGGTTGGTTAGTTTTACTCCGCCATCTCTTTCCTACTAGCAATGGGGGAGTGATAGTCATATTTATTGATACGGTAGATGATAGATTTGGTGACACAGGGGCTTCACACTCGCTGGGAGATGGTTGTGTTCTTTTCTCCATACGATCACCAGCGATTGGTGGTAACCTTCAATCTACCTCCCTTAGCAGTTACATGCTGGGGTGCGGGTGCAGCTCAGGGGGTTTGTATTTTAATTTTAATTTTATTTTATTTTAATCTAATATTAGAGCGGGTAAGGTGTTGCATGCGGATGTAAAACTTTACGAGGTTTTCCACCAAGTGATGGTGAGAAAGTATCAAGGCAATATAGTCTAGTGTAGCATTGGGGCATGTGTATCTTTTAGCTGTGATGATGTTGTCCCTTATTAGGGACCGACAGCCCCTACCATGGCAAATCCACAGGGTACACTTATTCATAAGAGAGCCCTCCTCTTCTCTAAACGATTCCTCAGAAAACTTGGGCACGTTAATCATGTACACCATATTTTTTGTGCCTGGCGTGCTACTCTCTTTTCCTGCCACTCTCTGTCCATCGTGTCTATTAAAATGGGCGATATAGGTGGAGGCGAAGGCCTTAGCAGGGGGCAATGGAGGCCTGAGGGTGAGCAGCAAGTTACCTTCCCCAGCAGGTTGCAAGTGATTCTTACTACTGGTATCCAAATTTAATGGCCTAATTAACCCACTAGCCCTTGAACTTCGTGAAGTCTGGGCTTTACTTCGTGATATTGAGTGATTACTACCACCCCTATTGGTTATGTTGGGGGGGACTATGACTGGAGTATGTTCCCATTGCGGATTTGACCAGCTTCACCACTAGGTGCACCTTGCTTAGGGAGTCACTAAGATTGCAGACTGACACTTTAAGAGCTCTAATTTCATTCATCAGGGCTACTAGCTGACTAGACTCTGATCGTTGGGAAGGATCATCTGTGGTCCAACCCGGTTGCATGGCGCTGACATCAGGCACTGTACTATCCTTAGTAACTTCACCTAGATCAACTAAACCCCTGGTATAGCAGGATTTCCTACTCTCTGTGCTTTCCATGCCCATGATATGTCCCTCAATCCCATTATGGGGGGAGATAGCTGCTGACTATAGCTGGTCTGCCAGGGTAGAATATCTATTACTGCAGGGAAAGATGGCAAGAGCTTTTCAAGTATCTGGTTGGAACTGGAATGGGTCCCCTACTGCATTATTTGCATCAGATACACTTGAGGGATCAGTTGGGGATGTCTTTTTAGCTGGCTTCTTAAACATATCAGGTACTCGCCCTTTGCATGGTTTGCTACTCGGGATCTGCTGTATGCTATCCATTGATGGTCGCGTCAGGGTGTGGAGAATCTAGTAAGCCCTTAAATTCGGATAACAAACTATCTATCCTATCCCTAACACCACCCTCCGAGTCATTATGACCAGGGCCTTTCCTTTTTCCTTTTTTCACCTTTCTTTTTTGGCATCCCCCATATCTCCTTCACATGATTTCCTCTTCCTCATTATAGCCCCGGCAATTTCAGATTACAATAATACACTTTAAACTACTCTTTAAGGCCTGGATTAGATTGTTTCAACGTCCTATCACCAGTGTCCTTGGGCGCTTCAGTTACTCCAACTACCCCTTAACAAAAGATAGATAAGTACGATAATCATATATGAACAGATGTTACTGCTATATTATCACCTGAGTCCCAAAGGTCCAGGTGTCAGAGGGGTTGCCCAGCACAGCCTCTTCCGGGCTCTGACGGTGCACGGGCATGCCCGAGTGCGTCCAGTGCTGCGGGAGCCCTGACCGTAGAAAAAACGCCTCCTGCGTGAAAACGTAATGTGTGCGGCGTGCACTCCGCTCGGTGGTGCCGGGGGTTGTGGTTCCTCTCCCCTCTCAGGCACAGGATGCGTCAGCAGCAGGCAGGGCAAATAAACAATAGTTAACAGGCTCATATTCAAATTGAAGACATTCTTGCATCTGTAAAGACTGGTCAAAGACTACATCACCTGTTAACGATGTTGTCCACTGTATCAATCTAGGATGGAGAACTTTAGCATTAGGAACGCTTGCTTTTGTGACAGCCTCTAAGGCTAGAATGGTAATAGCGACAATGATGTGTTTTCCTTTTGCAAGTGACCTTTCTTTCAGTATAACAATCTGCACTGCAGTCAATATTCAGTGGATGCAAAATGCATCTCTACAACGGAATATCAGTGCAACTCATATGCAGTCGGCACTGTTTCACCTTCGTTAAAGGTGAAGTATGTAACGCTAATGGCACCTGCCACTATACGGTTGACCAGGTTTGTAGAATTTACACATCTTTCTAAGTGATGCATTGCAAGAAGGTCAGCTTGGAATGATCTGAGTATCTGAGTATGTCTGTATGTTCTGATGCCCAATTGGAACTGGAAAAATCAGGATGAATTCATTCATATTGTGATTTATTATGTTGTGCATAATCAAGTATGAATGTTCTGCTCAAATTAAGGAATACTAATAAGGATTGTTGTAGCTTCCTAAGGGTTTTGGTGTTTGAAATAAAAGATACTTCTCTAGGAAGTCTGGTGCAAGACTTTGTCCCTCATGGGTAAGTTTGTATCCTAGAAGCAGTACACTTAAAAAAGCTATATCAGATTGCTTATAATTGAACTTGTAGCCAGATTCAGTAAATTCCAATATAATGGTATCCATCCTGTCTAAATGTGTGCTCAAGTTATTGTTTATCAATTAGATATCATCTACAAAAGGACAACGTGCTTGGGTCAATATAATGTAGAATTGACGCAATGTGGGCAGCAAGCAGTCCAATCTCTGCTTTCAGGCGCTATATTTTGGCAGAAAAGAACCTTGGAAATATCCAAGGCTGTTTTGTATTTTTTACGGGCTATATTATTTATGGATGTATGTATAAAATATTTATAGAGAGCAACTATCACTTCAAGGAGCATACTGGCGCTGAGCGGGACCGTGCAGAAGGCTCATAGTATAAGTTTTGAAATCATATAAGTGAGAGACATAAGGACTCTGGATCTAAAAAAAAAATCCAGGTTTTCAAGGATTTCCTGAAATTTTGTTCTGACTGAATGAAGCGGAGATGGCTGTGATTAAAGATCCAGGCTTTAATTCACAGAAATGCAACTGATTAGCCTCCCTTTGAAATACATCTAAAGGTAGGAGGCTTTGATTTGCTGATGACGATCTGAGGGGCTGCCGCGTCACGTAAGGGGTAAACCTAGTACTAAGGTATTTAGGTTCTGATGATCTAAAAGCTTTATAGGGGATTGAGTGCCATACTGTGGGTATTTTGTATTATACATGTTCGTGTATGATTATTCAAATCTCTATGGTTTAAAACAATACAATGTGAAAAATCCAGTTTTAAGACGGGACAAATAAGATTATTCATTTGAGAGACAGTGTTCAATTTCTCCTTGTTACTCTAATTGAGAGAGTATATCTGTAGTCTGGCAGGTGCTTTTGCATCCCGTTTTATTGGGTATTGTTATTGCACTTGTGAGCTGACCTTATGGGTATGACATGATAAGGAGAATCCTTATCCAAACTTACATTATATGCTTGTTTTACCTCATTTGGCACAAACGCAGAAAATGTGGCAAAGATAGCATCCTCACCTTGTGGGGATGTACTTACAACCTCCGTAGGCCAATCGACCTCCGCTAAGAGAATGTCATATGAAAACGTTATATTTTTCCAGAATAATACTTGATTAGTGCGCTGTATGTCACCCTCAATCTGTTCGTCCAAATCATATGATCTGTCTGGAGGGGTTCCGCACCTGTCTGGGGTTTTAACTTTTACATGTTGATCAGTTGCTCTCGCTGCCAGAACCTCCTGGAGATTCCGGCATACTTTAGTGACCTCTGCCACGCTGTCGAGGAGAGTCACTGCACACCTTATGTTCAGTAGAAGAGTTCTCAATGTTTTTTGCATACTTTGCGGTTAAAGCCAACTTTAATCTTCTAAAATTAAGGTTTAAATTGAAGAGGTTTCTCCTCCTTTATCTTCACATCACGCAAGATTTGTGAGTCCTTTTTCGGTTTCATGTACTCTTCTTTTCTGCGTTCAGAATGCTCTGCTCTCTCGTAGTGTTTCTTAGATGAGTCCTGAAAGGAACCAGGATGAGTATCAGAAAGCTGATGCCTATCAGGTGCTTTCAATTGTGTGCTATTGCGCAAAGTGTAGTGTCCGTTAGAGGCCTCCGATGGCGGGGAATCTCCTCTAGACCTAGCCTTTTCTCTAGGTTTTGCTTTGTCCCAATGGTTTTTAACAAACTCCAGGTTCTGCTTGACAGTGTCCTTGTCAGAACCAGGTTTGCCAAATTGTGGTTTACTGGGTCTGGCCCCCAAATTATTGCAACCAATAAAAGTGTATGATTCAGCAATAATTACAGGTAGCTCACGTTCTGGTTGACTAGTGCAACCTGTGCGAGCCACTGGTATATAGCCTGAGAAGAGCTTCACCTAATGCTAGAAAGAATCATTGAGGAGACCACTTGAAAGTTTCCCATTAATTTCATCCCAAAATCTGGGGCAACAGCTGCCCTGTGTTCATTCAGTAGTTGTTGTTACACCTCCAGTAACACTAATATGGTTGGAATGTCGTGTGTTGGTATAGACTGTACCCCAAGTATTAGTCACTTGTTTGGGGAACCTTCCCATATGGTAAGCACTTAGTCAATATCCTGTGCTTGTCTTGTAGTCCATAAAGGTGATACAAAGCTTCAATCTGATCTTTTTTGGGGTTATCCAAAAAGGAATTTCCTCACGATTTGCTGGAATCTTATCCATAATTGAATAAATAATTACAGGACTTATTGTAGGTACTGCAGGCACATGCGGGTGCCCCTCTAGGCGTGCCCTCACTGGGACAGCCATCAAGGTGCACGAAGCATACTGAGTTAAGCATCTGTAAAGTCTTACTAAACTAGTGTGTAATTGCTGTAGATCCTCAACATTGAGACCCTGTAGGTTAGGGAATGATGTATAACCGTCCAAAACTGGCCAGGTGCCCCTTCACTACTAAGGGGAACCATACTTGCGGCAGCAAGTAAGTGTACTGGGGTGCGTCGGAATCCATTTTTGTTCCCAATGTGAAAGTGGAATTCCTAAGAGCAGATACGCTCTGTATTGTTGTGGTATTGCAACTTTAGTGTATTTATGAAATGCTCCTGTGTTAGCATCCACAGCTGGAAAATTGACCCAAGAATAAAAGACTTTCAAACAATAGGCACCGGGGGCTTCAAGCACGAAGATTATGTCACTGCCTACATTTCCAAGACCATGTAAATTTAGATGTGCATGGACTGCAGGTCTGCAATTATCAGCAATTGGTATAGGGTGTGGCTGTACCTTGTATAAAAAAGCAATGGAAACAAAGTGCAAATACTACTATGGATAATCCTTTTAAAGGTTCAAGCTAGAACAACTAACAGCAAAGACATAAGTGCTTCCTAAAATACTGTGCAAGTTAAATCCCCAACACCACAGAATTCTTTGGAGATGAAGTGATAGGCATCAGGGGAATAAGCTACGCATGATGATGGAATTAACAGGATGAGCTCAGCTCAAATGTGTGTTCCTGCAAATTGAGGTCTATGCTTTTTTTGCTGTAATCGTTCGTTCCCTACCTCTTGTTTGTTTATTTTTGGTTCCTTTTTTTTTTGTTTATTTTGTTTGTTCGCTTCCTTCTAAAAACCCTGCATTACTGTGGTTTTCTATTTGGTTGTGTTTACTGTGCTGAGATCGGGGGTGGGGAAATTGAAAATTCAATAAAGAAATTTAAAAAAAAAGTCTCTGGAGAATGTGTAAGGGTACTATGGCCACACACAAGTACTACTCAGGAGACCTGTTGAATACTCGACCAATTGTTGTTGGCGCCATGTCACAGGGTTACTTCTGGTAAACAGAACTGTGCCTTGAGATGTCAGTACGTCGGGATATAGGGACTGTGCCTCTCTGCCACATCAGTACCTGGCTACCCGAATCCGGTCTAGCTCACAGTGCCTCACCTGAACTCCTAACCTGCCCAGAGTAGCAGGTGATTTTGGCAAGCCTAGAACATGAATCTTTAGTCACCAAGTAAACTTGGAAACAGATCATCACCTTTCATATCTCACTCGTGCATGCCCTTCGTAAGCGAAGGAAAGACTCAATAGAAGTTTACAGTACATTTATTGAAACTATCGTAGTCTATTGTGAAGCAGGCGTGCTGTGATTAGTAGACAACTCAACTAGCAAAGTAATCAACATTACTGGCAGACTGTATACAATGAACAACTCATCCATCGCAAGTTATCTATCTGTCTATCCCTATACTTATTATGTAAGCAAAGGGATATATTGGTGATCTCTGGGATTAGCAACGAACCCCATACCTGGAATGGGTTCATTCCAGGACAGGTCTCTCTGGCGGTATTCTCCTCTCTGTCCACAAAGGGACGAAACACAGTTCATCAAAAGACAGTTGTGTTTCAAAGCTGCAGCTGAGCTACCATGTTTTGTCTATAACGTTAGGAGCTGTTGCTGATTAAGCAGAACACAGTACATCATGGTGTTATGGATTCTAAATGTTCTTGTATGAAATGTGCAGACGAAACCCTAAGACGAGTCACCGAATAATATAACATGTATAGCGTATGTCTAAAATGTCATAAAAACGAGTTATGTGCGGCTGTGGTAGGAAAAGCTGCCTAATACCTCTAATATGCTATAATAAGGGAGAACCAAGGTGGCCCCAGAAGGGACATCGCTACAGGAAAAGGAGCTTCCCATAGTCCTGTCCGACTCCAAGATGGTGTCAGTCCCACCTCGCCTGACGTTACATCTGGCAGTTGAGGCAGTGGTGGTGTCCTGTACCCACCTGCCATTGATGGACTTAAAAAAGGCTTTTATGCCAAGCAGATTGCCCTCAGCTCCGATGTACATATGGAGCTCAGACTCTGCTGGAGACCAGAAGTCGCTGATCTCTAAGTGACCACCCCATCCTATAAGGAACACATCCGTCACCACAGTCCGCTTTGGGTAAGGTAAGGAGCAGGGTCTTCCATTGACCAATCGCGGTTCAGCAACCACCACTGCAGGCCTTTTATAGGTCTCCTTAATTTTGGCCACTGATACCACTCCTGCCACGAGTTCTCAAGAAGGGTCAGGTCCGACCGGACCTAAGCCATCTGAATTGCCCTGAGTTGAGCATGGAGAGTGTAGTATGTAGAACTCCTGAGCTTGAGCATCCATCGTCCGATAAGCCTGCCCCCTCAGGAAGTTCTGCTGTTGCAGCAGCAGGGCAGAGTTCTGCACCCGAGACTTGGCAGTCTCCACCTTCATGCATGGAGACTGACAGCTGAATACCTCTAACCTTCCTTCAGACGTAGTTGGTGTTATCTTGGCAGATAGGCATCCTTGACTTAAACATCCACTCGACACCAAAGGATAATAACCAAACTAATCCAGTGAAGGTGGGAAATAGCCTTAACCACACAGTCTAAACAACTCAGGCGGAATAACGCACGTCTAAACCACGCGTATGCCTTCACTATGCATTTGTGTGGTTTAGATGTTCGTGGTAGTTAGCGCTCTAAAAACGGGCAGAGGGTCGGAGGTGACTTCCTGCCCGGACGAGGGACCACTTGATGAGTAAGATTTTTTAAATTATTTATGTCAGGGAACTTTTATTTTATCATTTATTTGGGGAACTTTTGAGGGTTTTGGGGGTCAGGGCGGGTGGTCGGGGTACTTAAAAGGGCGGAGAGGCCAGTTTTAAGGATAAGGGTGGGGGGAGGGGCAGGTTAGTTTGCTGGGCCGTGTTTTAGGGTTTCAGAACGGGTAATAGGAACATTTTACGGCCGGGGGGACAGTTATAGGGCTCAGGATGGGGGACAGGGATGTTCTTTAGGTCTGGGGTGAAGGTTTCAGGGCAGGGGGCGGGGGGTCGATTTCAAAGCTAGGAACTGGGTTTTAGGGCTTAGTGCGTAGGGCTGGGTGTTTTAGGACTGGGGTGAGGATCGTATTTAGGGCTGAGGTCTGCTTTTAGGATTCAGCGCTGGGGCTAGGGTGTTTTTAAGGATGGGGTCGTACTCTGGGCAGGTGGCTTGGTACTATGAATTGGGGCAGGGGCTAGGGTAGAACCTTAACCACTCATATGCCTTCACCAAATATGCCAGTACAACTTAATTCGTTGTAAAGGCATGCACGATTAAGAAGCGGTCATTGTTACGACTGCGTTGTTCAGGCATGTGTGGTTCGGGATTGCGGGGCAGTAGGATGTATATCGGCATTTGATTCACTGTGTAAAGTCATGGATTTTAGTACAGTATTGCTTTTTGGTATTCATCTTTAGAAAGACCTGTTGTAGTGTCCCAACCCTCATCTCACCACACCTGTGTTCAGGAAATGCACCTGCAACCAGGCCAAAAACTCCTAGCACCTTCTCTTCTGTGACAGGTGTGCTGTTCACTGACATGGCATTGAACATGATCCCCCTTCCTTCCAATTTTTCACTGATCGAATGGGGCTCTCAGCATCATCCTTCCTCGAGTTCATCAATCTCCCACTAAAGGTAAACAAACTGTAACAATCCGACGTTTTGTTGGGTCTATTATTTTCTTCAGCCTGAAATAGTTGCATAAACTCTTTTTAAATACATTCCATACATCAGTCTTGTTTTGATTTCACTACTTGCTTGTAATAAAACAAAATGAAATAACTACTCTTGTAAGTAGAGTAGCTGAGTTCTTTGATACATGTTTGCAATCAGTGACCGCGTGTATTTTCGAAAGGCACTACCTAGGCATTCTCAATGATATTTTTTAAGTACTTTAATATAGTTCACAAGTTTTAAGAGTTCCAATGTCTAACTTTATTTTTCTGGCAATGCAGTTATTAGATGATAACGCTCAATTTTATTAAGTGACTACATTTTAGGATACAAGGGCAGCAATGCATTTCACATCCTGCTAGAACAGAGAACCAACTGTGTTTAAAATACTAGTATTAAACCAATTGTTCGCCTCAAATTATGGGCTAGATATTAGCTCTGTTTTTCATGCAAATAAATTAACATTTATTTCAATATATCTGTATATGGTTTACCGTGTTATAATGAGGGAGAAACAACCTTTAAACATGGCATTTACCACGCAATACCTTTACCATTCAGTTCTTTACCATGCATATGCCTTTACCACACAATGAATGCCTTTACCACGCAATGCTGAGTATATATCGGGTGGTGATGTGTGTGTATGTGTGTATTCACTGAAAAAAACAAAGGTTATGGGATGTTGCAGTTAGGAAACGGAATTAAAAAACCTTATAAATTCACTGAAAAAAACAAAGGTTACAGGAATGTTATAGTTTAGAAATAAAAATTTAAAAACTTCCAAGTTCACTGAAAAAGCCAAGGTTACAGGGACGCTATAGCTCACATTTCACTCCTAGAAAACCAGAGAAATGTATCAGTTATAGTTATTCTGTAATTTCATGAGTGATGTCCCTGACCATGTCATGAGTAATGTAATATGAGGTCATAAGCAGTCAGTGCATTGTGGGGGCGTAAGTTATAGTTGGCTCAGCTAACTATACCTGCTGAATTTCTCTAATTTTGTATGAGTGAAATGTGAGCCTAACTAGAACGTCCCCCTAACCTTTGTTTTTTTTCAGTCCATTTCTAAGATTTTTCAATGTTAATTCCTAACCATAACATCCCAGCTACCTTTGGGTTTTTCAGCGAATTTCTAGTTTTTTTGGGATTCTATTTCCTAACTAGCGGAGAAAGGAGGCGGGGCCTCCCACGAACACTCAGCAATTCCGATATGTGGGACTTACTGGCGGTAACAGGAGGAGTTCTAGACCCCCAAAGACCCTCCGCATCAAAGGGGATTTTATCCCCCACCAGTAGTGCGCCAGGAGGTGAGTTTGCAGAGTGTTGGGAAATGTGGGCGGGCCTTGGATGACCTCTCGGTAATTCTGCTGTGTGGGACTTACTGGAGGTAACCGGAATGGTTGTCGGCCTCCAAGGACCCTTACCAGCCTTGAGGACTTCATCCCCCAAAACGTTGTGTGCAAGGAGGCTCCTTTGCAGAGTGGTTTAGAAAGGGGGCAGTGCCTCCTGCCACGTCCCCCGGGCTGGCGTTCTTTTTAAATGTTTAAAAATTATTTTTCCAATGGCTGAGGAATGACATGCCTACATTAATGTATTTCAGCCCCGGGAGGTGGCGGTCCCTGGGGCTGTGGGGGAGCTGAGTGGCCCCTACTTATTTTTCATAATTTGCCCCAGAGAGGTGGCGGTCCCTGATTGGCTGAAGAAGCCAGGTGCTGAGAGCACCAACACATCAACTACAATAGCACTCTATTGATGACACCTTGGGTCTGATTTGGACCATACTCAGAAGCTAGTATTATTGAAAGATGGCAGCAGTGAAGCAGCCAGTTTACTGCCTGGTCCACCCTTGGGTTTGACGATCCAAGAATATATATTGTAGCTTGTTTCAACAGCAATTGGCACGCTTTAAAATAATAAACCTACAATCGAGTGGAAGGAAGTGTCAGCAGCGATTGGCCTGCTTCAAAAAACGAATTCCGCAACACTATTTATTATGTCAATTAACACTTCTGTGACAGGGTGCACTGTATTTTAGCTGCGATTTGCTTTGATCGCTGTAGAAGTCTTTAATTCTAAGGAGCGACTATTTCCAACAACTTGACGATGGTGGCTACCCTGTTTTTCCAGTTGACTTCTGTGACCACTTTTTGTTGTTAATTCATTATTTTATGTTTCTTAGACAACAGTAATACAGTTTGTTAAAAAGGTCTAGCATTGTACTACCACCATCATCTTAGCCCTCTACAGCTGAACGGCAGATGAATTGGGAAATTTGGGAAGCTGTATTTCTTGCTCATGTGGAGGTTTTAGAAGTTAATTCGTGTGCAGCTGATAGGTAGTTCTCGTTATTCAAACATTGTTTAGGTGGTTAAAGGAATTTATGAACCTTCCTCCTTTGGTTGGACCCGATAATATAGATTTTTAGGAATAGGCATCGAATCCGATGTTAATACCTTATGGGAAAAAGCTAATGTAGTTATGGGACTCTTTAGATTTTATTCATGTAAGCAGGGTAAGGATGAACCTATAGAAGATTGTGTCAGTTTTAAGGTCACTTGCATCTACTTGTGATTTTGAACATAGTAATTATGAGCAAGTGTTACGTGAGGAAATCTTGTTAAACACCAACAACAAAAAGGTACAAGAAAGGTTATGGGTAACAGCTGACATGACACTTAACACTGCTATTGAAATAGCTAAAGGGATTGATCATTCAAAGTTTTGTTCAGGAAACCAGAGGTGAGCCTAAAGTCAGAGTTAATATATTTTTTTTAAATGTGGAGGAAAAAATGTAAAAAAAAAACAGCTCATGGGAGGAAAAGAAGACATCAAATCCATTTTGTTATATATATGTGGAGATATGTGCGGACATTGATGCGTGGTTCCCCAGTACTACGCGAGAGGCCCCTGCAGCATCAAGTTGGCCTGGGATTACTGGCACCTGCTTCGGCGGATTTCTTTGTTCCCACTCACCTGGATATCCTTGGCCCACCTTCAGGTTCGGAGAATTATGGGGCGGTGTAGTAGTCATTGACTGCACTTTGGGCATAGCGGATTCCCTGCTTAGCCCCCGCCGATTTCTTTCCGGAGACTTGGGGGTTGCTGCAGTCAGGGACTGGAGGAGAGAGCTTGATTTGGCGCACCAAGGAACTTGGGGGTTTGATTTCCAAAGACCGCTCCGCCACCGCAACGCCTCACGATACGGAATGTGGCATTCTGGGAACTGTAGTTGCCATGCACCGGGCAGCACAAAGGTGGCGTTGGCGCTTATGACAAAGATGGGCGGAGCAGATGTCCACCTACCAGGACGCAGCAGATATTTAAATCAGGCATTTGGGCTGCGTTCCCACTACTAACCCTGGCGCTGAAGAAGGCATAATAGCCGAAATGCATTCGCCATGTTTCACTGTGCTCCTCATTAAAGCTCGATCCAAGCTTTTCCCTGGTGTGGCCTCTTTCTTCCTTGTGGAGATATGTGCGGACATTGATGCGTGGTTCCCCAGTACTACGCGAGAGGCCCCTGCAGCATCAAGTTGGCCTGGGATTACTGGCACCTGCTTCGGCGGATTTCTTTGTTCCCACTCACCTGGATATCCTTGGCCCACCTTCAGGTTCGGAGAATTATGGGGCGGTGTAGTAGTCATTGACTGCACTTTGGGCATAGCGGATTCCCTGCTTAGCCCCCGCCGATTTCTTTCCGGAGACTTGGGGGTTGCTGCAGTCAGGGACTGGAGGAGAGAGCTTGATTTGGCGCACCAAGGAACATGGGGGTTTGATTTCCAAAGACCGCTCCGCCACCGCAACGCCTCACGATACGGAATGTGGCATTCTGGGAACTGTAGTTGCCATGCACCGGGCAGCACAAAGGTGGCGTTGGCGCTTATGACAAAGATGGGCGGAGCAGATGTCCACCTACCAGGACGCAGCAGATATTTAAATCAGGCATTTGGGCTGCGTTCCCACTACTAACCCTGGCGCTGAAGAAGGCATAATAGCCGAAATGCATTCGCCATGTTTCACTGTGCTCCTCATTAAAGCTCGATCCAAGCTTTTCCCTGGTGTGGCCTCTTTCTTCCTTGTGGAGATATGTGCGGACATTGATGCGTGGTTCCCCAGTACTACGCGAGAGGCCCCTGCAGCATCAAGTTGGCCTGGGATTACTGGCACCTGCTTCGGCGGATTTCTTTGTTCCCACTCACCTGGATATCCTTGGCCCACCTTCAGGTTCGGAGAATTATGGGGCGGTGTAGTAGTCATTGACTGCACTTTGGGCATAGCGGATTCCCTGCTTAGCCCCCGCCGATTTCTTTCCGGAGACTTGGGGGTTGCTGCAGTCAGGGACTGGAGGAGAGAGCTTGATTTGGCGCACCAAGGAACTTGGGGGTTTGATTTCCAAAGACCGCTCCGCCACCGCAACGCCTCACGATACGGAATGTGGCATTCTGGGAACTGTAGTTGCCATGCACCGGGCAGCACAAAGGTGGCGTTGGCGCTTATGACAAAGATGGGCGGAGCAGATGTCCACCTACCAGGACGCAGCAGATATTTAAATCGGGCATTTGGGCTGCGTTCCCACTACTAACCCTGGCGCTGAAGAAGGCATAATAGCCGAAATGCATTCGCCATGTTTCACTGTGCTCCTCATTAAAGCTCGATCCAAGCTTTTCCCTGGTGTGGCCTCTTTCTTCCTTGTGGAGATATGTGCGGACATTGATGCGTGGTTCCCCAGTACTACGCGAGAGGCCCCTGCAGCATCAAGTTGGCCTGGGATTACTGGCACCTGCTTCGGCGGATTTCTTTGTTCCCACTCACCTGGATATCCTTGGCCCACCTTCAGGTTCGGAGAATTATGGGGCGGTGTAGTAGTCATTGACTGCACTTTGGGCATAGCGGATTCCCTGCTTAGCCCCCGCCGATTTCTTTCCGGAGACTTGGGGGTTGCTGCAGTCAGGGACTGGAGGAGAGAGCTTGATTTGGCGCACCAAGGAACTTGGGGGTTTGATTTCCAAAGACCGCTCCGCCACCGCAACGCCTCACGATACGGAATGTGGCATTCTGGGAACTGTAGTTGCCATGCACCGGGCAGCACAAAGGTGGCGTTGGCGCTTATGACAAAGATGGGCGGAGCAGATGTCCACCTACCAGGACGCAGCAGATATTTAAATCGGGCATTTGGGCTGCGTTCCCACTACTAACCCTGGCGCTGAAGAAGGCATAATAGCCGAAATGCATTCGCCATGTTTCACTGTGCTCCTCATTAAAGCTCGATCCAAGCTTTTCCCTGGTGTGGCCTCTTTCTTCCTTGTGGAGATATGTGCGGACATTGATGCGTGGTTCCCCAGTACTACGCGAGAGGCCCCTGCAGCATCAAGTTGGCCTGGGATTACTGGCACCTGCTTCGGCGGATTTCTTTGTTCCCACTCACCTGGATATCCTTGGCCCACCTTCAGGTTCGGAGAATTATGGGGCGGTGTAGTAGTCATTGACTGCACTTTGGGCATAGCGGATTCCCTGCTTAGCCCCCGCCGATTTCTTTCCGGAGACTTGGGGGTTGCTGCAGTCAGGGACTGGAGGAGAGAGCTTGATTTGGCGCACCAAGGAACTTGGGGGTTTGATTTCCAAAGACCGCTCCGCCACCGCAACGCCTCACGATACGGAATGTGGCATTCTGGGAACTGTAGTTGCCATGCACCGGGCAGCACAAAGGTGGCGTTGGCGCTTATGACAAAGATGGGCGGAGCAGATGTCCACCTACCAGGACGCAGCAGATATTTAAATCAGGCATTTGGGCTGCGTTCCCACTACTAACCCTGGCGCTGAAGAAGGCATAATAGCCGAAATGCATTCGCCATGTTTCACTGTGCTCCTCATTAAAGCTCGATCCAAGCTTTTCCCTGGTGTGGCCTCTTTCTTCCTTGTGGAGATATGTGCGGACATTGATGCGTGGTTCCCCAGTACTACGCGAGAGGCCCCTGCAGCATCAAGTTGGCCTGGGATTACTGGCACCTGCTTCGGCGGATTTCTTTGTTCCCACTCACCTGGATATCCTTGGCCCACCTTCAGGTTCGGAGAATTATGGGGCGGTGTAGTAGTCATTGACTGCACTTTGGGCATAGCGGATTCCCTGCTTAGCCCCCGCCGATTTCTTTCCGGAGACTTGGGGGTTGCTGCAGTCAGGGACTGGAGGAGAGAGCTTGATTTGGCGCACCAAGGAACTTGGGGGTTTGATTTCCAAAGACCGCTCCGCCACCGCAACGCCTCACGATACGGAATGTGGCATTCTGGGAACTGTAGTTGCCATGCACCGGGCAGCACAAAGGTGGCGTTGGCGCTTATGACAAAGATGGGCGGAGCAGATGTCCACCTACCAGGACGCAGCAGATATTTAAATCAGGCATTTGGGCTGCGTTCCCACTACTAACCCTGGCGCTGAAGAAGGCATAATAGCCGAAATGCATTCGCCATGTTTCACTGTGCTCCTCATTAAAGCTCGATCCAAGCTTTTCCCTGGTGTGGCCTCTTTCTTCCTTGTGGAGATATGTGCGGACATTGATGCGTGGTTCCCCAGTACTACGCGAGAGGCCCCTGCAGCATCAAGTTGGCCTGGGATTACTGGCACCTGCTTCGGCGGATTTCTTTGTTCCCACTCACCTGGATATCCTTGGCCCACCTTCAGGTTCGGAGAATTATGGGGCGGTGTAGTAGTCATTGACTGCACTTTGGGCATAGCGGATTCCCTGCTTAGCCCCCGCCGATTTCTTTCCGGAGACTTGGGGGTTGCTGCAGTCAGGGACTGGAGGAGAGAGCTTGATTTGGCGCACCAAGGAACTTGGGGGTTTGATTTCCAAAGACCGCTCCGCCACCGCAACGCCTCACGATACGGAATGTGGCATTCTGGGAACTGTAGTTGCCATGCACCGGGCAGCACAAAGGTGGCGTTGGCGCTTATGACAAAGATGGGCGGAGCAGATGTCCACCTACCAGGACGCAGCAGATATTTAAATCAGGCATTTGGGCTGCGTTCCCACTACTAACCCTGGCGCTGAAGAAGGCATAATAGCCGAAATGCATTCGCCATGTTTCACTGTGCTCCTCATTAAAGCTCGATCCAAGCTTTTCCCTGGTGTGGCCTCTTTCTTCCTTGTGGAGATATGTGCGGATATATATATATATATATATATGGTAGCAACGTACATTTTGTAATACATGAAGATGAAAATGCTACATCTGGATGTTATTATGATCTCACTTTGGTTCGCTGTATTGATGACAAAGTATTCAAACCGCGCAAGAGTTTTCCCTCCTGCTTTTTTAACATTGATGAAAAACCAATCATGATATTTGTGTGGTTGGTTTGCTATTTTAAGTAAGGATGTATTGGATGACAATTGGCCCAGTAAAACGTTGTCTGCACCCGATGTCTCTCCAGGTGGGTATACTGGGAATAAGATTAATTCACTTGTTATTTTTGGGCTAATTTGGAATTTCCAGGGAGGCACACTAAGGGAAAAATCTGCGGTTCAAAGAAAGGACAGTCATTGTTAGGATGGCCCTATCAGGAAGAGACGGGTATTAAACGTGACCCAGTGTACATTATTCATTCAGTTGAAACCAACAGTAAGTACACAACTTTAGATTCTGGTGGACTTCTAGCATATTTAATGGAGAAATTTAGTTCTGTCTTTCTTGATAAATTAGGCAAATTTAAAGGTTTTAAACCTAAAAAAGATTGAAAGGGCAATGCCATTCTGATTAAAAATGAAGTAGTAAACTCAAGTAAATATTGGTTGATTTGGTATTTAAAGAAATTATTGAACCGGTAGAATCATCTCCATGGGTTTCTCCAATGGTAATTTCTGTTAAAATATCAGGGTATGTAAGGTTATACATTTATCTTTACAGTCTTAATGATGAAATATTGGTAGACTCACACCTTCTGGCAAATTTGCATGAAATTGTTTCTACCTTATCAGGAGCATTCATCTTTTCCACATTAGATCTAGCAAGTGCGTATCATCAGCTTGCTCTAGAGGATGAATCCAAATACTTGACTATGTTTGTCACACCTGAGGCCATGTTCTGCTATGGTAGAATGCCTTTTGCTTTAGCCAGTGCTGCATCTGTTTTTCAAAAGTTGATGAAGGAAACTTTAGAGGGGATTCCAGGAGCAGTTGCATTCCAGAACAAAGGTTTGACTCTAAAACTTTCAGAATGCAAATTTCATAAATGTGAAGTGAAATACTTAGGCCTTACCATATCAAGTGATAGACTAATACCGAAAATGTGCCATGTCGAATTCATAGTGAAAGCTCCTTCTCCTACCACCAAAGAAGAGCTTATAGTATTTCTCGGTTTGGATAAGTTTATGACGAATTTATCCATGATTAGGCTACCAAAGTGGAGCCTCTGAGATGTCTTTTAAAAAATGTTTTATTTTTTGTTTGGAACTAAAATAGTGACGGCCTTTAATTTATTGAAACAAGAAATTAACAATGCACCATGTCTAAAACCATTACCTCAATGCAGTGGTTAATTTGATAAAAAAAGAAGTGTTGGGCTCTCAGCCTATTTCTCCTATTAGTGCTGCCTAACACACAACCAACAAAACCTACAAGTGGGGTGTGGATGTGGTGTAATGGCCAGAGCTGCCAACTTCGGAGCTGCAGTACCAGGTTGGAGTCACTGCGTTGGCTCAATATCCTGTAATTCTATGTGACTCACTGAATCTCCCTGTGCCCACTAAAAATGAATGTGTGCTTAACTGGTGCTCAAGCTACAATATTGATAATTAAGGGCCAGATGTAGGTAGGGCAATACCGGTCGGAAACGGCCGAAAATACCGATTTTCGGCCGTTTCCGACCGGTATTTGGACATTGACATGTAGGGGTGTTTAAAACATACATATTCGGTAATTTTACAGAATCGGTAAAATGACAGAATCGGTAAATTTACTGAATTTGTGAATTTTACCGATTCGGTAATTTTACCGAGCGGTAAAATTACCGAATATGTATTTTCAAATGTAGGTAGCACTGTTAACAGTGCTACAGGGCTTTTAGGATTCGGTATTTACCATGTAATACTATTACATGTTAAATAACGAATCCCTGTGTACATGCACATCTGTGCATGTAAACCTGTGCCATGTGGCACGCAGACATGCCCTAAGGGCATGTCTGTGTGTCACATGGCACACAAGCCTGAAACAGGGGTGCAACAGGGTGTCAAAGTGACACCCTGTTCCCCATGTCAATTCGGTAATTTTACCGATTCGGTAATTACCGAATCGGTATTTGCTATTGATTCCTATTCCTATTGAATCCTACCGAATCGGTAAAAATTACCGATTTTTTTATCTACATCTAATTTACCGATTCATAAATTCTGAATCGGTACAATTCGGTATTTTTGAATCGGTATATTAGATTTACCTACATCAGGGCCTCAGTGTTGGTGCTGAGCACCGAAAACCACCGGCTTAAATTAAGCACCGCCTCAATGATGTCTTTTTGATGCATCAGTCTCCAGAACCCTTCATGAATATCTGAGCTATACATTCAGCTTCCTCCATGATTTTGGATTGTTTTCTCAATGTTGAGAAGTCGGCCTGCCCTCCTTCACAAGTGACTGACTTTTTTATCATCCTCGATAACTTTATTCGGCAAATACATAATCCATAAAAGTACATAATAAAACACTCCTATATAATAGATACAATAAGGAGAAAAATATAAAATTAGGAAAAAGGATAGTGTATTAAGCCACCAACATTAATACCAGACACATTAATTAATTAGCTTATATCTGTGGACAAAATTTACAGGTCTAAAATAATAGATACAGCGATTAGCACATTCTATTTTTAAAAATCTTGAAAATAAAACCTATACACTATGGACTAATATTGTCCTATCTTGCAGACACTTCTGCCTTACTCTCCATATTGCCAATAAAAAACGAATTACTGCAAATAGTCTGATAACTTATATATTTTTTTAATATTCAGAATGCATAAGAATAGGATCTTGTGCCCTTGGCCCGGCAAATTGGTATAAGCCACTTATCCCTAGATAGGGAATAGGATGGGCAGAAAAAGGACACGTGCTGTATAGTTTCATTCTCTTTTCCACAGGACAGACAGTGGCAATCTTAGGGATGGATGGTTTGAGACCATTTACTGGTACATGTGGTTATTTGCAGGGTTCCATGCCTAAATTGCAAGTACAGTCTATAAGCTGAAGGGGGCTCTATAGCATCTAGAAATTCTTCAAAGCTATACGCGAGTTTAACTTGCAGAAATTGGTCAGTCATAGTACCTATTTTTAGAAGCTGACAAAATCTGGCCCAGTTTAAACAGGCAGTAACTTGGTTTAATCAAGCATTTACTGGCATCTGAGCCATCCTCACATACATTGCACAGATCTCTACTTCCAATCTTACCTAGAGTGTCTCTCACATATTTGAACTAGGGGATATTACTTGTCCCTGGAATCCTTGGCATATCCATAAGGCTTTCCAAATTGGATGAAAGTGTAAGTGTTCACCAGTAAAGAATGGGAATAAGACCAACTTCCTCTACGATGGGCCTTAATTCCAAAACAAATCTCAGGGGGACTAGTGGTGTACTACTAGGAAGGTCTAATAATTGGTGTATAAAACAATTCTCTGAGACTTTTTGGCTATGGATGTTTTTATAACCCCAGAGTTCTGAACCATACATTGCAGTACCCAGGGTCTGTGGTTTATAGATTTGCACAACTGGTATAATTGGACAATATAATGATTTTTTTTAAACTCTGAGTGTTGCCCCAATATGCTTCACAACTTTAAGTCTCCTACACAGTCCATACCTTCACTAATGGACAGCCCCAAATAGTCAAAATCTTTAACTTTCTTTAATGGGACATCTAGAAGTTTAGGATTCGGTCTTGTAGGATGGCCTGGGTTTAATGTCCTACATTTAGTTTTCACTGCATTTATTTCTAGGATCCGCAGTTCATAAAATTTCTCAAGGCGACATAAAATATTCTGAAGGCCCATAGACGATTTGGAGATTAATAGGGTATTGTCTGCGAACATTAGGGATGGGGGCCTAGTGTTCGCTAATCTAGGTGCATCCCCATCATAATCATTCAGGAATTAAATTAAGTCATTCACGTACAGTGAAAACAGGGTGGGAATGAGCACACATCCCGCCTCACCACAAGATCCACAGAGAAAGAGGCTGTTAATTTGCCTGACGCCCTGCACTGCATTTGTGCATACTTTCCCAAGTGTAGCCTGATTAAAACAGCAAGAAGATTCGAGGAGACGCCCATGTCAGATAAAACTTGCCAGCGATTATATCGTGGCACCATATCAAAAGCTGAACATATATCAACAAAAACCATGTTGAGGCCACACCCACCCAATACCACACATTTTGAATAAATTAGCAAAAACGGAAGACTTGACCAATTGTACTCGCACCCTTTATAAAACCTGCTTGGAAAGGGGTTAAAAATGTATTCCATCTAAGAATGAAAAAAACAGCAAAATGCCAATACTGATGCGCAATTCTCACATTTCAGCCGGCACATTGAAATAAAACAATGTCACCATATACCTCTATTTCCGTATGATTTAAACAGAATTTATTCAAATAATAGCATCTATAAATCACAAACAAACAATTACATCCATTTTAAAATTTGGAAAACGCCAATTTCCCTTAACCCACCAAATCCTTTTTAGTGCATTCTTCCATCCACACCACCTTCTCTTTCACACCCCCTCCAATGCACCCATCTCTGTCAGTCTTCTCAATCATTCACTCTCCGCACGTACCAGCAAACCCACCCACACCCTTCCCACCTTTTAATACTTCATTTTATACAACCAAAAAAATTTAATTAAAAACACAAAAAGCCACACAGAGAAACACTTTTCAAAATACAAAAATTAAAATTTTTAGCAATAATTAGTACACTTGATTGGCCACAAAAAAAGGTTTCAAACCCCTCCACATACGGGGTTCTCTTCAGGACCATAGCGCTGGAAAAAAACACAGAACTGTGTCTTAGTTATTGGCCATATTCACAAGAGGCACCCCTGCTTCTAATTGCCTCCTTCTCAAAAAAGTATGCTTACCTTATTATCTACTGCGAGATCAGCCGATCCCTGCTGTATTTTCTTCACCCAATTTAGGAGGAGCTCCTACAGAAACATAAAATGTCAGTCTTGAGTCTCAGAACGCGGATTGTTATGGTCAAAAGTCTATGCTGTATGCGTTTGAAATATTTCTTACATTTATAGCTGCGGTCGGATAACAACCGTTTAAGCCGTTGAATCACTGGTGTGTAGTGAAGTCCCAGGCGTGAGTCCTAGGCTGCACATGGGAAAAAAAGTACTCAGTTTATGGGGAAGTTATCAAACTACGGGATGAGCGAGTTTGTAGGAAAGGAGCCCCTACCTTTTTATTATCGGCCCTTAAGTCCCTCGTTCAATTATAGGTTCTATGCGCCTCACTCCATTTTTTTGTATAATGGAAAGTGCTGGATTTTAACAATAGTTGACTCCCACATGTAAAAAACAATTTACAGTAGGCAGGCGGAATGGGATCGTCACTATATCATGTACGCCTGTTCTTAAGTCGCATGTTTGAACCACTCGCTTGTTTGGCGGAATGGGCTCATAGCTCAATCCTGATCCCCTACTCTTATCTCGCATGTATGGAAAACTCGTTGGATCCTTACCTTAGAACCGAGCTTTTCAAGTCCGATATTAGTCCTCCGGGGCCGCCATGGAGCTTAGTGACGACCACCGACATGAGCGGAAATGATTTAAATGACGGCAACGGGGGAGTGTTTACCCATTGAATTCTGGGGGACTGTAGTATAAACTTGGTGAACCTTCAATAGAGCCGAATTTTTAACGGTTTGGAAATTTTTTATACAAAATACAAATTACGTGGTGTAAAAGCCTGCTGGGCATATTCGATGATTGTTGTGCGGAACCTTATTTTTGAGGGAAAATTGGTTGTCCAAAACACAAACTGGATCTCAATCTTTGGAGCAGTTTCGTCTACCAACCCTCAGAGGCATCCTCGTCTACCAACCCCCCCCCAGACCCTGCCCACAGTTCAGCGACTCCATCGCCGACTTGATCAGCACGCATGCCCTGACCTCCACGACTACATCCTCCTTGGAGACCTGAACTTTCACCTTGAGAACAACAATGACAACAACTCCAGAACCCTGATAGCCAACCTCGGACTGAAGCAACTCGTCACAAAGCCCACCCACTCCGCCGGCCACACGCTCGACCCCATCTTTTCCTCAAGCCTGCACGTCTCCGTCAGCCACACCACCGAACTCTTCTGGACCGACCACCGCTGCATCCACTTCGCCTTCCAGAAACCCACCACACACAACCGCACCCAACAGATCCCCCGCCGCTGCTGGAGCAAAATCACCGAAGACCAACTACACGCAAATCTCGCTCTCAGCCCACCCACTGAACCCTCCAACACAGACGACGCTGCCCACAGCCTCAGACGCTTGATCGAGGACTGCACCAACACCCTCGCCCCGCTGAAGAAACCCCCCCACAGAGACACCAGCAAGAGGGCCGGCTGGTTCACCCCAGAACTCCTAGCCTCCAAGCAAGCCTGCTGGAAACTAGAGAAGAAATGGCACAGTGAACAAACTCTGGACAGCCACGCAGCACACAAGGACGCCATCCGTAATCACCACCACCACCTCCTCAGGGCGGCCAAGAGGACCTCCTTCAAAGACCGCCTCGACAAAAAAGCACACAATAGCAAGGAACTCTCCAACCCCAGCTCCAACACCAACAACATTCTGCCGTCACAAGCCCTGTGCCTCTCCCTCGCCCCCTTCTTCCACCACAAGAGAGCAGACATCCACGACAGTTTCAACACCCAGACAGCCCCAACAGACAGCAATACAACAGACCCGCCGCACACCCCCTGCTAGCCTGGGCCAGCGTGAGCATCAATAACACCATCAAGACCATGTGCACAATCCACTCCGGCTCTCCGTCAGACCCATTCCCGCACCACGTCTTCAACAGAGCAAGCAGCTCCATCGTACCCCACCTGCGCAACGTCATCAATCTCTCTCTTGAGACTGCGACCTTCCCAGAGATCTGGAAACACGCCGAGATCAACGCCCTACTCCAAAAACCTAAGGCAGACCCAAGAGACCTCAAGAACTTCCGGCCCATCTCTCTGCTCCCCTTCCCGGCCAAGGTCATCGAGAAAACCATCAACAGACAGCTAACCCGATACCTCGAAGAAAACCGAATCCTGGGCCCTTCCCATTCAGGGTTCCACAGCAACCACAGCACCGAGACTGCCCTCATCGCCGCCATCAGGACCCTGCTGGACAACGGCGAGACCACAGCACTCATCCTCCTAGACCTCTCTGCCGCCTTCGACACCGTCTGCCACCGCACACTACGCGCACACCTCCACGCCGCAGGGATCCGAGACAACGCTCTGGATTGAACCACCTCCTTCCTCTCCGTCAGAACTCAGAGCATCCGACTCCCCCCATTCCGTTCCAAAGCCTCCGAGATCATCTGCGGCGTACCTCAGGGATCCTCCCTCAGCCCGACGCTGTTCAACATTTACATGGCCCCGCTCGCACACGTAGCCCGACAGCACGACCTTAACATAATCTCCTACGCCGATGACACTCAGCTGATCCTCTCCCTCACCAAGGTCCTCATCACCGCCAAAGCCAACCTCCACGAAGCAATGAAGGCTGTCGCCCACTGGATGAAGACCAGCCGTTTGAAGCTGAACTTGGACAAGACTGAGGTCCTCATCCTCGGCTCCAACCCTTCAGCCTGGGACGACTCCTGGTGGCCGACGGCACTGTGGGCAGCCCCGACATGCACTGACCACGGACCACGCACACAACCTGGGAATCATCCTCGACTCAACCCTCTCAATGACCAAGCAAGTCAACGCCGTCTCCTCCTTCTTCAACACCCTCCTCATGCTCCGCAGTATCTACAGATGGATCCCCACAGATACAAGAAAGACAGTCACCCAGGCCCTCGTCAGCAGCAGACTCGACTACGGAAACTCCCTCTACGCGGCTGCCCCGACCAAGCACATCAAACGACTACAACGCATCTAAAACGCCTCAGCACGAATGAACCTCGACGTACCACGCCACGTCCACATCACCCCCACCTGAGAAACCTGCATTGGCTCCCCGTCAACAAGAGGATCTCCTCACCCACGCACACAAGGCACTCCACAAGACCGGCCCAGCCTACCTCAACAGACGGTTCTCCTTCTACATCCCCAACCACCAGTTACGCTCCGCTGACCTCTCACTCGCCACCGTCCCGCGCATCCGAAGAACAACCACCAGTGTGAGATCCTTCTCCCAACTCGCCGCCAAGACATGGAAAACCCTCCCACTGAGCCTACGACAGACCACAGACCCAAGACCTGCTGACCTTCAGGAGGATACTCAAGACCTGGCTGTTCGATCAGTAGCGCCCCCACCCCCAGCACCTTGAGACCTTTGCGGGTATGTAGTGCGCTTTACAAATGATTGATTTCTGATATCTCTGCTGATTCTGATGGTGGAACACCAACAGACATTTAGATGCAGAGTGGTACACTTGCTGAATCACCAGTGCATGTGCCTTTTAGCCCACTCAACTACTATGCTTAACTGATACCTCATAATTTATATATCTCTGAGAGTTTGTTTAATCCGTCTACTGCTGTATTGAAGTTTATGATCAGCATTGCCTCTCGTTGTTAGTTTGAGGTTCAAATTGCCACCTCTGCAGTCTTGTTCTACTTTGGAGATGATTGTCAATTGTAATTCCTTCTCAGTGTGTGCGTTCAGCCTCCAATGACTGGTGCTGTTTGGACATTTTTACGGATCCTTGATTTATGTTGGAAGATTCTGTACCGGACTTCTTGGTTTGTTTTGCCTATGTATAACTTCATACAGGGGCAAAGTACCCCTTAGACAACGTTTTTGGACTTACAGTTTGAAAATGTGTCATGTTTCCAATGGATTGAGTTATGGGAGAACAATGACCCCTCTGGAGTGGATTCGCAGCACACGCATGTTCCACATTTGTGATGTCCAGACACTCGCTTTCTTGCCCAGACTTGTTTTTATTCCCCTGTGCCTAACTTGCTTTCTTGCCCAGACTTGTTTTTATTCCTCTGTGCCTGTACTTGTTTTCTTGCCTAAACTTGTTTTTCCTTCCTGTGCCCAGTTCTCCCGCGGCCCCCGCCCGTTTTTCCCGCCGCTGAGTCCCTGCGGCCCCGCCCACCTGCAATCCCATTCGCCACCCCGCTCCCGCCTCCCAGCTGCTCCTCCCTCCCACATCCTCTCATATGGAAGCCTCCACGCACTCAACACCGGACGATCACACACCTGCTTCCTGGCCGCCCCGAAGCGTACCCACGGAGCTTTCACCTGCCGGAACTGCAGCTTCACAAGCATCCGCCCCACCATGCTGCCGACCAGGAAAGAACCCAACCACCTCAGATGCATCCTTCTCAACACCCGCTCCGCCTGAAAACATGCCGTTGAATCCTGGGACCTACTCAACTCAACCTCCCCAGACGTCGCCTTCCTGACGGAGACCTGGCTGAACCGCGCCTCGACACCCGACATAGCCATAGCCGTCCCGGAAGGCTACAAGATCACCCGCAAGGACCGCACCAAACGAGCGGGAGGAGGAATCGCTATCGTCCACAGGAACTCTCTCAGAGTCTCAACCAACACCGACGACACCCTCAGCACCCCCGAACACCTGCACTTCCAGATCCACACCGACCCCAACACCACCCTCAGAGGAACCCTCATCTACACACCGCCCGGACCCCGACCACAGTTCAGCGACTCCATCGCCGACTTCGTCAGCACACACGCCCTCGCCTCCATGGACTACATCCTCCTCGGGGACCTGAACTTCCACCTCGAGATCAATGACCACACCAACTCCACCACCCTGATCGACAACCTAGCCAACCTCGGACTCCGACAACTCGTCACAACACCCACCCATTCCGCCGGTCACACGCTTGACCCCATCTTCTTTTCAAGCCCCCTCGTCTCCTTCAACCATACCACCGAACTCCACTGGACCGACCACCGCTGCATCCACTTCACCTTCAAGAAACCCACCACGCACCACCGCACCCAACAGATGCCTCACCGCTGCTGGAGCAAAGTCACCGAAGACCAGCTAACCACCACCCTCGCCCAGAGCCCACCCGCCGACCATACCGACCCCGACACCGCCGCCCGCAACCTCAGACAGTAGATTAACGACTGCGCCAACACCCTCGCCCCGATCAAGAAACCCTCCAACATTCATACCAACAAGAAAGCCAGCTGGTTCACTGAAGACCTCCGGGCCTCCAAGCAAACCTGCCGAAAGCTGGAGAAGATCTGGCTCCGTGAACGAACACCGGACAGCCACGCCACCCACAAGAATGCCACCCGCAGACACCATCACTTCATCAGATCCGCCAAAAGGGCCTCCTTCAAAGACCGCCTAGACAACGCGCACAACAGCAAAGAGCTCTTCAACATCGTGAAGGAATTCTCCAACACCAATGACGTCCCACCCTCACAAGACCTGTGCGACTCGCTGGCCACCTTCTTCCATCGCAAGATCACAGACATCCACGACCGTTTCAATGCCACGACCGCCACGACAACCACTGAGACCTCCGCCCCCACGACCACCGTCCGCACCAACTGCCTGCTCTACTGGACCAACATCAACGACGATGACACCATCAAGATCAAGGACACCATCCACTCCGGATCTCCGTCAGATCCTTGCCCACACCACATCTTCAACAAAGCCAGCACATCCATCGCACCCCATCTCTGGAAAGTCATCATCACCTCCTTCGAGACAGCAACCTTCCTGGAGAGCTGGAAGCACGCCGAGATCAACGCCTTACTCAAGAAACCCAAGGCGGACCCCAAGGACCTCAAGAACTTCCGGACCATCTCCCTGCTCCCAGCAAAGGTCATCGAGAAGACCGTCAACGAACAACTGACCCGCAACCTCGAGGAGAACAACATCCTGGACCCTTCCCAGTCCGGGTTCCGCAGCAACCACAGCACCAAGACTGCCCTCATCACCGCCACCGATGACATCAAGTCCCTGCTGGACAACGGAGAAACGGCGGCCCTCATCCTCCTGGACCGGTCAGCCACCTTCGACACGGTCTGTCACCACACACTACGAACACACTTCCACAAGGCTGGGATCCAAGAGAAGGCCCTGGACTGGACCACCTCCTTCCTCTCTGGCAGAACACAGAGCGTCCGCCTTCCCCTCCTTCCCCCCTTCCGCTCCGAAGCCACCGAGATCATCTGCGGCGTACCCCAGGGCTCATCCCTCAGCCCAACCCTGTTTAACATCTACATGGCACCGCTCGCCCACGTCGCCCTTCGGCACAACCTCAACATCCTCTCCTACGCCGATGACACCCAGTTGATACTCTCCCTCACCGAGGACCCCACACCGCCAAAACCAACGTTCACGAAGGAATGAAGGCCGTTGCTGAATGGATGAGGAACAGCCGACTGAAGCTGAACTCGGACAAGACGGAGGTCCTCATCCTCGGATCCAACCCTTCGGCCTGGAACGACTCCTGGTGGCCGACCGCACGGGGAACTGCTCCAACACCCACCGACCACGCACACAACCTAGGGGTCATCTTCGACTCCACCCTCTCCATGACTAAACAGGTCAACGCTGTCTCTTCCTCCTGTTTCAACACCCTCCGCATGCTCCGTAGGATCTACAAGTGGATCCCCACTGAAACGAGAAGAACCCAGGCCCTTGTCAGCAGCATGTTGGACTATGGAAACGCCCTCTACGCAGGAGCCTCAGCCAAACTCCTGAGATGGCTCCAATGCATCCAGAACGCCTCTGCACGCCTGATCCTCGACATCCCTCGCCGCAGCCACATCACACCCCACCTGAGAGACCTGCACTGTCTCCCGGTCAACAAGAGGATAACCTTCAAGCTCCTCACCCACGCACACAAGGCACTCCACAACACCGGACCAACGTACCTCAACAGATGACTCAGCTTCTACACCGCCAGCTCCGCTCCGCCGACCTCGCCCTCGCTACAGTCCCCCGCTTCCGAAGAGCGACCTCAGGCGGCAGATCGTTCTCCCACCTCGCCGCCAAGACCTGGAACACCCTCCCCATCCACCTACGGCAGACCCAAGACCTGCCGACCTTCAGAAAACACCTCAAGACCTGTCTTTTCGAGCAGTAGCAGCATTCCCCACCCCAGCGGCTTGAGACCCTCACGGGTGAGTAGTGCGCTTTACAAATGATATGATTGATTGGGGGCAGGCCTATAAAGTCTCATTATGTACTTGTCTTTGGTTTTGGTAGTGCAGCTCGAACCACTTGGTTTACAATGCTTCTATCGTTTTTGAAGGCAAATAGTGGAGCTGAAATCAAAGACTGATCTAGATTTTTTACCAAGTGCCAATTTTGATGGGTAACCTTTTTTAGCCAATTGGAATTGGGACAGAAGGTTGATAAACAAACTATTCTTTCCATTGGCATTTTTGCTCTTCTTTCTAGTAGTAGCTCACGTGGAGTCCACCATGCTCTTTTCATTGCTTTTTTAAGCAGTTTCTTAGGATATCCTCGATTAGTTAGCCTCCCCATTAGATTGTTGGCATGTAGGGTGTATTCATCTTTAAAAGAACAATTACGCCTTATACCTAAAAATTGACCGGAAGGCAAATTCTCTTTGAGAATTCTTGGGTGATTGCTAGTAAAATGTAGTGCTTTATTCCAATCTGTTGTCGTCTTGAATAAAGTTGTCACCAGACCTCCATCTGCTGCATACACCTCCACATCCAGGAATGCCATTTTTTGGTGAGAATGGTTCATACTGAATTTTATGTCAGCTGTCCTGCTGTTTATCTAGCCAAGGAACGAGAGTAGTTGCTCCTCATCCCCCGTCCACACCATAAAAATATTGTCTATGAATCGTACCCAACTTCCAATGAACTGCACAAAGGGGTTGTTGTTATAAATTAATTTGTCCTCATATTTAGACACATAAAGTACTGGCAGCTCTGGGGCGAAGGCACACCCCATAGCTACTCCTTTTACCTGAAAGTAAAAATCACCATTGGAATTAAAGTAGTTTTCTTCAAAGCAAAACTAGCCAGTTCCACTATGAATTCTGTAAGTACTCGGACTGGTTTTGTTCTACTGTCCAAGAAGTAAGTCAACACTGCTATACCTTCGTCCTGGGGTATTTGGGTGTATAGAGACACCACGTCCAATGTTACTAGGAAGTTTTCTTTCTCAACAAATTTCATGGAATCCAGATTGTTGATGAAGTCGGTAGTATCTTGGAGGAAAGATTGCACTTCTTCCATGAAAGGTTTTAAAAAATGAGCTACAAATTTTGAGATGGGTTTCGTTAGAGACTCACACCCGAGACTATTGGTCTTCCTAGTGGTTTGATTTCATTCTTATGCACTTTTAGTAGTACATCAAATATCGGCGTCCTAGGGTGTTTGTTCTGTAAGTAGTCATATTCTTTTTTGCCCAAAGGGAGCTTGGAGTTTTCCCAAATTTTCAAAATGGATGTAATTGTTTGTTTGTGATTTTAATGTGTGATTATTTGAATAAATTCTGGTTAAATCCTACGGAAATAGAGGTATATGGTGACATTGTATCATTTCAATGTGCCAGCTGAAATGTGAGAATAGCGCATCAGTATTGGCATTTTGCTGTTTTTTGTTGGAATAGGTCTCAGCCGTGCTGATTAGAGCCAAAACCCTTCTTTGTTTCTTGGCCATCCAAGAATATGGCCAATTTAAAAGTATGGGTCTAAAGAGCTTTTGAGAGCAATCTATTAAGCTAATTGGTCTGTAGGTACATGGATCCTCTGGGGAACGCTTTTTATGTTTGGGGATAATTTCAGCCCCTGCCCACATTGGGGGAATAGCTGCTTCATTTAAAATGTTAGTAAATAGTACCGTGAAATATGGTCTCCACACATGCTGGTTCTGCCTGTAGAGGTCCCCTGGGTTTTTGTCCAATCCTGGAGCTTTATTGCAACTTAATTTACCAAGTGCAGTATGTTCTTCCTTCTGGGAAATTGCTTGAAAATTTAAAGAGAGAAGGGTGTGATCTGCCACGTGCAAAACATTTTCCATCTAAGTCAACTGCTGGTGAGAATCAACACCACCCTCCAGTGAATATAATGCTGCAAAATGGGTTACCCAGTCTGTGGCAGAGATATTGGACATAAGAGGACCTACTCCACCTTTACTGCCCAAAAAAAAAAAACTGCGCCGGTCTTTGGTCTTTTTCAATAACTGCCGTTAACATAGCTTCCAACGTTCCACTTCCCAAACCTCTCTTGCCCTTCTAATGGTAAGTTTCTATGCAGCCCTCAGGATTTTAATTTCCCCCGTTCCTGATTTTTAATGGCTAGAAATAAGACCTGTCTGGCATTTTTACAATCCACATTATACCACAACTGTGAAGGGGGAGGTTTGTAGGATTTCCTAGATACCACAAAAAATAAAGCCCTCAAGCCCTTAAACAACTTATGTATTTAAGAGATGGATGATAAATACATCTTCCCTGCACTGTTCCATCCTAAGTTGAGTATCTCATGTAAACTTGTAGCTACACAGGAATACATTTTACACAACTGTACCACCGAGTCCTTCATACGTGCCCATTTCACTCTGCGCATATTACTAGATACAACCATATTCAAATCAATACTGTCCTTTTGGGCAGACTTCAGGCCTAATATCGGGAGATGAATTTCAAGTGAAAGGGCATTATGTAAATGTAAATGTATTGCGACTTATATAGCGCACGTATCACCCGAAGGCATCAAGGCGCTTGCCTTGGGAACCCGTCCTGGCTTTTTTCCCTGTGAGATAACCCCTACTGGGTATCCCCAGGGTGAAAGCCAGGCATCCCGCAGCGGGTGGGCCGCCGTAGTGGAGATTAAGCAACTGTTGCCCAGGGTTGCAGCGTGGGACCCCATGATTAGAATAGGCACCGAGGCGAGAATTATCGAGTCCGTGGACATTTTTGGGTTCAGGACCCTGCCGCGTCGGGAATTGAACCCTGGTCCCGGGCCAGACCTCTGCATCAGGGTCTGCCGCTCTAATCAGTGAGCCACACTCCTCCATTATGGTCGCTTTCTAACCGATCTATCAGCATAAAGTCAATGAGGGAAGACCATAATTGTAGATCTATTCGAATATAGTCAATAAGACTTGTACTGAATGGTCTATTGAAGGTGTGTTTCCCCATACTGTCTGAGATGAATCTCCTGTTCACTGCTCGGAGGCCTACGCTTAATGTCCGAGCATTAATTTGGAGAGCGATTGATGTTGATTTCTTAATGGGCTTCAGGGACCAACTAGGGATGCCCCAGACAATGTCTTCTTCATATGAGCCAGCTCCACCTTCATCACACAATGGTTCAAACTGGCAATTAAAATCGCCACAAGCTATTATGAGAGCAGCTATGTTGCAGCAATCATATGAGAGTAACAGCTCCAAAGTATGCAATTCGTAGGCTGAACCTCCTGGACTATGGTAGACATTATATAGGTACACAACACCAACCAGGTTAGTGATGGACACACATAGAATGCCAGGTGAGGGCAATAAAACCTCTTTGAGTCCCCCTAATACGTTAGAACAAACCCAGGTGGTCAGCCCTCCTGACAGTCTTCCCCTACCATTTGAGACCACTTCGTTGCTTAAATTTACATAGCCAGCCTGATGCAGTGGATTCAGCGCCCAGGTTTCCTGGAATAAACAGATGCTATCTTGATCAATAAAAGTAGCCCAATCAGGCACGTTAAGGTTAGTGTTTAGGCCAGCTAAATTCCATGGTAACTTGGGGTTGCCACAGGGAGCTTTGAAACACATTTTCTCTGCATCAGCATGAGCAGTCATGTCATTAGAACCCCGGCTTCCATCTGGCAGAACTGCCTGTGAATGCACGTTTGAGTGGCTATCCGCATTATCAATGCAATTACTGCTGGTCGCGGCCTGTACTATGACCATGGGGGAACCGATCTCATGAGCTCTGGAGCTGGCATACTGGATTATGCTGGCCTCCCCCTTGCCACTACCTGCCAGATTTTCAAATCCCCTTTCACCTTAAAATAAGGTAATAAACCGCAAACCGCTCATGGCACACCCCCTCGGAAGTGACAACCCCAGTGCCCGCTATAGCTTCTGTACCATTTAGCTTAAAGATATACAGCCTCCCCTGAACAATATAGCTTGTATCCAGTCAATCAACTCCATCTAAAACCTCACAACAGTTTGATGTAGTAACATTAAATCCAAACGGACCCTCATAAATACTCCTTGGGGCTCCAATGGGACTAGGTGCAAAATGTAATAAAGGGTGATGGAATTAGCTTATGTTTGGTGGTTTGTAAAAGTATCCTAATGGCACCAACTCAATGTTAGACTCTTTTGCAGGGCGCTGCTGTAGACCAAATAATCTGTGAACAATCCTGGGAGATCTAAAATTCATAATTACACAATCATCTCTAAGCGATTTCGCCCCCTTCCCCAACCAACTCCCTCTCTTTAACAAAATCTCCCCTGCCAAGGAGGGAGGGAACTGCCTGTGTTGCCGCAACCAATTAAGACACTTATTTGATTACTCTACTTTACCCTCCCTCTGATCCGCGCACAGTTCAGGAACTCCAACTAGCACAAGTACACAGGGGTAGGAGGCAGGTGGTAAATTTATTACTGGGAGGCCCTTTAAATTGTCGGAGGTATTAGGGATTTTTTTTACCCCTGTATGTCCACAGCATAAAGGGAGTGAGCAGGAAGCTGACCAATCTCAACATGTGAAGTACACATAATTCCAGATTTTTGTCCACTCTATTGTAAAACATGGTTAGCTATTGCTACTCCAGGCATATCCTTATGCTGAACATTTGAAGGTTTGCCTGACATGTTGGTCTAGGAAAATTGACAGTAAAGTGGTTGGGCACAGGCACCTAAAGCCCCGTCGCATAATTGGCTGAGCTAATTTTGGTCACAGCAGAGTTACCCAGAACTTTTTCAATAGATGATAACCGTTCCAGAAGAGGGGTAATTTCTTTGGTCAGCATGTGTTTGATTTTACCATAAAGTAATTCCATAAATGATACTGCCAAGAGGTGAGGGCCGGTAAAATCCTTTGTGTCATTTACTACAATATATTTTATAAAAATGTGGTCTGGGGCATCAGTACTAAATGGTTCAGTTGTTGGCCTAGTAGAATCTAGGCTGGACTGAGCAGTACAAATCTCCCATAGTCTATTAGCAACTCGAGTTGACCTTTTTCCTAGACCCCTATTGAGTACCAGACACAAGTAATGGAGCTTGAACACCGGGGTCTATATCGGTCACTAACTGTGCTCCCTCCAAGGAGACCGCCATATTATCAGCCATATTATTTACCCTGGGAGTATCCAATAGTAGGGTAGCCCCACTACAACCATGTACAGGTGTACCCTGGGACAACCTTCTCTCGGTTAGTTCGGAGGGTAGGAAAAGTGTGGAACAGCCCCACTCAGCCCATGCTTCCTGTCCCTCTGTTTGCACTGCACTGCACTGCTACTCCCCCCTGAGCCAAGGGAGTGCCGACTTTTCTCATGTGAGATCAGGACAGACAATAATGGAACTATTTTAAATGAGGGCTGAAAAAATGCAGCTAGGGAGAACGGTCCCAGCGAAGCCAGCTGTCAAAGTACCGTAGCACTCACCAGCAGGAAGAAAGGGGCATGCTGCAACCGCCCATTGCCGTCTTTTTGGTATGCACTGCACACACTGCCTCTGGTCCCCAGAAATACCCACCAAGATGCTATCCATTATGAAATATGGGTTGAAGGCCATCCACATTCTCCTTCCAAGAACACTAGACCTCTCCCAAGCCCTCTAGTAGCTTCAATACAAACCAGTTTTCTAGCAATTCTTCTGTAAGGGGCCCTTCAAGTTGGAAGACCTCCTTCACGAAGACTTCACATAGTTGAACCCCATTTCCTTAAATGCAGCACCCAAAGCTACATTTGTGGCTGCTAAACATTAAACAAGTCCTTCTTTATCTCTTCTTCCAATCTAGTCATCAGTTTGATGCAAGTAGGTACAGTTGGGGTTCCACATCCATAACCATATCCACCAGGGGCATATGATCCTATCTGTTGAGAAATTCCAAATCATCACCTTAGAACTTCTTGTAAATGGCTTTGCAATCAAGTGCAACCAAGCTCAAATCTCCCTATGGTATTCTGTGAATGGGTGATCTCTGTGTGGTGAGACACATCCACAAACAGAGTGGCATGAGATCCATGCCATTCACAGACCTTTCCAGCGACCACTGATAACATTGGCTCTGCGAACGCCTATCCGTAATACCGGAATACATTCCAGGGCTTTTCAATTCCACTGTGGATTGTTTTTCAGATGGCTCCATGACTGACGTGATTGGAATCTGAGCCGGTTTTTCATTGCTTCGACCTTCTGTGGGGCTTCCTAAGCCTGGACCTCTTCACTTCCTGACTAAACTTTTTTTTATTTTTTTTATTTTATGAGTTGATGACAAGAACCAGAGGTTTGTCCTGTGGATGCCTTTCTTCAAGGCTAGTCCCTTTTCCATCCATTTGTCTTTCCTCCCTTTGGTCTTCTCTCCAAAATTGTCCTCTTCACAAGACCATTTCTATGCAAGATGGTCCTCATTATCCCCTAACCACCGCCCATCCATACCCATCTTCTGGAATGGACCATAGACCACCCACTTTTACTTCCTTATTTGACTGTTTTCTTTTAAACCCACATGGCCTCATAGTGCAAAGCCCACTTCAACTAATGTCCTGGAGAATCTCTCGGGATCCTCAAGATGGTCAGACCTTTAGTAGGTTACTGCAGACCTGATTGATGTGCTGTGGGCTCCAGGAGCTCAATGCTCCAATAACTCTTCCTGGAATGTCTGGCTTCATTGGTGCTTGAGGTGGGACTTTGAACTCCCTTTACCTCCTCTCCTTCCAAACTAGCCAATTTACTCTCAACCATTTTTGCTAAAGTCTGTCTTTCAGGACAAGTGATGCCTATTGTTCTGCTATTGCTGTTCACCTACTGCGTTTCACCTCAACTTCTTTGGTTAGAGACCCTCTTGTATGTCGCCTCATGAAAGACATGTCTCAAGAGGCTAACCCTGCCTCATTACCCTCCCATGTAGGATGTCTCAATTATCTTCTCACTCCTCTCCTCCAAATTCCCAAACTCATCTCTCTCTCGCTCCCTAAAGGACCTTTCCTTCAAGCTTGCTGTTAGAAATTGGGTTTCTGGGTGGCCGAAGTATGCACCCTGTCCAAGCAGGAACCATAATCCTATTCAGGGTATGTTGGAAACACACACTAAATTAACCTTTGCTCACCATCTGGTAGCTGGGCACAGAGCAGTCAGGCTTAACTTAGGAGGCAAAGTGTAATTTAAACGGTAAAACTGTGAAAACACTACACAAAAGATACCATACCTAGTAGAAAAATAGAGCCTAATTTATTGAACAAAATTAGACCAAAACAACAAAAATCCAATAAGTAGGAATGGAGTTTTGAATTTTTAAGTAATATCTTGAAATATGCATAAAGCGCCAACTGGGGATATCTGGTCATGCTAGACCGTGTAAAATCCGAATGTTCAGGCAGACCGCTGAAACAGTACCTTGGTTCGAGGTTGCCCCGAGGGCGAGATGCGAGGAGCTGTTGACGCTATGTGTCAGAGTTGATCCTTAGGATGTCGGCGACGTGTTGGTTCCGAGCCAAGGAAGTCAGAGATGAGTCGCTGTCGCACCCCTCTGATGTAGGTGATGCGTCCTTGTCAAGCCGTGCAACCGGAGATGGGTTCGCCTCGATCCTAGCAGTAGTGGGGATGCTTCGGACCTGAAGGAAATGCACTGGTTCCGAGCTGCTCAGTGACTGCAATGCGTGGGTTTTTGCAGTTGCAGCACTTTTGAAGGGCCCAGGACTAGATTGGCATCACTTGACAAGGCAAAACTCTCAGATGGCAGAGTCCAGGTGCTGGTTGTGAAGTGGATTGCAGTCTTTGATTTCCATGAAACTTCCAACAGGACGCAAGCAGGCAATCCTTTTGAGCAACACTAAGTTCAAGTGCTGTAGATCCAGCCCTTCTCACCCGAGCAAGGAGGGCAACAGGCAGGTCAGCACAGCAGAAAAGCAGTTCTTCCAGAGCAGCAGTCCAACAAAGTGGCAGTCCTTCTAGCAGCAGACTTCCTTCCTGGGAGAGTATCCACAGACCCAGAAGTGTTCTGAGTTGGTAGACTGGTGCTTCTACCCAGTGGTGTCTTTGATTTGGGGGAGACTTCAAATAGGGACTTTGAAGTGCATAGAGGTACTCTCTTTCCTGCCTTGGTTCCAGACAACTACAGGGGGTTAAGCAGTCCTGTGTGTTGGGACAGGACACAGCCAATTCAGGTGTAAGTTTGAGGTTATGCCCAGCTCCTCCATCCCATCATGCCCTGTATGGCTCCTCAGCATGTGAATGGTTTAACAGTCACACCTAACCTCCCTTTGTGTGTGGCTGTCTACAGTGAATGCACATCTGCCTGTCTACAATGCACCCACCCCAGAGGTGCATTGTAGACAGGCAGCTGGCACACCGGTCTTAAGAGCAGAAAAATGCCAACTTTCAAAAAGTGGAATTTATAAGGTTTTAATCGTAAATTCAACTTTGCCATTAAAGAGGATGTATTATTACAAGTCCATAGGTACCCCAAACATGATAGATCTACTCCTTATCAATTAGAAATTATAACATATTAGATGTAATAGGAAATCCCCAATATTAATCTATGAGAGGAGTAGGCCTCACAGTAGTGAAAAACAAATTTGGATGTTTTTTCCTCCCAGAACATGTAAAACTTAACAGTACATGTCCTCCCTTTCAGTTATACAGTACCCTGCCCAGGCCAAGGGTGACCTATGTAATAAAAGGGGAGTTTAAGGCTTGGCACAGAGTTTTAAATGGCAAGTTGTAATGGCAGTAAAACTGTACGCACAGGCTGTGCAGTGGCAGGCTTGAGACCTGTTTTAAGGACTACTTAAGTGGATGGCACAAGCAGTGCTGCAGGCCAACTAGTAGAATATAATTAACAGGTCCTGGGCACATATAGTACACTTTACTAGGTACTTATAAGTAAATTGAATATGCCAATTGTGGATAACCCAATGTCGCCATGTTTAGGGGAGTGAGCACATGCACTTTAGCATTGGTTAGCAGTGGTAAAGTGCCCAAAGTCCTAAAACTGGTTATCATTAGGCCTGGGTGGTGAACTTCGCTCCATATGCAGAGTATGCAGAGTTTTCTGGACTTCGCAACCGGCGGAGCTCACGGAGTGCAGAAAACTCCGCTTCGCGATGTGCAGCGGAGTTTTTTCCCCGATTGCGAACGGCAAGTCCGCAAACGGCAAGTCCGCGAGCGCGAGCTGCCGTTTGGGTAGTTTTTTTCTTTGGAGCTCCAGTTGCCGGCTGTAACGTGTGTGGGTGACCTCTGCCGCTGTTTGGGGTGCCGTGCTATCTAACTGTGATGGGCAGATTCCAAGGTGCTCTGCGTAAAGCTCCCTAGATGGACTTGTGTCGCGAGATCTGTGCAGGGCTCTCTGTGTCCCTAAACTGTGAACTCCTCTTGACTAGGTGAACGGTACGATGTTTTTTCATCACTATGTGTGTACACTCACGCGCTGATACCTGAAACCTGGCCCTGGTTCTCCGTGTGCTTCAAGGGTAAGCCCCCTGGCTAGGTGTGCCTTGGAATCATCCAAGAAGGGGCTTCTTGCCCTGTATAATGTAATCTGAAGCCACTCGCTATGTGCCGTCTTCCGAAACCCCCCCCAGAGAGTCCCCACTGTGGCTTTCCGCAAGCCCCGCAGTGGCACGCAGTTTCTCTCCCCTGGGATCTGAAGCCCGTCTCCTCCCATCCATCTGAATCCATGCAGGTGTATGTGCCCAGAGGGCTGAAGATTGCTCGCTCCGGACCCGAACGTACACACATCAACGGGATCCCTGCCGTGCCCTCACATCTAACTCTGCCAGTATACAGTGAAGGGCCGGCTTTTGTCATTCCCACTCAAAAACAATCCCCACACGGGTCCCTTTTGAGGGAGGGGGTGAGAGGGTGAGGTGTATCTATTTTTGTGCTGAAGGGAGCTAAGGGCATTTATGAGCGCACATGGGCATCTCATCTCACTTTCGTTCAAATTGGGGACTGCAGAGGTGTCTTTTTGGAAAACTCGCCTTTTCAGGTTACTTTTTGATGGGAATTTATATCACCTCCCTTGTAGCCTTGAGTGGAAAAGTGAAAGCGAATCGAGGTGGTTAACTCCATGTGGCTGAAGTGCTTTTAACCACTTTTGTGGCCTGGCTGAAAACTACCAGTGCTGTTGTGTTTTGCAGTCACCTGTTCCGGACTGACAGTGTCACATGGGCCAGCTCTAAAAAGTGTGTGTACTTTTTTAAGCCCACTGGACCAAGAGAACGTCACACACACGTGCCCTTTCACAAGCACAGAGGATCTGTTGTGGGCATCAGTTCTGACTGTCCTCCTGACACCGCCAAGGCTCTGCTGTCTGTGTCAGTACAGGAGTACTGTTCTCCTGCAGGGGATCGGGTGTCTGTAAAGTCCTGACAGCGCCGAGCTACTGCTGCAGGCGTCAGTACCGTTCTCCTGACAGCAGGCAGCTCTGGTGAAGGCCCTGGTACTGTCCCACGCACACGTTGGCGGCTTTGCAGACGACCCTAGCGCTGTACTATATATAGTATGTGTACCTAGAACCTGACAGTACCTGCCCGGTATGCTCCTGTGCTGTAGGTCTGTGCCTACCCTGTGTTGATGACATCCCCCCAGGGCCCAGAAGGGTTTGTTTGGGGGGGGGAGGGGAAGGGAGAAATTCTTCACTCTTTACTTCGTCCTTCACAACAGGCAGGCCTTTGTTGTTCCACCCAAAAACAAGCATTGGCATAGCCAATAGGTCTCGCATTTGGGACCTTATGTGTTTAGCCATGCAACAGTTGATGTTGTTACACCAAGGATATTGTGCTGCATAACGAAATACTTATAAGGTCCCAAAAGCGTGAAGGCTGAAAACCTGGCTTTTTGATTAACTCAGTGGGGACTACATGCCTCTACACCTGCTCCAAGCGCCTGGATACTCTCACGGGTGATCAGAGTGCCATACAAATCAACAAATAAAACATGACATCCGTGGGAGAAGGGGTAGGTTTTATCACCCAGACATCAGGTGAAAGGCTTTACTTACACTTGCAGTGCTCCGTTTGCTCAGGCTGCGGATGCTGGGAGCTGGACAGCCACAGATTGCTTCATTTCTATCCCTGAAATATTAAATATGAACAGCAAATGGAACACTCTTTGTGGCTGACCAGTTCCCAATAATGTACACAGAGTGCTGATAACATTTAGGACTTTCAGATGCCATGCAGATGGCATGACTTGGGCTTATTGTGGTGTCGGTCAGGAAATTGGCAGGTACACCGTTTCAATGAAATGCACTACTTGATGGACACAGGGCTCAGACACTAAAGCATAAATTAGAGACCTCACAAGCGGATGGAGTACAAGTACTGAAATCCCATGAACGATCACTGTAATAATCGCCATTTTCCAGGTAGGCCAGCGAGGGATGCACAGATAATTAAGCTGATACCCCGACATTTACAGGTGCTTGTGCACCCCTCTCCTAGACATCTGGTTATCGTACATAGTGACTATTAAACCAGTAGAATGGCTAAGTGAGCGAATACATACTCCTGACAAAATGTACGTCTTTAATGTGTTTCCCTGCATGGTAGATTCTGCTGTATGTCCCAAATTGACTACAGTTAGTTAAGCAACAAACCTATCTAGAAATGGAAAACACCAGTTATTATAGGAATATGAGCCAGCATAAGTAAGTGGCATCTGCCAGTACATTTAACCTAATGGTTTTACTAAACTAGGAGATTGAAAGTGAAAGTTTCAGCATGTTATGAAAAAGGGGTTACTTTTTGTATATTATGTATGTATAAGATAATGTATTTAATACAATTTCAAGATTTATGACAGAAGCTACTTTAGATGTAAAATGGAGCCTAATGTATTGCAGAAGAACCACTTATTAGGCGGTGAAATTAAACAGCTAACAGACACAGCATGAGGTTAGATATTAGTACTCCTCTTTGTCAGATCCAAAATCCACTCTATATACGTTAAAGAATTGATAACAGTAGCTATTGGAGACAACTGTGCTGTCATGCCAGAAAATAAAAAGTAAGGGAAATAGGTACACTACTGTTGCAATTAAAGTTCTTTGTTTCAGATCACACTTGTGGTAGAGAACATGTTATTTTGCTAGAACAAATGTTGTCTATGGTGTTACCCAGTTTTGATGTCTGCATACCATCAAGAAGTAGTTGGGCCATAATCACCTTGTTTACGTTGGCGGCCGCTATATGATATTTTCAAACATATGGCATTGTGATTCTGTCACTGAAGTGCCTTTTTGGTTTGCCATTTTCAATGTGGTCTGCTGCTGGTTAAAAATGAACTAGCTGTGCAGCGATGAAAACATTTTCATAATGTAATCTATGAATTTCTTTGTTATTTTTACAAAGAGTTATAAGCGGTGTAGCTCATTCAAGCTTGTGTGCTGGTTTAGGGCATGTATTATTTTGTTCACTAGACATCGAGTACACTTAGTGTATAATTTGAAGATGCATGTTTTAGATTTTGTAGAAATGAAATTAAACAAAAGGACATTTTTTTATAACTATTTATATGGATTTATTGAATTTACAATTATGAAGGGTGTTTTATTTTTTGCCTCCTCACAATGGCTGTCTGAAATCACGGATTTTTCCATACTTCCATAATCTAAGCTCATACTGAAGACATGATTCATAAGGAGACAAAGTGATCTGAGATATTATTTTATCGGTGTCATTAAATGTCCTTGTTTGAACATTGTCACAAATGGATACTCTGTTACCTCTTTTTTTATTATTATTTTTTTATTGAGTTTTTATCCCACAGCAGACAGACAGGAAAAGAAAAATACTCAAGTAAATACATTATACTTCCATGAATTACGAAACAAAGGCAGCAAAAAATAGATACACATATATAACCTACAAAATCCTTACTGCCCCGTCCATTTCACAATTGGTAGCCATAATTTATACCCATACGTTTTCCGTCTAATAACCTTGAGTTTATACAAAGAAGATTCAAGATGGTATATTGACAGTAATTTAGCTTGCCATTTTACAAAATTTGGTGGTTCCGGGTCAATCTATTGCGAAGTGATACAGAATCTATATACAGACATACAGATAAAGACAAAGGCTTCTTCTGCTGGTGACCATTTGTGCAGTATATTTTCTTCCACGCCGAATATAACCAGTTGCGTAGTTAATTTTACACAAATGCCCAAGCTTTCCTTAATATAAAACTCAATATCTCCTATAAATTTAGAGAGCTTTGGACATAGGAAAAAAACATGGACAGTATCTGCAGCATTTAAATTACAGCGACTACAATGAGTCCCCCGACGAGACTTCCATTTTGCTAGTTTAGCTGGTGTGTAGTAAAGATCAAACACCGACATAAAATGTTGGGCTTGGAGAGATCCATTTAATAATACGCTGGTAGCTATCTCCAGACTTCTATCCAGCTTAGTTCCCTCTAAACCCAGCTTCTCTTGCCATTTCTTTTCTATTGCCCAAAGATCATCTTCCTCCATTGCCAGAAGGAGTGATACAGAGGACCCATTTTTAGCTTACGTTTAATTGCTTCAATAATCTCTATTTTATCTAAGAAAACCATATTTCCTGACAACTTCTCTTCACAAAAACTCCGAAGCTGAAGATATTTTAAAAAAATCAGCACGCAGCAACTTATACTTCCTCAATAAGAAATCAAAGAATGCAAAACTCTTCCCTTGAAATAAATCTCCCAAGTCCCGCACTCCCCGCTCATTCCATCTTGACATCACCTGATCTTTAAATATTTCAGGAAAGAGAGGGCACTTCTGAAGAGGTGTATACAGTGTTAGCTTACTGGTAATTCCAAATTTTCTCTTGATTATCCTCCAAACCAAATAGGCTCTGTGGAATATTTTAAATTTAGTTTTTTTTATAATAACTTGGTTCCACAATTCTATTTAGACATTGTTTAGCCTCTTCACCCAAAAGCATCTCATAAAAGGAAGGGGCACAAAATTCTACAGTAGGATCATCTGATAAGACCAGCACCCCCATATGCTGAAATAATGCTATCCAATGATAAAATTGAAAATTGGGAACGCCCCAACCTCCTCTCTCCCTTGGTAAAGTACATTTTTTAACAGATCTCCTTGCTCGATGATACCCCCATAGAAATCTTGAGCACATTCTATCTATTCGGGCAAAATAATGGGAAGATATTAAAAAAGGTATTGCTCGGAATATATATAAAAATTTTGGAAAGATAAGCATTTTCAATATATTGGTGCGTCCTACGAGCGAGAATTTTAAATTATTTAATCGCTCTAATATTTTATTTGATGAAACTATTATTGTATCCAAGTTAGCAGAAATGATGTTATCGACATTAGCCATAAGTTTTACCCCCAGGTAAGTGGCCTCTTGATCACAATTGATATTTTCTGGTCGGCCAGCTTCAGAATGTATAATTTGGGTCTTGGCTACATTTAACTTGTAACCAGAAACCCGGCCGAACGCCTCTGCAGCCTCTATAATAATAGGAAGGGAACTGGCAATATCATTTGAGACAACCGCAATATCATCTGCATACGCACAGATTTTGAACTCGGAATTTTGAATCTCAACAGGTTTAATAGCAGGGTTTCTCTCTAATGTCAAAATAAAAGGGTCTATATATAAAGCAAAAAGGAGGGGGGAGCAGGGGCAACCCTGCCTCGTCCCTCTTTCTATCGATACCTTCCCTGATAATTTCCCAGCTATCCGTATATATGCAGCTGGTTCTTTATATAGTGCCTTAATTGATTTAATTAAAGACTCTGGAAACCCCTTCTTCTCCAGGACCTGCCACAAGAAGCTCCACGAGACCCTGTCGAACGCTTTTTCAGCGTCCAACAGGGCCACGCCAACCGGAGAATTCTTTCCCTGTGCCCAGTCCAGCATAGAGATAATTCGCCTTATATGGTCCGTGGTTTCCCTATATTGTATGATACTCTGTTACCTCATTGTGCTTTTATTTAGCTTTGTAGTGCAGACTGCTTTGATGAGGGGTGTCTTACATTAAGGGGCCACTTGTCCAAAAGTTCTTTTGGCTTTATTATACAATTCTATCATTTCCGTAATGGAAAAATCAACATTTTTTGGCCCGTGAAAGTACATGTATTATTCTTCATCAGGATTGTTGAGTTTGAACAAATAACAAAGGTGGATTTTATTTTCTCCCTGTTGTGCAAATGTATTGAACTAAAGTTTGAAATATGCTTAGATGATATCTTGCATAGATATACTAGACTGTAGTCTGCAAAGGGTGTTGGTTTGGATTTTGACACCTCTGAGTATCGCTCCTCATGTTGCCTAACCCACGAGCTGTAGGTGAATTGAAAACGTTTTTAATGATCCATGGGAGGTAGCTACTGAATCACATTTTGCTCATACTTCTAGTACAAGTATACTGTTATTACTTCGTCTCACCATGTCATTGTGTTCTAATGAAGTTGGAAAGAGCAGATACAGTACAAGAGGCTCTATTATATTTTAAAATTGTGCTCTTTACTCGACTTTTTACTTTCCTGGTCCCTACCTCTTCTACCTCTTCTACCTGTCCTGAATCTATTTCAGCTTCATTTGATATATATCCCCACTATTTTTGCCCTTTTGAACTATCCTTATTCTCTGTTAACCCTGTGATGTATATGCTCTGTTATATTCCTTTTGTTTCATTCATAGATTCTAACACTCCTGTACTTTCTTTCCTTGCAATGTATTTCTTTTTTGCACTGCTTTTAAAAGGCCAAGGATGCAGAGTTTGTGCTCAGTCTTCCAAATGGTGCCTCTTCTGGCAACAATGATCCTTACAATGCCAGGCCTTCGGATCTAAAGCACCAACATAGATGAGCTTCAAAAACAGCGAAACTTCTCAAAGGATCACTGTTTTGTGGCCCTGGGGGACCAAAGTGCTTAGCTGTAGAAAAACATATTGGAGTGGGGACACTTTGAAAAGGAGGCTATCTCTTTCCCAGCATCTTCAAAGCTTGGCTCCTCCTGTGGTGTCCTTGTCCTCCTAGAAGCCAATTTAAAGAATACAGATATTTAAAAAAAACCTTTGCAGTAGCTTGTAGGGCTATATTTCCTGGCCCACATCCTTTCTTTTGTTGTTTTTTCTCTTCTTTTGCAGTGCTTCTAAAGGGGCCTGGGAGCCAGGTTTGTGCTTTGGAACGCTTCCAGTGCGGGGAATGTCGGCCCAGTGGTCCAGGACCACGTAGCGCGTGCTACAGCAACAACAATGACTGATATCTGGAATGGACACACAAATGGGATGGAAAGCGGGGGGGCAGTAACACATAGTAAGGGAGGGAGGCAGAGGAGAGAGCAGATACATGCACTTTGTTGGAACAGGAATGTCCTCTGCCAAGTGTACAGGTGTGTCCCTTTGCCCTGAATGCCCATCTGCTTGTATATCTGATACCTGAATTTTACTTTGGCCAAGCCAGTAGCTCTATGGATTGAGAGGTAAGGAGGTTAAAAATAAAGTAATTTTAGTAATGAGGCCTAAACAGCAGTGTATATATGCCTAATGCTGAGCCTAAAATGTGTGTGTTTTTCATGTATGTGTATTTGATTTATCTTCTCCGGGTATTAATATCATTGAAACTTGTCGGGCATTCAAGTATGAGTGTTTATGGGTTAAATGAATGTGGCAATATACTAGTGTCTGCTTAATTTTTTCACAAAGTCCAAAATAAATATGGATACATTTAGACTAAATTAGCAAAAAATAAACTTGGATAAATACAGAATGCTACAATAAATTGCTAAGCTTTTTATCAATTCATAAATAATTTCTACTTCTAATGAACCTTCACTTATTATCATGATTCAAAGTGAAATAAATGTCATTGCACAACCTACTGAGTCGGTGTAGCATAAATGCAGCCTAGACACGCCCAGTTACAGCTTTCTCTCTTCTTTTGCAGCCTCTTGGAGGAGTGCTACGTCATGAAGGATCCTTTCACCCCTGACAAGGAAAAGTTCCTGATTCTTGGATCCAGGTGCAGCCTGTGCAGCGACGTTGTCTGTGTTGGCCCGGTGAGGCACCCATCAATGCGGTTTATCGGTCTTTTGGCAAATGCACAATATTGGGAAAGTGACAGACCGCTTATAAAAAACACAATAAGATCCACAATCTCAATTTTTATTTTATTGTTTTATGTACGAAAAAGTAGAGTAAAAGATTACCATAAGGCACCTGATTAGGAGTTGGGTGGTCCAGGAGGCCAGAATTGCTGGCAGTTCTTCCTCTGCACCTTCCAATTATGAGTTATTCATCTCGGAATTGAAAATAATTTGCAAAGGTGTTATTACCAGATAAAAGTCCCCATACAGATTCAATTTCCATGCTGATCCTTAGCTGCTCCCCTTTACTATCCGCTTTGAAGCCGAGGTATAGCTGCTGGTAGGGAGGTGGTGACCTTCAGGATGTCCAAGGCATTGGAGACTGGCTCTAGGGAGGGGTGAGCGTTCCTTGCTCCTCCCATGCGGTATCTGCAGCCCTCCGCGATCCACAATGTATTTACCAGCTGGTTTTCCTGCTAGTAAATTGGATCTGCTATTCCCACACTGGGTAAATCCACGTTCTTGAATACCAGACATCTTGGGATCCCTTTCCTCTGAAATAATCTTTTTGCGTTTTTTGTAATAGAACTGTGAGGTTTTCACCTACGCAACTGTACTATTACCAATGATATTATTACTTCTGCTTGAGACCTGGACTAACGGCGCCAGTACTGCCTTTGTTCCAAATTGATCTCCATCTAAGACATACACAGGGCCTGATTCACAAAGGCCCCCCAGTCGTGGGTAAGTCTCCACACTCGTGGCGGAGGCCCCGCAGTCATGGGGGAGTCTCTGCACTCAGGGCCGAATCTCCGCAGTGATAAATCTCATTGGAGAGATTCCGACCTGAGTGCGGAAACTCCCCCACAACTGTGGTGTCTCTATCACAAATGCATAGACTCCCCCACGACTGCGGGGCCTCCATCACAAGTGCTGAGACCCCCCCCACAACTGCGGGGGGGGGGGGTATTTAGTTTCTTCAGTTTGTATATACTGAGCAAAAATATAAATCAAGCTTTTTGTGATTGATGGAATTGGGGTGGTCTAATTTCTCAGCAGAGCAAAAGTTAAAGTAAGGCCTAAAAAAAGGGGATACCCTGAGGCAAGTGTTTCTGCTTACCCAAACTAGCAAACTTCAAGCACTCTTGCTTTTGTAATGCCCAAAATAAATGCCAGTAGTGAAGCCAGGGTGCCAAGCTAAGGGCCTGCCAATGACAACCCTGCATGCCTGTGCCTCCTCAATCCCTTATTCCATTCTGGTAGTTGGATTTATATTACATATTCTCAGTCTTTTGTGTGACACCTGAATGCAAGCCAACACTGATTGTGAACATTGGAGAAACCAGACAAATTAGCATCACAGCACAAGAGAGGAAAATTAAGTTTGACAGTTCCAGAGAAGGGATTTCAGGAGCTTTAGGCATTAATTGGCTGTAGTTACCGCTAGTAGAAAATAAGGAACAACAGAAGTTACATTTTAGTCCCATGGAAGAGAAGAAGCAGGGTGATTGTGAAAGGTGGCCTACTTTAATGTTAAGGGTTCCCATTGGAGTTTCCTCATTACTTCACAAGGAGTGAGGTCCAGGTATCGTTTCCTACCTCTGATCCCCTCTCTCCCAATATGATGACAGATTGGTGTCCAGTACATTAACGCCAAGGCTATTGTGATATAAATGCCACAGAGAGCTGACAGCTCAAAACTGTGGATGCATCTTACATCTACTGTGGACTAGCAATCTGGCTTGTTAGGGGTTCAAATAAAGTAGTTTATAGTATTAAGTCTTCTTGCTGAAAAGTTGATGTTTTTCATGAATCCACATTGCAGCTATCTGAATGTGGTAAGCAGAGTTGCCTGTTGAAGTAATCTGAATGTCTATTAAACAAACTTGTTAGCATTTTGTGAGAAATACAAACGGGGGTCGGTATAGAATTGCCTGCACCCCGCATGCCATCTGTGCCCCCTGCAGATACAAGACACATTGTAGTTGCATGGCCAAAAATACATAAACATTGAGTTTGGGGTTCATTTGAGAAATAACTTTGGTTACAGGTTGATGTAGGAAGGCGGTCGAGGCTGGCTTATGCAAATGGGTAGACTGCAGAAGACCGAACTACGGGCAAACTACCCGGCATTTAAAGAGGGACGGCCTGAGATCCAGCAAAGGGGGAGAGGGCTCCCACTAATTTCTTTTTGTGTGAAGGAGTGAATATTGAAATGTTATGTGCGCTGAGGTGTGGTTAGGAGTGAAGGGTTACTCTCTGGGGGGGGTCTGAAGTTGGCCACTGCAATTAAATTCCTTTACCCCACCCCGGGGGCTGCATTGTGTCTTCTGGGAGAAGGGGCAGGTCAGGGCCATTGTTCCAGGGATAGGGGTTCATCAGGGGACTTGGGGGTCTGTCATATGAGACAGCAAGTCCTCCCAGATGTGCACTAAGGGTGGACGTCAAAGACGACTTGACTTCTCTTGGCGGAGACAGTCTAGTCTGTCTACCTCCATCTAATGAAGCTCTCATGCTTCTGCAGACGGGGGTAAAGAAAGCTTGTGCTGGAGTGCTTATCCAGAATAAGTTCCATATCCACGAAGCGAAGCTCCATCTTGCGCTGCTGGGCGCCTGAGAATTTCCAGGGCACAAACCACCCAGGAGTCAATCCCGCTCTTCCAGTGGTTGTCTGGAGAATGGCGAATTAGGATGCAGTTTCATTGTGTATTCTGTAGACGGGCGGAAGAAGTGCTGCTTATGGCACAAGTGCTCAGGGCTCCCAGAAAGATCCTGGAGAATTGGATCAATTGGTGGCGGGTGTTCCTGAAAGCCTACTTTGTGTAGGCCGGCACAATGGCTCACTCTTTTTCATGGTGGGCCCTATCAAACTGTCTCCCACGTATCTCTTAGCTACTGCAGCTAGGTCTGGATCTGTTCCCTGAGGGCTCTGGTCAACCAGCTGATCAGCCTGTAGCCATCGCGGAGAGTATGTATGGTTTGTAGGATCGAATGGGCAGCAGGTTCTACGCCCCATACTTCCTAGTGGTCACTGAGGGCACCAGTGAGCACGGCAGGAACTGGCCACCATGAAGGCCAAACTAGTCCATGAGAGCTTCGAAGAACAGGAGCTATCCATTTTCAAATACGTTTCCCACTGTGTCTAGGCCTGCCTGGGCCTACGGGCGCATCCAGTTGCTGGTGGTGTAGTCTTGGTGGGTTCTTGAGCCCAGCAGGGGGATAGCCGGGCATAGGGGGTCACTGGGCAGGTGAGTTGCAATCCCCCGCTGAGGCATGCAAGGGCCATCCAAAGGAGACGTAGGGATTGGCACTGCAGGCAGACCTCAGAATATGTGTTGACCAGAATCCAGTTAATTCTCTGTGTTCCCTATTAAAACATAGACAATAGCAAAGTAGTCTGATCCCAGTGTTCATTCATAGATCAGTCAACTCTTGCTATTCACGCCATAATATATAATGTGTATTTGTGGTCCATCAAATCTTAAAAACTTGGTGCTTACTAATCTTGCACAAGGGTGGAATCTTCATGGTTTCTCTGTCAGTGTAAATATCACCACAGTTTGAACTCTGCAGAACATTCTAGGTGAGGATTGAGATGGCAGAGCAGAAACTGTGTCTGATGGTTTGAGATGTGGCTGTCAAGCATAATAGTGTTCTGCAACACTGATTTAGCCAACGCATTCATGGTTGTTAAAGTCACTCAGACCTAAGCAGATAAATTCAGGAGGAATTGGCTCTGCAAGTAGGCAGAACAAAGGAAGGACTTTCAGCCACCAACGAAGATGGCATGGCATTGCTGCCAAATATGGCGGATACTGCTTACTGAGCTCTACGTGGCCTCCCTTCATTTATCCGGTATATCGCCCCGAATGGCTGCTCATCTGTGCCGGTGACAATGGTGGGAATGAACTGAGCACTTCTGGACTTAGGCAGAGTACCCTTGATACGTGCCGCAAAGGACTTAAGGGAGCACGCCAGTCTTATGGCGATGTTGGGGAGGCCCTCCTCTGAATGCGGCTGAGTGGTTGGAGCCGCGGTCTTGTGGTTCACAGTGGCGTTGCAGGGACATACTGGTGAAGACACTGGTAGCAGATAAATTACCCTGCTGCAGGTGATAGGGGCCCTCTCTCCCTTCTGGCGAGCTTTCGGCGTCTGGCGGTGAGTAGTAGAGAGTGCGGCCGTCTGATGGTGTGGATGAGGTGCTACCCTCGGGGTTCTCAATGGGGCACCGTCAGGGCATTGGACATAAGCTGCCCAACGATTGGCGTTACCCGTGGTGTTGGAGGCGGCTAAGCAATGGGTAGAGCCATGCTGCTGAGCACAGTGCTGCCATGAGAGGCCCGAGGAGTGAGTCTTGTGAAGCAGACCTTGGGACTTAGGCCGGCCCACCTCCTGCCTAAATTAAGCGCTATTCCATGGGAGATACATCGCCAATAAATCAAGCTCTTAACTAACAGTTGGATTCAGTATCTGTTTGAGAGCCAACCTCACCCCTTTTGACTAGATCTGGTGGGACCCCCTGGGCGATCGGAAATCGACATGCGACAGAGAGGTCCCTGCAGTTGCTCTATGCGCCATGGGCACTGCAGGAGAGTAGGGTCTGCTTCCCATGGTCGCCCCCACTTTTTGCTGTGATTCTCAGATTTTTCGACTTTAACACCTTCAATGCTACACTAGATTTTTCTGCTGCGCTGGACCTTCTTTTTTCCCATTGTTCATGACAAGGTCAGCTCGTCATAAGCACAGCTCCAGTGGTACTTCATGACGAGCTGACCTTGTCATTAGCATGTGGCTGTGGGCCTGCTAATTAGACCCACAGCCCAGCTGTTCTCTCTCTAAATTGAAACCATGCACTTTAGGTGCATAACAGATTGGTTACTGGGTCATCCTTGTGAGCCCCTGTATAGTGTACCATAGGTACCCAGGGCATAGGTGAACCCTAGGCCTACCAGGGGCTGCAGCATGTATTGTGCCACTCCTGGTTTGCCTTCCAAATTGACAAGACAGGTCTGCTCACACAGCCTGGGTAAGGTGGTGTGATCACCCCTTACTTAGATATAGTATACCTATATCTACCTTAACATATAGACACATATACACCTATAAGCCACTCCTAAGGTAGGCCTCGACAAACCTGGAGGCAGAGTGCTTGGTTTTATGTGAGAGGGCGCCCTAACATGAGCTGAGCCCCTCTGCAGCTTTCAGAACCATCTCCTTATAGCTGTTCTATGATATAGCCATACCATATACTCTTAAGTGCATTATAATCCGTGCGGTTAATGCGAACTTTGGTTTGGCTTTATCAAAACATGTCGTGTAAGGTGTCAAACACTTTGGAATACTACCCCCCGCCAATTCTGGCGGCATGGGTAGCATTCCACCCTTCTAGAGGGAAAAGATATGTAGTTTACTGCTTTACCCGGTTAAAGTTAAACAGAGCCTCCGCATCACCTCCCCAGACAGGGGTTTTGTGTATTGGGGCAGGGAGGGCTGCATTCAGTGAATGCATCTAGACACTGCCAGGGACACACAAGGTGCTCCATACATAGCCCAGTTCAAACCAGTTGCTGGGGCACTCCAGCCCCAGCTCTGGCGCGAAACTGGACAAAGGGAAAGGTCTGTAACCACCCCTTTCTCAGGTCCATCCATAGGAGGGACCTAGTCAGGTAATCCAGCCCCCATCCTTAGTATAAGTATAGGACCTGTGTCCCTGGGACGTTAGATTATCCTGGACGAATCTTTGTAAGACCTATCTTGGACCTTCGACGTTCCATTCTGACTGGAAGACGGAAGACATCTCCCTTGTGGTCAAGGAGTGACCACCCTGTGCAAACAGGCACCAACAGCAACTTTGCCGGTCTGCAGTTTCAAGGCTCCCGACGGAACCCGAAGACTCTGCGACTCAAGAACTGGACTTCCAGACTTTTCTGACCCCGACCTACATCCACATCAAAGCTGAGACCCGTGGCGGACACGAGAGACGTGGGACCGGACATCTTGGACATCCTTCATTTTGCTACCTGCACTCCTTTCCTGAAGACTCAGTAAGTTGTGCATTGGGGTACAAGAAGCCCCAGCCCCGAGCATCATTTGAACCGAAGCTCAGACCCCCACACTCAGCGAGTGTCCCGTGGGCCCCGCCTTTACATTTGTGCTCGATGCGTCTTCCCGGCTCCTTGCCCGTTGGCTAGTGAGCCCCCTGAAGATGCCATCTTGAATCTAATTTGCGATCCTGGTTGCTCCAGGCTTGCCCCAGCTTCCCTAAAAAGAAGCACCACAGACCTTGCTGGTCTGCAACACAGCCAATCTCGACATCTGGTGTGTGTTGCGGTTGCCAAGGCTTGTTGGGCCCAATTCGGATACCGACGCTGCAGTCATCTAGATCCATCGTGGGACAGCTCGAATCCAGCTCCTGGTCATCGTTGATGCCTCCTGGACCTCGTGACTGAAGAGACAAACTCACCTTCTTCACCTTAAAGCACCCGACATTGCCTGGTTCCTTCCTGGTTCCTTCCCGGTCACTGGCTAGTGACCCAGACTCTGTCCCCTCTGCTTTCAGGTTCTTCACATCTCCGATCCACCCTTGGATCCACCCGGACACTTTTCCTCTGGTCGCCTGCAGCACTTCTTTGCAGCTCTCCATAGAAAACGACGACGAAACCTGACACGAAAAGACACCTATGCACCCGGCTTCCCTGGGTGAGGTATCATGAGTACTCCGGTGCTCCCGTGGGTCTTGACTCTCGAAGTGTCCTAGATTTAAAAGGGTTCCATCCTAGTCCATCCGGAAGTGTTCTTTATTTGTAACTTTGTAACTTTTACGAACTCCATAGAAAGTCAATGGGAACCCGCACCTGTGTTTAGACACTGCACGCGACTCCCGTGGGTCTCCTACTTCCTAACCTTTGGTTGCTTAGTGTAGCCCCAGCGATTCTACAGGTCCTAGGCCTGCTCTCTAACTCTCATGTGGTACTTATACCACTTTTTCAATATATGGTTTGTGAGGCCCCCAGGGCATAACGTATACTGTGCAACTTATCGTAAATGAACTGTGTGACTTGTATTGTAATTTTACTTCTGACCTCATAAAGAGTGCAGAGGGGTTGTGTTTAGATTAAATACATATATATTTGATATATACCTTGTGTGGTGTCCTTTCATTTGGTATTCAAGAGATAATATATGGTAAAACAACTTGCTTAACTCGCCTACTGAAGTCTTCGCCTGAAGACTGCTGGTTCATGCTACCACTAGGATAGATTTCTATAAGGTTGACTTTACAACCATCATCAATAAGGGTCGATTAGACTCGTGCAAGGTGCCCATTAGAACTAGTGGACATCATGTGCCAGGCTAACTTCTCACATTGGTGTGCAGCGGTTGGGATAAGAGCTTGCAATTTGTTTTACCAAATAATCTTGTAATATCATCTGAAAGATAATATCAAGGTACCTGTAGGTACATATAAATCAAGTCTTAGATATACATAAGTTCTACTGAACTTAGTAGTTGTAGGTGGTAAGGGCCTAGCACACCCTGACAACAACTTCTTGAGAGGTTCTAGTAGGAAACCATTTAGTGTAGGTAGATGCACACACCACACCTCACTAGAAAATGTCCTTGGAAGCAGGCCCTAGTGGACCTCTTCAGGAAGAAACCCAGAGGGTGCCTTCTAAGTATGACTCATTCACTTTTCATGAACTGGGAAGCCTGTGTGCAGTCAGAAAGTAGAGACAAGGACAGAGTCCAACCTTTAACCACCTGGTAGATATCTTAGTGGCTCATGATGTAGAGAATGCATCAGACCCAGGTAACCAAGGGGGTAGACGGGGCCATCTCTCAACAGAGGAAAATGCCACTCGAGAGGATCCATTGGTCTCTGATGAGGATGACGACCAGGATGCAGTTAATGAGCCTGACCTGGGCAACACATGACTGTCTGGTGGTGGAGAGGGCCATGGTAGGCCCTCCTCTAACTTTCCAAATAGGCCTAACAGTAGAACCAGAAGGCCCAGATCACTGTCCAGTGGTTCTGATCATTCTGATTCTTCAGGAGGGTCCAGTGCCTCTGCTCTGAGGAGGAAGCCTTCCCCTCAGTGAAGAAAGCACAAAGCTAGGATGAGAGAAGCCAAGCTTAGGATCAAGAGGCAAGAAGTTGCCCTTGTAAAAGAGACCCTAGCTCTTGAAAGAGAGAAAAAGTTAAGTGGGCTTGAGCCCACTGGTGGCAGCATAATACCTAGAGATAGGGAAAGGTCTCATGACCATAGAAACCTGAACAAGATTGTCCCTCCCTATCAGATTGGGGATGACATCCACAAATGGATAAGTGCTTTGGAGAGGGCTTGCAAATTACAGCAGGTACCCCAAAGTCAGTGGGCAGCAATCTTGTGGCTCTCCTTTTCAGATAAAGGCAGAGATAAGCTCCTGACAGTTAATGAACAGGATGCTGACAATTACTATGTCCTGAAGAGTGCTCTGATAGATGGGTTTGGCCTAACCACTGAGCAGTACAGGTTGCTGTTCAGGGATACCCAAAAGACAGACTCAGGACTGGACTGATTTTGTAGATTGTGCAGCTATGGCTCTGGAGGGCTGGTTACTGGGCAGTAAAGTCACTGACTGTACAGGATTGTATAATTTGGTTATGAGAGAACAAATCCTTAACACCTTGGCTGCTAGGGAGATTTTCCTGCTGTGCTGCAGGTGGATTATTTCCATTGTTCATGACAAGGTCAGCTCGTCATTAGCACAGCTCCAGTGTACTGCATGACGAGCTGAGCTAGTCATGAGCATGGAAGGGGTTAACAACTGTCAGAACCAGTTATTGCATCAACACCTGATTGACTCTGATCTGGCCTCTCCTCAAGAATTGGGAAAGAAAGCAGATAAATGGGTACGAACCAGGGTGAAGCAGAAGGTACAGAACCAAGGTGATGATCAGAGGAAGCAAGACCAAAAGGGTGGGGAGAAAGCAAAAGACCAGAAGTCTTCTCAAGGTCCCCAAAAAGCTTCTAATGGTGGGGTTCCCAACAATCTAAAATGAAAGAATGCCCAAAGAAACCTTGGTGCAAAATTTGTAAAGTAAATACTCACTGGACCAGTGATTGTTCCAAAAAGGAGACAGCTCCAGCCACCATTGCCCCTAAGGCAACTGTTCCCCCTAGTTCAGCTCTCCCTGTAGAATGCTTGCTTGGAAATGACCTGGAGACTTCAGCTTGGACTGAAGTGGAGTATAGGACCCATGCAGAGATGTTAGGAATATCAGCACATGTCCTTGCTGTGACTAGCCATTATCGATAATGGGGTAGCCCCTACAGTCAACCCGGACCTGGGCGCAATACGGGAATGAAAACAATGGTCCGTGACCAAAATTAGACTCCATTACAGTTTATGTTGCATGAAACATTGCAAATAAGTTAGTGAATAACCCGAAAGCGATAATGATGCATGTACACAATACCTATTTCTGCATCTAAACAAGTTTGTAGACCACACATGAAACAAGCGCCACACTATGTAATAAATTCCACGATATTTATTTTAGAAAAAAATCAAAAATGCTTCTATAATGACCATAGGTTGCGCGCAAAAGGAGGGGTGAAAGGATAGAGGAATAGTGGTGTTGGGTAGTGAGATTGTGAATCAAAGAATAAGGCATAGACAATTCAATGAATTTCCAAATACTGATAATAAATATCAGTTACAGCAAGCCTGTCCATAAAGGATTTACAAGTAGTCTGTACATTTTCAATGTGCACTTAATGCATATTCCAATGGTATGGATAAGGTAAGTAGTAGGTACAGGTCTTGATCAATAGAAGTTCGTCGATGTTTCGACTCGACTGTGCAATGAGGGATTTGAACCTTTGCTGCGAGTCTTCATCAGGACTGTGAAGTTACATGGAGGGCTTGTATGTGTGTGGTCAAGTCCAATAGCTCAAGTATAGGAAGATCTACTGACCTAGACCTGCAGCCAAGCCTGGCTATACAGGTATGATTTAACCAACGTGCCGGAAGGCTCAATGTCGCCACGGTACGAATGTTCTGGTGTGCTTCAAGCACATCACCAGGTGTGTTTTCCTCAAGGATCAGAGAGTTTGCCCCTATCTGTAAAATACATAAGATGCAGTTACCACCCAATCAATTACATATCCCCATGGGCTAGTAAACTTCTAGATAGAAAGTCGTGTATGGCAAGGTGAATTGACATTATTAACAAAAGAGAGGGGGAGGAAACCCTCACCGGGAATCTCAAGATGCATTGAATGTGGATTAGACAGCAAACCCGAGGGCCAAAAGGATTACCCTCCCTGGTAAAAATGGTGAATCGGGTCACCCTAATTCAGACGCGGTGCAATATAAATCTATATATGCAATATTTACACATGAGGGCCAAAGGACCCCACATCGTAAAGTCAAAAAGTACAACACCCTGGGAGAGCTGCTGGATCAATGAGGGCACCCACGCGTCTCATTGCGTAAAATACAAGGGTGAGCACAAGCTCCAACCGGAGCGTCAGTCGGGCCCGCCCATCTCCCTCGAGCCCCATCTCACTTTACCTTAGTTAGGAGGCATCTGCTTCACAGTCTGCCGCTCCCTCGGGGTGCTGGCAAGAACTGGGAGCTATGGCGACCCGGTAATTAAATACCGCGATGACGCGTGCGTAACGTGCTCGCTGTCGTTAAACAGGGAAATCAAGCCCCGAGGCCGAGATGAGGCAGACAAAAGAAGGGGATAAAACTTCTCGTGTACGTTGCCATGACACCCGCATGGTATGAATGTAGTGGGACACAATGGACTAATTAAAACGCGCATCGTGTCAGTCTTATGATTAGACGATCGGGATTAGAACCCCTATAATTTGATACTGTGTAATGCATAGATGAGTAACACGCATATAAACATATGGAAGAACAGCGTGAATTTACATCTATACATTTAAATGATGTGTGAATGAAATAAATGAGCCAAAGTGCATATTTACATGCTGAGGACCAGCGTGAATGTACATACATATAGTAGCTTTGTCAATGCATTGTTAAACAATACTACATGAATACATTTCGATAACCAGGGTGAGTCTATTTACATGTGCACGGTTAAAAACCACATTAACACAAAATATATTTACATAATTACATATAAAGAACTGTGAATGTAAGGGGATTCACATTGCAGTTAGTTCTACTACCGTCTAGGTAATATTTGAATGCTAGTGTGAGTGCTCAGTGTGCCTATTGGCCAATAGTGCAATACTGTTGCAACTAATGATCACATATTAGCCAATGTGTAGCTACTAGTGTGCCTATTTCTCAAAGGTGCAGAGTAGCAGCTTGGCGAGAAATTTCTTCATATTCATTTAAACCTTTTGATATAATGTTAAAGGTATGGATCCATTTACATTCTCGGTAGTTCAGGTTGTGGCTCGTGCACCCTCCCCGCTGGTTGACGTGTACCTTTTCGATCACCCACCATCTCAAACTTTCAGCAGTGTGGCCAAATTGCGTGAAATGCTCAACTAGAGGAGCTCCCTGTGTTGCGCATCTTATTTTGCGTTAATGTTGCAAAATTTGACACTTGACCTTTTAGGTTGTTTGACCTATGTACAGAAAATCGCTGGGGCACTGGATGGCATATATAACTCCAGAGGAGTTACAGTTAGTGTGTTCATTGTGGGTATGGGTGTAGTCATTATGAGTAAATGATTTGATTTCACTCGTTAATGGGCACGCCTTGCAGCTCCTACATTTGTAATGGCCCACAATAGGAGGCATGTTCCACAAGTGGGTCTGAATATTCACTCTTCTAGAGGGGATTAAGGATTTGACTAATGTGTTCCTAAGGCTTTTACCTTTTCGGAACGCATGCATCGGTGGTTCCTGCATATTCAAGTCATTGGCAATCATATGCCAGTGTTTATTGATTGTTTTTTTGATCTGGTTACTTTTGGTGCAGAAGGTCGAAACAGACGTGAGTCTGTTCTTTGAGATGTTCGCATTCTCCCTAGGTGTTAAGAGAAACTCCCTATGGTTGTACCATGCTCTTTTTTTGTGCTTTTTTAAGTAGCCTAGTTGGGTACCCCCGTCACGCAGTCTGTTGAGTAAGTCAGTGGATTCAGTGAAATAATCCTCTTTTTTTTTTTTTTTGGAACAGTTGCGCCTTACCCATAAGAATTGCCCATAAGGCAAATTGTCTGTTAAGCTACGAGGATGGTGGCTGGAGTATCTTAATAGTGTATTACGTTCCCTGGCTTTGCGATAAAGTGTGGTATGGAGTCTGCCTTCCTCTGCCTTGATGGTAATGTCAAGGAAATGTATTTCCTTTTTGTTATGGTCTAGGGAGAATTGTATATCGGAAGATTGATTGTTAAGCCAACCATGGAAGGCTTTGAGTTCAGTCTCTGTCCCCCTCCAGATCATCAGCACGTCGCCGATGTATCTCCTCCACAGGACAATACTGTTCCTGTGCGGGTTCACCATGTTCAGAACATACTTTTGCTCATATGCGTTCATAAAGATAATGGCCAAATTGGGAGCAAAGCTTACCCCCATTGCCCCGCTCTTTGTTTGAAAATAATAGCTGTCCTGAAACATAAATACATTTTTGCTCATGGCAATGTCTAGTAATGTGATTAAAAAATCATTGGGGATTCTGGTGGGTTTTGGTAATTTGTCCAAAGCTACCCTTATCACCTCCAGAGCTGCTTTCTGGGGGATACTCGTATATAACGAGGATATGTCCATTGTAACCAGAAGTTCATTGTCACTGTTAGATGGAAGGTTGTCAACCAGGTTAATGGCTTCCATAGTGTCCCTGATGTAGGTGGCGGTGTTAGTAGCAATGGGCTTAAGGAAATGATCAATGAATTTGCACAGTGGTTCTAATAGCGACCCACACCCTGATATAATTGGTCTTCCCAGGGGGTTTTGCATACGTTTGTGAATTTTGGGCAGTGTATAAATGGTGGGCATCCGTGGTTGTTTGTTAAGGAAGTCGTGCTCGTGTTTGCTCAAAAAACCTTCGTGTAGTCCTGTGTTAGTAGCTGCCTTAATAAGATGGGCCACCTCTTGGCTAGGGTCATTAATCAGAATTTTATAGTTTTCAGTGACTCCCAGTTGGGCGAGTATTTCTGATCTGTAGTCAGTGGTGTTTTGGACTACTATGGCCCCACCCTTATCTGCAGGTTTTTTTTTTTTTTTATATTTCTTTTTATTGATATACAAACACAAAATGAACAAAGACGTATCAGGGATATCACATTCTAGTAAGCAAACAATTTCAGATATCAGGATTTCTGTAAGATGATGTGGGAGGTTGCTGAGACACCGATGCCATGACCGCTCGACAATAATTGACTACATACAATTTAGAATGCATTTGATGCGCTACGGCTCTCAGACCCCGCCACCCAATAAGACAGAATAAGAAAACTGTATTGCCCCTAGATAAGAAAAACGTAATCAGGATAATCGATAAGAATTATACACGCCATAAAATAAAATAAAGTACACTAACACAAACCCCATCCCCCCACCCTGCACCCCTGCATGTAGCTTTCGCCCGCCCCAACTAGCAGTGTGCCTGTCGCCCCAAAACTAAACTAAAATATCTCAAAATAGAAAATGGAGGAGGACCTTGGAACAGGCCCCCGGCCCCCCTCGCCTCCCCACAGTTCAGCTTCCCCTATGCTAACAGATCTAATTATCAAATGTCAAAATATACAAATTAAGGGGGATCATTATTCGCCTACCCCGCCTTCCGCATATTAATCATATAGGGATGAGATCCTGCACCCCCACCGAGTCACAAATGTCATACAATAATCGTATATTGCTCAACCTTGGCCTGTCCGATCAGGAGCATAAAGACTCCCCAGCCCATTTACTGCATTTTCAGGAGAGTCAGAATACAATACTTGTATGTTAAGTTTCGCCCGGAGGCCAGTTGAAAACAGCAAAGCATATTGGACCCCTTTTACTCTGCAGTCCCACTTCTCCGACAAGTATTCCTGGCGTCGCTGTTGAATGAATGGCGCAGAGTCCGGGAGAGAAGAAAGAGTCACGTTTGTACACCTCAAGCCAGATAACTCGCCGTCCATATTCTCCCGCACCTCTTGTTCCACGGAATTCCCGACATCTGTTAATGAAGCTGAATTGAATTCCAGGACTTTCGTTTCACCTTTCGAGTCAACGGGGTCCGCACTTTGTAGCCCAATCCCAGGTGCAATACCCTCCAATTTAGAATCCAGAGCTAGCATTCTCAGGCTCATGGAGAAGTGAAATCCAACAACAGCCGCCATTACATCTCCCAGCGTCGGTCCCTTCTCGTCTCTCACAGTATTGACAGTTCTCGTCTCTACTGAAGACCCCTTGGGCAGGATATTTAGTTCCGGAGTGTTCATTTGGGCCTCTTCAGTCCCTTTGGTGGAACGGGTCTGAGTGTCACTCGCGACGATTACGGGCGCCATGTCGTGCGCTGCATCTACTTATATTAATCCACGTCCAGAGGCAAGATCTTCGGATCAGCGCTATTTAATGACCAACGATCGAACTCGCTGAGGTCTGGGATACCCCAAGCTGTCTCCGAGATACACTCGCTCCGGTCGGGCGAAGTTGCAGTCAATCTCCGTACCGTCCACTGTCGGGATTGTTAGGAAAAGCACTTTGGGACAGTCGGAGTGATATTGCCTTACTCAGCTGTTGCTGCTGTTCAGATTAGAGGCCCTCCATTAAAATTGGCAAATCTCGGCTTACTTCCGGGCCGACCGGTTCTTCTCGATCTCTCATGGCCGATGTTGTTCAACTCGCCTCCGGCCTCTCCATTACTCAAAGCCCCGGTTCCGAATCTGGTACAGGCCGCAATCTTTACGTCGACATTTCTCTGTCCACAAAGCTGGTAGTTCACTCGGGATCACACGGTCGGGCATTGTTTCGTCTCATCTATGTGGGGGCATGGCATAGGCGCAGGATAAGTAGCAGGATCTTGTGGGAGGAGAAGGAGGTCGACGGAGCCGGGAGCCTAGGTGGCCATCTTGGTCGCCAGCTTGGCTTCTCCTCCTTATCCGCAGGTTTTATGACAATCTCGGTGTTATTTCTGAGGGAGGTAATGGCCAAGCGTTCACTCTTAGAAATGTTAAAGGTGACATATTCCCTTCGCTCTACCAAGTTCATAACCTCTCTCATCACCATCTGTTCAAATGCCATAATTTTGTTGGACATCATGTGTGCGGGAGGGTTAAAGGTGGAAGGGGGTCTGAGACCTGTACTGGTCGATGTTGGATTGTAAGGAGTCTTAATGAAATTATATTTTAGTCTGACCTTCCTAAAAAATTGGTGCAGTCAGGTAAGTTGGTTGGTACGAAGGAAAGACCTTTCTGAAGGATGGTTTCCTCATGTTCATTCAATGTATAACGTGAGATGTTCACAATGGGGTTAGAGCCATGCTGTTTCACCACTTGTAATGTTGTTGTCGGGTTCTGATGTCCCCGTGTATCTCTGGGGGGAGTGAACCTGCTTCTTCCCTCTGCCTCTGTTCCATGTAGGCTCGATCCCACCCCTGGGGTGGGCCCCACGACCGGCCTCTTCCCCTGTACTCTGTCCATTGGACTCCCTCTAAAAAAGAAGATGGTTGTGGTTCGTTCTGCCCCTGTGCGTATGTGTTATTGTTTATTCTAGGTCTCTCGTTTTCTCTGTCTGAGCTATTGCTGTAGGAAGAGTTGGAGAAAGTGTTATATCTCCTAAAACCACCCCTTCCTCTACTTGTGTACCTCCCTTGTGTGTCTTGTTTGTGGTAACCTTCCTGGAGGTATGGATATGTAGTTTTCTTATCGTACTGTTGGATGTCGCAAGCTTGTTTGTCTAGTTTATTAGCTTGTGTAAAAGTTTCAAAATCCTTAAGGGTACGGTCCAATCTTTCTAATGCCTCCTTAGCGTTTATGAGGGCTTTATCCTCAAAGATTTCTTTCCTTAAATCAGCAATCTCTTTCATCAGCTTTTTGATTTCCTCCAAGGCTGTTTCAACACCTAATACCATCCAATGTCTACTGCAGTTATTCGAGATAAAGCTAAAGTTTTCCTTAAATTTAGGAATATCTATAAAGATTGCTGGTTCATTACGAACTTGCAATCCCACTGCAATGGTATTGGCCTGAAGGTATTTAGTTAGACCGTGGCCATGTAGTCTAGTGCGGATAAGCTTCTTCTACAATTTCTCTAATTTGTTTATTTTCTCATTTAGTGATGCATCCACACCGAAGGAAGATGTATCAAGAAAGCTAGAGCCCAATTGCCCCTCTAATAGTTTGACAATATAGTCTTCACTGTAGGCCAGTGTTTCTTTTTCAGACATGTCAATTCAAGATGTGCACAAAAAAAAATTATATGTACAATGGTGTGAAATACAGTGAACTTATTGACACAAATTGCTATATATTACAATATTTACAACTAACCCTTGCAGGCATGCCTGCACAAGATAGCCATTATCGATAATGGGGTAGCCCCTTTAGTCAACCCGGACCTGGGCGCAATACTGCAATGAGAACAATGGTCCGTGACCAAAATTAGACTCAATTGCAGTTTATGTTGCATAAAACATTGCAAATAAGTTATTGAATAACCTGAAAGCGATAATGATGCATGTACACAATACCTATTTCTGCATCTAAACAAGTTTGTAGACCCCAGATGAAACAAGCGCCACACTATGTAATAAATTCTGCTATATTTATTTTAGAACAAATCAAAAATGCTTCTATAATGACCATAGGTTGCGCACAAAAAAAGAGGTGAAAGAATAGAGGAATGGTGGTGTTGGGTAGTGAGATTGTGAATCAAAGAATAAGGCATAGACAATTCAATAAAGACCAGTTACAGCAAGCCTGTCCATAAAGGATTTACAAGTAGTCTGTAAATTTTCAATGTGCACTTAATGCATATTCCAATGGTACGGATAAGGTAAGTAGTAGGTACAGGTCTTGATCAATAGAAGAGCGGCAACGTTTCGACTCGACTGTGCAATGAGGAATTTGAACCTTTGCTGCGAGTCTTCAGCACTTCAAGATTCAGACAGACCATAAGCCCCTCTTGTGGCTAAACCAGATGAAGGGTGAAAATCCCAAACTGCTCAGGTGGTCCATTTCCTTACAGGGGATGGACTTTACAGTGGAACATAGACCTGGTACTGACCATGCCAATGCAGATGGACTCTCCAGATATTTCCACTTGGAACATGAAGACTCAACTGGTCAAGTGTGGGAGCGCGGGCTTGATAAACAGGCGAGGAGGCTGCAATAAAGGTTTAGAAGTGGGTTTATTGATAGTAAGGGAAAGCGGAATGGGTTGATACGTTGGGGTTTCTTCTTCTTCTTCTGACGTTTCCTGGGATGAGCCGGAGGAACTGGAGGCTTGCAAAGGTGTTTTCTTGCCCTCTGGTTCTTCGGGACCAGGACGGTCGCTCCGGAGGCTCATAGAAGGATGGAAACAAATAAAAGGGGAACCGTCAGAATGGGGTTCTTTTGTGAGTATATTTGGTTGTCCCTTCACCACACCGCTGTGACTTTTTTTTAGGAATATTTGAACAAGAGGCAGGTTGGTACCGAGTTTTCCTATCACTATGGCAGGTATAGGGATGTGGGTATGGTAAACATTTAAGGGCCTAGGAAAAGGAGGGAAAACAGTGCGTATTTACAGCTACCAGTACGTTTTATGACCAATCATTCTGAACGTCCTAGCGTGCATTACACAGGCTCCTTCTCGTGGTAACCCGTTGTGCTCTGCCCTCCCGCTATGACTTCCTCCACCCCCTCCCTCTGTGTGACCCCGAGCCAGTTACACTCACCGGCCCCGCCGTAACTCTCCTCCGAGTTACGGCCGCCTTCCAGCCTCCTCCGGACACCACCAGTCCTCCGACCAGCTGTCCTCTCCTTCTTCCGGGCTTCCTGAAGTTCTGGAGTCCTCCAAGTCGGGTCCCGCGTTTTCCTGGTCACCACCGGGTCCCGCGTCTTCCTGGTCACCACCGGGTCCCGCGTCTTCCTGGTCACCACCGGGTCCCGCGTCTTCGCTCTTTCTCTCCGCCGTATGCCGTCATCCTGTTTCTCCTTCCGTGTCCGCTCTCACCCCCGCATCCTGACCCCGCGCGCCTTTCATTGGTTCGCGCTTCTCACTTCCAGGGTATGGGGGCAGGACTTCCGGGTCAAGCTGGCGCAAACCCAGGAGATGAGCATGGACGTTGTAGTCCCCTGGAGCGTGGCAGATACCATGGTCGGGTGAGTGCGGGATCTTTCTCACATCAAGGTTAGTTTAATGTCCCTGCGTTTGCGGGGGGGATTGTGTAGGAGAGTAGGGTCTGCTTCCTATGGTCACCCCCACTTGTTGCTGTGATTCTCTGTTTTTTCGACTTTAATGTGGCTGTGGGCCTGCTAATCAGACCCACAGACCAGCTGTTCTCTCTAAATTGAAATCATGCACTTTAGGTGCATACCAGGTTGGTTACTGGGTCACCCTTGTGAGCCCCTGTAGATTGTACCATAGGTACCCAGGGCATAGGTGTACCCTATGCCTACCAGGGGCTGCAGCATGTATTTTGCCACCCCTGGTTTGCCTTCCAAACTGACACCACAGGTCTGTTCACACAACCTGGGTAAGGTGGTGTAATCACCCCTTACTTAGATATAGTATACCTATATCTACCTTAACATATAGACACATATACACCTATAAGCCACTCCTATGGTAGGCCTCGACAATCCTGGAGGCAGAGTGCTTGGTTTTATGTGAAAGGGTGCCCTAGCATGAGCTGAGCCCCTCTGCAGCTTTCGGAACCATCTCCTTATAGCTGTTCTATGATATAGCCATACCATATACTCTTAAGTGCATTATAATCCTCGGGGTTCATGCTAACTTTGGTCAGGCTTTATCAAAACATGTCGTGTAAGGTGTCAAACACTTTGGAATACTACACCCCGCCAATTCTGGCGGCGGGGGTAGCATTCCACCCTTCTAGAGGAAAACGACATGTAGTTTACGGCTTTACCCGGTTAAAGTTAAACAGAGCCTCAGCATCACAAAATGGATGCTGCTGCCACAGACACGAGTCTGACCTCCGGCTGCTGGACGAAACTCCGGCAGGGGAGGCCTGGACAATAGGTTTCCTGTCCAGGGAGGTGCCAGCACCTCCCCAGACAGGGGTTTTGTGTATTGGGGCAGGGATGGCTGCATTCAGTGAATGCATCTAGACACTGCCTGGGGCACACAAGGTGCTCCATGCATAGCCCGGTTCAAACCAGTTGCTGGGGCACTCCAGCCCCAGCTCTGGCGCGAAACTGGACAAAGGGAAAGGGGTGTAACCACCCCCTTCTCAAGTCCACCCAAAGGAGGGACCTAGTCAGGTAATCCAGCCCCATCCTTAGTATAGGAGCTGTGTCCCTGGGACTTTAGATTATCCTGGACGAATCTTTGTAAGACCTATCTTGTACCTTCGACGTTCCATTCCGACTGGAAGACTGAAGACATCTCCCTTGTGGTCAAGGAGTGACCACCCTGTGCAAACAGGCACCAACAGCAACTTTGCCGGTCTGCAGTTTCAAGGCTCCCGCCGGAACCCGAAGTCTCTGCGACTCAAGAACTGGACTTCCAGACTTCTCTGACCCCGACCCACATCCACAGTAAAGCTGAGATCCGTGGCGGACACGAGAGACGTGGGACCGGGACATCTTGGACATCCTTCATTTTGCTACCTGCACTCCTTATACTGAAGCCTCATTAAGTTGTGCATTGGGGTACGAGAAGCCCCAGCCCCGAGCATCATTTGAACCGAAGCTCAGGCCCCCACACTCCGAGTGTCCCGTGGGCCCCGCCTTTACATTTGTGCTTGACGCGTCTTCCTGGCTCTTTGCCCGTTGGCTAGTGAGCCCCCTGAAGTCGCCACCTTGAATCTAACTTGCGATCCTGGTTGCTCCAGGCTTGCCCCAGCTACCCTAAAAAGGAGAAGCGCCACAGACCTTGCTGGTCTGCAACAGAGCCAATCTCGACATCCTGTGTGGGTTGAGGTTGCCAAGGCTTGTTGGGTCCAATCCGGATACCGACTCTGCAGTCATCTAGATCCATCATGGGACAGCTCGAATCAAGCTCCTAGTCATCGTCGATGCCTCCTGGACCTCGTGGCTGAAGAGACAAACTCACCTTCTTCACCTTAAAGCACCAGACATCGCCTGGTTCCTTCCTGGTCACTGGCTAGTGACCCAGACTCTGTCCCCTCTGCTTTCAGGCTCTTCACATCTCCGATCCACCCTTGGATCCACCCGGACACTTCATCTGGTCGCCTGCAGCACTTCTTTGCAGCTCTCCATAGAAAACGACGACGAAACCCGACACGAAAAGACACCTATGCAACCAGCTTCCCTGGGTGAGGTGACACGAGTACTCCGGTGCTCCCGTGGGTCTTGACTCTCGAAGTGTCCTCGTTTAAAAGGGTTCCATCCTAGTCCATCCGGAAGTGTCCTTTATTTGTAACTTTGTAACTTTTACGAACTCAATTGAAAGTCAAAGGGAACCCGTGCCTGTGTTTAGACACTGCACGCGGCTCCCGTGGTTCTCCTACTTCCTAACCTTTGGTTGCTTAGTGTAGCCCCAGAGATTCTACAGGCCTAGGGCTGCTTTCTAACTCTCACGTGGTACTTATACCACTTTCTTAGTATATGGTTTGTGAGGCCCGTAGGGCATAATGTATACTGTGCAACTTATCGTATACTAACTGTGTGACTTGTATTGTATTTTTACCTCTGACCTCATAAAGAGTGCAGAGGGGTTGTGTTTAGATTAAATACATATATATGTGATATATACCTTGTGTGGTGTCCTTTCATTTGGTATTCAAGGAATTATATATGGTAAAACAACTTGCTTAACTCGCCTACTGAAGTCTTATCCTGAAGAGTGCTGGTTCATGCTACCACTAGGATAGCTTTCTATCAGGTTGATTTTACAACCACCATCAATAAGGGTCGATTAGACTGGTGCAAGGTGCCCACTAGAACTAGTGGACATCATATGCCAGGCTAACTTCACAGGCACTCTACAAAGTTCTACAAAGATCACAGTCGGATGACAATAAAAGGATGAATCCAAAAGATTGAAAACTGAGCACAGTCACCAAATACCAGTGTCAGACAGTTATGATACAACCATAATGCAAATAAAATGGTACAAGATACTTTCAGCAATCACCCACACCATGGAAACCTTAGCACACAAAATAGACCAGATTGACACAGACGTTGGCCTGCTGAGGGATAATCCAAAAACAAGTCAAGGGCAGCATGATGGTGAAGTATATTGAAGATTGCCTTAAGAGTGTGGTGGTCTAACAGTGTCTCTCAAACATTTTCATGGTTACGAGGGTAGGCAGGTTCCCGGCTAGGACACAGTTGCCAGGAGCACCCAGCAATAATCTGAATATTAAACTATAAAGATTGAGATGTGGTCCTCCTGGCTGCTAGGAAGCATTGACCACTTCACAGTGGAAAGGGCCAAGGTTATGTTATAACCAAACTTATTTTGATGGCCCTGTTACCACCTTAGGCCACCCAACAACGATGTGTTGTATTTGAAGCTACAGGGATAGGCCGTAGCCCTGCCGACTCCCCTACCAGCACACACCTGGGTGGAAGCAGGATCCGGCTGCACTGGTTTGCTACCATCTGGCTGTAGCATTTTTTCTGCTCCCACTGGGTGGGAGCAATCCTATGTTATGGGCTGGGAGTTAGGCAGGGATCGACAGTGTCCTCGGGATGGCAACCCCGGGCCACTGCTCTTTTTGGGCCAATATGTTGCTCAGGGAGGGGGTCCCACACCCACCTCCCCAAAGACCAAATGCATCTGGCCCTCAGGATGTCTCTGGCTCACTCCAGGGGAGTATGATTGAAAAGGGCAGGGGCCCAACCTTTGAAAAAATATATAAAAATAAAAATATTACATGACTACTGCATTACTGAAACAATCCCCTCCCCCATTTTTACCTTTATAGGTAAAGATCTAGCTCTCTTCCAAATGTGTAATTCGATTCAGCAGTTTTTGATGTAGCTCTTTTCAAAATTCCTATGGGAAAGGGAAATTGTGTTTTGGGACACACTGTCGGGGTGGGCCTCTGCTAGGCCTACCAGTGCTAGGGGTTCGCCCTTCTCTGCACAAAGTCCTCAGACCAATAGGATAGAAGTTGGCACAGAAACTGGAATATAAAACAAAGTTTTATTAACCTCATGAGGTGGAACTACATTCACACAACACCCTTCGGTAGTGTATGAAGTAGCACACTGAACAGAAGGAGCATGGTCCTTTTATACCCTCACAGGGGCTCAAAACAATGCGGTACAAGTACAGACGAGAAGGGTTGCGTACAAAAAAGGTCATACAGAAATGCACAGTCAACAGTATGGTGGAGCTAGCAGCTTGCTGACTCCGGTAAGAATAACGTGACATTTACAGACTAGAACAGGTGTATGGACTGTCACAATCTCCTCTGCGCATGTGCAGAGTAGCAGAGCCTCAATATAGTCTGTCTATAAGCAGAGTGCAAGAGTAAATGACCGGAAGGTAGGACAGAGCACATGGCAGACAAGATGGCTGCCTAATACAAGATGGCTTCAGCTAAATGCTAACCCAGATCGCTACCAATTTAAAACAAAATACACCCCCGGCCCCCCAGTTGACGTAGGACCCTGAAAATGTTCACAAAGGAGCTGAGGTGGATGAGCTTTTTTGGGGGAAAGTGTTGTAAAGAATCATCAAACAGTGTCAAATTAATTAGCAAACCAAAGAATCCTGCCAGTTCGGGCTGGACAGTTCGCATTGGAGCAGGGTCAGAACTGATTTGCATATCGCTGTGCAAAGTAATACTGGATTGGGATGCAGCCTGAGAAATTACCAGTGGCTAAGATTAAATCCATCTGTCACTTTTTTGTGTGTTTCTGTGTTATAGAAAGGGGGCACTATCTTTGTTTGCATCATGGCCATTTAATATAGATAGGGCTCACTTTTAAACAGGTCTTGAGGACTGGGTATTTGGTGAAATTTGGAGCGGCTGCTTACAAGCCGCTCCATCTTTTACACTGTAGGCGGCAACAGCCTGCAGTTTTAAGAGGGGACCTACACTCCGTCCCTCCGTCCCCCCCCTCCGCAGATGGGTGCACTGCTTGACTGCACCCGTCTGCAGGGGGATGCTTGGGGCTCCATGGGACCCCCTTCCAGAGGGCTGCCCTTAGGAGGCGTACAGACAGTGCACTACCTTTTTGGGGGGCACTATCAGTGCGCCTAAAAGGCCAGATCTGCCTCTGTGCCAGCGTCCTCAATAGCGTGTGGGCGCAGAGGCAAAATGATTCCCTTATTACCTTGAGGTCACACTCCCATGCAAAACAAAAGACAAGAAAAATCTGAAGACACCAAGTCCACAACCTCCTTCAGGGATAGATCCAAGTTGGGTTCCAAACACACGCTTCGGAATAAACAAGGTACTTATCTGGTATGTGTAACTCAACAGGAACAATAACCATATTCAACGCAGTACTCATGTAGTAGTCCAATTAAATAACACTCCCATGTACCTTAACATGTACAGGTGACCATCCTGACTCCTGCAGAGGTGGTCGCTCCCCACGCTCCCTGATCTCACAGCGCTGGACTGCTACATTGGTTGCCTTCATATCGTGCCAGATTGGTATAGTAGCGCTGCGCTGAACTGTAACACTGCCTGCATTTAAATTGTGCCACATCATAGCGCTATATCGTAGCGCTATATCGCATTGCCTGAGTATTTGCTTAGCCTGGTTTCGCTTTTGTTTCTGCTGCCATTTTGTGTTTGTTTGCCTCCCAGCCTGTCCCTCCACCCCGCTCCCGCCTCCCAGCTGCTCCTCCCTCGCTCCTCCCCCTCCACTATCCACATATGACAGATGCATCTACGTGCAGCGTTCACGCGCAGCGGACGCGCCCCATGCGCGCCGAAGGTGCGCCAAAGGTAAGCCCGTCTTCGCCCGTCCGCGCCTGGACCGCGCCCAGCGCCAGACCCCCTGATCCCCGCAAAATCCTCTCCACTTGCATAATGTACGACGCCGCTACCCTCTCAGCACTTAACCCCCACCGATTCCCGACCTGCTACCAAGCCACCCCCGGACACATCCATGGACCCTTCACCTGCCGCTCCTGCAAGTTCGACAGCATCAGGACCCACACCAAATCCACTAACTCCAAACAAAGCTCAAACACTAACCATCTGAAATGCATTCTACTCAACACCCGTTCGATCCACAGACACGCCATTGACCTTTGGAACCTACTCGACACTACATCGCCTGACGTCGCCTTCCTTACAGAAACCTGGATGAGCGCCTCATCAGCAACCGACATCCCCATAGCCATCCCGGACGGCTACAAGATCATCCGAAAGGACCGCACCAACCAAACAGGAGGAGGCATCGCCATCGTCCATAAGAACACCATCCGCATCACGACCAGTTCCGACGACAACCTCGCTACCGCCGAACACCTTCACTTCCAGATCCACGCCGACCCCAAGACCACACTCAGAGGCACCCTCATCTACAGGCCACCAGGACCCCGCACACAATTCAGCGAAGACATCACCGACTTCATGAGCCCACACGCCCTCCCCTCAAAGGACTACATTCTACTGGGAGACCTCAACTTCCACCTGGAAAAGAAAAACGACAGCAACACCACCACCCTCCTGGACAACCTGGACAACCTCGGACTCGAACAACTTGTTGATACCCCCACCCACTATGCCGGACACACACTCGACCCAATCTTCACCTCCAGCAAGCACATCTCCTTCAACCACACCACAGCTCTCCATTGGACGGACCACAGCTGCGTTCACTTCAATTACAAAAAGACCACGACCCACAACCTCCCACAACCAGTTCCCCGAAGAAACTGGAACAAAATTACCACCGACCAGCTCATCACATCACTTCACCAAAACCCTCCTGCCAAATCATCAGACCCAAACCAAGCAGCCACCAACCTCACACAATGGATCACCCACAGCGCCGACGAACTAGCACCCTTGAAAAACCATCAAATCAAACAAGGTAGCAAAAAAGCCCCCTGGTTCAACGATGACCTTAAGAAATCCAAGAAGTTCTGTCGCACCCTCGAGAAAGCCTGGAGAAAAAACCCAACCACTGACAACCTGACCACCTTCAAGAACGCCACCCGCAAATACCACCAACTAATCCGATCCACCAAGAAATCAGCATTCAAGGATCGACTTGACAACAACGCCACAACAGCAAGGAACTATTCAACATCGCCAAAGAATTTACTCACCCTACCGCCGGCACCAACGACATCACTCCCTCCCAAGTCCTCTGTGACTCCCTAGCCTCTTTCTTCCACAACAAAATCGCCGACATACATAACAGTTTTGAAAACCAGTCCGGAGACCAATCCGCTCCACCCACCTCCGAACCAAAACCCCCCTACATCAACCTTTACGCCTGGAACCCAATCACCACCGAAGACACCATCCGCCTGATGAACTCCATCCACTCAGGATCACCAACCGACCCTTGTACCCCACCACATCTTCAACAAAGCAGACTCCATCATCGCACCCCATCTCCGAGACGTCATCAACTGCTCCCTCAACTCCGCTACCTTCCCGGAAAGCTGGAAACATGCCGAACTCAGCGCCCTTCTGAAGAAACCCACAGCAGGCCCCACTGAACTTAAGAACTACCGCCCCATCTCGCTCCTCCCATTCCCTGCCAAAGTCATTGAGAAAGCCGTCAACAATCAGCTCGCCACCTTCCTCGAATCCAACAAACCCTCGACCCCTCACAGTCCGGCTTCCGAGCCAAACACAGCACCGAGATCGCCCTCATCGCAACAACAGACGACATTCAAACACTACTGGACAACGGAGAAACAGTTGCCCTCATCCTACTCGACCTCTCCGCAGCCTTCGACACAGTCTGTCATAGCACCCTCATACAACGCCTCAGCAACGTCTGAATACAAGGGAAAGCATTGGACTGGATCAGCTCGTTCCTCGCCGGAAGAACCCAGAGAGTCCGCCTCCCCCCTTTTAGATCAGAGGTCACCGAAGTCATCTGCGGCGTACCACAAGGATCATCACTCAGTCCCACCCTCTTCAATGTATACATGAGTCCCCTCGCATCCATCGCGCGCCAACACAACCTCAACATCATCTCCTACGCAGACGACACCCAGCTGATCCTCTCCCTCACCAAAGACCCAAACACCGCCAAAACCAACTTACACGAAGGAATGAAAGATGTAGCCGAGTGGATGAAGAACAGCCGTTTAAAACTGAACTCGGACAAAACAGAAGTTCTCATCTTAGGATCATCCCCCTCTGAATTTAGTAGGGCATATAAGATCCAACACATGGAATTATTGGCACAGTCCAATAAGACATATGAAATGTCCAGTACGTATACTTTGTAAAATGTATGTAATGTCTAGTTTGTCTATTGTGCAGAATGTATTAATTTTTTTGTGTGACTTACATTTGTGTACCGTCTTTAGTAACGTATTATCACTGTCCAAAGTGTAAATATGCATGTTATTGTTTCTTTTCATTGTTACCCTCAAAGGTAAATGTTTGATATAGGTAACTTACCTGGCACACGAGTAATGATTTGGTATACCTTTCAAGTTGTATATATTAACCTCAAAAAAGGGAAAACACTAGCAACTTTTCACAAAGATTAAATAAGTAAGTAGGGTTCAATACCTAAACATAAGTGGAGACATTTTTTGCGCTCTCCATTGATGAAATAACTGTTGATTTATGTTCCAGGAGGCATTGTTTTGTTGTAACTTATCTGTGAGAAGTGGGCATCAGCGGCCTCTGGTCTCCAGTTTAGCGCCAATGCTTCTGGTGAACCATATGGCCCTAAAAGCATTCCTGCCATCCATCAAGGGGAAGCTGGTGCACGTCCTGAGGACTGCATCACTAGAATGTGCTACTTTAGCAAGCATGGCAGAGTGAGTCTTGAGGCAGGAGAGGCTTACATATGTGGAAGTGGTTGGATCAGCAGAACATCTTTAAGGTAGCCAACAAATTAGAAAACTCTCTGAATCACTGTGCAAACAAGCTGAGCAAATGTCTGCTGACTCTTCACAAGTAACATCTCCACCCCTAGGTGGAAAGTGGCATCTTCAAGAAGAGTGGCTTGCCCTGGTTAGTTCTGTGTGCCACTGGCGTGAACATGAAGTGTCATCTCTACTGTACACTGGATTTTCCCAGTAAAGTCACTGGAAGGCACATTATGGCTGACGGGACATGTGTAGACTGTATATGTTCCTGCCAATGCCTTGAGCTCTGAGGAAAGTCAGGATAGACCAGTCCAAGTAATCTTAGTAGCCCCTAACTGGGCCAGGACAGCATGGTACCTGCAGCTCCTGTGTAATAGTATTTGCACTCTGATGCGGCTACCAATTGGGAAGAACCTCCTGTCTCAGCAAAAGTGGAGGCTGCTGCATCAGTTCCTGCAAGCTACACCTCCATGCATGGAGATTGAATGGTGACAATTAAAGCATTCAATCTGCCAGCCACAGTAATCAATGTTACCCCTGCAGCCCATCACCCTTTGACAAAACCTATTTACACTTGTCTCTTGAAGAAGTTTGTTACCTTGGGTGTTGCTCGTCATACCTACTTTCCCCTAGCCCAACTTGCCAATGTGGTAGTGTTTTATCACTGGCCCAACAAGCCTTGCAGAGTGGGCACAGTGAAGGGTTATTTGTCAGCACTTTCAACCTTTCTAGTTTACTTGATCAATCATCTCTATTTGTTGGAAGCTTTTTATCAAGGGGTTTACTTGCATGTTTACCCCAAAGCAATTCATCATGCCGCAATAGGACTTGAACTTGGTTTTCACATTTTTATGTGCATGCTTTTAAATCCAATACACGCTTCTCGCTGAGACTACTGATGCTCAAAAGTCTTCCCAGAGGAGGGAAACTTTGAAAAACACAGCAATGGGTTGGTTCCAGAGTCCACAGGGAGGTGATGCCTCAGTCCTGCTGCACGCAGGAGAAGTGTTGCATTAAATCTTGACTGTAGGGGGAAGCAATGCATCAAAATAAAGATGGATCCGGTCTGTGGGTGATGCATTGGAAAATCTTGATGCACAGGTGCAATTCGTGGAAATCCGCACACACTTAATGTCGATGCGGCAAAGTGGTGCTGGGTCGATTTCTTCAGCCGTGGTCCCACGGTGCATCGATTCATCCAGCAGCACGGCAGGACCTGCGTCTCAGTCAGTGCGGAGGTCTCTGACCACAGAGACATGGTGCGCTGAACTCTGGCTGCAGCGGTTTCTTAGGCCCCTGACAGGCACCTTATCGATTTCTTCAGCCGCTCAGTGGCAGTGCTTGGAAATTTCTCATGCACTGCGGTGCTGCATTGTAAAAACAGGTACTCAAGGGCAATGCGTCGATGTTTATGGTTTCAGGTAGGTCTTTGCAGCAGGAAGAACCTCCAAGGTCCAGAACTGGATTTGGCAACTCAAGGCAGTTCAGAACTCCTAGCAATGGAGTTCAGGGATGCTGCCTGTGACTTCCAACAGGAGGCAAGCATACACAAGTCCTTGGAGAAACTTCACAAGCAGGATACAAAGCAAAGTCCAGTCCTTCTCCTCTCCAAAGCAGAAGCAGCAACTGCAAGCCAACGCAGCAAAGCAATACCCAGCAAAGGGACAGTACTCCTTCTCACAGCTCTTCAGCTCTTCGCTTTGGCAGAGGTTCCTCTTGATCCAGAAGTGTTCTAAAAGTCTGGGGTTTTAGGTCCAATACTTATACCCCTTTTGGCCTTTGAATTAGAGATACTTCAAAGGACTGTCTTTGTAGTGCACACGTTCTTACCCTGACTGGGCTTGACTGCAGACACACTCTCAGGGGGCAGAGACAGCATTGTGAGATGCCAGGCACAGTGCTATTATGTGCAGGTGACGGCTTCTCCCACCACTCTACCTCAGGAAGGCCCCCCTCGCACAAGTGGCCCGCCAGCACAACCTGAACATCATCTCATACGTCGACGATACCCAGCTCATCCTCTCCCTCACCAAGGACCCACACACCACCAAAACCAACCTCCACGAGGGAATGAAGGCCGTCGCCGAGTGGATGAGAAACAGCCGCCTGAAGCTGAACTCAGACAAAACGGAGGTCCTCATCCTCGGCCCCACCCCCTCTGCGTGGGACGACTCCTGGTGGTCGTCCACTCTGGGAACAGCTCCAACACCCACGGACCACGTACGCAACCTATGATTCATCCTCGACTCCTCCCTCTCCATGTCAAAACAGGTCAACGCCATCTCCCCCACCTGCTACAACACCCTCCGCGTGCTTCGCAGAATCTACAAGTGGATCTCGACTGAAACCAGAAGAACAGTGACCCTAGCCCTCGTCAGCAGCAGTCTGGACTACGGCAACGCACTCTACGCAGGAATCCCGGCCAAGCACCTACGACGACTACAACGCAATCAAAACGCCTCTGCCCGGCTGATCCTCAACATCCCCCGCTGCAGCCACACCTCCTCCCACCTGAGAGACCTGCACTGGCTCCCCGTCAACAAGAGGACCACCTTCAAGCTCCTCACCCACACACACAAGGCTCTCCACTACACCGGACCAGCCTACCTTAACAACAGACTCAACTTCTACACCCCCACCTGCCAGCTCCGCTCCACCAGCCTCTCCCTTGCTGCCGTCCCGCACATCCAACGGACGACCTCTGGCAGTAGATCCTTCTCCTTCCTTGCCACCAAGACCTGGAACACCCTCCTCACCCATCTACGGCAGACCCAATACCTGCTCACCTTCAGGAGGCTCCTCAAGACCTAGCTCTCACGGGTAAGTAGTGCGCTTTACAAGTTCTTTGATTGATTGATTGATTGATTGATCAGCCTGGTGATGGGCCATCAGAATATGCAGGACACACCTCCCTTTGTGTGACTGTCTAGAGTGAATGTACAATCAAGCCCCTGTCAGTCTAACCCAGACATTGATTCCACAGGCAGGTGTGGGCACAAGGATGGTTAAACAAGAAAATGCCCACTTTCTAAAAGTGGCATTTTTAAGCCACCTTCACTAAAAGATGTGTTATTAAATTCTGAGCAGAGAGTCCAAACCTCTAGCTGTTCCCAATTGAAAGTTACACTTGTAAAATGTTACAAAGCAGCTCCAATGATAGCTTGGGGAGAGCTAGCCCTTGCAATAGTGAAAAACTAAATTGCCAGCATTTCACCGTCAGGACATGTAAAACACAGCAGTATATGTCTTGCCCTTCACATACATTGCACCCTGCCCATGGTGGCACATTGGGCCTACCTTAGGGGTGCCTTACATGTAGTAAAAGGGAGGGTTTGGGCCTGGCAAGTGGTTGTCCTTGCCACCTCGACATGGCAGTTTAAAACTGCACTCATAGACACTGCAGTGCAAGGCCTGAGACAAGCTTACATGGCTACTCATGTGGGTGGCACAACCAGTGCTGCAGGCCCACGAGTAGCATTCGATTCACAGGCCCTAGGCACACACACTGCACTGTTGGGAACTGATCAGTAAATCAAATATGCCAATCATGAAGAACCAATCGAAATTGCAATGTACAGAGGGAGCACTTGTACTTTAGCACTGATCAGCAGTGGTAAAGTGCCCAGAGTACCTAAACTAATAAAAACGAAGTCCAGCATAACAGTCAGAAATACTGGAGGAAGAGGCAAAAAAACTGAGGTAAACAACCCTAAGGATGACCGCTCTTAACAGGGAAGTACCGTTATGTTATGTATTCTAAATGTGAGTAATCTGTGGTTTAGCGGTATCAGAAGAACAAGTTAATGCTCTTTCTGGTGCATTCTCTAACTGCAGATGCTTAACTGCTCTCTCACTTGCCTAGTCTGTGAAGTGGACTCCTGAATATCATACTAAGGTTCCAGGTTCGATTTTGGCACACTGTTACCTTGAGTTTTTTCATAGTTGCTGCATCTGAAGGTGAAAGATTAAGAAACTGACTTCAGTGCGCAGATGTAGCAATTAATGCAACATCATTTCGTAGTTTCTGGGGCGGTGTGAATGGTAACTTGTTCAATAATTAATTCAAAAGTTGAATTCTTATAATGTTATTGTGACAAAGTAATTTTCGATGTATATGTTTGTATTGCAGTATTGTAGAACTAATAATAAGCAGTGTAAGCATACCAGAAAGCTATTAGTGAGTAAGTATGTTAGAAATTGCCAGGTGGATTCCAATAGATAAACGTATGGTTTAATGGTATTTGGATGGATTGGTTGTTTGTAGTTGTTTTCTGGCCCTAGGTACTAAGCTATTTGTGGCGATCATTTGCAGTGACAGTGGAGAAAGAATACCAAGTGTTCTTGACTTTGGGTAAACACGTCTAACAAGGTATATGTTTAGGTTTATCTTATCGCTGATGTTTCAGTAAAAAATGGGAGGTATTATATTTCCAAGGTGAAGGACAAACAGGACCCTTAAATGGTGTAGAGATATTTTCATAAATGAAATAGAACAGTGATCTAATGGTATTTGTTGAGTTTGCAATTTTGTCTTTTGTCTAGCTCCTTAGTTACCCAAGAGTGAAGCAAGGATGACGTTGCCCTGAGGTGTTTTTTTTAGTTTTAGTTGTGCCAACAAGTTTATAAAGTCCTCCTCAGCATCCAGATATTCAGTTACTAGGGTGTCTGTATTGCCCCTAAAGTCCAACTTAACTCTTCCGATCAGGTGAATCTGTAGTGTTGTGTTTCTGATGTTTTTTAGGTGACAAATCCATACTTTTACAGTTGAATCTTGGTTGATGCTGAAAGGCCTGGGGTAATGGCCTGACCTCTATTGACGTGCAGAATTGCATAAAATCAGAGGATGTTATGATCAGGTTATGTTATGTTATACAGGGTTTTTTAGCACGCTCAAATACTCGAGTGTCCTGGCTCGTACAAAATGCATCTCCGTTGTAGGTGGGAGAACAAGATATTTACGACAGGTTTTGTAGTTTGAGTATGCTGGTTAATCCAGAGTGTCGGGAGAGCTGTCCCGTGAAAGGAAGGGAGGGGGATGAAGAATTCCTCAAGTTAGTTTGGGGTACGCTTAAGCAATTACTATCCCCTTTGGAATTAAGACTCTCCCGCATAGAGAACAATTTGTTGGAAATGGACAGGACAATAGTCACCCTGGCTAGTTTAAGCCTAAAAAGCATGGAAGCTAAGCTTCCATGTGTAACTGACCCTGTTCTCCAACCTAAGGCACCTGTAACCATACCATCTCTCCCACATGTACCTGTAAGTAATCCTGTGACCGAGTTAGTATCAAAACCAACACCTAAGCCCCGCACCATTATTCCCAATCCTGCAGTACCTACCCCTAGTTTAGTTGTCCCTTTATCTCCTCCTTTGCAAAAATCAGCCATTAGACAGAATCTTGTCCCAAGAGTAGTAGCCCACCAACATTCAAGGCTAGAACGTACGAAATATCTACCTCGACAGGCTACCCGCTCTAACTTTCGTGGAGGGTTTATTGACCTTCCCCCTGAAGCAGGGTCCTATGTCATCATTTTAGCTGGTGTTCCTGAATTGGACCCTCATTCTCAGGAGAATGATCTTTCTCTAAAAAACAAGGTCATTTACTGGCTTAATACTAATACCCAGCTCCCTGGTCAGCATAGAAGTAGTGTCCTAATGGTACGGAGAGTGCCTTGGATAGGCCCCACGCATAAGTCTATAGCGGGTGACTGTGTTGTGGTATCCTTTGCCGACCCTCACACAGCCCAGCATCTCTGTACATGGCCTTCCCATGGAGCCAATTCCACCATTGTCGTGAGGCCCCTTACTTTTTTCTACCCTCCTAGACATCAACCTATGAAGAACACTCTATGGTCAAATGTTCAGCACCCTAGACAGCCAGCTCATATGGCTGATGGGTACACCCAGCACAATTGGTGGCAGGGGGTACCAATATCAAATAGGTTTGGTTGTCTGGAGGATGTCGACTGACATGGGGGGCCTGTCGACATATCGCCATTAAATAACCTCCCGCTTACTCAGGTGACAGGCTCATTTACCACCCCCGTAAAATCTGGTGTAAGTCCAACTTCTTCCAGATATTTGACGAATTCTCCCTATACTAGGGAGGTAGCTCAACCCACCATTCTAACCTCGTTAAGTTGTGGACCCATTATGTCTGGAAACCTGTATTCACCGCCAGACCCTAGCGTTGTTCCGGCTATGTCTGGGGTTGACGCGCAGGGACTGGCTTCCATCCACCAAGTAAACGGTATGGATAACCCATTGAGAGTGGTATCTTGGAACATTGCAGGGCTAAGGGGACGCCTGGATAATGACGATTGGACCAACTTTATCGACCTGTATGATATCATTATCTTCCAGGAAACTTGGTCAACAGTCCCCCTATATAGGGTGGGTTACCTTAATTTCTCAAAACCCGCCACTCCGAGTATTAAGGGTAGGGCCTCAGGTGGATTAACCATCTGGATTAAAAATAATCTGGGCTTTTATGGCAAGGAAATTTTGGTAGAGAGCCTGGACCTTCTGTGTATCACCTTGAGTAAGGCTAATGCCATCGATCTCTTTTTGGTTAATGTTTATGCTCGTGGCTGCCAGGGTGGGAGGAAACAAACTGTGACATCCCACCTTGACCTGGCACTGAAGAACCTCACTGCCGATAAGATCGTTATGGTAGCGGGCGATTTGAATTCCTCCTTTGAGCCTATACTTACTTTGGCTGAGGACGTGGGCGCTGAGGAGGACACAGCTTGGAATATTCCTCCGTTAACTATCTCTAAGGGAGTTAGGGGTACTGAGGCAGCACTTCATTGGCTGGGCCTCTGTTTGGAACGGGGCCTTCGGGCTGTTAATGGGCGCACGCGCTCTGATAGATTAGGGACACATACTTTTGACAATGGCTTAAGCTCCAGCCGTATCGACTACATTTTGATCAATATTGAATATTGGTCGATTGTGCGCGATATGGTGGTAGAGCCCCGTCCAGAGAGTGACCACAATCCTCTCTCACTCGAGATTTTGGTCACCGGTCTGGGTGAGCAAGCCTGTGGAACTAATTGCCTGACATCTGACGTGGTCTTGTGTGACAATAGACGACGCGTAAAGTGGACCAGAGTGTTGGATGATCCAGCGCTTATTGCCGAGTTAGAGGAGAAGGTCAGGAGCACGAGGAGTAAGATGCCATCACTATCCTCTTTTGGTGCAGTTGACCCAGCCTTTATCAATCTCCATGAGGAGTGTTTTATGAGTTTAAAAAACCTCCTTACTAAGTCCTCTAAAGCCGCCCCCATTAAGGCGCACAAAAAATGGTATGACAAGAGCTGCAGAGTAGCTCATAGCAGCCTAATAGAGGCTGTCAAGGCTAGGAACACCACAGATATTAGGGTTGCTAGGCAGCGTTATAAACAAACTCTTTGGGTGGCCAAGAGGGATTGGGATGACTCTTACTGGCTCGCTCTTCTTAGGGCCTGTGAGTCCTCCAATCCAACTGAATTTTGGCTGATTGTGAGGAGGGGAAGGGCTTCAGTCGCCCAAACACCCAATAATCACGTGTCAGCGCAATCTTGGGTTAAATTCTTTGCAGCACAATTTAATGACCCAAATATAGCCCTAGATCACACAATAGCAACCATCCCACAGAGTCCTCTATATTTACCAGGAGATAGACTTATCTTTCTGGAAACTGATGCCTCACAAGCCTTGGAGTCAGTTCAGTCGGGAAAAGCCCCCGGCCTCGATGTCATTCCCGCTGATCTTTTTAAGCTAAATCCTGGTTTATGGGTCCCTTATATCACGCAATTGGCTAATTACATAGCCGCAGGCGCAGCGATCCCAAAATCCTGGAAAGGTGCGGAAATCCTGCCAGTATATAAGAAGGGTGATCGCTCCATCCCAAATAATTATCGGCCAATCAGTCTGATCGATGCACTTCAGAAGATTGTGTCTAGGATGATTTTAGTAAGAATCCAGGAATGGATCGACACCAATAACATACTTTCTCCTATGCAGGCAGGATTCAGGTTTGGCATCAGTACTATTGACCAGGTTCTGCGGTTCTCACTTCTTTTCTGGAAAGTGGTCTTGCTGGGTGGCGGCGTAATTTACGCCGCGTTTGTCGACCTTAAGTCGGCTTTTGACTTAGTTCCAAGGAAGAAGCTATGGGAAGCTCTTAGATCAATGGGTCTTCCCTTAGAGCTTTTGAGTTTCGTTCAGCGCTTACACGAGGATAATTTCGCCCAGGTAAGATGGGGCAGCCAGGGCCAGGTAACAGAGTGTTTCCCTGTACAACGTGGGGTGCGACAAGGTTGTGTCTTGGCACCCACCCTGTTCCTCTTGTTTATTAATCAGGTCATCGATTATTTTAACAATATCCAGTCCGATGCACCAATGTTGGGTGGTCGCAAATATCCTATGCTTATATTTGCTGACGACACCCTCCTTCTTTCTAAAACAAGAGGAGGGCTCCAGGTTGCCCTGAATAGATTTTCGGAGTTTTGTAATGCAAACGACCTACAAATAAATGTTGAAAAGACCAAATTTATGGTCTTTTGTAAGAAAACCCCCCCAACCTGTACGGTGTCTCTAAACGGGGTCCAACTTGAGCAGGTCAAAGTTATGACTTATCTTGGTGTGACTCTTGATCAGCATCTTGATTGGAACTCCCAACTGGAGACATCTAAATTAAAATTTAATAGGCTGGCCGGTTGTTTGGTTCTTGAGCAAAAGAACTCGTTTACAAAACGTATCACCCCCGCCCTTAAGATCTATGAGGCAAAAGTCCTTTCCGCAACCCTATATGGAGCCGAAGTCTGGGGTCATAAAGATCTATCAGGTTTGGCTGTGGCACAAAATAGGTTCCTACGGAACCTGGTTGGTCTTCCACAGTCTGCACCTATAAAACCTTTGCTACTAGACCTAGGTTGTAGACCAATTAATGATCTGGCCCAGTATCGTATAGTGTCACTCTGGCGTCGCCTTTGGTCCACTCCCGAGCTTAGTCTCTTTGCCCGGGAACTGGACGAGGTTAAATCACTATGGGGCGCGCAAAAACTACACTGGTTTAGGGAAGTTAGAATCACCCTACATATGATGGGCCTTCCAGAGCTCTGGTCAAATCCAGGGGGGTCCACATTTCCATCCAAATCTGAGTTTAAAGCGCTTTTTTGGGCATGGAAAAAATCTATTTTGGTATCCCAATCCCTGGACACTAATTTAACAGGAATATTTCTGTCGCACAAGGTCACCCCTGCACTAGAGCAGTATTGGGATTTGATACCCAAGGTGTTAGATCGTAAGCTTTATCATCAGTTTCGTACTGGCACCTTGCCAGTCAACTCCTTTACTGCTAAATGGGATTCGAAGTCAGGAAGTAAATGTCCTTGGTGTTTGGACCAGGAAGAAAGCATTGGTCATCTCTTCTTTGGTTGCCCTGTTTATCGTGATCCTAGGAATAAGTGGCTAAAACCCATCTGTGCATCCCTGAATTGTAGTGGTTCTCGTGATGCACTTAGGAAAATGCAAGTAATAAGATCTGAAATAGTGGTGATTTGTGTTGCAAGATTCCTGGGATGGTCTTGGCTGATTCGAATTAAGAAACTGAACGCACCCTTGCATTGATCGTTCCATTTTGATGTATTTTATGTATACTGTCATGCTTGTGCTTTTTTAGTACAAGGGATTGCTAGTGAATTTTATAGTGTATATGATTGTGTATTGTCTTTTATGAATTTTTATCATTCGAAATAAAGACTAATCGAATCGAGTATGCTGTCCAGATGACAGAATATATTTGTGTTGTTTCCCCAATTTATGTTAAGGCTTCCCAGATAGATGTTAGCATGGAATAGCATTTCATTGTGGGTGATGTGCATGTAATTGTGACGAAGTGGGATATGTATATTACATGAATGTATGTTGTGTTTAATGCTGAGGAAATAGTGGCTACATTAAATCATTTTAGAGAATGGTATTAAATCAAGGTTATGTGCAGTGATGATGGAAATGATTTCAGGATTCGTTTGATCTTGCATTTTGTAGCATGCAGTTTAGCAGGGAGTTTAATGTGCCTGGTGTGTGAGATGGGTTGGGGTTGCATTTAATGAAGATGAGATTGTGTGTGTTGGCTCTATTATTATACAGGTGTCATGCTGGAGTGGGCAAAGGAGGTTTGAAATGGTTCTTCTGTGTTTCCTGATGCACGTGGTTACGTTCTTATATTGAGTTCTCTAAATATCCCTATGATGGATTGAGACCCAGCTACATAATACAACAGTATGTTGACTTTGATTCTGAGTGTGAGAGTTGACACGTTTCTGTTCAAGCCAGCTGGATTAAGACATATTCACAGTTTGAACTATGTATAGCTTGGCTAGATGTATTGGGGAATGTGGAAGTTATGGGATTCTGTTCCAAAACAGGGATCTCCTTCCAAGATGCCTAGGGTCAAACTTTTAACAACTATTGAATCCGTGGAGTTAATGATAAATCTACACACGATATAGTTGAGGAATGGCCATCAGAACAGATTCCAATTTAAAAAAAAAAAAACACAATTAAAACGTGTTCCATTAGATGGTGGCCATGTATTCCATGATTATCTTTCGGTTCTATTGAGCAGGGTGAACATCTGACGATGGAATTGACCCGCTCTTCCAAAATCCGAGGATCCATTGTGATGAACCTCTTGCGTACACTGTGTCAGAGCTGAGAGCCGATCTTCCATGCCTTCCAGGTAGTTTTTGGGGTCAGGGCTCAAGAGTGTAGTGATTGAGAGCACACCCGAAGGACTAGCCCTAATTGTAGACTACGAGGAGGAAGGACGGTTTTGACTAACGACTTGGAGGAATTACTTGTTTTCAGTTCATCAACATATGGGTTATGGTGCAATACACTGTACCCACTGAAGACTCACTATTGGGACAACTCTTGCTTCTGCAAAGATTACTTTAGAGTCGTACACTTGGTCGCAGACTTCTTCCTGTGTGTTCTTCTTATCACGGTCGGATCGCTCCATTCCAGATACCGAGTGGAAATATTTGCCTACCACAAACAGCATTTACTGGTTACTGATTCTGTCAAACGGGACGCTTTACTACATTTGGACCCTCACCTCCAGGAATTCCAGTGGGAGCGGCATTCCTGCTAAATATAGGCTTACATTGGAGTATTCTGCTCAATCTGAAGAGACCGATTTCCTTACATTAATAATTTATTTCTTTGTAATTTTCATCCTTTTCGAAGTATACGCTACACGTAACATATTGTATGCCCTGAGGAAGTTCCCATCTTGGGAATGAAACGCGTTGGCTGAATTGTCTTAACTCAATGAATTTTTAAGGATTATTTTAATTAAAAAAGTTATTTTTCTACATATATACTGGCGTATTGGACTTCTTGAGCTGCGCACCCCCATTTTTCCCATGACTAGCCCTGATTGTACTCCAAACAATTATAGCAGTGGCTATAGCAAGGAGACATGTGGCCAATGGTAAAGAACCAGGGTGTAGTATGGGTCTTGATATACCTGATGGCCAGAGATGCCTGGAAGGATCCCACTTGGAGTTGTGTGGTTTCTGGATAATTCAGTGTGGGGGTCTCAGCAGCCAGGTAGTCAGCAGGCAGGAGCGGGTCATGCAGGTAATATCGGTGAGGCTGGGTAGGGGGGGAGGGGGAAAATTAGACAGACATCCATGAGGGAAAATTAAATAATCAATGTTTCCTCTTCATCCTCCGTCAACTCTCCCCTACCCTCCCCTGGCCCAACTGCTCTTACCTGCACTGGTGGCTGCTGTAAGCAGGTAGCAGTGAAACCTTTGTCTAGAGCTGAGACCATCGAGAAGCACAGTCAGTTTTCGGAGACAGCCATGTTGCAGCAGAAGGGTCGACCTATGAGTGAGTCTGCGGAACACTGTACAGCTAATGGAATCCAGAACATGTAGTACAGTTTGTAACAGCCCGCAGTGCGTAATGCATTAATCCAAATTAGATCACTGTGCTCAGGACCGGGCAAATGGCCACATCATTTGCTAGGTGAGAAGCTGTGTCAATTTCGCAATAAGAAATAGTCGTAGAAACCGGCATCACTTGGATGTAGGGTAGCTTGTTCATTGAATGAAGGGTTCGAGGGGAGGTCTCATCTGAAGAAAAAGGGCATGAGAAGCACCGGCGAAGGGGTAGATTCTTATTGAGAAGAACATAGTGCCCTAAAAATTAAAAGTCCAGTGCTTCTTTTAACATAGTTGGGTGTAGCCAGATGGGAATTCCAGCAGGTTAGGAGCTTTGATAAACACACAAGCTGGACCTCTGGTGAAACTGATTGCCGGTGCTCAGTGAAATGCAATGAGCCCAGGGGCTAAGGAGTGTCAAGAAAATGTGTATGCAGCCTAGGAATTAAAGAGGTTTCAGATATTTTTCGAGGGAAATACGTCTTTTCTCGTGGTACCATTTAGATGTCAAGCAGCTCAACCAACATAGGGTGGTCATTTTTAGGTCTCGACCTTCGCAACGCGCACAGGAAAAATACCTTTTCTCGTCGCTTTGGCTTTTCAGCCAAGCACGTGCACGCGTTCCATTGCCTTCAATGGCAACGCGAGCACGTCACGAGATTCACTCGCGGGAGCGCTCGCCACCATCTGGCAGCAATTATCCCGGCGCTCCCGCGAGTGAATCGCGCCCGCCCTACCCCCCCCCCCCCAACCGGGCGAAGCACAGATGTTTGTTAACCGGCAGATCAGTGTTTCTGTCATTCTCCTAGTGCGTTGCTATGCGATGCGTGCACCAAGCACTAACGTACTAAACGCTGTAGCACACGCAGGCAAGCAGCAGAGGGCGCTGTTGGTTCTGTGCTGAAGCGAGGTTGTTTCAACTGCTGGTAACTGGCTGCTCGCCCCCCTGACAGCTCTGCGAGTCACCCGCCTCGAGTTCGTCTTCATGTTGCAACCCCGGAGGATACCCACCTGTAGCGTAACAGCACGACAGGAGAAGAAGTGATATTACCAATAGTATTTATTATAGTTACAAAGGGCCCGCAGAGAGCGGGGATCTATGGCATTCCTACGGGAGTCAGCTGTCATCTGTCAAACTGATGACGGTGACGTCACTTTAATACAAATACGAACATTCCAAGTCACGCGCAGTGACACTACCTATTAGAAATAGAAAACATACTGAGGATACAAACTATTACCCCCTAGAACATTATAACATGTACAACATCTCCCTTTCTCCATCAAAAACAAGAACATTTTATTCCATAACATAATCTTTAAACCTTGTCGGCAAGTTGATAACTCTGCCCCCCCTTGAAGACAACCCTCCAGTGAGATTGATCTCCGTGTCCTCCACACCTGTAACAGAGGATCCATTTACATCTAAATTGTTATCTAGCACAGGGTCATCCTGGGCCAGGACAGTATTCATCCTGCCATCAGAACGATTTCTAGAACAGTCTCTCAAAGCAGGTGAACCCTCTTGGCTGTCATAAGATTGCAACAGTTCAGTGCTACAAGATATGTCTTCCCATTCTAGAACACTGTCATTAAGACTCGTATCTCCTTCTTCCATATTCCTCATTATAATTTTTTCTTGCCCATGTTTGAGTCTTATCACATCGTCTTTACTACGCCATCCTTCTCCTTCTATGAAAACTGCACTACCTGATGCTCTGCCTATTTTCATGGGTTTGCTAAGCTTGGATTCCCCTTTACTTACCAAACCAGGCTTTTTTACTAATACCCAGTCTCCAGGTGCTATGCTCTTGTCCTTAGCACTATTTACCTTATCAGAGTACACCTTGTTTTTCACTTGTTTGTTCACAATGTTTTCCCTCACTTTGAGTTCTTTTTCACACACTTCTCTCGCCTCCACAGCTGTTCCTTTCCACCCATCTATTTTTGGAGTGATGATGGTATTACCTGCTCTTCCTCTCATCAGGAAAAAGGGTGTATATCCAGTAGCTTCTTTTGGTGTGTTGTTATGTGCACTGATTTTCTCCTTAATAAAATCTTTTACATCCATATTATTTGCTATTGCCATTTGGATTCCTTCTTTGAAGAATCTGTTTATTCTCTCTACTTGACCATTGCTCTTTGGACTGTACAGAGGTGTCTTCTCCTGTATAATTCCTCTCTTTTCCAAGAAATCAACCATTGCTCTTGATATCAGTTGTGATCCGTTATCCGACACCATGATCTTAGGCTGTCCCTCTCTTTCAAATGTTTTTTTAAGAAAATTTATGACCACTTCAGTTGTCACCACATTTACAAATTTGTAGCACACCCATTTGGTATAGTAGTCTGTCAAAACTATTAGATACCTGCACCCATCTGGCAAGATGTTGAAAGGTCCAGCAAAGTCTATTGCTATTTTGGCCCAAGGCCCCTCTGGAATTTCTACCATTTGGAGTTCGTTCTTCTCAATTCTCCAATGTTTGTCTGACTTTAAGCATTTCTCGCACTTGTCCACATAACTTCTGATTTCACTGTCCACACCTGGCCACCAATAGTGCATTCTTAATACTTTTCTTGTGGCCGTGGTGCCTGGATGCCCCTTGTGAGCCAATTTGATTATCCTTTGTCTGAGTTCAAAAGGCGGAACAAAAACCTCACCTCTTTTCAAGTAGCCATTCTCTAACGTTAGTTCATTGTTTACCTGCTGGTAAGACCTCAGTTCCACATCAAGGTTTCTTATATGTGGCCATACAGTTTGTACATACTTTTTTACTTTGGTCATGACGTTATCCTTTTCCATACTCTCCTCCCATTCTTTTTCAGTTATAGATCCTTCGCATATAATTGTGGCATCAATATGCGCAACAATACACTCATTGTCATCCTGTTCTTCGCTCTTTTGCTCCTTCAATGGCAACCTGGACAAGCAGTCAGCCCTACAGTTTTTACCTCCTTTGATGTGCTCAATATTGAAATTATATTCTTGTAGTTTTGACATTAGTCTTATTAGCCTAGAGCTTGCGTTTCCGTTGCCTCTACCTTTGCCATCTATCATATAGACCAATGGTTTATGGTCTGTTACTAGTGTGAAACTCTTCCCCCACAGATAGTCCTTTAGTTTGTGCACTGCCCACACACAGGCCAAAGTTTCACGCTCAATTGTGCTGTAGTGGACCTCAGTGTCATTCAGCCTCCTAGAAATGAACGCTATAGTGTTCTCTTCACTTCCATTTTTCTGGCAAAACACAGCGCTGATGCCCTCATTACTCGCATCCACAGTTACCACATTTTCCAAACGTGAATCATAAGGTTTCAATGCAGGAGCATTAGATATTTCCTCTTTGATTAACTTGAACGCTTCAACTTGTTCATCCTTCCAGTTATAGTTCACATTCTTTTTCAACAGTCTCCTAAGTGGCTCCACTTTTTCAGCATATTTTTTAATGAACTTAGCATAATATTCGCTGAGGCCAAGGAATGACTTGAGCGTCTCCTTGTTTTTAGGTTCCGGGGCCTCCCTTATTGCATACACTAAATCATCTTTTGGCGAGATGCCTTCAGTTGTCAAGACATGCCCTAAGTATTCAATCTCCTCAGTCATGAACTTGCACTTGTCCTTTGAGACCGTCATGCCTTTCTTTTCCAAAATGTCTAAAACCATTTCGATCAATTTAATATGCTCTTGTTCAGTTTTGGAGTGCAAAAGAATGTCATCTTGAAAGGCTTCCACACCTTTCAAATTTCCAAACAAGATATCCATGAGTTTCTGGAAAACCCCTGAAGATGATGCTAAGCCAAAGGGAAGTCTAACATACCTGAATGCACCAAAGGGCGTGATGAATGTAGTCAATTTCTTTGATTTTTCTGACAGACATACCTGATGATAAGCGGCTTTTAAATCGATTAATGAAAAGTATTTAGAACCGGATGTTGACTGTAAAATGTCTTGGATTTTTGGTAGGGGATGACAGTTCACAATAATGTTTCTATTAAGTGACCTCAGGTCTACACATAGCCTAATGTCCCCTGTCTTTTTCTTCTTCGAAACAACAATGGCAGAAACCCATTCTGACTCTTCTGCCTCTTCAATTACACCTTCACCCTTCAATTTCTCGAGCACTTCCCTCAATTCAGTTCTTATGGACAAAGGTATTGATCTTACTTTATGTTTACATGGTATGGCGCCCTCCTTTAGTTTGATGTCATGGCTGAACCCCACTACACAACCTATTTCATTTCTAAACACTTCTTTATGTTTATCAAAAACAGATTCTAAGTCTACATCAAAATGTTTTACACTTATGCTGTTCACCCATTCCTCTCTTAATATCACTGGGTCTTTTGCCCCCGGAACCAGTACCACTCCAAGTTGGGCCAGGTCTCTCCATCCAACTAGTATCCTCCCCTTCTCTGCTACATAAATCTTTGTTTCAATGACTCTTCCCTTGAAACTCACAGTGTCCATGAAGTACCCCAGCATATTTATTTCCTTCTCCCCAAATGCTTTAGGGTTTATATCAGATTCCCTTAGTTGTACACCATTCCACTTTTCTTCAAAAAGAGTATCTGATATGGTCGTTATGGGCGCACCTGAATCAGCTGTAAATTTCAGATCAACCTCACCAATTTTTACATCACTTATTGGACCTTTTATCTTTCCTTCCTCCATTTCCACATATAAAACAATATTTGCACACATTTCTTCATCAAAATCACCTAAAGTATTTATACTCATATTATTGCTCAATCTTTTGGTTTTACACAAGGTGGTATAGTGACCATATCTTTTACATTTGAGGCACTTTTTGCCAACTGCAGGACAATTTTTAAAATCAGCTAAGTGTTCATTTGAACCACACCTGAAACAGCACAACTGCTTACCTCCCACCTTCCTTTCACCTACACCTTTTTCACTCGCTTTAACATCAACTCTCCTCTTGTCCTGTAAATAAAATACATTAGTATTATTTGTTGTCGAAGACAATTCTTTAGTGGAAATTAGAGACCTTTCGATACCCCTAGCAATGTCAATGACTTCCTGTAAGGATGGTCTCTTACACGCTAACAATCTCTCCTGTACTTTTTTAGTATAGCAGTAGAAAACTATTTGGTCCCTTATGTATACATCCGTCATTTCCTCGTATTCACATTCTACTGCCAGAACTCTTAGACATGCAACATAGTCTTCTACACTTTCACCTTCTTGTTGTTTCCTTTGGGCAAATTTATGTCTTGCAACCATTATATTATTCTCCTCATCGAATTGTCTTTCCAACCTTTTCAATGCCTCCTGATACTCATTTAGTGGCACAAATGTTCCAGGTGGACTCTCATATTCGGGCAAGCTGTCAAAGATATCCTGACCTGCCTTTCCCAATAGCCCAAACAACAAAGAACATTTCCTTTCAGCGTCAAAAGCCTTCCCATCAATTGACACGATGTAATTTTCAAAAGCCCTCACCCACTTTTTCCACTTCATAGTGGGCTTACCAGGTTCATCTAAAAACCGTGGAGGTGCACATATATTGTTGCATTCAGCCATATTCTGCTTTATTTTTTAAATATATTATTTTCCACACAGGAGACTTGTTGGATATATTTTCGTTTATAGATAATCTCAAGCGTTACAATTCTTGAGTGCTTACTTGCGTTTAGTAGCGCTAACGAGAAATCCTTTTATTCCATCAGAATCACAAGATCACGAGCTCATAAATCATTGCGCTCGTCTTATTTCAGTCAGACCGATTTTCAAAATGGCCGCACGTTGCGCACGCACAGTGACGCGCGTTCCTGTTGACTAATCAACTTTCACTCCCGGCATGCTTCACGCAACACAGCTGAGGTAACGATTGACGCCTCGGCTGTTGCCTTGTCAACGAAGCGCTGTTCACAGAAAACACCACATTAGATTCTTGCGTGCAGAACGGCTTTTTCAGATGTCATTCGCCAGTCAAATCCTCAGACGAACTGCTCATCCTTACAATTAAATTTGAAAACTTTAAAAAGTCTTTCAGTATATTCATGCGCAGCCAATATCCTCAGCGCTAAGATATTCCTTCTGAATTAAAATCATTCATCGCTCGCCGTATCCCGCCATGTACTCACTTTGTTATTTTAAGAATAAAGTGCTCCTTGCACCGACCACAAGTTTCGTCAATCAAGCTTGCGTCTTCAATTAATTTCTGCAGACCCTTGTTCCACAGTCCTCGTCGCCAATTGTAGCGTAACAGCACGACAGGAGAAGAAGTGATGTTACCAATAGTATTTATTATAGTTACAAAGGGCCCGCAGAGAGCGGGGATCTATGGCATTCCTACGGGAGTCAGCTGTCATCTGTCAAACTGATGACGGTGACGTCACTTTAATACAAATACGAACATTCCAAGTCACGCGCAGTGACACTACCTATTAGAAATAGAAAACATACTGAGGATACAAACTATTACCCCCTAGAACATTATAACATGTACAACACCACCAGGATGGGTTTCCCGTTATTAACAACCCGTTCACACGAGAGGAGGCTAGGCGCCACACCCAGGGCAAGAGAACAGTGTTGAACTTCCAAGGTTTTGAAATACTAGGCCGTACTGCAAGACTGCTAAATTTAAAAAGCATTCTCTGGTTTATAAAAAAAGCAGGAAGCACCACTCAACTATTGGCAGATATATGGCTCGTAGTAGCTGACCGGAAGGCTGGCACGGTTTCCTGTGATGTAGCGCGCAGTTTGCCGTCTGAGCTCTGTTCTGTCAGCCTGGCACTGGACTGGGAGGGCAGACCTCGGAGTAGTCACACTGGCGCAGTCTGGCCCGAATCAGAGCCGTTTTTAAGGCATGGGCAAAGTTGTCAATTGCCTTGGGCCCCGGTAAAATGACGGAATGGGGAGGGCCATGAAGGCACATAATATCCATAGCATTAAAAAACATATTCGTTTTTAAATTGACAGCTTACCATCTCCGAGTCCATGAAATATAGCGTATATGCCCAGCCAGTCCTACCTTAACACTCGCTCTGAGACTTACTTGACGTCTCCCTCCTTACTGAACCTCATCTGTCTCTACCTTTCCATTTACCTATTCCTACAGCTGTGTGCATTTCCTGTCCATCTCACCTCTCAAGGCTCCTCTACTCCATCTCTTAAATGACCCCTCGTTTCTCAATACCCCTTTCACTACTCCACCTCCCTCTTACCCTGTCCCACAACATAACCACTCTCCGTATCAATCTCTGTCCATATCTCTCCATTACTACTCCTTCTCTGTTCCTCTCCATGTCTGCACCTCACTGTTCTGTTTGCACCTCACCTTCCAGTATCTCTTCCACCTAGTACACCTCTCTCGCTAACTCACCTCTTTATTGATCTCTATCCCTCGCCTGCTGGCCTCTCTCTTGACTCTCTCGATATCTCGCCGCTCTTTACTTCACCTCTCTCTGTCTCTCGACCTCATCTCTCTCTTCCTCACATTTCCCTCACCACCTTACCTATTTCTTACTAACCTCTCATCAACCTCACCATTCATTTGCTAAATGAACTCTCCAGTGCCTCTCTCTCTACCACGTATCTCTCACTACCTTACAACCTTCCAGCTACAGCTGTCTCTGTACATGTGATTATTCTATCAATTATCTCCTCTCTTCTCTCTCTCTCTAACTTCTATTTCAACTCCCTCCTCTACATCACCGTTCTCTCTACATCTTTCTTTATGCATCTCTCTACCTCATCTGTTGCTACCTCTCTGCAGCTCGCTCTCTCTCTGACTCCACATGAACCTTGTCTCTTTCTCTACCTCAGTTTCTTTTCTACTTCACTTGTTTTTATCTCAAACCTAAGTTTTCATCTTTTGTTCTTTCTTTCTCCCCACCTCTCTCCGTGCCTCACTCTTCTATTTATCTGATGTAACTTTCTTAACCTCTTCTCATGTTGCCCTCTCTCTACCTCACCGCTCTCTCTACCCCTCTTTAACTCACCTCTTTCTTTTTACACAATTTTCTGCCTCACCTTCAGTGTTCCCCATCCCTTCCCCCCTTGAAGCATTTTCTTTTATTTTCAGCTCTATCTCTTTACCTTACTCTAGCACCATACTTACCTTTCTACCACTTCTTCTTTCTACCAATCTGTTTCTTTCTTTCCGTCTAGTCAACCTTTATCTCTTTACCTTACTTCTTTCCCTACCTCACTTCTCGTCATACCCCAACTGTAGCTCTACCTCCTTTCTCTCTGCAGTTCACATTTCTTGCTCTACTTTTCTGTTTAACTCTGTCCTTTCTTAGACCCCTACCATTACACTTACACCGCACAGTCACAGGTCCCCGTCTAGCCAGGGATCTGTAGATATATAAAGAGGAGAGGAGGGACAAGGCAAAGGAGCAAATAAAGGAGAACATGATCAGATTTCACTCAACAGCATTGAGAAAATCATCAGAGCAGTGCTTTAATTTCCCACTGTTACAATAAAAATGCTATTAACGCAGGGGGACTTACTTTTTTGAGATCATGAATATCTATAAATTAAAGCTACAATTTCAACGTCTAATTATAATGCCATACTTGTCTACTAAACATCCATGAAGCCATTGATCTTTCCAACAACGGTAGAACTGAAGGGTTAGATACTGAATTCCACGTAAAATATTGGTCTTGCAAGACAAAAATAATCTAGATCCATGCTCAAATAATTGCTTTATCAGTGTCTGTTTAAGCTTTCAGCTGGAAGCATCTGTTTGGCTGACACAGGACAGTTTTTGGATGTTTTCGCGTACTTCTGTTTCTGAAAGTGTAACAATATTGTTTGGCATCACAAAGCCTTGAATTAGATGAACATTGGCAATACGATCAAAGATGTTCTGAAGAGGTTCCTCAGAATACGGCGTGCCAATGACCCCAAAATCCTTAAGGCAGCACTTGGCCAAATAATCAAATACTCAACATATTTAGCTTCATAAAACTCACAGTTTATGTCCTTCTTGCGTCCTCAACATACAGGCAGCATATTTTACGAATCATGTGCTAATGTGAATGAATAAATGTGAAACTAAAAGTGCATATGTGCATCATACTATTGCTATCCCCCTATTTTAAAGCTGAACCAAGTTTTGAATGTTTTTTTTAAATTTTGCCACATTTGTGAAAGTAACAATGTAAACATGTTTTTAATAGAGTAAGAAAACGTCAGCTAATAGGAGCCTAGTAGGAGGGAAACCAATGGAATATAAAGCACTAAGAGCATTCACAGTCGAAAAATGTGCTGCAAGAATATACTGACAATTCTTTTTTTTTTTTTATACCGTCAGAAGACACAATGTAGCACACTTTACAAACTAGGTGAAGTGCGAAGTGTGCCACTTCGTAAACTGTAAGTATATTAAATGCAATGTATGTTCATTTAAGGTCCTAGTTTGTAGGCCAAAGTGTATTCTGGAAATCAAATAAGCGGTAATCGCTCAAAAAACACAAAGCTATTGCAGTTATCAGAAACCACACTGGTGTACATTCAGGGGCAGAACTTGATTTTGGCATCTATCTGCCGACAGCAAAACATACTCTGCGTGTTTATTATGGCTGCCCTTTGCCCAGTTTTCAGCCCAAGTACTCCGATAAGCGCCCATCACCTACTGGTGGTAAGTGCTCAATCAATGACCAAGGAATTGTGCATTCAATGTAGCAGCTATGCAGTGAGATAAAGCAGAGTAAAGATGCTCATAAGATATTGAAGTGCCAAACCTGTGTTCAACAAGGTGATGGGACCAGATTTTGAAAACCAAATCCCAGGACTTACCATAAACATATAAACCAGACTATAATTTTGCATTGACTAGGGACACTGGAAAAAAAAAACTTGACATTACTCACCAACACACCAAGCGCAGGCAATGTGGCATTAGAGTAGTTAAATACAACCTTTCCACTTAGTATCATGTATGTAACTTAAATTGCTTACTGATAAGGGCTGCTTACTGGAACATAAGAAAACTTGCATCCCTCTATGTTTGGTCACTCCTTTCTGAAAATTGGGACACGTACTCAATTTGTTGAAACTTGCTAGGACAAATGGTTAAAAAAATGCATAGTTCTGATAACTCTGATGTCTGATATGTCTGGTCACCCTACAAGTGCTACAAGTTATTTCTTTAGGTTTTGAAGCCTGCTAGTAATAGTGCATGCCCCATCCAAAGAGTTGTATTTAAATGCCCTGCACATCATTTACCTGTCTCTTTGCTGCCCCCAATTCCATTCAAAGGACCCCCCTGAGAAACTCAGCAGATGAACTAACGCCACCAGCTCTTGCAAAGGAACCCATCTGGGTCAATGCAGAACTTCGCAAGTCTATCAGGAGCTCTCATTAACCCCTTCGCTGCTTCTGTCGGCCAACGGCCGTCGCAAACACTACCTCAGTAGTGCTGCGCACGTCCGTTGACCGACGTGGCCACGCCCACTTAATGTAGCACCCCGCAGCGGAATTGCCGCTGTGGTTAAGGCGTTAACAATGCGTTCCTGCAGCAATAGGTGAAAACCTCAACCCCGTCAAGAGAAATCCAATGCCGCAAAACGATTACCAAGAAACCAATACTCAATAATTCTATTGGGGGAAACTGGCAGCCCCGCCTGAAGGGGAGGAGACAACCAATTGAGGGTCTTCCATTCAGATTGGGAGGGATGGAGGCTCTGTGTGCTATCTCTTATGAGCCATATTGTTTTCTATCAGTGAGCTTACCGGCCATCCATTGCTTACAATTGGTTGGCTTCAATATTACTTATTTGCTTGCTTCTTATTGGTCAGCTGCAGAAGGCTTTCTTCCTCTATGTGTGTTTGTCTCTCCCTGGAGCATGGACTAATTATTTGTGCCCTTCCAATGCTCATGCTTTTAGGCCTCTATTTTTAGGTCTCGCATGCGCTGCATAGGAGACCTGTAGCTGCCATACTGCTCTTTTTCCAAGCACATATTCGTGCTTGTGGCGGCATACAGCTTGTCAGAGTACGCAGCGGTGCGCCACAAGCACGAGTGTGTGCTTTGAAAGAGCAAACAGCTGCTGCTTAGCGCGCGTGCACTCCCCCAACCCCTCCCACTTGTTTTTTTGTGGTTGTTTACGCTCTCCTGTTGGTGCTTTATGGGATGTTGACATTTACAGGTCATTTACTGCTTTTGATCTGCGTTCAAGTATCCGAAGCACCACAATAATTAATGCGCTTGTGCACAAGATCTGGAATCACTCTGAGTATGGCTTTCCCGACGGGTTCAAGTATTTATGTCACAGACGATGCATCACCCTCTTTCGAGCGGCGCTGAAGCAAAACGTGCAGTTCTCGCTCTGTGGGGCGTGGGAGGAGTCTTGTTTTTTATTGTTTCCCTCCTTGTCGGTCCCTTCTCATCATTGTTTTCTCATGTTTGCCTTAGTTGTGTGCCTGTGACGGGGTGGGACGGACAGACGAGACACCTGAGGGACGGCGGGACTGGTGGTCCGCCATCCCCCTTTCACACACCTCTATCCCCTCTACGCAGCAATCTCCTCCATTAGGGGCTGACGACTGGATCCAGGAAAAAGGGCAACTTTGGGGTCAGGAGGACGGCGGAGACGACGGGATAGTACACAGCTCCTTTAACCTGGCCCCACCTCCTCCATCTGACGTCATCGTGCAGGTCCCGTCAAGAGTGAGCGGATCCAGGAAGTCATCGAACGGCGTTTCCCTGGAGGTGGACGGTGAGGAGAGAGCGGAAAGGAGAACAGAGAGACAGGAGGAAGAAGACGAGGTGGACGAGAGAGACGTAGATCGGAGGAGCATCGGCGACAAGCCAGGAGGCCAACGTCTCTACGAGCCGCCCCGCCACGTTCCCACGGGAGGAGCGTGGCTCGAGCAGGCCCCTGGGGAAAGTAGCGGGTTGGGTGGGGAGACGCCAACCCCCTCCTGTATAAAAAAAAAAAACGCTGCATGTGTACAGCAGTTCATGTACATATTTGTAAATATTGTAAAGAACCTCCTCACAAACACGAGCACCGGTCCTCCTCTGACCCCCTCCCTCACTAGAAACCCCGGAGCACCTGAGCACTCGGTTTCCCTCACTCCCGGTCCCTGATCTAAAGCAATAGGACGGTTGTCCTAAATCCTTGGTTTCTTTTTCTGTTTCTTTTGTGGCAACAACACCGGAACCTCCCGAGACGATCACCTTGCTGTTGAAGACCCCCACAAGAGTCTGGAGCCCCCACATCAGAGCAGGACAGACCCAGCAGCGTTCGCCCGGGAAAGACTTTCGAGCAGAAAGAGACGAGTGTTTTTAAAAATAAAGCCCTCCCTTACGCATACCACAACTGCTTCTGCGTTGGTTCATTCTGCCCGCCCCACCCCGCAACAGTGCCCTACTGCCTAAACTCCCTTCCCACATTGCTCGTGTTTAGATCGAGCCTGCAGGCAGCCTATGTGCATTGTTGCTTCCCGGTGACCTGTTGTGTCTTAAAAAAACACTCAAAAAGGTCCTTTCTTCTTTGTGTTGTCCCTTTGATAGAGAACCTAGACCAAGTACTGAATTCATACATTTATTTATGTGTCCTTCGGCTGGTCGCAATTGGTATGAGGTACTTGTTTTTTCTCCATCCCACCGCCCCATTGCTTGTTTTTGGCGCTACGGAGTCGCGTGAGAACTCAGAACATGTCAGTTCAACCGATGACCTTATCGGTATTGAAATGTGTTGTTAGGAGGAACGGAGCGTGTAGCACATTTAAAAGGGAGAACAGCTTTCTGAAGTACTGCAGAAAATCTTTGAGATCTTCTTTTACAGATTCCGGCAATTAATGAAATAAACACCAATTACAACAGAGCGTATTGCTCTCTTCTTTCAAGTTATATTGGTCATTTTAAGTGCATCTAGGCTTCGCCTTTCTTCTACTTCTGTGGACCGAAGGCGCTTGACTTTTTTGTATTAGCCCCCCTTTCTGCATGCATCTCGGATTTGTCATCGATCGACTGCACTTCTGGGGATCTGATGTATTTTGTCAGAGTGGTGTTAACAACGTTTGGCAGGCAAAGCACAGAAGAAGGCGGCGTATCTCTTTACATCGTTCACTAGGAATATGGCAGCTAATGAAGATACTGGTTTGGAATCTAGGCAGGGACCAGAACGATGATGAGAGCCTTGTCTTTTGATTTGTGACCTCCTAAATGGGTTTCGCAGAATCTCTCTTTAGACAATATATGGAGATGGGTGGCTTTGTATGGACAGCTATTGACTGAGTGTAAGTTGGCACTCGTGCGGTCCTCTTGGGCTCAAATTCTGGTCCAAAAATATGGAGCATCTATCATAAGCTTGTAAATTCAGGGAAGAAACTGGACTTTAAAACTGACACTGTTCGAAAATGTACATCTTAGATCTATGCCATCTCCTCAAACTATTTCTTCTGTAGCTTTTAGCATAATTTTGTTGGGCCTCACTTTTGAGGGATGGCATTCTGCAGGCACTGCCATTATTGGCTTGCGGATGGAGTACAATATTGGGGTGTACCTTGGCCTTGATAAGGGCCTCTATTGGTCCTTCAGGTGCTATAGAACTCTGCAGCTCCCATTGTGGTGGCTGCTCACAAAGGATTTCAGGGAACTCCTTTTCTACACATACTCCTCTGATTTGGTATCTTAGCTTACAATTGGTTTAATGTATGGTTGATTGCTCACAAGGTGTTTGAAGACCAGTCTTACAAGTTATACCACCAGGTTTACCTTGCACTCCTCTATGACCAGGATTTACATTTTGGTGTTGCATTTTGAGTGACCAAAGATGGGATGGTGAGCCTTTTGATTGCTAAACGATTTTTATTGTGTTTTATCAAATGTAGCAATTGTTGCAGGATACGACATTAATAAATTATCTATGGAAGATGATCGGTAGTGATTGTAGCAGGGTGAGACAATAATGAATTATTAACTGTAGACTATACCATTGTAGCAGGATGAGACATTAACAAATTACAGGAGTGAATTGCACTGACACACTGAAGGATGAGGGGGGCCAAATGAATAAAGGGTTAGGTTAAAAAACTTGGAAAATAGTTGTGGCTATTTTCCTTTGAAGTCTTCATCCTCCGCTTTGTTTCGACTAGTCATTTTTGCTTCTCAATGCGGTTGTAAATGTGGTTCCTTTTCTGATCTGGAAAACTTATAAGTGGCCCCACCCGCTCTCTACTCCCAAACCTGGACCCGTAGGCGACAAAAACTAAACACCCATCCCAACCACACCCGAAAACACCTCTCCAAAGCACACCGGCCAGGAAAGCGGACCTGTACCTCCCCAACCCCCCCCCCCTTGAAGCCCTGACTCCAGAGTCCAGTGCTGTGTGTGTCTCATCATCCAGAGCCCCCCACCCCCTCAGCCAGTCCTCCCTCCAGAAACTTGGAATGCTTTCGGGCTTCTCCGGGGCTCTCCTCCTCATCCTGGACCCCGCAACTCCAGCCCAGGTAGGTTGAATGAGTACCTGACAAAGGGCCGGCATTTCGAGGCAAGTGACATCTGATCGCCAAGAGGAAAAGTGTCTTTAATAAAAAACAACCCGTGGAATTCCAGCCTGTGAAAATCCAATTCCGCTGCGCGTGCCGCCGACAAGAGATGATCAGTAGCACGAGCGTTTATGGCTTGAAGATGAAGTGGACGCCGGAGCATGCCCCGTGGCTAGAGCAGCACTTTGACATTACGTCGACCACCCGTTCCCCAGTCCATAAAGTTGAAGCTTACCGTGGCCACCTGCAGCGCACCTATCAATATGCATGGGCCAACGATGACATTTCTGCCCTCACTGCATCTAACCTGCTGAATAATTTACAGCCACTGGTAATTACACTGGGTCAATATCCAGTCCGTTATTTTGTCCACCATGCTACCTCACACTGCAACCAGCCATATGCAAATCAGCCTTGGCTCTGCTCCAATAGGATCAGTCTAGTACACATTGCCAAGCCAGATCCTTTCTGACAGGAACACAACAACCCCCAGACTGATTTTGGACAAAATTAGGCTCCCCAGCTTTTCAAGACTATGCTAATTGCAATTTTGCCTCAAAATCCTGGAATTCCCACAATGCCTGCAATGTTAATTAAACCTGCTGCAAAAACAGAAGAAACAGTCACTGGTGTGGTATTCTTTTAATTGCTTTTCTTTATTATTTTGTGAAAATGCTGCCTGGCAAAAGAGCAAGAAAAGAAAAACCCCATAGGGAGATTAATTCTTCTTTATTAGCCTGGAGCATTACTTCTGGACTGCTCCATTCCATTTGGCCTTTCACCTACCCCCAGGACGTCCAGGCGGACAGAAATTATCACAGCAGGTAAGTTCACTGGGCTGACGGGGATGACTTGGCCAAACATGCCCAGTCATTCACCCCGGGCCCTACATTGTGAAAATTATGAAAGAGGGCAGTGAGACCTTTAAGTTAGTACTTCCTTTTTTCGTTTAGTTAATCATATCTCGGCAACTGTATTTGATATCCTGCACATATACAATGCAAACAACCACCAGTTGTTTGTTATTAGGTGAAAGGTAGATCACGTGGTATAACGACCAAAGTTACCCTTTGAACTGGGGAACAAGGTTCAAGTACCAACGTCTTCTCAACGTCCTATGATAAGCGGCAAATCACTTAATTTCCCTCTCCCTAAAGAAAACATTTTAATCTGCCCTTGTACAATGTAATGTGGTGCTCGTGTAAAGTGCTGCAATCCCCTTGGGGCAAACCTGAGCTGTATAAAACTTTAAAAAGAATTTAAAGAGAGTATTTCTGACAAAAGTAAGTGTGTGTGGTGTTTTGTGCTCTGAAGGCTTCAAAATCATATAATTCCCTAATAGTTAACCCTTCATTTAGATTGCTTCAATACGTGCGTTTTTTTAATGTTTGCACTTTTGGGTGTTCCAATTGCCATACATTTGCTGTTAAATATTTACTGAAATGTGACCAAACTACATTATATCACTGAAAAACACAGAGTTTGCCATGTACAAAAAGTTAATGTAACTACTCTGTGGTTTAATCTGTAAATCTATTGTCAAGACATCCCTCCTGTTTAGTCCTTATTTATGGGCTATGTAGCCTGAATTGGATAATACCCAGTCACCTACACTAACCCTCTTCTACACCTATACTACCCCACTTCTACACATCTTCTACAAATCTTCTAAAAATCTACTCCTTTACTACCCCTCTACCACTCAAACACTCTACTATCGCTCTACCCCTCTTCTACCCCTCATCTACCCTTCTAACCCTATACACCTGTAATACACCTCTTTACTACCCTTCTAACCCTCTAATACCCCTCTACTAACCTTATAGCCCTCTACTATCCCTCTTCTACCCCTCTACTAACGCTATAACCCTCTACCCTTATACCCTCTTCTACCACAACCATATAATTACAGCTAGCATTGTCTACCCTTCTACCCATATAAACAGATACCCCCTCTATCATCCCCCTAATAACACTCTGGTACCCCTCTAACCTTTTACACTACTAAGCCTTTAATACCCCTCTTCTTCCCCTCTAACACTCTACTACAACTCTACCTTTGTACTACCCCTCTAACACTATAACCATATACTCTTTAACACCTTCGCTGCGGCGGCAATTCCGCCGCAGCGCTAGGGGGGGGAGGCGGGGCCGCGCGGCGCTCCCATGCTCGTGACGGAACCGCTCTGTCACGAGCCTCGGGTGCGCTGTGCTTGTGACGGAGCGGTTCCGTCACGGCCCCGCCTGCTCAATAGAACACGCCGCGCAGGCGCGAAATCAGTGCAGCACAGGTGCGCCGAGCGGGCCGTGATGGAACCGCTCCGTCACCAGCACAGCGCGACCGAGGCTGGTGACGGAGCGGTTCCGTCACCAGCATGGAAGGGGTTAATAATATTGGGTTTGTTTACTTTAGTACACCCCTAGGGATCAATATAGATTATGGTAATTTACTATATGCCATTAAGTGTGATTTATATGTTTTAACCTCTAGCCTCATAAACCGACTAGTAGAGTATGTTTAAAATAAATACATATTTTTTGTACAAAAAATTATACAAGTCTCTTTTTAATTGGTAACTCCTATTCAAATTGTAATACATTACATTGCTTTGCAAATTAAACAGAAGGCAGATCTCCATTGCTACCACTACGGCACCTTTTAATAAAGGTTGTATAGAACCTATCACCTACATTCAACTACCCCTCTACTACCACTCTTCAAAACCTACACTAACCCTAGTCTACACCTATACTATCCCACTTCTACACATCTTCTACAAATCTACTCCTTTACTACCCCTCTACCACTCTTCTACCCCTCCTCAAACACTCTACTATCGCTCTACCCATCTTATACCCCTCTTCTAACCCTATACCCATCTATTACCGATCTACCTCTTTACTACCCTTTTAGCCCTCAAATACCCCTTAACCCCTCTACTAACCCTATAGCCCTCTACTATCCCTCTTCTGCCCCTCTAATAACGCTGTAACCTTCTACCCTTTTCTAACCTAGACTACCCCTCTACCACAACCATATAATTACATAACACATATTAATAAAACAATAAATGCCATACATTACACATAATACAACTTACTACAAAAGAAATTCTTATGAAAAATCACTTACATTCCAAAAAGCGAGACCTATCGGCTATGCCAATGCTTGTTTCTCTTAGTATGACATTGCATCACAATGTACTTTCACATTTGATTTCTAATTATAACTTTTTTTTCAGGAATGCAGCATGTTCTATTCAAAAAGGTTCTGCCTCCCGTGCATTATTAAAAACAGAGACCAGTTTCCTCAGGAGATTCATAAGGATTTGGATAGAAGAAAAACGCAGACCAAATCATCCGATCTATGTAAAGGAACATCTTCAAGATCTTAAAACAAATAAAATGTGGTACCTTACCTTTAAGACTCGCCTGGGTTGATTCTAAGGCACATCAAGTTAACATTTTCAGTGAGTAAACATGGCGAAATTAATATTTTCGCGCCCCTAAATGCCCTAAGCCAAATAATCAACACGTGGATGTTTTACAGGAATGTTATCCGTGCTATACAAATTAATCAAATTCAATTTCATCAAATCGCTCGGAGCAAAAACTGCAAACCTAATGAAGGTTTTCTAGACTATCAATGTATATACCTCTGGAATATTAAACACCAAATGTGCACCGCTGTTATTCTTTTATAGGTGTAAGATTTTATCAATAAAAGCATATAAGAATGATGACTTGGTTAACACAACTGTATGTCTAAGCTTTTTGTAGATCTTAAGGTTCTACATACATCGGTTTTTATAAGAAAAGGATCTTAATATCTTTCAGTTATTTGGCAAAGGAATTAGCAGATTCCTTGGGAATATAAATATCTAATAAACAATGCCTTATTACCTTTATGCATGTATTTTAATGTAGTTGTTTTCTTGTGGCCTATGAATAATCGGAAACATTTTAGATTTGATCATTTCTAGAGATAATCCTTTACTACATGATCTGCCTGTCGAAATTGACTGATAAAACCGTTTAAATGAAGTTCTCTGGAGAGTCTGAAGGAGTTGAAAAGTCACCTGTTCTCATGGGGACTAACAACTTCTTTCTCCTCTTTATGAGAGGAAAAGGCTGAACCACAATAAAAAGGAATTTCAGGCTTGAATTCCTAACTCTCTGTAGTTTACTTGAAACCCACTCAAGTGGTAATGCCCACTTTACAAAAACATTAAATTAAATAGTCGTTATTAAAACAAATATTTTATTCACGTTTTCTTTTACTTTGATTAATAAGCCTGAGCAGAGTCGAGCATAGCAATAGTATAAAACAATTGTTTACAGTACTGTTGACCACAATAGTTACACTTCTTTGAAGAAGTACCTATACAAGACACATGAAATGATAACTTTGTGCGTTTCAGTATTTTGTTAAATTATTGCTCCAGCACAGGATTACTATTATGGAGATAGTTAAGTCAGGTAGCCAAAGACCCTCTTAACACCCTTAAATGTATTACCATTCATCGTCCGTACTATCCCTCTATAGTAGAAGGTGATGGGTGCAGGGAAATAACAGTTCTCATCCAGGGGATACTTATCAATAGTCATAATCTATGAATAATCCCTGCCCATGTGCGGCGGGATCCCGGAGCATATAGAAAATACATATATATATATATATATATATGCCAATCCTAAGGAGTAGGAAGACAGGGAAACCAGTGTAAAACGAAATAAAAAAGCACACCTAGCCAGGCAAGGCTACATCAATCAGAATAAAGATCTCAACCAAGCTCTAAGAATTATGGCAGACAAATCAAGAAATCGCCAGATGAGGGCGAGCGAATTATTAAATGATGATAATCCCCCCGCAGAAGGTATACATCAAAGAGGCAATATGGTGGAAAAAGAAAAGGACAGGACAGTTAAAACCATAGTGCGAGAACTGCAACAACAGAAAATATTAGAAGTAAACAAATGGTGGGAGAAAACTACTTTGGAAAAGTACATTGAGTACAAGAGAATCCCAAGGGGACTGCGAATATTAATCATGCCCACGCTAAATGATTTGGATGCAGATCTAATAATACTGTGGCAAACTGACAACAATGAATGCTCTTTTAAATTAATGAGAACTCTCATTATTCATGCGGAAAGGAAATTAGAGAAAATAACAGCGATCATCGAAGCTTTAGAACTAGAACTCGCAGATATCCCTTCATCGGAGGAGAACAAGGAGACCATTGAAAACATGGAAAAGAAGGTAGCAAAACATGAACTGGAGGTAGAGAAACGTAAGGCCAACAAATTCACCAGGGATAGGTTGGACTATACGAATGGTCGAATATATACATTCGCCCGGAAATACGACACCTTGAGGAGTCACGTAGCAATGGATATGAAGAATGGACCGGGGCACACAGAGGTGGTGGACAGCTCAGAAATAAGCTCAAACGATGAAGAAATCAATACAACACCCCTGGATTTTCGTGGGGAGATGCAGCTGGCCCAAATGATCACGCGGCAAAGGGGAAGAGGAAGAACCAACACGTGGGGAAGGGAACAGCAATCACTCCAAAAGAAACCCCTACCAAAGCCACAACAAGAAGGGGCGGTAAGAGGAGCCAAAGCAAAAAGGGACAGAGGAAAGCAAAAGTAGCTGCACAAAAACACACAGTATCAGACAACATAGTGATTAACCTCTCAAGCAAAGAACTGTCTGATACGCAATTGAAACTTTTAAATAGGGGACTTTCCTACTGCCCAAATAAAAACATGGATGTTTCAAACACACGCATTGACTTATATAAATTCTGCAAAAAGGTGAAATTGAAAAAATTCTTTGCAGAAAAGCCCCAGAAAAAATCGGACCGCGTGGAACCAAAGATAACTACATCGTCCATTAGACACAAGGATTTACCAGCGATTGTCACACTAGCAACAATAAAGGACACAGTCTCCTTGAGTCAAAAGGACCATACAAGTACAATCCAACAGGACATTGAATTCTGCCAAAAATCAGGAACCCCCACTAATGTAGGAGGTGAGAGTGGTTTAAAGAGGAAGTCAAGATTTTGCCCACAGCTCCCCCCAGGAAACAAAGTGGACCTTTTTCATGAGGTCATGACAGAAGAGATAACAAAGATTGCAGGAAAATCTTTCAACCACAAGCACAAAAGGGACAACACTCAGAACCTAACAGTAGAAGAATACAGAGCAATGTCTGAACTGAGGAATGACCCCACCCTAATAATAAAAGCATCAGATAAAGGGGGAAATCTGGTTGTGCAAGACATGACAGACTACATAGATGAAGCATATAGGCAATTGGACAAAGAGGAACACTACGAACGACTAGAGGTGAATCCACTTGAGAACTGGATGAATGAATATCACGCTCTGTTGTTAGTTTGGAAGGAGAGAGGCCTTATAGACTTCAATGAATATCTATATCTAAAAACGGACAACCCCATTACTGCTACGATGTACTTTCTACCGAAAGTACATAAGTACCTCAGCAAACCACCAGGAAGACCAATTGTCAGCTCGATAGGATCATTGTTGGCAACAATGTCAAGATTTATAGACATCTTTTTAATGACCTATGTAACTGCCCTACCTTCCTACCTGAGGGATACGATGGACTTCTTGAACAAAATCTAAATGATTGAATGGAAAACTAACTATCAAATGGCGACCATTGATGTTGCCTCTTTGTACACCTCAATACGCCATGAAGATGGTGTTGAAGCGGTCAGAAAAACTTTGGAAATGAGGTCCATAAGTTATTTAGAACACTCTGTAATGCTTTTGGATATGTTAAAATATTGCCTGACGCATAACGCATTTCTGTTTTTAGGACAACTGTATCTCCAAAAACAGGGGACCGCAATGGGAACATCATTTGCGCCCACATATGTGAACCTCCTGATGGGAGCATGGGAAATGGCAGTAGTGAATAAAGAAAAGGAGCATGGATCAAAAATCAGACTCTGGTGTCGTTTCATTGACGACTTGTTCATCATTTGGGATGGAGACAAGGAAACATTACAAACATTTATTGACTCATTGGAGGAAAATGAATATAATCTCCATTTCACTTCCACAATTAGCTCAACCAACCTCATCTTCTTGGATGTTGAAATATATGTGAGCGATAACAAGCTGTGCTCCAAAATTCACAGAAAAACAACTTTATGTAACAGCATACTCCATGCTAATAGCGGACACCCGGCTAACCTAAAATGGAGCATCCCGTATGGACAAATGCTACGGGCAAAGAGAAATTGCTCAAAAAAAGTAAAGTCCACATTTGTAAAGCGCACAATCTCCCGTAAGGGTCTCTAGGCGCTGGGGGCCGTCGGGAAGATTAAGCGAGCTATTGCCCAGAGTCACATGGTGCTGGGCTAACCTGCCGCCGGAGCCGGGGATCGAACCGTGGTCCCCAGATTCCAGCGTCAGTCGCCCTGGCCGCGGCGCCACACCTCTCCCACAAAGAGAACGACATGAGAGAGGAGATTGAGAGGATGGCACAACGCTTCCGGGAAAGCGGCTATCCCGAAGAAGTCGAAACCACCGCAATGGAGCGCACACCGCTAGCCCCTCCTCCGGATCACCCCTCGGGACTCTGGCACTTGTAGTTCAATAGTGGATCACCCAGGTGGGTGCAAGTCGGTACTTGTTGGACTGATGAATCTCTAGACCCGATACATGTCCCGGGTTTTTGGGTATCGCCCGAGACATGGCTCGGGTTTCGGGATAACTTCCCTCATCAGTAGAGAAATGGTTAGGGGTGGAGGAGAAGGCCGCCAAACAACCGTCAATGGCCTCGATGCCCGAACCGGCACGCAGGGCAGCATCCAGGAGCCCGTCGGCTCAAAGCTCAAGGGAGCGGTGGTTTCTATCCCGAAGAAGTCATCATCACCGCAAAAAACAGGGTGGCTCAAAAGAATAGGAATGATCTTCTGATTCCTGGTGGCAGCAGGAAGGATTGTGGCAGTGACGAGCACACCAGAGATGACGAAGAGACACGATTAATTATAGATTTCAACAACCAAAGTAGGGACATGAAAAAAGCTCTACGGAAGAACTGGAATATACTACTCCTGGATAATACCATAAAGCAACAACTGACTCAACATCCAAGCATTACATACAGGAAAACTGCCTCATTACGAGACATTTTGACCCAAAGCCATCTGACACTGAAGGAACATCTCCCAAAAAAATCGACATGGTTGACACCCCAGGCTTTTGGAAGTGTGCCAAATGCAAGGCCTGTGAACATGGCATAAATGCAAAAGAGTACAAATTACGGAATGGCAAAATTGAGAAAATAAGAGATCACATAACTTGTGAATCAAAATGTGTGATCTATAGGCTACAATGCCCATGTAGGAAATTTTACATAGGGAGCACAATCAACAAATTAAAATTAAGAATCCTACAACATCTAAGGGCGATCAAGAACAGAGACCCAAGCTACCCTATGGCCACACACTTTGCCAAATTTCATAACAGCAATCCAGACTTATTAAGATACTCGGGGATCAAACTGAGTAAACCATCAGAGAGGGGTGGTGATCACACTTTACAGTTGCGAAAACTGGAGTCCAGGATGATTCTTGGCATGGGAACTGAACACCCGGATGGACATAATCTGGATGCTGAACTATTTGTACATCTTCTATGAACTATTGGTACATCCTCTATGAAATTTCAATCAATGGGGAAACATAAGAACTAATTGAGAGTGACTATCTGGATCCATTCATGTAAATAATTGTAAATAGGCGTTAAACTTGAGAGGTCAAGGGAAGTGGTAAAGGGACATGCAACACACATAGGCAAATATCGTGAGATGAGTAAACATCTGAAATGAAGGAGCATGATTATCCTTAGTTTGCATATATAAATAGGTGTAAAAACATTACTAGGATTTACCATTGTGATAAATGAGTTCAGGACATCCAGGGATCACAGAATATTATATGTACTTCACTATAACGTAATAATTCAGACCCTGCTAATAACAATAATTATCCGAACTGACACATTTATAAGTTAAAGTTATTGCTTAGAATCCGAGGTGTATATAATTTGGAGGTCATGATTTGACTTTGGGAACTGTGAAAAAGTGTATATATAAATTGCACCATTTTTGCTTACTAAATGAAAAATAATCATGTTTGATGGAGAGAATTTTGAAAAAGATGTATCAACACATCCAGGTATATTACTAAGAAGAATGGATCTATGTTTAATCCTCATAATCATAAAAACAATACATGATGAAAATATAAATGAAAACTATATGAAAAATTTGGTTAAAAATTTGGTTAAAATTTTCAACATGGTTAAGAACATTGTTGAGTTCCACTAAGGAGATATGAGGAACATTGGGTCTGTTTTGATATTGCATGCCATGTGTGTAGGTATGTAGATATATGTATATATCTGTACATAAGCCCAGACTTTTTGTTTCTAAAATGTGTACTTCACAGTAATTTTGAGTCTTTACATAAGCCCAGACATAATGTGTACTTCACAGGAATGTAGAGTAAAAATGGTGCTCAAAATATGCCATATGTAACGAGCAAGGTTGTTGGTCTAGATTTTCAATAGACATGGAAAAGGGTACTTTCACTTTGCCATATAAGATAAGGTCTAGATCCTTGGGACTCTATGGTCCATTGGAAGGCTAGAGTAGCCAAAACACGTAGGCCGTCCGTTTTTTGATGAGCTGCATCCTGCACATGGTGTGTAAATAAAGAATAAGTTTGAAAAACTTACTGCTGCTGTGCTGTGACTTCTGCCGACGAGTGGGGGGGAAAGGATAATCCCGAAATATATATATATAATGTGATCAAGGTCCCACGAGGATCGAAACACGCAATGGCGGCGGTACTAGTCAAACAAAAAAGAAAAATAGCACTGCAATTTGGGTTCGCCTCGTCTTTTCCTAAGGATTGTGGAGCTGTGAGACGAGTATACTGGATATATATGCACCAAACCCCTCTAATTACGAAAGGTAGAGGCCACACGGGATTTCTTCGGAAGTGTTTATTTAAACACAGCAAATGGCATGATGCATTTTGGCTGCCTTCAGCCTTCTTTGGATGCCGCTGTAAATCAAAGTGTTGCCCCACCTGCGTCCTTACATAGTCCTGCACCCTCCCATTGGTGGGAGCTTCTGGCAATCCCCCATCACCTGACCAACAATCAGCGGGAGTGCTGTAAATACTGTGTGTGTGTGTGTGTGTATATATATATATATATATATATATATATATATATATATATATGTGTGTGTGTGTGAAAACATATACAGGCAGCCTAGAATGTTTCCAACATGGCAAAAATGCCAAAATTACATAGGTTCAGTGCAATCTATGTTTTGGCTTAGAAAAATCATGTCTGCAGTATGAGTCCGCATCGGATTACCGGTGTACTGTTTTGCATTTTTAAAGCATTTCCTTTGCCATTTTCGTTTTCAAGGGGGAACAGTGGCACCTTTAATCTTTATAATGATGTTATTGTAGCGTGTTTTTATGTCTAATGTGTCCATTAGATTTTATATAACGGTCAATATACAGGCAACATATTTAGAGCATTTGGCGCCCCATTTTAAATCTATGCAATTTCCCACTTAGTTTTGGCTACATTAAGATTTTTTTAAGATTCTGTAACCCCACCACATTTTATGCGATATTGTACAGCATTAGCTTTGCGCAAAGTGTTAGACACAGTTCTTGTATAATTGGGAGGGTCAGAAGTGAGGCACGTAGTATGTTGTCTATTTTTACTAGTGCCATAAGTGGGAGTGACTATATATTCTGAAAATGTACTGGCGCCAATTAGATTGAAATGCGTCTCTTTGGTCTTGGGGTCGAGGGGGACCTGATACAATAAAAGAAGCCATATAAAGTCAACCTGAAGTCCGTGCCTTTTTCAATTGGATTTTCCTGTTGAAGTTGGATGTTCTAGTCCTATTAATTCAGCGTCAGTGGTCTGGGCGCTTTCCATGGAACACCGGTCGTTTGTGGCTCTCCCCTGTGATCGAAAACTGTGTTTGGAGTACGTTGGTGCTAAAGGGTGAGCCCCCACTGTGGTTATCAGGAAGTGGTACGAGGATTGCAGCAGTGGAAGATAGAGATCCCGTAGCGGGGTGGTTTTTTCGACTGCCAGCACGGTTTCAACATTTCCCGGCAAGAAATGCCTCGCCCAGGAGTCTGATGCCCAGTGGTGATCGGGCACTGCTGAAGTCTATACCGAAGCGGTGAGGTTGATTTGGCATATCTGCAACTGTTTGAGCATCGGTCCCCCACCACCTTAAGTTGATGTCTGTTTCATGACATGTATTTCACGTTTTTTATCTTTATAAGACATTAAGACTTTGGTGCCTGTGATGAACTGCATATGCGACCCCCATATACCCTCGGAATGCTTTCCAGACCCGATACTAAGGTTTAAAGATGCTGACTTTTAAAGGTGACATTTTCCAAACTTTACCGGCATGATTGCGTTCGCCCAGTTGCATCATGGGATTGGTAGTCCTGACACGGACATGTGCACATGCTGGATATTAGATTGTTGTCTCATTGATACATTTGTGTATCCTAGGTCCTGTATCAAGCTAACAGTTACCTTACCGTAGTAGGGAAACATCATTTACTACGAAGTAATTACCACTAATAACGTTTTCCACGAGTCACTTACCACGAAAACGTCTTTTAAACGCGGGTGCCTTCCACGACCTCCACTACCACGCAAGTACGTTCTGCGTGGGCTTTGGGGGGGAGACGTGGTATTCCTTCCAGTCGTTCTGCGTGGGCTTGGGGGCTGGGGAGGGGCTGGGGGGGTACTTGGGGGGGCTGGGGGGGTCTCCCCCCCAAAAAAAAAAAAAAAACAAAGGAGCAGGTTACTTAGAAAATAAAAATACGCACTTCAGTACCACTGAAGAAAAAGGAAAGTGCCTCCCCCAAAGACGTGCCGTGTACGTCAAAATAGCAGTCCGTTTTTAATGTTGGTAGACGTGTTTTGACGCTTGTTTCGATGGTGGATGGAAGGAAGGGCTGCTGGTGAAAGACGGGAAGGTGTAAGGTAAGTAAATAATCTTTATTTAAAATATATAAATATTTAAGCGCACAGTAAAATAAAAGAATTTATAAATCTAGGGTAATTTGTTGTTTTTGAATGTTGAAAAAAAACGATCGAATGGGTTAAGCAGTTACTACAAACTCTAGACATACTTTTTTTGCCTATCAATTTCATTATGTTTCATTTGTGCTTAGTGGACGTTTCTACGCGTGTTATAATCCATTGTTGTAAATTCCAGCGTGGTAAAGCCACTTGCGAACTAAAATTTGCGTGGTAATGCCATGCGTGGAACTTGCAATCGTGGTAACATCATATATTCACCGTAGTATAATGTGACCTGGGCCCAGATTTTCTGTTCAGTGCAATCTATGTTTTGGCTTCGAAAAATCATGTCTGCACCATGAGTCCGCATCGGATTACCGGTGTACTGTTTTGCATTTTTAAAGCATTTCCTTTGCCATTTTCGTTTTCAAGGGGGAACAGTGGCACCTTTATTCTTTATAATGATGTTATTGTAGCGTGTTTTTATGTCTAATGCGACCCCCATATTCCCTCGGAATGCTTTCCAGACCCGATACTAAGGTTTAAGAGATGCTGACTTTTAAAGGTGACATTTTCCAAACTTTACCGGCATGATTGCGTTCGCCCAGTTGCATCATGGGATTGGTAGTCCTGACACGGACATGTGCACATGCTGGATATTAGATTGTTGTCTCATTGATACATTTGTGTATCCTAGGTCCTGTATCAAGCTAACAGTTACCTTACCGTAGTATAATGTGATCTGGGCCCAGATTTCATGTTCAGTGCAATCTATGTTTTGGCTTCGAAAAATCATGTCTGCAGTATGAGTCCGCATCGGATTACCGGTGTACTGTTTTGCATTTTTAAAGCATTTCCTTTGCCATTTTCGTTTTCAAGGGGGAACAGTGGCACCTTTATTCTTTATAATGATGTTATTGTAGCGTGTTTTTATGTCTAATGTGTCCATTAGATTTTATATAACGGTCAATATACAGGCAACATATTTAGAGCATTTGGCGCCCCATTTGAAATCTATGCAATTTCCCACTTAGTTTTGGCTACATTAAGATTTTTTTAAGATTCTGTACCCCCACCACATAAATTTTATGCGATATTGTACAGCATTAGCTTTGCGCAAAGTGTTAGACACAGTTCTTGTATAATTGGGAGGGTCAGAAGTGAGGCACGTAGTATGTTGTCTATTTTTACTAGTGCCATAAGTGGGAGTGACTATATATTCTGAAAATGTACTGGCGCCGCGTCTCTTTGGTCTTGGGGTCGAGGGGGACCTGATACAATAAAAGAAGCCATATATCGTCAACCTGAAGTCCGTGCCTTTTTCAATTGGATTTTCCTGTTGAAGTTGGATGTTCTGGTCATATATATATATATATATATCCTATCGGGGACTATTAGCGGGGTGGCAGCCAACTATTTGGACCTCCGGGTGTACATTGAAAATGGCCATGTCCATACCTCACTGTATCGCAAGGAAACAGCGGGTAATTCTATCCTCTTTGCGAATAGTGAACATCCACCGAAACTCATAAGGAGTATACCCTATGGGGAACTCTTGAGAATAAAGAGGAACAGCACTCAAGACCGGGAATTTGAGGCGACTGCCTCGGATTGCCTAGACCGCTTCCGAATGAGAGGGTATGAGGAACCACTCCTAAGAAGTGCACTAAACAAAGTAAAAAAGATCCCAAGAGAGGACCTACTCAAAAAGAAACAGAAAGGGCTGCATACCACCATAAAGGACACTTTTAGGATGATAACTCCTTACTCCTCAGGCGCTAACAAATTGAAATCCATTATGCGAAAAAATTGGCATATTCTGCTGACAGATGAGGTGTTGAAAGAGGATCTACCACCATATCCCTTAGTGACCTTCAGAAAGGCTAGGTCTTTGGGAGACAAGCTGGTGCACAGCCACTTGGAAGCTCCCATCACTCAAACTAACACCCTGAGGGAAATGAGTGGTTTCTTTCCCTGTGGAAAATGCAAGGCGTGTGCCAACAGCCGTAGGGTGTTACAATATGACATCCCGGATGCCGGCAGAACTAATAAAATCCGTAAGTTCATCACGTGTAGTACGGTCTATGCAGTGTACTGTTTAATATGCCTGTGCGGCCTACGCTACATTGGCAGCACTATTAACCAGTTGAAGCTGAGAGTGCTGGAGCACTTAAGGGCAATTGATAAAGTAGATCCCTCGTACCCAGTGGCCCGGCATTTTGCGGAATACCACAACAAAGATAGAAACAAACTGAGATTCTTTGGGTTAGATCATGTCCCGCAAAATCCACTAGGTGGAGACAGACTTAGGAGGCTGCGACGCCTCGAATCGAGATATATAATCATCTGTCCACTAAGTATCCTAAAGGCATGAATGGTGGGGAGGAATTGACAGTGCATTCTATTGAGCGGGGCGGGCCATGACGGAACCGCTCCGTCACCAGCATAGCTCAACCGACGCTGGTGACGGAGCGGTTCCGTCACCAGCATGCGGCCGGAGTGCTGTTTTCTTCCTCCCGTACTAGTGAGGATTCCGAGCGCTATATATATATATATATATATATATATATATATATATATATATATATATATATATATATATATATATATATATATATCATCATCGATTCGAAAATTAAAACCATCATCAAGCCGCTAGTCGCTAAGATTGACAAGCTAAATGCGGAACTAAAAAGAATAGGTGCCCTTCAAGCAAAGGCTGTAGATGGGGTTGATAATTTATCTACTTTGGTGTCACAAATGGGAAAGCCAGCAGAGATTAAGGAGAGGAGTACTTCAGAGAAAGAGACTGACCCATCACTCCTTGAATGTCCAGCTCAAGAAGGGTCAAATCCCACAAACCAGACCGTGTCAAAAGATAGTGTACCACTGACAATAAATATCCCGACAGTAGCGCGTCAGGATCTAGATCCCCTTCAATTCATCGAAGAAGCATCGCCAGTGGTACTGGTGTTGGCCAATGTGCCCCCGCCAACGGTCACTCAATCGGAAACACCAGCATCTCTGTCTAGTAAGGCACTGCACTGGCTAACAACTAACATGCATATGGGACCAGGAGGCAAACATCAGCTTGCATGCGAAATAAAGTCAGTGAAAAGGGTGGCTTGGATTGGGAATCGGCCCAAAAGGTTTAGAGGAGATTGTGTTATTGTGACTTTTTGCCACGCAGCTGTTTTACCCAATGTCTTAAATCATATCTTTCCGCCACAAAGAAGAGCCGGGTCTATTGTTCCCCTTACCTTAAAATTCTTTTATGGGGAGCAACAGAATGTAACATTTCCAAAAACTCCTGGCCCGATGTGGGAAATTGTGAGAAATAATAGAGGCCCAAGGGTCCCTTCTAACGATTGGGGCATGGTCCTAGGAAATAGATATGAAGCACTATCAGGTCTAGATGCTTGTGACTGACTGGGTAGAAGTAATTGTCACATTGATTTTCCTATTCCAAATGGAGAGTGTTCAGGGGGGGAAGCGGAAGCTCAGATCAATTCTGTAACAACTGATCTTTTGTCAAATGCAAGCAGAATACATGGTGCTTTAGATGATATATGTAATGATCATTACTTTACTGAATGCACTGATTGTGTTCTAAATGTTAATTTATCCCCAAAATTAGTTGTAAATGCGGACAATGTAGGTGTACACAATCTCACCCAAGAACAAAGGGGTATATTAACGACTAATCTTGAATCCACCAACGACAAGGCCTTTGCCCAATATATCCTAACATCCTGGAACATTGCAGGTTTGCGAAGTAAGATAGCATCGCAGGCCTGGCAAACTTTCCTGGATTCAAAGGATGTAATCCTTCTCCAGGAAACTTGGCAATTAGATCCAGATCCTGCCGAAGGATATTTACATTTTTATGTCCCGGCTACACCAAGTCAAAGGGGAAGACCTAAAGGCGGTCTAGTGACATGGGTAAAGCAAAGTAGTGATTATTCAGTCGTTCAACTAGTTGTTAATAGCCCTGATATATTGTTGGTCAAGTTACAGCGCTCATCCTGCCAGGACCTTTATATATTTAATATTTACTCAAGGGGTTTGCCAGGTGGTAAACCCACGGAGGCAGTTGAGTTGTTAGATTCTCTTTTAAAACAGTATTGCTTAAACGCAAATGTTATTGTTGGAGGTGATTTTAATTGTTGTTTTGAACCCCTAGACACCCATGATGTAGATCTCACGATAGAAGAGGACTACATCTGGGATATCCCTCAGCTTTCCTTGCCACCAATTAAAAAATGGTCAGAGGCTGCACTGCAGTTAAAAGTTCTGTGTGTCGAGTCTGGGCTGCGGGCTACCAATGGAAGAGTGGTTTCTGACAAACAGGGCGCCACCACTTTTTCCAATGGAAACTCACAAAGTCGTATTGACTACATTTTAATTAACAAAGAGAATTGGCCCAGTGTCGTTGATATGTGGATAGAGCCCAGAGTGGAAAGTGACCATGATCCATTAATTCTGACATTTAAATTGTTTGGATTACTGGATAAAGACGTTTTGGTGGAAAATGTTCAAATTAAACTCTCTAATGACAATAGACGCATCAGATGGTCAACTTGTGCAGCCAATGAGGAAAGCATAATTGCTATGAGGGATTTAACAACTCAGGCTATCAAAGAAGTAAAGAGTATAACTTCTATGGATACTCAGATATTTGAAGTTAGCAGGATCCATGATGACTTTTTTAATAGTTTAAAATTTTTTTTTGTTAAAACAGTGACTAAAAAGCAACGTAGGCCAGTAAGAAAGGAAGATCAGTGGTACGACAAATCCTGCAGGGGGGCATATAAGACATTGTCTGATGCTGTGAAGACAAAAGATACAAATAAAACAAGGGCTGCACGTGTTGCGTATAAAAAGGTCCAAAAAAGTGCAAAAAGGGACTGGGAGGAAGGCTATTGGAGGGATCTCCTCAAAGCAAGTGAGGAAAGATCTATGACACCCTTTTGGAACATTGTAAAATGGGGAAGGGGGGCTATAAGAGGAGAACCCATGAACCATGTTTCACCAGAAGCTTGGGTAACTCACTATGCGACCCAGTTCGCTGCTGAGGTCATAGATGGAGAGGAGTGTGTGGCCCCAGTAGATATCCTGGGGAGCCACCTAATTTTCAGTAAAATCGACGTCCTAAAAACTTTAAATGATATACCTAAAGCCAGAGCACCGGGCCTAGATTTTGTTCCAGCAGACCTTTTTATGCATGATAAAGAATTATGGGCCACGTACATTCATTTGTTAGTAAATGCTATCGCAAAGGGCTCGCCTATTCCCGAGACCTGGAAAGGAGCCGAGATTATCCCCATCTATAAAAAGGGGGCATGCTCGGATCCAGGCAATTATAGGCCTATTAGCCTGATCGCATGCATTCAGAAAGTTCTGGCAAGACTCTTACTTCAGCGAATCCATGAGTGGATAGATGACCAGGACATTTTGTCTCCCCTTTCGTAGCCATACAAGTACCATAGATCAAGTGTTTAGATTTGTCTTAATCTACTGGCGTGTAGTTATACTTGGGGGGGGGGGGGGGGGGGGGGATGCTTTTTGCTGCCTTTGTCGATTTAAAATCGGCTTTTGACCTCGTCCCCCGCCACAAGCTGTGGAACACCCTCCGAAACCAGGGCATCCCAAATGAAATTTTGTCCTTATTAATCAGAATGCACGAAAATAACTTTGCACAAGTGCGATGGAACCAACAGGGCAGCGTTACTGATAAATTCCCTATTGAGAAGGGAGTACGCCAAGGATGCGTGCTCGCTCCAACGCTTTTCTCGCTATATATCAACAGGGTGATCAGATACTTTGAACATCAACCAACAGATGCCCCAAAATTGGCAGGCAGACTGATCCCCCTGTTGATGTTTGCGGACGATACCCTGCTGATATCCAAGACCCAACAGGGACTTCAGAGGGCAAATGGAGTTTTCGAATTATTTTGTGCAGAGCAGGGTCTTGTAATTAATACAAGTAAAACAAAATTTATGGTTCTGCACAAACGAAGACACATTAGAGGGAAGGTTACCATGGATGGGGTCCAGCTCGAACAGACCCAGGTTTTCAAGTATCTGGGTATTAACTTGTCCCATAACTTAGATTGGAAACAGCACACCAATGAGTTGCTAACAAGACATGCCCAACTAACAGGAGCCCTTACTAAGGAACTTTTTGCATCTCAGACTAAACCTATCCGACCAGTTTTGAAAATGTATAATGCTAAGGTAGGAGTGGCAGTTCTTTATGGAGCTGAACTCTGGGGGCCAAGTAATCTTGCGAAGTTGACTGTAGCACAGAACAGATTTCTTCGCAATATTACTGGGCTACCATTGTCATCACCTTTGATACCTTTAAAATATGATCTGGGATTTCATAGCTTTGAGGATATGGCCAGATATAGATCTGTAGCCTACTGGAGAAGGCTCTGGGTAACCCCAGAGCTATCTCAGTATGCCCAAGGCTTTTCAGAGATTCGAACCCTGGATAAAGGTTGTAAAATAGTCTGGTTGAGAGATGTAAGAAGTATTTATAGGGCGATGGGATTATCCCATCTCTGGGACGATCCTGTTGGTAATGCATTTCCACCAAAAAAGGCACTTCGTGATTTATATTGGAGCATGATTGAGATAAAGTGTTTTAGAAACCGTATTGATCGATCTTTTACAAACGATTTTCTGGAACTTAAGCATGCACCTGCCCTAGAACCTTACTGGGACTGGATTACTGTGCCAGGGGACAGGAAAAGGTACCATCAATTGAGGGTGGGGACTTTACCTTTAAATGCCCTAACGGAGAAATGGAATAAGAGCCAAACCTCAAGGTGTCCGTTCTGTTCTGATCAAAATGAAAATATTGGTCATGTGTTGTTTGCTTGTCCCGAATATAGTGTCCCCAGACGGTCATGGCTAAAACCGATCTGTGCCCAGCTAGGCTTAAAAACTGCAATTGAGGCTGTTAGGGTCTTAAGAACCAATACATCACAGCCTGTAGTTATAGCTATGTCAAAATTCTTGCACTGGATATGGATCATCCGGTCACGGAAAATGAGTTTGGAGTAACTATGGGAAAGACTTCACTTGCTGCTATTTAAAACCATATATTATACTAATAAGTGATTAACTGTGTACATTGCATTAGTTACTGTTAAGTTGCACCTTGGTACTGATGAATCTGCTTTTATACTTGTTTTTATAAATGTCTTTTTAAAATAGGCCTAACTTATGATTCTGTAAAAATGTAAATAGGATGAGATACTGTGTTATTTATTCTACCTTGTATATTTATATATATTCCTATTTTTCGTACGATGAAGTAACTCATTGTGGATCCCGTTTTGTAGAGGGATAGTGGGTGGGGTATCAAAAACAACTACTCTTTTTAATTGTAAAATGTCTTTTATGATTGAAAAATATCGAATAAAGACTATTTTGAATTTGAATTTGAATTTATATATATATATATATATATGTGTGAAAACATATACAAGCAGCCTAGAATGTTTCCAACAGGGCAAAAATGCGAAAATTACATAGGTTTGCATTGCAAGAACATTACCCTCCTAACCCATAAGGAAAAGAGGAAGCAGTGAGAAATTGTCATACAACAATGCTTTATTGCCTTAAGGAAAGCTTGTAATTGCAGGCAGTTGCCTGTAGGCTGCATAGCAGAGCAATGAAACTAAGAAAACACTAACACCTTGCCTTTTAGGCTTTCAAGGGTTATTTTCCCGTGTCTTTAAGACCTGCAGAAGACCCCCTGCTCCCATGATGCACCACAGGTCAGTTATTTTTTCCAGCTCCTTCTGTGAGGGTCCTGGAGTTTGAGCTCTCCAGTTTTTTGACTGAAAGTGATTTATTTGATATTTTCTCAGAAAATGTTACAGATTCTGATTCCTAGAGGCATATTCTACTTGCTTTTTGTTTTTTTTCCAAAACATTTCCAGTCAGAATTCCTGCTTTATTTCGGAAATGTCCTTCCTGTGGCAAGAAAATGGCACTGTCAGACCCACACTCGGTGTGTATTGTGTGTCTTTCAATTTCCCTGACCAGTGTTCTCATTGCCAGAAGTTTTCCAAAAGGACTCTGCGTGACAGAGAACGCATCAAGCTTCATGCCCAGCTGGAGAAGGACAGAAGCCATGATGGAGGTGACCATGGAGACTTCAGAGCGCCTTCTTCAAGTAAGCAACACCGAAAACAGCGTCGTTCCACCTCCCCTGAGTCCAGGAAGCTGGTGACGGAATGTTCGCCGTCGACGTCGAGATCGCCGTCGAAGAGGCCGAGTCACTCTTCAGCGTCTATGGAGAAGTCATCGTCTTGACGCCGAGACTCTCCGACGCATGTTCGAAGGGTGTGGGTCCAGAGAGACCTAAGAAAGCTCAGTCTACTTCGAGACTTCCGTCGAGGCATTATCCACCACCCTCGAGGGGGTAGGCGTCGAGAGACAAGACGGCGAACAACATGCCGCAAGTGGACATGTCTACGTTGAGAGCGTCGTTGAGTTCCCATCATTCGACATCGAGGAGATCGACGCCAGCACGACTTAATGGGAGGTAGACGTCGAGGTCCCGCAGTCGACGTCAAGGTCCCCACACTGCCGTAGGCGATCGACGTCAAGACCAACGTTGAGGACAAGATGGCGTTTTCATCCCATAGCAGATTGCGCAGAGGCCAATGAGGAGGCACGGCTTAAGTCAATGTCGAGATCCTGATCGACATTAAGAGCCCAGTCATCATCTCCAGGACTGCATATTGTGCAGAATTCTCCAGAGAGACCTCCTAGAGCTGGCGAGAAGAGGGCCTCCGGTCTGTCACCTCGATGGATGCAGGGTGTCGGAACAGGTGACCGCAGAAGTCCGGGCTCGGACTACTCTCGGACATACTCACCAACCAGAACCTCTCCTGATAGAAGTGCTCCTGGAAAGCCTTCCAAGTTCCCCACTTCCCCGCCCAGAAAACCAAGGTCGCCTTCCACACGCCGATCACGGTCAAGGGGTCATCACAGCTCGCACCACGAACGTTCACACAAGAGGAGATGCAGAAGATCATCCACCTGGTCTTTTTCCACAAGGTCTTCTGTTCGGGACTATTTGCCCACTTTTTCATTGACTCCACCATCAAGGGTATCTCCCATCAATGACATCGGGACTTTCTCTGACGTACTGGGTAGAGGAGCAAAGAAGCTGAATATCACCTTGCATACTCCTGTGATTCCTGCGTCTATTCTCTTTGAGACATTGCACCATCGTACAGCCCCCCTGACCGCTGCTGCTGCCATGAAAGCACACTCCGCATCCTTATCAGCTTCCGTTCCTCCAGAAAAGGACAGTAAGCAAATGGACTCTTATGACAGGAAAATGTGCAATACTTCTGCATCATCTATGAAGATTGCAAGTGCCTCAGCCCTTCTCGGGCGATATGACAGATCTCTTTGGGACTCCCTGGCAAGGTTCACCGACAAGCTCCCCAAAGAAGATCGGCAGGACTTCCATGAGATCCTGCAGAAGGGTGGTCTAGTAGCCAACCAAGTCATCAGCGCGACAGCGGACGCCTCAGATCTCGCCACGCATGGCTACTCACATGGCATCTATTCGCGGCGCTCAGCGTGGGTGCACCTCACAGGTCTTAAGCCGGACGCACAGAAGAAGATCCTTAATCTTCCTTTTAATGGTTCCTCCTTATTCGGGGCTCATTCCGATGAGGAGATGACTAAGATGAAAACTGAGCTGGATACTGTCAAAGCAGTTGGGCTGGGAAAACTGAAGGAGTTTCGCAAACGCTTTCGTCAGAACCACAAACGCCCCTTCCAACAGAGTGTTCAAACCCTCAATGGTCCTCCCAGAACCAGCAGAGGTCCCAATTCCAGCAGAAGCGCCCTGGCAGAGGAAGGGGGAACAACAAGCAACAGCAGTCCTCCTCCAAGCAGTCTCCCAACCAGTGAGGCATTGCTTCCTCTGCAGCCGTTCACCACTCCGGTAGGAGGGAGTAACGTTTTTCACCTGGAAGAGTGGGAAACCATAACAAGAGACAGATGGGTGCTGACTATTGTGCAGCATGGTTACTTGCTGAGGTTCAAGTCTCCCCACCCGCAAGTGCCCCCACAATTGAAGTGCCTTCCTCAACAACGCCATCTTCTGTTACGAAGCGAAGTGTCTACCCTCCTCTCCAAGAAGGCCACAGAGGAGTTCCCACCTCACCAGCAAAACCACGGTACGTCCTGGTCCAAAAACGAGGAGTAGCCCAAGAGTACAGACCTATCCCCGACCTGCACCTGCTGAACAGGTTTATAAGGAAAGAGAAATTTCGAATGCTAGCCCTGCACCAGATTTTCCCACATCTTCACCAGGTAGACTTGATGTGTGCCATCGACCTGCAGGATGCCTACTTTCACATTTCTGTTTCAGTGAAACATCGCAAATTTCTCTGGTTCCAGTTTTCTTGCCAGCACAACCAGTACCGAGTACTTCCGTTCCAGCTCAAATCCGCCCCCCAGACGTCTGACTCATAAAAAGTTCCACACCTGCACTACTCCAGAGCCATTTCTCGTACTGTCTCAATCTGCTGCACTCCCTGGGGTTGCAAGTCAATTACAAGAAGTCAGTCCTCAACCTCACATAACAGATACATTATCTGGGCGCTTCCCTGGACTCCGCAAGGGCAAGCGTGTGTCCTTCGGAGGAGAGGTTGTCATCAATGCTGAACAAGTGCTGCACTCTTCTCACCTCTACATATCCCACAGCAAGGCAGGTGTCATCACTGCTGGGATCGATGGCCTCATGCATATACATTGTGCCTAATGCAAGACTTCACATGCGGCCTCTGCAACAGTCCCTCGAAGATCAATGGACACAGAGGTCAGGCCGTTGGGAAGATCGTGTCTCCCTCCCTCAGGCTGCCAGGGACTTCATCAAATGGTGGATGAGGTGCTCACACCTTCTACAAGGGGTCCCTTTTCATCAGGTTCCTCCGACCCAGACAGTGGTTACAGATGCCTCCCTGCAGGGTTGGGGAGCTCACATGGACCAGCTTCAGGTACAAGGTCTCTGGTCCGTGACAGAGGTTATCACATCAATTTCTTGGAACTAAGGGCAGTCCATCTTGCTCTCAAGTCTCTGTACCCATCCCTACAGTCCAGCTACATTCAGATTCAGACCAACAACACAGCAACAATGTACTATCTGAGCAAGGAGGGAGGCACCAGGTGACGGGTCCGGTCTCTGGAGGCCCAGACCATATGGAAGTGGCTTCTGGCGAGGAGTCTCACGATTGTAGCTTTTCATCTTCCAGGAACCTTGAATGTGCAGGCAGATGTTCTCAGCAGAGACTTCGTAGAAGTGCACGACTGGGTGCTCAACGACTAAGTTGCTCAGGACATCTTTCGGCAATGGGGAGTGCCAGACATTGACCTGTTGGCAGACGCAGCAAATACAAAATGCCCCGTCTTCGCGTCCAGATTCCCTCAGCAAGGATCATGGGGGAATGCACTTTTGATCAGCTGGTCGCAGACATTGCTGTTCACTTTTGCGCCACTCCCTCTGATCCCGGCGGTCATACAGAAGACGGGACCGGGACCAACACCAGAATGATCCTGATAGCACTAGAATGGCCGTGCCAGTGGTGGTATCCGGATCTCCTGCAACTTTCCGAAGCCCCACATCGGAGGCTGCCCTGCCGCCCAGACTTGCTGACAAAGAACAAGGGGAGAGTATTTCATCCCAACCTCCCGTCTCTGCGATTGACTGCATAGCTCCTGAAGTCATCCAGTACGGACACCTCAACCTCTGCCCATTGTATGCACATTCTCAGGGAAGCAAAAGACCCTCCACCAGAAAGTCTTATGCTTTCAAGTGGAAGAGATTCTACCTGTGGTGTAGGGACAACGCTTTTGATCCGACCATGGGTCAGGAGCAAGTGATCCTCCCCTACCTGCTGCACTTGGCAAAGTCAGGCCTGAAATACCCATCCATCAGGGTCCACCTGGCTGCCCTTACAGCTTACAGAAAGTCTCCTACCAAGACTTCATTCTTCCAAATGCCAGTGGTCAAGGTCTTTCTAGAGGGACTCGGGAAGGTTTATCCACCAGTGGGAGCCCCTTCTCCACCTTGGGAACTTAACATTGTCCTTACTAAACTGATGGGTTCTCCTTTCGAGCCTATTCACAAGGCGTCTTTGCAGCATTTGACCTGAAAGGCTGTGTTTTTAGTAGCCATCACTTCCGCCCACAGGGTGAGTGAGTTTCAGGCGCTGTGTTGCAAGGAACCTTACACTTTGTTTCATGCCAATAGTGGTGCTACGTACACCTCTGAGCTTCCTTCCTAAGGTGGTCACGGTTTTTCACATCAATCAAGTTATTACTCTGCCCACTTTCTTTCCTCAGCCATCCACTCCCTCGAAGAGATCATTACACTCTTTAGATCTCCGGAGAGTATTGAAGTTTTACCTGGCCAAAACTCTTACACTTAGGAAATCTGACCGGCTCTTTGTCAACTACGGTTCCACAAACACTGGTCTAGCTGCATCTAAAAGATCCATTTCTCGATGAATCGTCTCTTGTATAGCTCTTTCGTACCAGTTAGCTAACAAGTCCTTAAAAGGGAGACCTAAAGCACACTCTACAGAGGGAAAGCTTCTACCACTACTCTCCTTCGCAACATCCCTATGTCTGAAATCTGCAAGGCAGCTACATGGCGATCAGTGCATACTTTCACACGCCATTACTGTCTAGAGGCTGATGCTTAAGCCTATGCCCAGGTTGGGCAGGCTTCTTTAACCCCTTCCACGCTCATGACGAGCTGGGCTCGTCGTGAGGTAGCCTCCTCGCACGCTCATGACGAGCCCAGCTCGTCACGTAACATGCGAATCCGCAAAAGTCAGCGCAGAGCGGTAAATCTGCTCAGCGTTGATGCGGTTAAGAACTTTGTTTGCATGATTGCAATTTGAATATGATGTTTTTTTTCATGTTTTGTATACTCTATTGCTGAGCCGTGAGACTTGGTGTGTGGGTTTGGCACTCTATTCATAGATTATGACTATTGATGAGTATCCCCTGGATGAGAAGGATTAGTTAATTACCTGTAATCCTAGTTCTCATCCAGGGGTATACTCATCAAATTCATAAGCAACCCTCCTTCCGCCCCGGACGAGCAAGATTGGAGTTGTTATGTTAATTGCATGTCTACTCAGGTGTCTGTACATAGTACACCGTCAAAAAGAACTGACCTAACTGTCACCGGTGGTGCATCGTGGGAGCAGGGGGGTCTCCTGCAGGTCTTAAAGGCACGGTACCCTAACCCTTGAAAGCCTTAAAGGCAAGATGTCAGTTTTTTCTTTGTTTCGTTGCTCTGCTATGCAGTCTACAGGCAACTGCCTGCAATTACAAGCTTTCCTTAAGGCAATAAAGCATTGTATGACAATTTCTCACTGCTTCCTCTCTTACTTATAGGTTAGGAGGGTATTATTCTTGCAATGCAAACCTATGTAATTTCGGCATTTTTGCCATGTTGGAAACATTCTAAACTGCATGTATGTTTTCACATTGTGCACCCAGCTTCCTCTGGCAACTCAGATTTGAGCTTGAGGCGTTTCTGTTACGGCTTTCAAAGAAAATTGGACACACGTTTCAGATTGTGAGATTTTTGCATCTAGATTGTTTAAATGTTTCTCTAACTTAAGATCATAATTTAAATAGCTTCTCCCTTCTTGGGATCTCATATTAGGGTTGGAAGTTTTGAAACTAAATCTGTTTTAAACTTTGGAGTCTTCGGAGTTGAAGTTTCTGTCTATGAAGGTGTTTATTTGTGTAGCAATCACTTCAGCCAAGAGAACAGGAGAGCTGGGTTCTCGCTCATCCCAACATTCATATCTGAGAATATTCCCTGATAGGATTGTATTAATTAAGGCTGGGTCCTTTCTTTTCTCATAAAGTGGTATCAAAGTCTAATTGTGTTCAGGAGGTCTTTTTTTCTGACGTTTCTTTCCTAATCATTCCTCTCCAGAGGAGAATGAGCTTCCTAAATTAAATGTCAGGTGAGCCCTGTTGACTTATTTGGATAAGGTGTCCCAATTTAGGTAATCAGATTCTTTGTTAACTTTGGTTCTGCAAAAGAAAAAAAGGGGGTCGTCCATCTCAAAATCTAAGCAGGTTGGTTGAGGTCCATCATAAGCAGGTGGGTTGAGGTCCATCATCTCTTTGTGTTTGCTTTGTTCGCCCTAACTTGGCAGGGTATGCCTAGACATGGGTCTCTTGCTCACTTTGCCACTGGATTCAAGCTGGCCTGGCTGATGAGGGGTGTTACCCCAAAACCGGTCTCAGGATGCTTGTTTCTGGTCCAGGGAAGACCTGGCTTGGCAGTTTGGGCTGGACTGTTCCCATGAGGAACAGGGCAAGACTGATTTGCATATAGCTGGGTCTGAACTGGTGTGTCGAAATGTGCTAAAGAACGATGATGGATTCAGCCCAGATCTGTGTGACTGGGGGTTAGTGTTTAAAAAGTTTCAGCGCTCTGTCCATCATCTCTTTGTGTTTGCTTTGTTTGCCCTATGGCAGCATATGCCCAAACGTGGGTCCCTTGCTCACTTTGCCACTGGATTCAAGCCAGCCTGGATGATGAGGGGTGTTACCCCGAAACCTGTCCCTGGATGCTTTTTTCTGGTCCAGGGAAGACCTGGCTTAGCAGTTTGGGCCGGACCGGTCCCATGAGGAACAGGGTCAAAACAGATTTGCATATGGCTGAGTCTGAACTGGGGTGGCGCTGTGAGCTAAAGAATGATTGTTAGAAATGGGACTTTTGGTCGGCTAGGGCATGTGCCAAAGTCAGGCAGAAACCACCACTCTAGTCCGGATACGGGAGTTACACTCCTAAAATAACCCTTGCTCGCCCCATTGGTAGCTTGGCACGAGCAGTCAGGATTATCTTAAAGGCAGTGTGTAAAGCATTTGCACATAACCAACAGTAATACAGTGTACGCACTACAAAAGGACACCTCACCAGTTTAGAAAAATATCCAATATTTTTATATATTTAACACCAAAAACGATAAAAATCCTTAATACAGTACTTAAAAATCTTCAATTATCAAAATATGCTTGAAAAATAGTTCCTTGCTCTCGATGGCTCCGTCCGGGGCTATCACGGCGTCGTAAGCAAACCATTCCAAACAGTTCTGGCTGACAGCGGCGTCGCAGGCCAACAACGGTGTCAGGAAGACCCGCATACAGTACCTTTTAGAAATGCAGGCCATTGGTGACCTCTCGTTGAGCTTCCGAAAGCACGGAGTCCACAGGCGTCGGCTCCGGAGGTCGGTGCAGGAGTAGTCGGGGCCCTTGAAGTCACACGCGTTGCAGGTCAAACTCCCCTCTGTTGAAGTCAGGAGCGCTGTTGTTGGCAGGCATTGGGTGCTGCGGTGAGAAGGACAGCGGTGCGGCGTGCGGTGCCCGCAGGTCGCGGTGCGAGCAGCGGCTCGGTGGCAGCAACAGATGGCGTCGCCGGTGAGACCAGGGTAGCGGTGCAAGCAGCGGCTCGGTGGCAGCAACAGATGGCGTCGCCGGTGAGACCAGGGTCGCGGTAAGAGAGGAAGGCGGTGCTCGTCACGGTGCTGGCAGGTCACTGCAAGCAGCGGCGTCGTTGTGGCTGAAGCACTGTTGTCGGCTGACGAACTGTAGTCGATGGCGTCGGTAGGCCAAGGCTGCAGTGCGGGATGAGGCCGGTGCGTTGTGTAACTTTACGAGCGGTGTCCTCGAACCACTGTGCAAGCAGTGGCATAGATTTTGGCATGGAGCATCGTCATCTGGGTTACCAAGGCTTTGTCATGTAGTGAGGCAGTGCGGAGTGCGGTGCCCACAAGTCGCGGTGCGAGCAGCGGCTCGGTGGCGGCATCAGCAGGCGAGACCAGGGTCACAATGCTGCGTTGCAGCGGTGCCCTCTGCTGTGCCATCAGTACACGGAATCAGCAAGGCGTCGGGTTGCTTTTTCCTCTGTTGCAGCACAAAACACACAGTCCTCAGTGCTGAGGGCAGAAGAGCTTGAAGCCTTTGCTGTTCCTGAGACTTCTTGAACAGTGGGCAAGCGCTACCTCAAGCCCTTGGAAAAACTCACAAAAGTAGATTGCAGAAAGTTCAACCCAATCCTTTCACTTCCCAAGACAGAAGCAGCCACTGCAGGCCTACACAGCAAAACACACAGCAAAGTGGTAGTTTCTTCTCACAGCTTCTCCAGCTCTTCTTCTTGGCGTCTTCTTGATCCAAAAGAGTTCTAAAAGTCAGGGGTCTGGTCCCCAATATTTAAATCCCAAAGTCCATTGATTTCTTAGGCAGAGAGTGTCGGTATCCAGCAAGAACCCGTTCTACCTACTATTGTGTGACTTCCTGGCAGGAGGTGGACACGGCATGGTCAGAGGCAGACCAGGCCCTTTGAGGTGCAAGGAAAGCTCCTCCCCCTTCCCCAATTGCAGCCCAGGTCTATTCAGCCCTTTCCTGACCCACCCAGACTATCTGGAGCCACTCCTGCTCCCCAGCCTTCTGTCATCCAAATCCCAGACAGGCAATCCACATTCCAGCAGCCAGAGGCACACGGGATGACTGAGCAAGAAAACACCTACTTTCTAAAAGTAGTATTTTCAAACACAGAATGTAAAAATCACTTTCACTAAAAGATGCATCTTTAGATTCTGAGTTCAGGCATACTTTATTACGTTATGTTATTTTCGTACCTAATTCCCCGGGCCAGTTATGTTATAACCAAACTCCCCATTCTGTCCTATGGGGGGACAGGTAGCCTTGCAATAGCGAAAAACGAAATTGGCCGTAGTTCACTATCTGGACATTCCACACACTCCAGGGCATGTCCTACCTTTCACATACACTGCACCCGGCCCACAGGGGTACCTTGGGCACACCTTAGGGGTGGCTGACAGCTAAGAAAAGGGAAGGTGAGGGACTGGCAAGTATGTGCCCTGGCCAAGTCGACATGGCTGTTGCAAACTGCGCGCAGACTCCGCAATGGCCGGTCTGAGTTACCTTTTACGGGCCGTTTGTGTGGGTGGCACAATCCTGTACTGCAACCCACCAAAGACATTTGATTCACAGGCCCTGGCACACACAATACACTTTTACTAGGGACTGACACATAAATCAAACAGGCCAATCATGGAAACACCATTCCATAACACAGTTTGCCACAGGAGCACTTGCAGTTTACCACTGATTAGCAGTGAGAACGTGCGCAGAAACACTAAGCCAGCACAAGCAGAGTCAGAACCGGGAGGTCAGAAAGCAAAAAACTCAGGGGAAGCACGCCAAAAGATGCCAAGTCTAACACAGATGATGGATTCAACCCAGATCTGTGACTGGAGGTGAGTATTTGAAAAGCTTCACCGTATTCTAGCATACAAAATGTAGTGAATTCCTCCTCCCGTTGGGGTCCAACGAAGATTAACTCGTAGCATGTCTGTTTTGTCTGTGGAGTTTCAGTCAGGTTTCCTAGGAGATTTGTATGGCATCTACATGGTAAACTCACTCTATATGCTGGCTTTAGGATTCTTGGCACTTTACCAGTGCTAAAGTGCATATGCTCTGTACTCAAAACATGATAACAATGGCTTATGCACAATTGGCATATTTAATTTACATATAAGTCACTAGTAAAGTGCACTAAATATGCAGAGGACATGTAAATTAAATGCTACAAGTGGGCCTGCAGTTCTGATTGTGCCACCCTATTGTAGCCCGTTAAGCATGTTCAGACCTGCAATTGTAGAGCCTGTGTGTGCAGTTGTAAACTATCATTTCGACCTGGCAAGTTAACCTACTTGCCAGGCCCAAACCTTCCTTTTTATTTCATGTGAGTTACCCCTGACATAGGCCCTAGGTAGCCCCATCGACAGGGTGCAGTGTATTTAAAACGTTGGGCATGTACATTTATATTTTACATGTCTCTTAAATTTGTTTTTCATTACTGCAAGGCCTATCTCTCCTGTAGGTTAACATCGGGATTGCCTTAAACATCTTTTAAGTGTCATTTCTAATTGGGGGCAGATGGACATTTGGAGTTTGGTGTCTCTGGCCTCAAATTTTAAAACACAATTTCACTAAAAGTTGTGATTTTAAATTAAGTCTGAAACTACCACTTTTAGAAAGTTAGTATTTTCTTACTTTAGCAATTCTGTGCCCCTGCCTGTTTTTGAATACACATCTGGGTTGGGTGACAGCTGGGCTTTGTGCATTCCCTCTAAACAGTCACACAAAGGGAGAAGAGGTGTGGCATTTGCATACTGTACCCCTGACGCCACTAAATCAGAACTTTGTTGGTATGAGGACATTCTGCCTGGAAGTAGAGCTGCTGTGCTGTAGGAGGGCCTGCTAACTTTGCTACCTGCATTGCTGTGTTGGCCTGCTGATTGCTGTGCTGTAGGACACACTGCCACTTTGCTACCTGCTCTGCTGTGTTGGCCTGCTACCTCATGCCTTGGAGTGATATGGACTGGACCAGATCTCTACATCTTTGAACTCAAGTTTCTCCAATGGCTTTCTGGCTTGCCTCCTGTTTTCTGAAGTCTCCGGGACACAAAAGACTTCTCACAACTTTCCTGGCGTTGCTGGACTCTGTCATCTGTGAGTCCTACCCTTGCCTAAGGTAAGTGCCTCCAGTCCTGGGCCTCAAAAGTGGGTTCTGCAAACACTGACACATCGTCGCCTGTGGGCTGGTCAGAACAGACACATCGCCCTTTGACGCCGACACAGAGGCTGTTCGGTGACAGCAGCTCCCCATCCTTTGCGGCCCAACGACAGTGCCCTGCATGGCTCGATGATGGCCCATTGCCTGCATTTCGACAGAGCTTGATAACGACGCAGCCAACCGTCTGCGTAGAAAAGATCAATACATCATAATCTCAGCTTCAATGCTTTGTTCCATACAAGGTACTTTTCAGTGGATCCTGCGTGGGTTCTGTAGCCGGCCTACCCTCCATTGCGGTCAGCCTGTACTTTGGATTTTCATCGGTCCCTTGTAACCTTTTGACGGCTAGTGACTTCTAAGCACGGTTTTTGGATTTCATCTTTAAACATTCATATTTAAGTTCAATTACTTATTTTTTGTCGTTCTGGTCTTGTTTTACTCAGATAAATATTCACTATTTCTTTTTGTGGTGTTTTCACTGGTTACTGTAAGTAAAGTGTGCACAGATACTTTACACATTGCCTCTTAAGTTAAGCCTGACTGCTCTGTGCCAAGCTTCCAGAGGGTGAGCACAGGTTAATTTAGGTTGTGTATCTGGCTTAACCTGACTAGGATTGCGGCTCCTGTTTGGACAGGGTGTATAATCTGCCTACCAGAAACCAGAACTTCTAACACTGCTTGTATGAGGCTGCAAGAAGCACTGCATCTCTTACAATTACCTATCAGTCAATCCACACCTTTATTGTAGTCACACAGCAGCTTTGTCCCAAAATAGGACGCTTGTGACAGCAGCCATGCCTTGGATCCACACTAGGGACGTTACTTATGTTGACATTGGTTAAGACAGCGCTCCGCGATTAGCCAGGAAGGGGCCTCTTTCACAAATTCACAAAATGCCTGGATGTCAGGCTTTCCTGAATCCAGGTGTTCAACTCTCACCACCCAGGTTTGGAACCGAAGGCATTTCTTGTGCCAAGCCCACCGTATTTTGTTCATTCTGCCTCAAGTTCTTCTGCTGCACATCTCTTTCGTGGTGAGGGGATTGTCAAGCTGTGATCACATACCAAATGTTCTCTCCCCACAGTAATTTGTGATGCCGATCTTTCTTTCCTTATCGTGGGAGAATCACCAGGAGACAAGGACTTTTGCTCCAACCACCTGTTGGAAGCCATTTAGTTTTTTTGGGTCAAAATATTACATTGGGTAAGCACAAGTATTTGAGCATTTCACCCACTTAAAACCTAACACAGCTTGCAACATTTTCCCAAAAAACTAAACATTTTTAAATACACTGAGCAGTTCATGAACTTAGAATAAAATCTCCAACGCCCCTCACTGGCAACCGGTAAACTTGCGGAGGAAAAGAAGAAATCGCAAGGAATTCACTTGTGTAAACCTTTTCTCTGAAACACCAACAAGAGCCTAAGGGTTCCAACCTGAGAACGTCTGCATCAAGTCAGACTAGTTGTAATGAGTGAGATGCAGTGTCACAGTTGAGATCTACTAACCATTTCTCTGTGTTCCTTCCTACAGTACAAACCATCACGTGTCCCTCAGCTCCTGGAAATCTCCTTCAAAAGAATCCATGTGGGCACAGATGGCACCATTAAGTTCCACATCCCAGAGTTACAGCGCTAGAGATGGTGCAAACAAATCTCAACAGAACCCTTCACAAATGTGACGTCTTCTTTATTCCAACTTCCTGCTCGCTGTTGGGGGAACTTTGCAATGCGGTCCGCACTCCACAGTGATCCCCCACAGTGATCTGAAATTCTTTCAAAGTAGTACCCTTTGGTATCTGTAGAGTGACTGCAGAGATGTGTTCCTCCGCCCTTTTCGTCGACTAAGGGGTCACAAGTGAGAGTGGGTCACAGAATTTACGACTTCAGAAAATGCTTGCACTCTCGAAAATAGTGATAGTTTGCCGGGGGGAACCGCTATCCATACTCTTCTTGTCAAGGTTTTGACTAAAATAGATTGGATTTTTTTCAGTATGTTTTCACCCCAGACCCTTACCATTTCAGCCTTCTCCGGTATAAACAGGGTGATGTTGTTAAAGTGTGGTTTCTTACCAAGCAGGAACTGGCATTTGTTGTTTTATCTGAAAATAAGAAGATGCACTCTGAGAAGCAGGGATTGAGTCAGGAGTGGCACTTTGTTCAAACAAGTAAGTAACAAGGGTCAAAGACATGTCAGTAATTCAGAGAGATGTAGAGATAGGCATTGAATAGCAGCATGCATTGAAACATTATAACCTTATCTAATAATGAAATGTCAATAAATCACTCAGCTAGATGGGAGCACCTTTCTGTCAAAGACAATATATGAGGTGATCAACAAGTTGGTCAGTGGACAGTCCGTTATATAGTTTATTTCAAACTGTATTTATGATATAGGTTTTAGAACAGTGCACAACAATGGTGGGAGCAACCAGCATAGCTTACAGATCAATAGGAGTTACAGGAATCTCAAATAAAATACTCCTCTTGTTTATTAGGTCTCAACCTGAATTGACATCAGGCTTTCATATACCCCGCTGGTTGCTTCTAAAGTTGCCATGTACCACATCTCACATATATCCCATTGTCGGACATATTGTTATTTGGCACTCGTGTCTCCCACCCAAACCCTATCTCTCAGAACCGTTATATAGTTTAAATCAGGAACTGGTGACCACAGAATCAAAACATTAGCAGGTGCTTGTCAGCAGAACATAAAAGATGGGCAATTTATCGAAAACAATTTGTCACTTTTTGGAATATAAGTAAGCAGAAGTCCGAAAAAGTACAAAAGTTTATCATAGGTTATAGGATATTTTAAGCCATGTAACTGTCTTAGTTTCAAAAGGTAGCAAAACACCAGGTGCGGAATTGCGGTTAGCCCCCACCTCTACTCTTAGCCCATCTTATTCTTCTTGATGGCAGATGCATTCATTTAATCTCTACATGGTTTCAATTTACTGTAAAATGTGAGGACAGGGAATTAGGGACTTGTGTATCAATAAAGGCAGTGAACTGAGGTTATTGGCATTGACAGGAGAGATTCATCTGAGGTTACAAAAGGGCAGACGTTTAGAGCCGTGTGAATACTGTAGCATAACCCTATCCATGGCTTAGCAGGGGTCTTTGAGACTCTCAGCCTTCAGTTGTGGCCAGAATGGGCCTGGAGCATTTAATGGTAAAATTAGACCCTGCTTCATTTCCCTCCTCGTGTTTATTTTTAACAAAACTCTTACAGCATACTTTACAGTGCCTGCTCCCACTTGAGGTATCCAGGGGATGTCATTGACATAGTAACATTGGCCCTCTTGCTGCTTCCTTAACTCTATATGCTCTTCAGGTTTGTCAACAAGGGATGTGTAGGTGATGTGCTATTTGAATTAATGTCTTCCCTTAGTTGGTATTTACTGCTGGTGGGTTGGCACTGCTTAATGATAGTGGGCTTCAGTGAGTAGGGTCCAGGACTTGTGAGCTATACAACTTCTAAGAGCGCTGAATCACTCCATTCCTACACCTTTTCTTGCACACAGGATTTCTGAAGCTCCATGTTCCTGCATAGTTCATACTTACTAATTTACTACCAGTGGTCTTAGCAAAATGACTGAACATCTGTACAGCACAACAGAGGATTGACAACACACTGAAAATGGGTAACATATTTTTTAGAATGGCAGACAGACACTGTGTGACTGTGTCTTCCGTGGCACCTCCTTCAGCAATCATTTTCTTTACTATGTTGTTCAAGTCCTCGAAGGCCAGCAGAACCCAGAGTGTCCCCCTCCCCCATTCCGCTCGGAAAACACCAAGATCACCTGCGGCGTACCCCAAGGATCGTCCCTCAGCCAGACACTCTTCAACATCTACTTGGCACCGCTCACCAACATCGCCAGATCACATGACCTCAACATTGCCTGATACGCCGACGACACCCAGCTGATCCTCACCCTCACCAAGGCCACCGCCAAATCCAACCTCCATGAAGGAATGAAGGCCATAGCTGAATGGATGACGAACAACCGCCTGAAATTGAACTCGGACAAGATGGAGGTCCTCATCATCGGATCCACCCCTCCGCCTGGGACGATTCATGGTGGCCAGCCGCGCTGGAAGCTGCACCAACTCCCACTAACCATGCACGCAACCTGGGAGTCATCCTGGACTCTGTGCTGTCAATGACCCAGCAAGTGAACGCGGTCTTCTCCTCCTGCTTTAACACCCTCCGATGGCCGTGATGATGGAGCCGGCAGAACCCAGACACCGGCAGAACCCATAGTGTCCCCCTCCCTATTCCGCTCAGAAAACACCAAGATCACCTGCGGCGTACCCCAAGGATCGTCTCTCAGCCCGACACTCTTCAACATCTACATGGCACTGCTCGCCAATATCGCCAGATCACATGACCTCAAGATTATCTCATATGCCGACGACACCCAGCTGATCCTCTCCCTCACCAAGGCCCCCGCCACCACCAAATCCAACCTCCACAAAGGAATGAAGGCCATCTCCAAATGGATGACGAACAGCCACCTGAAATTGAACTCGGGACAAGACTGAGGTCCTCATCATCGGATCAACCCCCTCCACCTGGGATGACTCATGGTGGCCGGCTGCGCTGGGAGCTGCACCGACTCCCACTAACCACACACACAACCTGGGAGTCCTCCTGGACTCCGCGCTGTCAATGACCCAGCAAGTGAATGCCGTCTCCTCCTACTGCTTCAACACCCTCCGCATGCTCCTCAAGATCTACAGATGGATCCCCACCAGTACCAGAAGGACAGTCACCCATGCCCTCGTCAGCAACAAACTGGACTATGGCAACACCCTCTGCGCAGGAACCTCAGCCAAACTCCAGAAACAACTACAACGCATACAAAACGCCTCTGCATTCCTCACACCTGACATCCCCGACACAGCCACATCGCAGACCACCTGAAAAACCTGCACTGGCTCCCCGTCAACAAGAGGATCACCTTCAAGCTTCTCACCCACGCTCGCAAAGCTCTTCACAACACCGGACCAGCGTACCTCAACGAACGACTCGCCTTCTACACCCCGTACCGCCAGCTTCGCTCCGCTGATCCCGCCCTCGCCAGCGTCCCACGCATCCACCAAGCGACCGCCAGCGGCAGATCGTTCTCCCACCTTGGCGCTAAGACCTGGAACACCCTCCCCATCCGCCTACGACAGACCCAGGACCTGCTGGCCTTCAGGAGACTACTCAAGTCCTGGCTGTTCGAGCAGTAGCAGCACACCCGCCCTCCCCCAGCGCCTTGAGACCCTCATGGGTAAGTAGTGCGCTTTACAAATGTACTGATTGGATGATTGTGTTCATCACTGGCTGGCACGAATGTGCATTAGGACCTCCCAATTCGACTGCATACCCCTCCTGCCATAGCAGTAAGCATGTCTAAAACATAACAATGCTGCATTACCCTCAGTCTCAAGGGATACAGTTCCTCCCTTACAGCATTCAGTCCGATCTTACTACTGTTGATGATCCGCATGAATTCATAGCAGGTGATCAGGATCCAGCGGGCAGTTGCTTTGACCTGGAACATGGGAATGATTCCGAAGAGCAACTGGGCATCAATGAATAGGTGGAACTCCTGGGGTATGCTATTAAAGGCTGTCGATCCAAAGTACTCAGCATACCGCCGATGTCGGTGAAGCAAGGTAACAGAGCCATTCATTGAATGGGCATGGATGTGGGAGATGTTGGCTGCAGGGACGACCAGTATGATTTTGTGCAATGTTACTAGAGAGCACAATCCATTCCATCGAGGAGGCAGTTGGAGATGGAGATGTTTTCGCATGCAGGTGCCATATTGCAAGTCCATATTGAATATTCTGCTGTTGTATCCAGAGTTTCACCCAACAGGTACTTGCCATTTCCTAGAGAACAGAGAAGGGGTGACTTTAGTTTGAAAGCTTTTTTAGGTTTGGACATTTTCTCCTCACCCCAAGTGTACCTCCCACCCCCCTGAGACCATATTTGGTAACACTAATCCTAAACCTCCCAGTCAATTCCATCTTCATAGTCCAAGTCTATCCAAGCTCGCTGTTCTACATACCAAGTAGCCTGAAACACTCCATGTGCCATGGACATAAATGTTTGACAGTAGAAATAGAACAGTTCTATTTCGGCATGGGCATGGTAGGCTGTGGGTTTTGGAGGCATTACATTCTGTTGAAGGAGATGGTATTGTTATAAAGCCATTCTTCCTAATGAATACTGGTCTACGGTTCATCGTAGGACGTCCTGTCTTATACATCTTTCTTATCTCCTCCTCAACATGGGCATTATCAGTGATAACCTGGTGCGTTTTTGGGGTGTGGTCCCTTACTCAAATATGTTGGCCTCAGTAATCTGACCTTGCCCACGTATTCGCCACTGGAACAGGTGTAAGAGACACTTTGCAATGTATGGTGGTACTTCCCTAGGGAATTTACGCGTATCTGCGCCTGCTGCATGGGGAATGTATGAGCACACATAACAGGATTCATTAGTCTTCTGCCTCCCTGCTGTTGTCTCTTCCATCTTGTGAGCTGTAGCCTACATGTGCCCAAGATTGCAGTGAGCAGAGCCCAGGAAGTGGTAAGGAGGCAGACTAGTGCTGTCTCTTCCCTAAAAAACGATTTCCCCTACTTTTGATTGCATCATCTTTTCTTTTTTTAAATTTCTTTAACTGTCTTTAACTGTGGTTGTTACAGTTTAAAATAGTAGTTTTAACCTGCCTGTGATTACATAATTTATCACCTGTTTTGTGTTTAAACTTGTTGTTTTTCCTTCCTGTGACTGCTTCCATTTAACCTGTTGAATTGTGGGATTTGCAGTCCAAACTCTGTAGTTTTTCCCTCTCATTTCCAGTGATTGCCAGTTTTCCCCACCAAATTTCTCCTTTGCTCTGTGCTAAGACCTGTATGTTAAGGAGTGTACCCCAGCCACCATTTTGTGTTAACAAGTCAGTGAAACCAGCACCCCCCATCCAGCAACAGGGATATTCTACATCAGTGGGTGCCTTGAGACAGCAGTAATCTGCTGTGTGCTATTTAAACTGTATTTAATAGGGACTGTGCACTTCGTATTTTGGCCAGGAGAGGGAGTAAAGTTTTATTCAAACAGTATTGTGAAAGCACAAATTTGTTAGGCCCTTACCTGCAGAAGTCCAAAGTGTGGATTGAGCCTGTCTATCTCCCTTGAGATTTCTGAATAGAGCAGCAGCTTCCAACTCCCTGGCCAGCAAACCTTGTCTGAGGTAGCAGGGGCCTTTATATCGTCTGCTATTGTTTGGTACATGTGTACACGGATTGGTGGTTGTATCTGGTGTTTCTATTGGATTAGGGTTAGTGTCCTGATTGGTTGGGTATTTGAGGGCTCTGATTGGTTTCTGGGTCTGTGATTCAATCAATGTAGGGTGGGGACTATGGCTAGGGTTAGGATTTCTATTGGAAGTAGGGACAAGGGCTTTTTGTGTTATTGGTTGTTGGGACTAGAGCTAGAGTTGGGCCTTTAATTGGAAGTAACGATTAGGGCTTCTGGTGTAATTGGGTGCTGGACTATGTGTGGTACTAGGAGTAGGGTTAGGCTTTCTATTGGAAGTAGGGACTAGGACTTCATGTGCCATTGGTTGCTTGGACTTGAGTTGGGACTACTTGTAGGGCTACGGCCTCTATTGGACATAGAGATCAGGGCTTTTAAAACTGATTGGATAGTGTTAGAGCTAGGGTTCCCATTGGCTGAAGGGGTCACTTGATTACTAGGGCCATAAAAGGCCAAGGCTTAGGGTGTCTCAGCCTGGGCGTTGAGGACAAGGGCAGTTGCTTGTTTGACCCCGTTCGAGACTGGTTGGGACTAGGGCCAGAAATGCTGCCCATTTTCCCATTCAGTAATATCCACCCACAATTTATTCTCACTACAGATATGTACCTATATTTGTGTATTACTTTGTATAAACATGTAGAATAATTATGTTGTAAAAAAAACAAAAATCATCTTTGGTCTACATGTACTTGCTTCCATTTCGCATCTATGTACCTCCATGTAGAAGTGTGGCTCAATGGTTAGAGTGGCAGACCCTGATGCAGAGGTCAGGCCCGGGACCAGGGTTCAATTCCCGCCTCGGCGGGTCTCTGGTTCAATTTCCTCAGACCTGATAATTCTCGCCTCGGTGCCTTATCTAACCATGGGTCCCACGCTGCGACTCTGGGCAATAGCTTGCTTAATCTCCACAAAGGCCCCAACAGCGCTGGGATGCCTGGCTTCACCTTGGGGGTGCCCAGGAGTGGGTATTTCACAGGGAAAAGCCAGGAAGGGTTCCACAGCGGTATGCGTATAGCGCCAAGACCCTCATGAGTATAAGTACGCTTTACAAGTACGAATCATTTCATTTCATTTCATGTACTTGGATCTGTGTCTGTTACTTTTCTCCTGAAAAAGCATATGCAATGCACTAACCTATTTCTCACCCTGTACCTCTAGCAATATATTTAATGTACATATACTTACCTCCTTTATGCATCTATGTACTTTGAATGTACTTATGGATCTATATATTTATCACTTTCTTCTAATTTGTCATTTCCAATGCACTACCTTATTTCTCACCCTCTACTTCTCTCAATATATCTTCTAATGCAACTTTTTAATTCATCTCAAACTTATTTCTACTACTCTTTCCAAAGCACTACCCTATCGTTCACCCTATACATCTATCCTCTACATCCACTATCTCATGTATCCCAAACCTCTTACCACTACTATGACCCCCAAAATAACCCTTTCTAGACTCTCTCCTACTCTACCCCTCCTTGCATCATCTGACACCTCTTTTACTATACCGAACCCCCAAAACAAACCTCTCTAAACTCTTCCCTCTGACTCTTCCCCTCCAAAAAACCTTTTTACTCATCCAAAAGCCTCCTCCTACTGCTATGATCTAAAAAAATTTATTAAAAAAAGTCCTTCACTCTTCTATCCCTCCACTATCCTTTTCAATCAAAATAACAGACTAGCATGATCACTTCTCAAATAACATATTCCACTATACTAACTCACCACTAATCCTTTATGGGTTCCGGAATAGCGTGCTACTAGCCAATAAAACGTTTCAACACACCATCAGGGTTACAAGCGCTATATGAATGCAAACCTTTTTTCCCTTTTCTTCCCCTCCCCAACCATTCTCAATCCAAATAACTGACTCACATATCCACCACTCCAATTAATTTCATGTTTCACCATACTAATGCAACACTAATCCTTATGGGTTCCGGTGTAGTGTGCTCCTCTCCGAAAATGCTCTTCAAAACGCCATCAGGGGTAGCAAGCGCTATATAAATACAAACCTCTTTCCCTCTTCTATCCCGCCACCTACTCTTCTCTATCCAAATAACTGAATAACATATCCACTACTCCAATTACTTCATAATTCACTATACTAATTTTCAACACTAATCCTTTATGGGTTTGTGGAAAAGTAAATTTTGCCATGTTCTGTGTCCCTACGTGTTCCCCATGTTATGTTGTATGTGCATGATTAATATGCAATATGTATTCCCCATGATCGGTTAAAGACGCAATTACAGTTGTGTCCAACTCTAGTATGCCAGTTTCCAGTTCTCGTGAAAGCTACGAGTATTAAGCCTATGTAAAGTTATGTTGCCACGTTTCACAGTGTGCACGTTATTTCATTGTAAAGTCCCCGTTTCTAGGCCTCAAAAGGGCCCGGACTCAGATTCAGCTCCTGTCTCCTGAACCCTCGCTGAGGAACGATACAGCCCCCACCTGTATCCCTGACCCTTCACTTACTTCCTGCCTCACAGTGCCCGGCTCGGCCTGGCTCTGCCTGCCAGTCTGCCAAGAATATGTTATGATTCTAGTTATCAGTTCAGCTCTCCTTCTCTGCATTCCTAAGCTACTGAATCGCATCAATAGTTTCCGTCATGGTCTAGCCTTTACGTCTCCATGTAAGAGAAATACTGTATTAATGGTCATTTAATATTCCTCAACACGCACTACATGTAGAATTATGCATGCACCAGTCTTAGAGTCTGTTAGCCTTTACCCAGATAACTTTTGGATTCTATCAAGATGTTCTCTAAACATCAGATACTAGATAGTGTTTAGGTACATGTCGCTCTGACTCTCCAGACTGTAGTCTCTCCTTCTAGCGCAAAAGTCATAGCCCCCAGTTCCTGCTAGTAACACGTCATTGCCAGCTTGCACGCACCACTAGGTTAGAGGTCCCGGCTCCTTAGGTAGCCCCCTCCATGTTTCCGCCTCATTTATGACATATTCTGTTACGTTTACATCACATGTCTATGTATACGCCCTGTACACGCCTCTTGTTACACCCACTTTATGCCTTATCTTTCGCGACTGCTACAAACCCCGCCCACTGCTACGCCTACTGTACTGAATGCTATGTATTTTGTTTAACTATATATACTTGTGCACTGTTATTAAAGTTAGGGCGCTCATCCCAGATCCTGCCCCGGCAGCTGCCGGGCCCTGCCATCCCATTCCTGTGCAGGTCGTCCTGTTGCTGTCCTTTATGCTGTATTAAAACCTGCAAACTCAAGATACCTCGAATCTTGACTCTTATTTATTGAGCTATCTGTTATTATAGTATCCTGAAAAATAGTACCGGTATTTAATTATTTATTTACCACATAATGGCGCCCGAATAGGGACTTGCCCTTTCCCCACGCGCCGGTGAAGCCACGCAAGCCCCCTGATCCTCTGCAGCCGTGACGGAACCATACCGTGCACGTGCAGATATTTCTGCTTCAAGTATCCCTCAGGCCCACGGAGGAGACGGAGGTTGCGGTCCAGCATCCAGACGAGGCGGTGGAGGAACGCGGCGAGTCCCGACCAGAGCCCAAGCCGAGAGTCCGAGGTATCCGGAGGCCCACCCGTAACTGAAGTCCGAAGTTCGTCCGTCCGTCGTCGTAGCAGTCCAGTCCAGTCCGAGGCCTTCCGTTCTTGCTGCCCGGTGAGTACCGTTGCTGGGGTAGTATCTAGACAGGGTCAATTGCATTGTCTCTGGTCCGTGGGTTTGGGTACACAGATCCAACACGAAGTGTCCACTTAGGTGGATGCGGGTCCTGACGTGTCTCTTTATGAGACCGGTAAGTTTCGTACTGTTTTAGCAGTGCATCTAGTTTCTGTTCTAGTCCGTTCTGTTCTCGAGAAATTCATGTATTCTGTTTTCAGTATTCCAGGTAGTATTTTGTCCGAACAGTTATTTTAAATGTCATTCATGTATTTCAATGTCGTGGTATGAATGTGTTGTTCTTCAGTAATTATCGTGTTCATTGTGTATTGTGTATTGTATTGTGTCTAGACTCCAGTTCAGTCATGCCTCTGTTCTCAAAATTACGTCAGTTAAAAACTAGAAAAGGTCTGTTAGAAGAAGCAGTTCCTGTCCCACCTAGGGACAGTCCAGGTCATTTTATGTATCAAAAGCATGGCATAAGTGCCATATTATATCTAGATTTATGGGTGGAGTACACCAAACAGTTAGAAGAAAAGTATAGATGGCCCGTATCGGGTACATGGGATGCCGAGTGCATCATGCGAGTAGAAGAAGTATTATGGAAAAAGAAAGCCAGACAGTCACAGAAAGATGCCATCGAGTTATGGCGCAAAGAATCTCACAAGAGAACAGAAAAAGAAATCAGAAAGTCAGAATTAAGTCGAGAATCCTTAGAAAGAGCCCAAGAAAGGGAATTGATCGAAATAGGTGAACGAGTTAAAACCGAACAGTCAGACAGACAGAGAAATGCCCTCATTAAGGGTATGTATCCTCTTCTTGCCGAGGGCTTGCCAAAAGCAACCCCGGAGGCATCCAGTAATTTCCCGCCACCCTTAGTTCCGACCAAGCTACGTCACAAACCGACCGCAGCTGATATTTTTCTCTCGTCCTATTTGGACGACACAGTCCCAGAATATGCGAATCCTGTTCCACCAGCTCCTGTAAATAATGTAATTCATGTTCCTCCAGACACCGGGGCACCTGTTGCAGTACCTGTTACGGTACCCCCGGTCCAGCCCGTAGTACAAATTCCCGCCACATCAGTCACTTTGCCAGCACGAAGAGTATCAGTCGACGATTCCAGTTTAGGGGCCGCGGGAGGAGGTCCTCCTGGTACCCCGCCGCCAAATAGACGTCTAGGGCCAGTCGAGTTACATGAACGTGCGTTACAGCGTACGCCTAAATATCAGTCCATTGCAGAAATCAGGCGAGCTCTTACTGAATGCTGTTATGATCCAGTCCCAGGCGAGGATAGTATGGTTATATATTCCGTACGTATAAGGCAGGTGTCCGAGTATTTGGTCACCCTACCGAATATGAAAGAAGATCTAGACAGAATGTATCGTTTCATTCGTACAGGAGACGATCCAGAAAGTATTGGTGAAGTCATGTCTCTCAGGAAAGCTGAGATCCAGTTCATGTTATTAAAGTTTCTGATCAATTGTTTAATTAGGGAACAAGATTCCCCGACTAAAGATCCGAACGAAATGAAAATTCTGACAAGGTGGAGTGATAATATAGCCGAGGGTAAGCACAAGACACTCAATAGTATAGAGAGTATGTACAAGAAAATTTGTAAAGAAATAATAAGGTTACACGAACAACGCAAAGAAGCCCTAGGAAGCGAGAAAGAAAATGACTCTTCTACTGAAGAGGTAGACGACGAGAATCCCGCCAGAATAGCGTATGTAGGTAAATCTAGATTTCCAGACCGACATTTACGCCTAGAACACAAGAAAGTCTTTCATCTTCCAGCACCAGAACAAGGCTCTCTAGAACAAGTATTTCAAGCTACCGATCACATTCTGAAATCACGAATCGGTTATAGTGAGCTAGGTACCATGCATGAACAAGAACTAGCCCGATCAGCAGTCCGATGGATTACTGATTCTACCACTTTTCCAGACGAAATAGTGGCACAAATGTTTCTGAAACTGCCCCCAGCCGAGCAGCGACTGGTGGGTATGTATATGATCCAGCACCTCATTACGTTGTATGAGGGTCAACATTCTGATCCAGGCCCGTTACATGATATCCTGAACGAGTTACTCCAGTATAGATGGAAAGGTTTAGGTACCGATTTAATTAGTGTCATTCTAGAACAGCGCCACAAATATAGAACGTTTTTGAATCCGCATTTTGTCTCACCTCCAGAAAGTAAACCGTTTTACATAGACAGACAGCATCCACTACGAGAAGTACACCCAGTTAGGACAGCGGGTGGTGAAATGCAACGAGTATTTGTTTACACCCCCGTTACCAAGATGGAACTCTTAGAAATGAAGAAGTTAATTCCCTGTCACGACAAAGATCCAGCAGGGTTCCACCGAGAATTAAAAGACATGCTCCGTATGGGAGAATACACGTATCCAGATATTATTAAAATGCTAAAGGTCCTGTTGCCTGCGGGCATATATGAAAAACTCAAGGAAAAAGATTGGGAGGTGGGAGAGAAAAAGATCGATTGGACAGCTCTAGAAGCTGAAGATAAGATACGAGTACCAGGTACCGGTCTTGGAGATAAATGTAAAGAATTACCAGAGTTATTGATTCAAGTTTTGCCTAGATTATTAGCCACGAAAAAGGAAGACTGGGATGCAATCTCAGCATGTAAACAGAAACGAGACGAAGATACTAGTGATTTTTATTCCAGATTTGAGAAATGTTTTATCATAAACAGTGGTTTAAAGACGAGTAGTGAGTCATACCCTCATCTTTTTGTTACTAAATTAGTCGAGAATTCAAGTCCACAAGTTAAGAATCGAGTTTTGAAAGTCGAAAGTACATGGCAAGCTAGTACTCCGTCCCAGATGTTACAGATGCTCCAGTACCACCAGAATAGAATCAGAGAAGAGCAAGAACACGAGAGAAGACGTATGAAAGACACGAAAATGAAAGTATTAGTTGCACAATCCGTTCCTCAAGACAGTCAGAAGAGGGGTCCGAATCAAGCCAGTCATCCTGCAGCTCCCGTTAAAGGGACATGCAATTATTGTAAACAGCCAGGTCATTTCATAAACGAGTGTGCAGTTCTGAAACACAATATAGCCACTGGTAAAACTAAAGAAAGACCACGTCCGCCTAGACAAGAACAAGTTTCACAGACTTCTCAGCCACCACAGAATGCACAACAGACAGTTCCAGCACCGCAGCCTATCGCTGCAACACAGCATGTTACACAGCAGATGTACCAGTATGCCCAGACAGAGTATCCAGAGTATCAAGCGTATTCATGAAACAGCCTAGAGAGGGAGGTAGGCTTGCCTCTCATCGAGATTCCTGTAGATCAAGAAGGTCCCTATGTACATAGTCAAGTATTGGGGAAAGACAGAAAGTTTTTGATTGATACAGGGGCAAGTAGGACTACTATCAGTCATGACGAGGTTCCAGGGGCTCCGCTCTCAGGCTCTAGAAATGTTTCCCTTGGATTTTCAGGAAAGCCTATTGTAAACGAGATATCAAAGCCAGTTACTCTAGAAGTTGGTCCATTGTCCCGAACTACTGATCTATTGCTTACGAAGTCATGTCCAGAAAATTTGTTAGGTATTAAGACATTGAAAGAATTAGGTGCAGTCATATGTTGTTCCCCAGAGGGAATACGTTTGTTTTTGCGTGACTTTAAGGGTCACTATGTTTTACGAGATTTTCATCCGAGATTGTCTAATGTTCCGCAGCATTTATGGGCACAAGGTCCAACTGATGTTGGTTTTATGCAAATCACACCCCATCGTGTGACTCTCAAGCAAGGTATAGTGTTACCACGAATTAGACAGTACAGATTGCCACCTGAGGCTGTAGCAGCCTTATCCAAAATTATTGACGAACTAGTTGCTCAAGGAGTGGTTGTAGAAACTGACTCCAATGTATGTAATTCTCCTATTATTCCAGTCATGAAACGTACTGATCCAAATGCACCCCCAGTATATCGATTAGTGATTGACCTTCGAGAACTTAATAAATGTATCATTCCCCAGTACCCAGTTGTTCCAGATATCTCATCCCTATTGACAGCCATTGATTCTGAAGCTACATTTTTCACAGTAATAGACCTCAAGAACGCATTTTTCAGTGTTCCAATTCATCCAGATAGCCAGTACCTTTTCGGTTTTTGTTTAAATGGAAGGAGCTATAAATTCACACGAGCTCCTCAAGGTATCACAGAAAGTCCTAGTATTTACAGTCAAGCACTTAAGAGACAACTAGACAATATTCACATGCCAGCTGACACTGCCCTGCTCCAGTATGTCGATGATCTACTGATCACAGCCCGTTCTGAACGTGACTGCGAGCGAGCGTCACTTACAGTTCTGTATTTCCTAGCCGAGATGGGGCACAAGGTGTCCCCTTCAAAGCTTCAATTCTGTGTCCAGCAAGTGATCTACTTAGGCCACTTACTGTCCAAGTGGGGTAGGCAGTTGACACCCGATCGTATCCAGTTAATAGCGAGTCTTCCACAGCCCAAGACACAGAAGGAGGTACGTGCTTTTATCGGCCTTACTTCTTATTGCAGACAATGGATTCCTCAGTATACATTTCTAGCAAAGCCACTGATACAGTTAACGACACAGGAGGCAGCCGTATCGACTGTCCTCCCTTGGACATCTGAACATACACTTAGTTTTAATGAGTTGAAGAAAGCTTTATGCCAAGCACCTGTTCTAGCTACACCGAACTACAGTAAGCCTTTTACACTTTTTGTCACAGAACGTGATGGTACAGCATTATCTGTTCTCACACAAGATCAAGCCGGACAATACAAGCCCTGTGCTTATTTTTCGAGCACACTAGATCCAGTAGCCCAGGCGTTGCCTGCGTGCCTCAAGTCAGTTGCAGCCACAGCACTAGCTATCAGACAAAGTGATTCCATAGTATTAGGACACTCCTTGACAGTACAAGTTCCACACTCCGTGGAAGTTCTTTTAAACCGAACACAGACTCAGCACTTGACAATTGCACGTTTAACAGGTTATGAGCTGACACTGTTCCAGCCACACATAGAAATCAGACGCTGCAATGTTCTAAATCCTGCTACACTGTTACCGTCAGTTACTTCAAATTCTACCACACATGATTGTGTGGAAGTAGTCAACACTATGACAAAGCCAAGACAAGACCTGACAGATATTCCATTACCAGATCCCGACCTGACACTTTATGTGGATGGTTCATGTATGAGAACAAGTACAGGAGAACTAGTAGCCGCGTATGCAGTGACTACTGACACTGAAGTTATTGAAACACACCGTATTGACACCCTGTCTGCTCAAGCAGCAGAGCTAGTCGCTCTGACCCAAGCCTGCATACACGCCAAGAACCTGAAAGTTAATATTTACACAGATTCACGCTACGCATTCGGAGTCGTACACGACTTTGGAGTGCTCTGGCAGGAGAGAGGTTTCATGACTTCTCATGGAACCAAGATTCAGCATGGTTTCCTTATTCAAGCTCTGTTAGATGCAATACATTTACCGACAGCTATTGCTATCATGAAGTGCAAGGCACACACGAAAGTCACTGACATTATTTCCCAAGGTAATGATCTAGCAGATCGAACAGCCAAGCTTACAGCACAGACACCAGACATACCAGTTAACAAGACACCGACATCCACTCTAGAACAGACTACTTGTATGACAGTTAAGGACCCTACTCAAGATGTCATAGATATCCAGTTACATGCTACTCCTGAAGAAATCAAGAAATGGTCCGAACAAGGAGGGGTCCAGACAGATCAGGGATGGTTGACAAAGGGAAAAGCCACATGGTTTCTCCCCGACTCAATGGTTCAAGTCATTATCAATACCGCACATAGTCCAGCACACTTAGGAGAAAAAGCCATGTTAGACAGTATCCAGAACCTTTGGTTTAACAAGCATTTACGAGCTGCAGCCAAGCAGAAAGTCCGTACTTGTATGATATGTTGCCAGTTCAATCCAGGTAAAAGTGTCCCGGTGGAACAAGGTGGATTCCAGCCTCCTGACCACCCTTTTGAAGTCCTCCAGATGGATTATATTCAGATGGAGCGATGTCGAGGTTTCAAGTATGTCCTTGTAGTGATATGCGCTTTGTCCAGGTGGACAGAAGCATATCCAGTCCCAGATTATACAGCCGCGACCACTGCCAAGCAGTTGGTTCGTGAATTTTTCCCCCGCTATGGACTCCCAAGGGTCGTGTATTCTGATAAAGGCCAGCCATTCTCATCTGAACTTATGAAGCACGTTTCCCTTTTGTTAGGGTACCAGTGGAAGTTCCATTGTGTACGCCATCCAGAAGCAGCCGGTCTCGTAGAGAGACATAATCAAACCTTGAAAATCCGTATTGCCAAAGTCTGTAAAGAAAAAGGTGTAGACTGGTTAGTTGCCCTGCCAGTTGCTTTGTTCTATATGCGCATGGTCGCACACTCCAGATCAGGCCTGTCCCCTTATGAGGTCGTATTCGGCCGCCCCCCGAACATGTGGGGTACACCCAGACCCCGAAGTATTACAGATGTTTACAGAGAGTCCGCCTTCCACCATTCAAGTCCGAGGCCACTGAAGTCATCTGTGGCGTACCACAAGGATCCTCACTCAGTCCCACCCTCTTCAACGTATACATGAGCCCCCTCGCGGCCATCGCCCGCCAACACAACCTCAACATCATCTCTTACGCGGATGACACTCAACTGATCCTCTCTCTCACCAATGACCCCAGCACCGCCAAAACTAACCTACACGAAGGAATGAAAGAAGTTGCCGAATGGATGAAACACAGCCGTCTGAAACTGAACTCAGACAAAACAGAAGTCCTCATCTTAGGTACATCCCCCTCTGCATGGGACGACTCTTGGTGGCCGGAAGCCCTTGGAAAAGCACCCATCCCGACAGACCACGCACGGAACCTAGGCGTTATCCTGGATTCCACACTTTCAATGAACAGACAAGTCAGCGCCGTATCCTCATCCTGCTTCAACATTCTTCGCATGCTCAAAAAAACATTTCGCTGGATCCCCACCGAAACCAGAAAAACAGTCACCCATGCTCTGGTCACGAGCCGACTGGACTGCGGAAACACCCTCTACGCAGGCACTACCGCTAAACTCCAGAAGAAACTCCAACGAATCCAAAACGCCTCAGCCAGGATCATATTAGACATCCCGCGTAACGAACACATCTCTGGTCACCTGAAAGACCTCCATTGGCTACCCGTCAATAAGAGGATCACTTTCCGACTGCTAACCCACGCACACAAATCACTCTACGACATCGGACCAGAATGCCTCAACTCACGACTGTCCTTCTACACCCCCTCCCGCCAACTACGTTCTTCCAGCCAAGCCCTCGCCACTGTACCTCGCATCAACAAGACCACCATGGGAGGCAGATCCTTCTCATACCTGGCAGCTAAAACATGGAACTCACTCCCCACTTACCTTCGCCTTACCCAGAACCACCTAGCATTCAGAAAGCAACTTAAAACTTGGATATTTGACAAGTAATCCCCCTCCCCTCCCTAAGCGCCTTGAGACCCTCTGGGTATGTAGTGCGCTATATAAATTCTTTGACTTTGACTTTGACTTTGACTTTTGACTTTGACTTTGACTTTTGACTTTGACTTTGACTTATGTTTCCAGTAATATGCTGACAGATTACCTAGCTTCCTTGATGTCTGCCCTACACTCTTGTCGTTCACAGGTTGCCGCTGCATTTCCCGACAATACTGAAGTCAAGCCACACGAGGTCCTTCCTGGCACCCTGGTCCTAATCAGGAATTTTGATCGTTCAAGTCCGCTGGAGCCTCGCTGGAAGGAGCCGAAGTTAGTCCTTCTGACCACCCGCACGGCCGTGAAGTTGGAAGGCAGAAAAGGCTGGGTGCATCTGTCCCATGTCAAGAAATTTCACGGACTAAGAACTAAAACGTTTATTGACACTTCTACAGACACTTCCGAGTCTAAACATTGCCCTATTCTCAAGGACTGTCCCGCTAATGACTTTGATTCAAAGCCCTCCCTGTTAGAGAAAACTCCGCAGCAGGAGTATAAACAGAAGCTCCGGTCTAGTAAAATAAGTCAGCCAGTTTAATTGTCTAAGTCCCCCTCGGGTGAAACGGTTAGACAGGTATCTGACATGTATGAGATAGACCCCCATAGTGAGAGAGTTAGTCAAAACTCAATCCGATGTATCGTTTTTCTAAGTTTTATATTGTTTTTGAGTGTGATGGTTACCTGCACAAGTTATGCATTTCATTTATGTTTCCCAATTTCTCATGTAAATATGTTTTCTAATGCTACAGTAGAGCACACATTTAGTGATCTGCCTCCTCACGAACTATCCTATCGTCTTGCTATGCGCAACAATACATTTATCCGTATGTTACATTATTCACACCAGACCAGCAATGCCACTAATTGTTGGGTGTGTGGTCGACTCCCCCCTTTCCAGACACCGAAGGGAGTTCTACCACTGTTTCCTTATCCGTTTTCACATAATGGTTCATGTGGAGCCTGGTCCATGTTAACGTCATCTTCAAATGATATGTTCCTTCTGAATAGTACATGTTTTCCAGACGAGCAAGGTCTTCCCCACAGAACAGGGTTAGATCTAGAAAACGAAGTTTATAATTTAGGTAATTATTCTTCGAATTTCATGGTCCTGAATGTTCAGTCTGATCCTACTCCAGACTTACCTGCTATTTCAGTACTACCAGTCAAAGGCGAATTATGTGTCCGAAATAATGGTTCCGTACATGTAGGACATAGTGATTGTTCTACTATTGTCGAGTATAGTGACAGTGGGAAATCTATTTTCAAAGCCTCACGTCATTCATATTTTGTTTGTGGCCAGACCGCATATGTTCGTCTGCCCCTCGATTGGGATGGAACATGTTACATTGCTTTCCTACTGCCACCAGTTTTCCTAGCCCCATCCGATTATCACAGAAACACACATCTAGTACACATTAGACATAGAAGGGAGATCGAGTCCCCGATTGTCGATCAAACTGAAACTGCTCTAGAACAGTATACAGATTTCAATAAGGGTTTCTTCTTCTTTATAGGACCTATCCAGAATAGTAAGTTAATACGTAGATTGACCAGAACCCTTGAAGCAGTAGTGAATGAGACTACCTCTGCTCTAGGTAACTTAACCGAAGAGCAATCTGCTATGAGATTTGTCGTGCTCCAAAATCGTCTCGTTCTTGACGTCATACTGGCCGATAGAGGAGGAGCATGTAGAGTCATCGGATCTAGTTGCTGCATTTTCATTCCTAATAACGCGCCGTCTGTTTATTCAGCTATAACCAGACTACATAAAATTGCCCATCAGTTACATCAGAATCCAGGCACCTGGACATGGTCCGGTTGGTTTTGGAGTATAATTTCTGCCTGGGGATGGAAAGTATTGTCCTTTCTAGGTATTGCAGTAGCGATCATATTCAGTTGCTGCCTCTGTATACAATGTGGCCCTGCGATTTGTGGCATTTGTGCTACATCCTGTATTCCTAGTCCCAAGTCCCGTCCTAGATCCCGTTCCAAGACAATTCGAGACGAGCAAATGATACTGTATGAAATGATAGATGGTATCATGAATATAGATGTTTCCTGATGGAAACGTAGTGCAAGGAGGGAATGTGGAAAAGTAAATTTTGCCATGTTCTGTGTCCCTACGTGTTCCCCATGTTATGTTGTATGTGCATGATTAATATGCAATATGTATTCCCCATGATCGGTTAAAGACGCAATTACAGTTGTGTCCAACTCTAGTATGCCAGTTTCCAGTTCTCGTGAAAGCTACGAGTATTAAGCCTATGTAAAGTTATGTTGCCACGTTTCACAGTGTGCACGTTATTTCATTGTAAAGTCCCCGTTTCTAGGCCTCAAAAGGGCCCGGACTCAGATTCAGCTCCTGTCTCCTGAACCCTCGCTGAGGAGCGATACAGCCCCCACCTGTATCCCTGACCCTTCACTTACTTCCTGCCTCACAGTGCCCGGCTCGGCCTGGCTCTGCCTGCCAGTCTGCCAAGAATATGTTATGATTCTAGTTATCAGTTCAGCTCTCCTTCTCTGCATTCCTAAGCTACTGAATCGCATCAATAGTTTCCGTCATGGTCTAGCCTTTACGTCTCCATGTAAGAGAAATACTGTATTAATGGTCATTTAATATTCCTCAACATGCACTACATGTAGAATTATGCATGCACCAGTCTTAGAGTCTGTTAGCCTTTACCCTGATAACTTTTGGATTCTATCAAGATGTTCTCTAAACATCAGATACTAGATAGTGTTTAGGTACATGTCGCTCTGACTCTCCAGACTGTAGTCTCTCCTTCTAGCGCAAAAGTCATAGCCCCCAGTTCCTCCTAGTAACACGTCATTGCCAGCTTGCACGCACCACTAGGTTAGAGGTCCCGGCTCCTTAGGTAGCCCCCTCCATGTTTCCGCCTCATTTATGACATATTCTGTTACGTTTACATCACATGTCTATGTATACGCCCTGTACACGCCTCTTGTTACACCCACTTTATGCCTTATCTTTCGCGACTGCTACAAACCCCGCCCACTGCTACGCCTACTGTACTGAATGCTATGTATTTTGTTTAACTATATATACTTGTGCACTGTTATTAAAGTTAGCGCGCTCATCCCAGATCCTGCCCCGGCAGCTGCCGGGCCCTGCCATCCCATTCCTGTGCAGGTCGTCCTGTTGCTGTCCTTTATGCTGTATTAAAACCTGCAAACTCAAGATACCTCGAATCTTGACTCTTATTTATTGAGCTATCTGTTATTATAGTATCCTGAAAAATAGTACCGGTATTTAATTATTTATTTACCACAGGTTCCAGAGTAGCGTGCTACTCGCCAGAAAAGCGCTTCAACACCCATCACGGGTAACAGGTGCCAAATGAATGCAAACCTTTCTTACCATTCTATCCCTCGGCTATCCTTCTCACTCCAAATAATTGACTAATATCCACCACTCAAATTACTTTCATATTTCACCGTACTAATTCATCACTAGTATGGTGTAGCGTGCTTCAACACCCCATCAGGGGTAACAAGCGCTATATAAATACAAACCTTTTTTCCTCTTCTATCCTTCTGCTATCCTTGCGAATCCAAATAACTGACTAACCTATCCACCACTTAAAATTTACTTGCATGTTTCACTATACTAATTCAACACTAATCCTCTATGGGTCCTGGAGTAACATGCTACTCGCTGAAAAAAGCGATTCAACGCCTCGTCAGGGGTAGTAAGCGCTATACAAATGCAATTACGGTACAATACAGTATCATCGTACCACATATTGTCTTGGAGAGAATCATGGGCATTATGCTGCCAGGCCAATGGGGCATCCCTACAATGACAGGTCAACTTAAATGGACACATTGTAACATTAGTGGTATCATTACAGGCAATAGAGGCATTGGGACACGTTGCATTATTAAAGATGCCATTCCCATCGCTACAGTGTTAGCATGGGAAGGGGAAAAGGATGGGGGTTGTACAGTAATGTGGGTAACTTCACCCTTTTGAGGAATACAGGGCCTTATTTATTAGAAGTGTTGCATCACTGCGACAAAGCAGCGATGCAACACTTCTCAGTGCACCCTCCTTGCGACACCATGCATGTGCCGTATTTACAATACGGCGCATCATGTCGCAAGGAGTCCCACTAGGTCAGTATTTCTGACGTATCTGGAGGCGCAAAAGTGACTCATTGCTTGGGTGTGTCTGAAAACAGACGCAACTCCAGCAATGTGTCCTTTCACATGGGGCAAGCCCCATGTGAAAGAGCCTGTGTCACCCTTGCAGGCGCAAGGTTTTGACGCAATGGTGTCCTAGAAGTGGTGCACTGAAATCTTTGAGATTTCGATGTGCCACTTCTACAATGCTTGGTTGCGCGGGAACGCCCACCCTGCATACATTATATCTGACGCAGGTATAATGTAGCGCAGGGGTTTACAAAGTGACACATCTGCCTAGATGTGTCACTTTGTAAATATGGACCAACTTTACGCATTATTTACGCCGCTGCATCACAAAAAGTGACGCAACAGCGGCTTAAATGGGACGTAGGGCTTTATAAATAAAGCCCATAATTCTTTTGAGCCAGGCAGTAAGAAAGAATAGTGGACCAATACAACAGTATTAGTGGAACTCCAGACATAAAATAAAAACACATCTTTTTGTAAGGATCTTTTGTGTTGCTGTGTTGCGCCTGAGACCATAGACTACCAAACGATCACCGCCCTCTTCTGGGTTAGCCAATGGGAACAAGATGCCCTCTTGTTGTCTGTTCAGTGCTGAGGAGATAAAGGGTCGACCCTGATGTTGCTCCGATGTATCCATGCTTTTCTTTTAGCAATTCGGACAGATGTTGGCGAGGAGTCTGTGACTTTAAAAGGTCCTTCAAACGGCGAACACATTTCCGGTCAAAGATCTGTGTTCTGGGAGGGATCAGTGGGAGCTCAGGATCGATGAGGCCCTTCTCCTTTCGCTTAAATATCTGAGTAGAAAGAAACTGTGCAGAGCGTGTTAATTCACACAGATGCTCATACATTTCAGCTTTCAAAATATCAGAACTTTCAATATCAGTTTTGGGTCTAGTTGCTGGGACCGAGACATGTATTGATCGTCCGTTAACAAGCTGATCGGGGGGTTAAGTGGTCGTCGGACCTTGAAGTTTTTTGGAATGCATATAGGGCAACGAGCAGACAAAGCCATTTTTTGCTGATTATGGCACTTATCTTGCTTATTTTATTTTTCAGAAGACCGCTCAGGCGTTCAGGCGCCATTGCTTTGTGGGTGGTATGCTGATGTTAATTTGTGTTTAATCCCTAACATAGTGGTAAGATAGGAGAAAATGGTGTTAGAAAAATTGCTGCAGTTGTCTGACCGGATGGCCTCATGTAGGCCCCCAACATGAAATTACTTCTCGGAGCAGGAATTTGGCTCCTACTTTAGCATCACAGTGGACACATGGTCCAGCTTCAATCGAACATGAGAATAGACAAACCACTACAATGAGGTATTTGTAGTTTTGGAATCTGTCAATCATATCAATGAAATCGATGTGAAGTTCTTTAAAATGCTCTTGTGGCTTTGAAATAGTAGAGGCAACTGTTTTCATTGTGGGGTTTGGCGAGTATTGTTGGCAAATGAGGCACTTATTAACAAAAAGTTGGATCAATTCATGGGCATTTGGGACAAACCAGTCTGTTTGTATAGTGGTAGATATATTATCTTGTGAAACGTGGGGGGCGATGTACCTGGTCTAATGCTACTTGTTGTAGGGCTGGTGGCATGACAGGTTTTCCTGTTATAGTCTGTCTCTAGATAAAATCTGAGTTGTACTCCCCTCTTTTTCCATAACTTTTTCTCTTGATCTGGTGCACTTTCCTGTATTTCCCTAAGATGTAAGCATGCAGTGTTATCATATGGTTCTGTGTGATCAATGGTATATTGTAATGAACAGTCGGGCATGTCTTTTACTTTACATTGTTTACTCTGTTTCTGTTTTTTTCTCTTGTATGTACATTTTGGGCAAACAGGATTGGGGTGTGCTGACATTCTGGTGGCGCCGCAGGTAGAGGCCCCCTGACAGTGGCTTTTGCTGCTCAGTCTGACAGAGCATTGCCTTTGGAGACAAAATCTTGGCCATTCGTATGGGCTGCACCTTTGACTACAGCTACCTCAGCTGGTAGGGTCAGAACTTTAATTAGTTCTTCAAGTAAGTTTCTGTGCATGACCGGTGTGCCATTTGATTTGAGGATGCCTCGTCTTCTCCAGCGCAGGATGCTGGACTGCGTTGTTGCTGTGACATATGCAGAATCTGAGTACATAGTCCCGCTTTTCATGTCAGCACTCAGCGCCACTAACTCCTCTGCTTGCGATTCCTTAAATGCAATGCAGGAAGCACCAAAAAAGTGTAATTTGGCCTTAAGGAATCGCAAATTACCACCAGTAATTTGCGATTTCTTTGAAAAATGCACTTTTTTGTATTTTTCAAAGTGCAATCTTGATGTGTGCCACATGTGCACCCATGCTTATTTCAGGGGTGCAACAGGGTGTCCTTTTGACACCCTTGGACCCTTGAAATTGCATTCTCAATTTGTGATCCTATGGGCCTCTAGGCCCATAGGAATGAATGGGGAGGTATTCCTTAATTGTGAATCGCAATTTGAGATTCGTAATTAAGGAATATGTAGGATTCGCAAAATGTATTGCAAATCCTACATACTTAGCATTTTGCGATTCTCAAATAGCGATTCGCAAAAAATCGCTATTTGAGAATAGCAAATGCGGGTTTTGATACATATGGCCCGTAGAGCTCGATAAGTGTTCATCAGGTAACCTCAAGCGGTCTAAAACATATTGCCCAGTGTATCCTTATGCATTAGATACTGGAAATCTGAGGTGACCATCTCCAAGCGCGTTAATTGAGAGACTATTGCTCTTATATTTAAATCTAGTGCCCTTGGAAAAATGGGTGTAGTTAGTGTGCATTCCATTCCACCTACTTGTCTCCCGAGTTCTGTGCACTTGAAATCAGGAGAAAAGAACAGGCTTGTTACGCTAATTCCTCCCTTCTCTCTATTGTTAACCATCTGCTCCTACAATTCCGTTGCTCTCAGTGCGGTGTCACTCACTTCCTCCTTCACGAGCCACATCTTCACAATCTCTCTTGTATTAGCTAACTGTGTGTATTTATGGCAGAGGCAGAGCATCAAAGATCTTTGAGGAGGTGCATCGGTATGTCTCTAATCCGTATGTTTCCCAGCACCGGCACCTGACCTTTGTCCCGTCATAGTATAATTCCACAGAAAAGCATCTTCACCTCAGCAGTTGTTGGAGTACCCATACTACCCATACTACCCATGTATAGAACTAATACCCGTCACAAATATGACAACAGTGCCTTCTCATATCCGTGTGGATGAAATGGTAAGTCAAGTCTTATGGCTGTCAAAGCATGACATGTTAACAGTACAAAGTAAACGTTAGGAGGTCTGCTAGTCAGTCCGTGGTCGTGTATTAACATAGGATTGTGACATTTAATAATACATTTGTAGTAAGGCTGTTGGTGATCAGTCATTTGAGAGATAGCAGCATATGAAAAGCCAATCGCAAAACACCGGGAATACCCCAAAATACCAATTGCCTCAATGATTTTGAAAACACCATGTAACAATTGGAGAACTTCACATCAAAAAATAACAGTACTCCAATTTACAATCATAAAATAGCACATCAAGATAACAGTAGCACAATACAATACAAAGAATGCCATACAAACTCCCTACTTGTTGTTATTAGGTAGAAACCGAGTCACATCTGGAGAAATCCCCTGGTGTCCAGCAGGAGGCAGTGTCCCGAAACAGACCGTCCTCTGGTGACACTGAAGTGGGCTGCCTGCATCAACACCAGGGTAATTGCAAACTATCAACCGGCGTCTATCTACCTGTTGCAACTAAAGGGGAGCACTGCCTCCTACCACCCTTACCTTGGAGAGCAATACCTGTTACAACTCAACCTGAGAAGGAGGTTCCACCCTCAGCATGTACCTTCCATCAGGAATGCTAACAGCCCTCTGTGTTTCTTACTGGCCGAAGCGTTCTGCCCCTGGTTGGGGAGTCTCCGCAGACAAGACGGGGAACAGCAGAAATTCACCCTCATTGCCACACCAACAGACAATCACTGCTTAGTGTCAGGGAATTACTTCTGGCAAGGCAAAATGCAGATAGACACCCTCTTTGTTCTCCAGGGGCGAAGGCAATGGCTGAGCAACTAAAATCCAAATTCAGATGCACATCAGAGAGCACGATCAGGTAGAAAAGCTGGAGAAAAGATTCTCCTTGCGAAAAGCCTACAAAGTGGTAGTTAATTAGGTACACAACAATCAGCAGCGTTGGGGACTCTACTGAAGGTGCGTTCATTCCCCAGTCATCTAGGTGTTGTAGGGCTCTCACAATGTCATTTACTGCTTCCTGTTCTGCTGGTGTTGTTAGAGGGCGTGAGAGAAGCTAGTTCATCAGGTGTTCTTGGTAGGTGTATACTAACTCTGAGGCAGACAGCGGCTACTGCACCTCTCCCTGTGGCTGGCTTCTTGTGTCTGATGAGCCTGCCCCCTGGGATCCTGTTGGTTCTACAGTGTGGTCGGAGTGATATGAATATACAGATGTATTTTAGGTGTCTGTGGATATGCTGTCTGAGTGGTGGGTTTCCTCTACCGATCCCCCCAAATAGCAAGATCCTGTGGGAGAGACCCACCAATTTTGGGACTCAGTTGGAGAAATAGGGGAAAATAAGGAATCCCCAGCAGTTGAGGAACCCACTCTGCTATGCTGTTGGGATTTGGGCCAAACCAGGTCTGGGCAGGTAGAGTTTGGTGAAACTGAATTTGCACTGAGGTGGGTGTTGTCAGCGCAATACACCAGGAGCCCTGACAGGCTGAAAAATTACACTCTCACTGCTTGAGTTGTCAATATGTCCATTCCTAAGATGTCCCAGGCAGTTGACAGAATATCGATTTGATGTGCAGCAATTGGTGTTAGCGTGTCTGATTGAAACAGGGGTTCTATTTTATTTACAGTCTAATCTGCCAATTCCCAAGTTTAATATTTGTCTAGAGGGCTTTTTGAAAGGAAGTGAATATTCACGTTATTGGCTAAAACCGTTCAGATATTTTGATATTTAGCCTGATTTTCAAAGGTTCAGTGGGCTAAATGAAAGAGGGTATTTGGGCCTTATTCACACGATTATGAACTGTGAAAGTAAGGGCCGTAAATCACCAACAGTGGACATGCAAGACAACGGAACACCCTCACAAACAAAATGGAGTACTCCAATATTTACATACTATTTATACACATTTTACAGTCCTGGATTATATCTTAATAATAATATTCACACACATGTATACACTTTTTACATTCCTGGATTATATCTCACTAATGTAAACCACAAAACTTTAACACTAACAGCGCAACACTGTGTCCATGCGCAAGACACCAATTGTAGTAGGAAACACAGTACAGTAACTTGAAAACGCAGAGACCGAAAAAGCATGAGCTACCCCCAAAAGAAATGAAATGAAATGAAATGAAAATTGCACTTGTATAGCGCATAGCTACCCGGAGGCCTCGCAGCGCTTGCGAATGATTACTTAATGCGGGCTTGGGGTAGATTAGCAGGTGTTAGCAAACAGGTGCGTTTTCAGGGCCTTCCTGAAGGACATGTGGTTGTTGTGTTTCCGAAGAGAAAGCGGGAGGGAGTTCCAAAGTCTCGCCGCCGTATGAGAGAAAGAGCGGCCTCCCCAACGAGCTTTCTTGATTTTAACGGACGTTGCCAGCTGGAGGGTGCAAGAGCGAAGAGAACGGGACGGGACATATGGCGTAACCATGGGATGTAAAATTACAGGGCCCGTTCGATGGAACGATTTGTGTAAAATACACATGGCTTTAAATTGCACTCTTGCCACCACAGGGAGCCAATGGAGTTCCCTTAGGGCGTTCTTAGCTGACTGCCAGCGGGGGATGTTGTAGAGTAGGCGCGCCGCACTGTTTTGTGTGACCTGGAGCTTCTGAGTAACGGAGGTCGGGACTCCCATATAAAGAGCATTCCCATAGTCCAGGCGGGAGAGTATCAAGGCCTGGACCATGACCCTCCTCGCCTGGAATGGGAGCAAAGGGAGCACCCTCCGCAGCATCCTCATTAGCCCAAAACAGGTGGCGGCCGTCTTAGTAGCCTGGACCGAAAAATCAAGTGCTCTATCGAGCCAGATCCCAAGGCTCTTTATCTGGGACTTGGGGACGGGGGGGGGGCCTAAACATGGTGGCCAGATGGATGCAAGGGCAGAGGGAGAAGGGTTGCCCAATAAGATGATGTCTGTCTTCTCCCCATTAAGCTTTAAGCAAGAAGATTGCATCCATCTGGCGACAGCTTCTAGACAGGGGCCTAAGGTGAGGGACGATCCCTCAGAGTGGTCTAAAGAGACCACCAGTTGGGTATCGTCCGCGTAGGTGACAATACGCACACCAAAGGGATGGACTATCCTGTCTAGAGGTTCCATGTAGGCATTAAAAAGGGTGGGACTTAGGGAAGAGCCCTGGGGGACCCCGCACCTAAGTGGGTGTTTGGGAGACACCGCTTCACCCTCAAAGACTTGAAAAAAACGCTCATCCAGGAAGGATGTCAGCCATTCTAAGGCCGCGCCCGACACGCCCATGCCCGCCAAACGATGTAATAACGTGGCATGGTTAACCGTGTCGAACGCGGCGCTAAGGTCTAGTAGAATGATGGCGACCCTTCCTCCCCGATCCAGCACGGCTCTCGCCTCTTCCGTTACCGCAAGGAGGGCGGTTTCGGTTCCGTGCTGAGGACGGAAACCTGTCTGAGAGGCACGCAATAGGCTATTGGACTCGAAATAGTCCATCAGGATGTTATTCACGTGCCTCTCAAGCAATTTACTCAGCCACGGAAGAAGAGAGATGGGGCGATAGTTTGCCCAGTTACTCTGGTCGAGGTTGGTTTTTTTTAACAAAGCCTTCACCATCGCACATTTCCAAGATGGTGGAACAGATTTGGAAGAAATGGACGCGTTAAGGACGTCTAAGATGACTGGACGGACGACGTCCAAGACCTTGATGAGGGTCTGAGGAGGTGCTGGATCGTTGGGAGAGCCAGAGGTGATCTTAGAGATCAGTTTGTCTAGTCCAGGGATGTCGAGAAGTGGGATATCCTCTAGCTTACAGGGAACAGAGGAATCAGAGGTGATGAGGAATTTAGGATCGTCCGTAGTGTTGTTAAATGAGGAGTAAATGGCCTGAATCTTTTGAGAAAAAAAGACGGCCAGATCATTACAACGGTTTTGAGCGCCTTCAGCAGATGGACGCTCAGCCGGAGGCGAAATAAGGGATTTAACGATTGTAAAGATTTCCCTGGGGGCATTCGCCGCCGCATTAATTTTCCCTTCATAAAAAAGAGCTTGTGCTGTTTTCATCTCCATTTTATAAATTTTTATGGCAGCCCTATACTCCGCTTTCCTATGTTGAGAATATTCCTGCCTCCAGGCTCTCTCAAGTTTTCGGCAGGTTAATTTCCTGAGTCTAAGGGCAGGTGTATACCATGGGGCAACTTTAGGTCTTCTTATAGTGTTGCAGGCATGTTCGGGAAGGACCTGGTCGAGGGTACTGGAAATCCAATGATTGAAATTATTAGTAGCCTTACTAGGATTGGTTGCCCTTGCAGGTGGATTTTTGGCGAGGGCCACTTCCCAGTCAGGCAAGGAAAGAGAGGGCCATTTCCTACCTCGATGCTTGGTGAGATTCTGAGAGGGGGAGGGGGAGTTAGTACCCCAAGAGAAGGGAATTAAAAAATGATCGGTCCAGGGTAGAGGAATTGGGGTCTCCACCAGGAAGTTATCTATGTTACTGTAAATGTGGTCAAGAAGATGACCTTTGTTGTGCGTAGCATGAAAGCCCTTCTGGCATAAATCCATGGCTTGCAGGTTGGAACAGAGATTGTTAGCCGATGAATTGTAGGGGTCGTCTAAATGTAGATTAATATCGCCAAGCAAAGTGAGATTAGGGGAGGTCAAGACGACACTTGCGACAAGATCTGTTATCTTGGTAATAAAATTATTAAGGGGGCCGGGTGGGCGGTATGCTAGGATGCCCGAGAAGGTAGTAGTGGGAGAAAGTTCTAGCGAGAAGTGGAGACTCTCACAAACTGGTGTGGTGGTGGGAGTGACGCGGCACTTGTAACCGTCCCTGTATATAATAGCCAGTCCACCACCTCTCCCAGTCTGGCGGTCTGATCGTTTTAATGTGTACCCTTGGGGAGTGACCCATACTACCGTAGGGTCTTTATCTAGCTGAAGCCAGGTTTCTGTTAAAAACAGGGCGTCAGGGTTAAGTTCTTCAATCAACATGTACAATTGGGTGAAAAGAAAGACAGCAACTTATTAAAAAGGCGACAACTTAGATGAAAAATAGCTATTATTTCTAACCTACTGTGAGAAAGTGCCATCTTTCTTGCATTGGTATGCCCCCACTTTTTGCTGAACTGCTGATGTGCTTTGACTGAGTGTACCCTGGGCTCCTGCCAACCAGGTGCCCAGGGCCTGTGTTCCTTCCCTAAAACTGTGTTGAAACTAAAACCCTTTTGGCATCTCTGGCCACCTGTCAGTCCCTAGCAAATGGTACCCTAGGTACCCAGGGCCTGGTGACCAGAGAAGACCCCTAAGGGCTGCAGCATTTATTGTGCCAGGGGCCCTGTACCTTGATACACACACACTGCCTTTGCAGGCTGAGTGTCTTAGTGCAGAACTAAACAAAAAGTCGACATGGCATACATCCCTGTGTACCATGCCCACAAAACCCACTGGCCTGGCATACCTCAGTCACCCCTCTAGCTGGATGCCCTATGCCATTGGTGAGTGCACAGGTGCATGGCCCCTGTGTCCCTACAGTACCCAGAGCCATTTCTGGGCACTGTAAGTGCAGTGCTGCCATTTAAGAGTATATGGTGCTGGGACGTCGTCATTACGAACTCCACAGCACATTAAACCTGCACTGATGCCAGTGTGAGATTTAATGTAAAAAGCACTGCCGAGAGCATCTTAGAGATGCCCCCTGAAACCTAACCTACAACCCACGTTGTGCCTGTGTGGCTGCCGGGGCTGCCACCACCAGACATGTTTTTGGACCCCTGGGTCGAGAGCCTGCCGCTCTCGGGGGTGTGAAACAATGCACATCCTGGGACGAGGTGCCAGGCCTCCTCCCCAGGATGGGCAGGGAAGCTTCAAAGGCATACCGCCCTTGGGAGCTTCTCCAGACCATTTGCTGTACCCACAAACTGGCCCCCACTGGTCCTGACCCCCACTCTGGCGGGAGGAACGGCGGGAAATCCGAAGTGAGGAAAGGGGGTGTGCCAGTCTATGCCAACTTAGCCCCTCAGGTGGGAGAGGAGAGGTGAAGCACGACTCCTGGCTTCGGCCATCTTGAAGTTGGGGAGCCCTGCCCACTCACAGCTAGGCTTCTGTCCCCCTCCCCCAGGAGAGGAGCAGGCTAGGGGGTGGAGCCAGCATTGTGGAAGGTGACCTCAGCCCTACCTGTAACACCCCTAAATGTAGTGTTTAGGTGCGCCCAAACCTTCTTTCCTCAGATCCCGATTTGAAACAACAAGAAGATCAAGAAACACGAAGACCTGCCGTGCAGCTGCTAACAAGATGATGACGCCCACTGACTTCGCCTCAGAACCCTTCAGGCCTGTTGATCCTTGAACCTGCTCCTGTGAAACCCCGGTGTCTCCAGCGGACAGCAACCTCGACAACCCTGGAGGACCTGCCTTCCTTGAATCTTCAAAAAAGACTGGGGCTCACTTGAGCAGTGGTTCTGCTCCAATAGCAATACCCCTGGTGCCAGCCAGGAACCGCTAATCCAGCCCACTCTGCACCCGCCAAGCCCGGCCTGTGCCAGAGTGATCCAAGACCACGAGGACGTCCTCCCGGCGACTGGGACTCGAAGTCCAGTGCTCAAAGACCCTCCTTGACGACCGCTGCAGCCTCAGAACCAGGGAACCCTCCAACCGCGACCAGCCCAGGGTAAGATTTCCCGACACCACTTTAAGAGAACTGAAAACCACAGTCTGCCTTGCCTTGCTTGGGCAAGGGGGGCTTCAAAACTGAAGCACTTTTTATTTGACTATGAAGATGGAGAAAAATGCAAGATATTGCGAAGTATGAAAAGCTACTTGGCGCGTCCTTTTCCCTATGCCGTTTATTTGAACAGGTAAAGATCTCCGGTTAACCCTTTACATTTGCAAAAGCTGAGTGGCACACTACCCTGTGCCCTCCTTTCCCTGTCGCCCTATATTGGACAGGTAAAAACCTATGGCATTTTGAGTCTGTACACCCGGTATTTTAACCCTGTACATCCGCAAATCTGAGCTGCACAATACGATGTGTCCTCCTTTCCCTGTCGCCCTATATTGGACAGGTGAAGACCTCATGAGTTCTAACTCTTAAAACCTGCACAAATGCTGAGTTCCACAGTACCATGTGCCCTCCTTTTCCTATCTTTACCTAATTAGCCAGTCAATCCCTGTCTTTTTAGACAGGCAATATGAAGAAAAAGAAAAAATACTTCAAGTGCTAAGTTCTATCTTACAGACAAAACCCAGAAACCACAAACCATAGCCTCTTGGTAATAGAAGTCATACAACAAGTCCTTGCTTGATACCTGCTTGTATGTGTTTAAAAATAGGGAATTTGGATGTGGCAAGGTGACAGTCTGTAAGAGGACGAGGGCAGGAATGTGACATCCACAGGCAAATCAAACCCTAGACCTAGACACCACTAGGGCAAAGAAAAGAGGAAAACAAAAAGCTCTTTGACTTACCCGTGTGTGTCTGATGAATCAGGCAGGAAGAACCGGTGAGCGACATACTGCTTGCAGGGGAAGCTCCACTTTCCAGAAACTGAAGAACCTTGTGCACGTCCCTTCGTGGTCTCCAAATGCATTTGATTTTTTTGTATCTGAAAATAAGAAGATGCACTCTGAGAAGCAGAGATTGAGTCAGGAGTGGCACTTTATTCAAACAAGTAACAGTGTCAAAGACACACCATCAAACAAGAGCAAAAACACACATTCTAGCAAATATTAACTCACTGGAAATCAGAGAGAGAGAGAGAAATCAAATAGCAAAATGCATTTAGAGAGTATAACCTTATCTAATATTGAAATATCCATAAATCAATCAGCTAGCTCGGAGCACCTTTCTGTGAAAGACACTATACGACGTGATAAATGAGTTGGTCAATGGATAGTCCTTTTATACAATTGAAACCCCAGAATCAAAACATTAGCAGGTGCTTGACCACAGAGAATAACAGAAGCTGGGCAATTTATCGAAAACAATTTACATCACTATTTGGAATATAAGAAAGCATAAGTTAAAAAAGGTACAACAGTTTATCAAAGGTTATAGGTTATTTTGAGCCATTTAGCTGTTCTAGTTTCAAAAGCTACAAAAACAGGTGCGATGTTGTGGTTAGCCCCCCTCCACTCTTAGCTCATCTTGGTCTTCTGGATGACAGATGCATCCTGTTTATCTCTTCATGGTCTCAATTTACAGTAAGATGTGAGCACAGATGACAGGGACTTGGGGACTTGTTTATCATCGAGACAGTGACCTGAGGTTATTGGCCTTCACAGGAGAGATTCATCTGAGGTTACAAATGGGCAGACACTTAGAGCAGTGTGAACAATGAAGCATAACCATGTCTATTGCTTGGCAGGGGTCATTGAGACTCTCGGGCTTCAGTTGTGGACAGAATGGGCCTGGGGCATTATGTGGTAAAAATTAGACCCTGCTTCAGTATCTGTATGACACATTCATTGCATAGGTGGAGTTTGGGCTCTATTAAAGCTGATCACCCCAGGAATATTAGAGAAAGGGAGGCAAAACTGTTCATTTCTTTTTACAAGCAGAAAAAAATCAAAATGACTGATTGTTTCTCACCCATTCTCCTCTTGGAATGATCCTTGTGGTGTTTATAGAACCATGAGCGTCGGAAGCACACAAATGTTCTTTATCTTGCTCGAATTAGTAATCTTGATATTTAAAAAAAAATCAGCATCCACAGACCCATGAGGACTTTTTTGGTTCTTTATCAAACCTCATTAAAGTCCTGTAGATGCTGCCGTCCCAACAGGTGAACTTTTGACCTACAAAAGGTCACCCTGAAGAAATCAAGGCAGCACATAAAGTGGCATATTGGTGTTACGCCAAAACTGATAATGCAACACTGACAGCTTCAAAACGCAAGGGTGTGCTGTGTTCACAACAATACCCCTTAGTACTCCCTAGTGCTGGCTAGCGCCATTTTGTTAGGGTGCCTGGGCTGCCAGGGCAATAGTTTACGCGCAGGAAGGGACACCGTCCTTCACATAAACAATATTTTAGGCGATTTGCTCTATGTGTGCTGTAGAATGCAGCTCACGTACAAAGAGAAAAATACAGGGAGAAATAAAACATTTTTCCTTGTATCGCCTGCTTAAGACGAGATGTTCCCATGCGGTATTTTTGGTGCTGCCCCATACCTTGAAAACATGGGGCAGCGTCAAAAAGCAATGGGTGTTGCATGCGGAACGCCCACTGCAACACCTGTTGAATGCCCCTTTCACACTAAGTTCCGCATGAATAAGGGCATTATTTACAAGGTGGTGTTAAGTGGCTTAACACCGCCTTGTAGATAAGGCAAAGGAGTTCTCGCCACCAGAACGTTGGAAAAAGTGACATTCTGGTGGTGTTAACGCCTTATAAATATGCCCCAAAATGTTGTTTTTGATCTTGAAAAAGCCTATTTTTGCCACTGTGTCCCGGCAACAGATGTATTTTCCTGTGCTATGGCATTGCGGGTGGCTATTGGTGCAAGCACTTCATCTACCACTGGTTCTATGATAGGGGACTGCTGTGTCTGGTCCGCTCTGCAGCATGCCCATTTACATCCCCGCTGGACTGTGCTTTACCTGAGGCAGCAAAAAGAACAGATGATGGACGGAATGCTGAACCAATCAAACATTCACCCCGAGTCATAGATCTAGGTTAAATCTATCTATTTTTTTTTGCTCTCCATGCCATTCCAGTTTAGACCCAGCCATATTCAAATCAGTCTTGACCCTGTTCCCCATGGGAACAGTCCAGCCCAAATTGCCAGGCCAGGTCCTTCCGGGACCAGAAACAAGCATTCTGGGACCGGTTTCAGGTTTTCTCCCTTCAAGCCAGCTTGAATCTGTCGGTGTAGCGAGAATCTCTCGTGACAAGCAGGAGGCCAGCAATGGTACCTGGTTATTGGACTCTACTTCTCTCTCGAGAACGTGACAGAAAACTATATTTGCTGAATGGTCCTATCACAGTGCCATAGAAATTGGATTTACTATTTTTTCTTTTGACAACACAACTAAGATTAATTTTCCGCCGAATGATCGTTTCACAATATCAATAGAGATTGGAATCTTTTTTAATAAAAATTAACCTTAAACAACGCAACAAAGAATCTATTGTGTTGAATGTACTCGGAAGGAAAACTAAATAAGGAAGAAAGGACCAGAAGTAGACGTCAGAACTTCGAATTGGGATCCAAGAGGTTTATTGTGTATGGGACAACTGAGCCGATGAAATTTCAGGCCCCCGTTCGAGTATCATCCAAGCCTTGAGAAAGTTATGGTGATGACGAAACGCGTGTTGGCTGTTTTCGATGTTTTACACAACAAGGGCTGGACTTCCACGCACATCATAGAAAAATCAATCTGTGAATGTTTTAACAAATGATGTAGTGCCATTTTTTGTGTTTTTTGGTATTCTCAGTAAATAAATCATTTCAATGAATGATCAATTGATGTTCTCTTAGGTGATTCCTGTAATAGGAGGTATCTCTCGCCATCATTGTGTTTCCTTGCTTTAGGGGCTAATATACATAATTGTACTTGCAAATGATTGGTGTGCCGTGTTTTTCATTTTGAATACCAGATGCATAAGGTTTGCCAAAAGTTGTCCCTGTGCTTGCAGTTCCAGCTTCTTCCAATCCTCCACTATATATGATTGATTTTATAACGAAGACTGCTTGAAAATGGCTGCTGTCTGCTCACATGGAGAGTCGCTACCAAGAGGGTTCCCAGGCTGCAATGTTTTGTTCTGTTTGATGCTGATGTAGAGTCAGATTCTAGTACTTCGGGGTTTCCAGAGTCATCCCCTCTAGGGGATCAGGATAACTATAGTAAAGCAGACAATCCATTGTTCTCGACCATTGCCATATGACTCTATACCTATAGCTACAACCTCCAGTGGGAGCAACACTTCTCGAGTGGGTGATTTTACACTCCTACCTGGCTGCCTTTTGGAAGAACAAACTTATTTTTCTTTGGTGGTCAAAATGCTGCAAACGCATTAGATCTGCCTCTTACTAAAAAGAAGAGCAGAACTGATCGTTTCACCAAGATGCTTCAGACAGTCGAATTTGTGAGCCTTTTTGCTTTCAATGACATTTTGATGATTACAATAATAACTTCTGATGAACTCTTTCTGCAGTTGCCGTCAATAAACTGGCAACTTCCCTGCACAGGTCATCACCTTTCGACCTCACTTTTCTCTCTGTACACCAACTCAAGAGTACATTGTAGTTGAAGCTTCATCAGCAAAACTGCAACCTAATGATTTACCATTGTTCCCTCCCAAAAATGCGATGGACTGATATCAGCTGCCAGAGTCAGAGCCTTGTTCCCATGTCCTCTGTTGCTTCTTGGGTTATAGGCTACTAATCTCAGGCACTTTGCGAGCTAGCCACTCAGCTAGCCATTGAACGAATATATGCATGGACCGTTATCTTAATTAGTCAAAGATGGCCTGGATGTTTCTAAAGAGTCTAAGAACATGCCTGGATGCCGTGGAGGCCCTGGGCAGATCCACTGGCATTGGCATGGTGATACACAGACTTGTAGGGATGACGTCCAGTGGTTTCTCAGAAGATGTACAGGCCAGACTAATATATATGCAGTTTAATGATGAAGCTTGGTAATTCCCTGGAAAAGTTGAAGTGAGCAGGGTTTTTGCATATACTCTTGGCTTGACCTCTTCGCCAACAATAGAAGAAGTTTAGCGGCCACATATTTTCCTCCTTAACTACTCATCAGCTACTGCAGAAAAAGCAAACTGCACTTTTTCACCCATCCAGGGGACGAATCAGACAACCGAGCTTGTTTGCATCATGTGCGTGTTCCACCTCAAACCACTTCAATGGCTTACCCTTCAAAGAGCACGAACCCCCGTGGTGGGTGTGAAATTGAAAACATTGACCCCATCCCAGTAGCTCCTAGAGAGTATCGCATCCAGGTAGCCCATACTGTTCCCTTCTCTGGCCTTCCGTCCTCCACATGTAATTTGAAGGGGACTACTGACACCCTACTGAAAAAACCCAAGGCAGACCCAAGAGACATCAAGAACTTCCAGCCCATCTCTCTGCTCCCCTTCCCTGCCAAGATAATTGAGAAAATCGTCAACAGACAGCTAACCCGATACCTCGAAGAAAACAGAATCTTGAACCCTTCCCAGTCAGGGTTCCGTAGTAACCACAGCACCAAGACTGCCCTCATCGCCGCCACCGACGACATCAGGACCCTGTTCGACAACGGCGAGACCGCAGCACTCATCCTCCTAGACCTCTCCGCCGCCTTCTACAGTCTGCCACCGCACACTATACGCACGCCTCCACGCTGCAGGGATCCGAGACAAGGCAATGGGAATGGACCACCTCCTTCCTCTGCGGCAGAACCCAGAGCATCCGCCTTCTCCCTTTTCCGGTCCAAATCCTCCAAGATCATCTGTGACGTATCCCAAAGATCCTCCCTCAGCCCGACACTGTTCAACATTTACATGGCCCCGCTTGCACATGTCGCCCGACAGCACAACCTCAACATAATCTCCTACGCCGACGACACTCAACTAATCCTCTCTCTCACCAAGGACCCCATCACTTCCAAAGCCAACCTCCACTAAGGAATGAAAGCCGTCGCTGACTGGATGAAGACCAGCCGTCTGAATCTTAACTCGGACAAAACAGAGATCCTCATCCTCGGCACCAACCCTTTAGCCTGGGACGACTTCTGGTGGCCGACGGCACTGGGAGCAGCCCCGACACCCACTGACCATGCACACAACCTGGGAGTCCTCTCAATGACCAAGCAGGTCATTGCCTTATCCTCCTCCTGCTTCAACACCCTTCGCATGCACAGCAAGATCTACAGATGGATCCCGACAGACTCAAGAAAGACAGTCACCGAGGCCCTCGTCAGCAGCAGACTCTACTACGAAAACGCTCTCTACGCGGAAGCCCCGACCAAGCTCATCAAACGAATACTACGCATCCAAAACACCTTGGCACGACTGAACCTCGACGTACCACGCCACGGCCACATCACCCTGAGGGACATGCGCTGGCTCCCCGTCAGCAAGAGGATATCCTTCAAGCTCCTCATCCACGCACACAAGGCACTCCACAAGACTGGCCCAGCCTACCTCAACAGACGGCTCTCCTTCCACCGACCTCTCACTAGCCACCGTCCCGCGCATCCGAAGAACAACCACCGGCGGGATATCCTCCCACCTCGCCGCCAAGACATGAAACACCCTCCCACTGAGCCTACAACCGACCCAAGACCTGCTGACCTTCAGGAGGATGCTCAAGACCTGGCTGTTCGATCAGTAGCACCACCCACCTTAGCTTTCCCCCCCACCCCACCCCAGCGCCTTGAGACCCACACGGGTATGTAGTGCGCTTTACAAATGACTGATTGATTTCTGCAAAGGTTCCACATACTGGGAAGGATGCTTTTCTAGGTATGTCCTGGTTCCTAAGAACTAGATCCACAAGTCCTCCATCATCCTCACAAGATCCTTAATAGGCAAATGTTCAAAATGATCACTCTAGCGCAGTTTCTGTGAGGATCAATATTAGAACCACTGCCCATCTTCTTTTTACAGATGTCAATGACGATTCCTAAGATTTGTAGTGGGTGGAAAACATATTTCGTTTACAGATGATATCCACACGCAATAAGTCCACGTTTTCCAATGCTTGAATAGTTTGATAATAAAGGCAATAGGCGTCCTACAGGGCTGCAAAGCTTTTCAACATACATACAATCTGGAAGAGCTGATAATTTTACCGAAAACAGAAAAATATTTACAGGTTTTGTCCCAGTGAATTCGCATCATATTAATGATGTTGGACATTAGTGTGGATCCCTTCTCCCTCTTCAAGAAAGATTATGCTTGACAATTCGGAAGTAAGATTCATGCTTCACCTGAATTCCAACTCGAGTGTGATTGCCTTTTCTGATGGATACTTCTAACAGATGCAGAAACTCTCACAAAAGTTCATGTGTACCAGCAGGTGGCGCCATCTGCCTCCATTCCGCATCCAGCCATAACCTTGCGCTGCCCCTGTGCGCTAATGTCTGGTTGTTCATGATTGTTTTCCACGTCCTTTGACACGGAGCACGACGGTGACCTCGTACTTCGGTCTGAAATATAAGTAACGATTTTTCAAGGTTTTCAGTAGTTCCAACCCCAAGTTTTTGACTGTGTGCAGGAATTTCGCCTCCGATAATTCGAGGTTTAGTTAAGTCGTGCCATGTGTATCAAAAGCAGGTGTCTGTCCCGTACCAACAAAACGTCTTTGGTGCCTCTGCATGAAGCATGGCCCCCACGTCCTGCCAGGCATGGTCTCTGATGCGTTGGTAGGCCCTCATGGAGCGGCAAGCAACACTCGGTCACAAAGCTCCAACAGTGGTGGAAACAGCTTTAACAACAGAACCCGATTTTACCGTGCAGCCTTTACCACGAATGTAAGTTTTTTTTTAAAAAAGAACATACATATTGTGTTATTTAAAAAGATGAGTTATGGGTTGAGTAGTGGGAAAGAGGAGGTGGTTGGGTAAGGATAATTTTAGGGTTTTGGGGTGGGTAGTGAGAAGTATAGGGTAGGGGTAATTTTAAAGTTAGGAGGATTGGGCAGCGGGAAAGGGATGTGAGGATAATTTTAGGGTTTAGGCGTGGAGAGTGGTAATGGGAGCTAAGGGTTATTTTAGGGGTTCGGGGTGAGTAGTGGTGATGGGAGGTTACGAGTAAATTAAAAACCTGGGAGTTTGGGTGCCCCCCCCCCCCCCCCCCCCCCGCGCTAAAAATAAATAAATATATATTTCCAAAGTTGCAGCCCACAGTGTAGACGCCGGCGCTCTTCTCTGGGGCGGTGCGTTACCATCCGGCAGGGTCACGCCGATAAATATGAAACAGCTTTCACCTTTTGGCAATGAAGGTCGCACACGCTCGGTTTCCAGGTTTTATGGTGGTTTATTCAAGCAAATAAAGCTCTGCCATGCCCAACGCGTTTCGGTCCCCCTACTCGGACCTTGATCACGGGATGGTGTTACAATCGTCAGGGGCATTATTTATTTCCGGGACCCACAATTACTCCCTGATATTTTCACAATGCATTGAACTTGTAGTAACAATTTTTTAAAGTGCATGGTGCTTTTTATAAAATTATATAATAAACAGTGAATAGATTGTGAGTGCCCTTTTCTGTGATTTAAAACCAATTGCTTTCTATTTTGTAAGAGGCAAATGATTGTTTTATAATCACATTGATTGGTTTTAATTTAATATGTCCTTTTGAGTAGTGTGTTTGTTTTAACAATATCTCTTTGTGGTTTTTTGTTTTGAAGATCCACTGGTGGATACACTTTCATACGGAATGAATGTCCGTTTTGATTATTCATTTATCTGTCCATTTTTACTTTTACAGTTTATGGTGGTTGTGCACAAGTTTTTATGGGGACATTTTTAATAACTTTGATGTTGTTTTTGGTTCTTGTCACGGTTGTTTGGCTCTAATTAAGATCAGTTGTAAACCATTGGAAGTAACAATATTTGCGATGGTTCTTAAAGATTTATATTTATAAATGTGCATAAAACTCTTCGTCCTTGTTAAGACCTCTCTGATTCAAAGTCCTGAATGTTACTATGTACTTGGATTCTTTTTGTCCCAGGAGTTTTTCCCTGTTACCACCCCTTTCTGATTGTGGAACCTGTTCGATGGCATAGAATCTTAGATCCTCCCAATTGCTGTTGTGGATCTTTTCCATATGTGTGGCTATGGCATTCGAGCGGTCGTTATTTTTTGTCGCTCGTATGTGGCCCAAGATTCTTTTCCGAACTTCACAAGTCGTGCTTATGATATACTTTAATGTGCAGGGGCATTCCATAATGTATACAACACATTTACTCTTGCAGGTGATGTGTTGTTGAATTTTCTACTTTGTTCCCTTCTTGATGTCAATTTCCTGTCGTTGTACCGCAATCTTGCATGCCTTGCATTGTTTACAAGGCCAGAAACCTTCCCTCTTCATCCATGTTGACATTTGTGACTCCTTATAGTGACTGTGTGTTATTTTATCCCCTATATTAGCCACTCATGTGTATGTTATGTTGGGGTGGTCGAAAGCACATTAGAACAAAGGGATGAGAGGATATATACCCCCTTCGACCTCCCGCTCAGACTTATATCATCTGCTTGAGTGTTTGACACTCAAGCAGGGTGGAGCAGGGGGAATCTCATAAAAAGTTTTCCCACCTAGCATCCACGTTTTTTACTTTTAAACCCTGGACAGGGGACCTGATATTAAAATTGTAATAGGGATCCCCTGGGACCAGCTTTTAAATTCCACTGATCCTGCACTATATTTTCTCACCCCTGAGTTCTCACAAATTTTGCACTGTATGTTGTATTGTCTTCCCCTCCCTATTGCTCCACCTCCATTGTTGGGTAAACACGGAGGTGTGTTAGCAGCCCTATGATGAAGCATGACACAGCTTGCTGTGTGTGAGGGCAGTTTTAAAAGCAAGGTGCTTTTCCCTTTACACACTTTCAGGTACTTTTTCTTCCTGTTTCATTATTGTTTCCCCTTCTTTTTGTGATGTAAATGTTGGGGTGGTCACCTATTATTCTAGATAATACAGGATCCAATTGTAAAATTCTCCAGTGTTTTTTTATTAGTTTCATGAGACTTTTAGTTTCAGCACTATATGTTATTAGTCTAATTTTCTGGGAATCATTCTACTCACTCGATTTTGATTTCTTTTGGTTTTTGGTTTGAGATGTCATCAGTGATGGCATGAATGATGTCACTGACCATGTCATGAGTGTTGTAATATGTGACGTCATCAGCAGTGCATTGAGGGGGCGCGAGTTATAGTTAGCTGAACTAACAATAACGTGGGAATTTTCTTGGTTTTGTACGAGTGAAATATCCAGCTAACTATAACGCCCCTGATATCTATGGTTTTTTCTGTGAATTTCAAAGGTTTTTTAAATGCTAATTTCTAACTATAACGTTCCTGAAACCTATGGTTTTTTAAGTGAATTTTAAAGGTTTTTTAAATGCTAGTTTCTAACTATGCCTACAGAGGTAGGACATGTGAAGAAAGAAAAAAAAACTCACAGAAAGACACAAAAGAAATGCCGAAAGAAGCAACAGAAGTCCACAAAGACGAAGAAAAGTGCAGGAAGAACCAAGACGTACAGAAAGAACCAATAGAGGAGCAGAAAGAGGCCTTTTTGCAAAATCCACCTGTGCCCACAACTTTTTCTGAAGGGTACTGATGGTAACTGATTGACTAACCAGGCCTAGAGCCAGTGCTATGCTAAAAGACACTTAGAATACAGTGAAAACACCTACATACACCTGGGAACACTATGCGTTGGAGTACCCCTGTGATTAGGATGACCTCCTCTGTAAACCCTTAGTACATAATAGGGCAAGAGGATTAATACTACTTCTAAGTCAGAGGAGCAGAAATATGCTACTTTAACTAGTAGTCGCGTTTGCAGAGTGGTGTAGAAAGGGTGCTGGGCGTCCAACCAACGCTCAGGAATTCCGCTGCTTAGGACATACAGGATGTACCAGGAGTGATTCTTGTAACCCAAACTCCCTCAGTACTAAATTGAGCTTCACCCCCCATCCCATAGTCTGCCACGTGGCATGTTTGCAGAGTGGTAGAGAAAGGGGGCCATGACCTCCGAAGAAATCTTAGCAAATCCTGGGACTTACTGGAGGTAATGAGGGGTAGTTGCAAAAGTTCTGCGTAGGGTTTTAGTGTTCAGAGACAGTTGGTGCACATCTGGTAACGTCAAAGTAAGTAAAGGAATCTGAAGTACGAACGCTGCTGCTTGGTCAGTGGGAACCCAAAACCCCTGAAAAGGAGTGGACCCTAGAGCCACCCTACAGTTAATGAATACAAAGTCCAGAGCACACGGAAGATAGTAATTGTAATTGGGGGATTAAGTCCCCTTGAATCCTGAGGGTTCCTGGAGTCCAACTAGCCCACCAGATACCTCCAGTGAACACCACAGAGCTCCGTTGCAGAGAGGTGTAAAAAGGGGCATGGCCTGGACCACCTCTCTGCAACGCAGCCCTGTGGCGCATACTGGAGGTACCTGGTGGGCTAGTTGGCCCCTAGGGACACCCAGTATTGGGCAATTAATTCCCCAATTTAAAGCGCGCCACAGGACTCATTTGCAGAGTGTTGCTGGAAGGGGGCGAGGCATCCAGGACGGTCGCAGTCTTTTAAAAAAAAAAAAAAATTTAGAAGGGGGGCTGTGTGGCCCCCCTTATTTTCCCTTTTTTGGGCCTTGGGGACCCCATGCCCCAATGCCTGACCCCTTGAAAAAAAAAATGAATGGGTAGGGGGCCGCATGGGCCCCCCTGCCGTGGCCAATTCCGGCCCCGTAGACCCCATCTCCCGGGGCATAGCCACATTTCTTTTTCTATGTCCTTGTGGGACCCCCTGAGCAGGCCTAGGGGGTCAGGGTGCTTCTTCCCTCCCCCTTTTCTTTTTTTTTCACCTTTCTTTCCCTGTTTTCTTATGCCTCGGTTACCGAGGCACAAGATGGCTGCCAACACTTCCTGGTTTGGAGTGTTGACAGCCAATTAGAATAAAGCTCATGGTCGGGAGGGTGCGCAGATCCTCCGTGCCTCTAAATATCTAAACTTTTATTTTTTTATTTTCCCAGCAACGACTGAACGAATTTACACCATTTAAAAAAAGGATGCTTTCTGAAGCAAGCACTAACTTTTTGCCAAATGTGGTGTAATTCTGTTCAGCCGTTCCAGCTGTAGCCGTGTCTAAAGTTTCCTATGGGAAATGCATTTTTCGAACTCTTTTTTAAAAAATTTCTCAGGATCTAATGAACGGATTTACACCATTTAACAAAAAGAGTTCTTTCTAAAACAAGGGCTACCTTTTTGCCAAATTTGGTGTAATTCCGTTCAGCAGCTGTAGTCGTGTCTAAAATTTCCTATGGGAATTAACATGGAGAAACCCTTTTTGGGACCCCCTTTTTTTCTCGGCCCCCGCTTGCCGAATCACCCCGAAACTTTCAAGATATGAGCTGACCAGAGCGCCCCCCGCGTTTTACAAATTTCACGAAGATTCGTCAACCGGCGCCAAAGTCATTGGGAAAAGAAAAAATGCTTTTTGAATATTAACAAGGTCCTAACTAGAACTACCTACTGGTGACCGCCAGATTTTCAGTGATATATATATATCACTGAAATTCACCGTCGTCGCGACCACCCGCCCTGGGTGCCTCTAGTCTGTGAGTATTTTCTTTTTTTGTGCAGAGCCCCCCTCAGCGCTGGCAGACGCGTTTCGCCACACAATGAGATGCTTCTTAAAATGTTGGCATTCTATTTAGAAAACAACATATTTATTTTTGCGGGGCAGCCATACAGGTACATCGATGGGCATGTGCTTCGAACCCAGTTATGCAAACCTTTTTGTTGGCTGGTGGAAGGAGCATGTGGCCTGGTAGGAAGTCCCAGAAAAATGGATGGACAAGACCATATCTTGGACCCGTTACATCGATGATCTCTTCATCGTATGGAAGGGTTTCCACTCCTCGGCTGAGGAGTTTATACAATTTCTAAATTCCTACGACCTAAACCTGGTATTAAGGGGAAGACGATCAAATTAAATACAACACTGAAATGTACTGTTGTCGCGACCACACGCCCTGGATGCCTCCTATCGCGGTGGTGAGCCATGTTTCACAACACACACAGTCAGGGACTAGAATTGTGTCAGCCGACACAAAACAGGAGCACACACCGTGAGTATTTTCTTTATTCGTGCAGAGCCACCCTCAGTGCTGACAGACGTGTTTCCACACTTTGGCTTTGTCAATGTCAGTTTGTTTAACAAAGTACCACCATTTTAAAGTGAAAAGAAAAGTGTAGAAAATGGTAAACATAAAAGACAGCCCAATGCATGGATAATGCTTTGTTTTTATGTCGGTCATATTTTCATTCTATGCGGCTTTACTTTAAGCAATGGTAATCTACTAGTACAGCCTCTAAGTTTGTAAAACACGGTGTCACAGTTCCTAAATTTCAGCAATACTCAAATTGTTCATACATAGTGAGGAGGTGAAGTATCTAGGAAAATGGCATGTAACCAATTTATGAAAAAATAAAAATCTATTTTCTTTCTTCAATGTTAATATCGCATATAAAATACTATACTTTACTTGTCATGCTTTAAAAGTGTATATATAAATAAATGATAAACAACACTGACATAGTCACACAATTCTTCTAATAAACATAAATACAACAATAAGTCTTCTTGTTCCGTTTCTTTTTGTAGTTATTTATTTTTCTTATGTATTCAGAAAAAAACAGTGCCAACACGTGTTTTGCGCTCCACTGCGCTTCTTCAGGGCTGTTTCCAAACACAAAATAATACAATTAGGATCCGAAATTAAATTCTTCACATACAATAATGGTCTTCAACATAGTAGTCCTACTTAACAACACACGTGTGGATTTTAACCACGCAATGGAGCACATGTATTGCTCCCTTAGTTCCTCTTGTGAATAGTATATCATCAGGGCTACAAAAACACATTCTATTCATATTCTCCCATTACTATTTTTTCATTTGTATTACATCTGCATCTAAAGAAAAGTTTTTTTAAACCTTTCTGTATATTGAGTCAAATATCTATTAAAGAATTAATGGATATTGGGGTTCTTGTAAATTTGGACAATGAAACTAATTGTGACATTGAGGATATAGCCTTAGAACTTGATATTGAAACTGGTCATAGTGTGTCGAGTAATTTGAAATCAAAATCGAAGTTTGTACCTCGTACAAAAGGAGAGAATGTAATTGATGTGTTTACCAACCTGGTGATGTGGAACTTTGACAAACCTATACCTGTGAAACATAATTTCAATTTAAATAAAGATAAATTTAAAGCACTACAAGATTTGAGTAATGATAAGAGTATCATCATTCAACAAGCCGACAAGGCGGGAAATGTACTGGTTTTAAATCATTGTGACTACCATACTGAGGCATTAAGACAACAGAGACCGAGGTAGCTATGAAAGAGAAAACATAATTCAGGTGGTCAACTCAAAAGATGTTATAAGAAGTAAACTCAGATCATATCTAGAGAACCAACTATTAGACACAGATGCGTTTAACTATTTGTGGGTAGACAATGCGAAGATGTCTATAATATACTTTCTACCTAAGTTACACAAAGGAGGGAGGATACCACCCGGGAGACTCATAATATCGGGAATAGGAAGCATGGTGGAACATATTTCAGAATATATCTATATGTACTTGGCACCGTTTGTAAAAACACTTGTATCATATATCAAAGATACTAAAGACTTTTTAAGACAAATGAGAGGCATAAGCTGAAAAGAAAAAATGCTCATGGTAACTATGGACGTAAATAGCTTATACACTAGTATAAAACATGAGAAAGGGATTGAGGCAGGAAAACACGAGAAAGGGAAAACATGAGAAAGGGATAGTGGGGCTACATATATATATATATATATGTATATATATATATTGCGCTCAAACTTCTCGTCTTTTTTCAGAAAAGGAACAGCACTCAAAGAGGATGATAGAAATCACGAAGATTTATTAAGGGAACTGCACAAATGCGTGTCGGCGTGCTGCCTTCGTCAGCGTGTCTATTAAAACACCAGATCAGCATGTTAATAAAGTTTTACCACAATCATAGACATAAACATAGGACTAACCCCTCAAACCACAATATGAGTGCCATATTGGAACATGTTTCCAAAGCTATATCGCATGTTTAAAATACTCATTACGTCCGCTGATGGACTGTGTCCTCATGGGGAGGGTATGTTGATTACAAAATGTCATATAATTTCGACAAAGAATAAAGCTGTGGATCGGCTAATGTCCTATGTTAGAACTGTCCCATCATGATTATAAAAATTTCAAAAGCATACCGAGAATAATACCTTAATTCATCAATACCGGCATATATTCGAATCAAATTGTTCAGGCATTTGTAGAATGCATAGATAATACAAGTCATACAATGAATCAATTGGTAATACAAATTACTCGAATCAAAGAATATTCTCCTTCATGAGGTCCAAGACAGAAAGCTATAACCACAAGTTTACATAATGTTTGATAATTTCCCCACCCCACCACTCACTACATAGATCGATGGATTCATAACAGACCTAAAAAGAAAGAAAAGAACTGGAATCTAAAAGGCAAAAAGCAGATAACAATGAGCCCCTAAAGATATAATGGGGGACCATTGTTTTATATATCTGTACATATATGTTGAAACAAGTCTAGTCATACCCCATACCCTTATGAAGCTTGGAAATTCATTGGTACCAGGGTTAATAAAGTAATGATGGGATCATCATTGCTGGTCGGGGTGGTCCCTACATCGATGGTCTATATACGAGGTTATTGTGATGTCACTTTCCTAAATGAAACGCCATCTCTTCTCCACTGTTGAGCCCTCTCGTATATTTGGTGGAGAGATCGAGGATATACCTCGACTCCAACCTACCGAGTCTTCTCAGGCGATCACCTCCCCTGACATTGGGTGGGACAATGTCCAGCCCAAAAAATTGGAGTATATCACGATCCCTTCCGTGCTTTTCATCAAAATGCCGGGCAACCGGGTAGGCGGGATCCGCTTTTTCGATTGCCCGCAAGTGCTCTAATACTCTCAATTTCAGTTCCTTAATTGTACTGCCGATGTATCGAAGGCCACAAGGGCAAAGTAAGCAGTATACTACAAATTGGGAACTGCAAGTTATAAACTTTTTGATTGGCATTGTTCTCCCTGTGTCAGGTATAGTATAAGACAGGACTCTTTTGCTGCCGGCACATGCTTTACAGCGTCCGCAGGGAAAGAATCTCTTCATCTCTTTGAGAGTATTAGTTTTGGGTATGGGTTTGTCCAAGTGACTTGAAACCAGCATATCTCCTATAGATCTCGCTTTGCTGAATGTCAACAGAGGATGTGCTGGTAGGTCTTCTTTCAGTATATTATCTGTTTGCAATATGTGCCAGTTCTTTTGTAGCATGGCTCTGAGATCATTGGCACCTGATGAGTAGGGAGTGATCAGCCTAAATTTCCCCTTGTTGGTGGCTGCGTTCTTGTCACGGCCACCTTCTTGGGTTTTAGCGGTCAATAACGTCCCCCTTGAGATCTTTCTTACCCTCTTCAGTGTGTTATGTAACATTTCCTCACCGTAACCTCTAATTACGAAGCGCGCTAAACATTCTGAGGCAGCCGCCTCAAAATCTGAATCTCTTGAGCAATTCCTTCGGAGGCCTTAATAGTTCTCCGTAAGGAATGCTCCTCACAAGCTGGGGAGGGTGACTACTGCTGGCAAAGAGTGTTGAATTGCCAGCAGTTTCCTTTCTCTAAAGGGCAGTGTGAAGATGATCCCCCTCGGCAAACACCCTCAAGTCCAAGTACTCCGCTGCCACCGGACTAATTGAACCCGAGAAATGCAGGTTAAGGTCATTGTTGTTAAGTACCCTGATGTATTCCTCTGCTGTGTTTGCCCCACCGTTCCAGACGATGAATAAATCGTCGATGTAACGGTGCCAACACACTGCCTTTCCTCCGTCTTGTCCAACTATACAGCTCCTGGGCACCTGCTCCTCCCACCAGCCCACGAACTTGTTTGCGTAGCTGGGAGCGAAGCAGGTGCCCATCACCCTACCAGACCTTTGTATATACAGCTGGTCTTCAAATAGAAAAATATTGTGAGTTAGACAAAATTCAGCAAATTCAAGAATCATTTCATTATGCTTCGCAAATCTCATCTGGCGCTGATCTAAGAAATATCGGACTGCTTCCAGGCCGTGTCTATGCTCTATGCAGGTATACAAGCTGGTAATATCCAGCACCATCAGCAGGTATTGTGGATTCCATGTTAGATCTTGGATCTTGATCAAAAAGTCTTTAGTGTCATGAATATACGAATCCAGTTTCACCACCAGGGGAAACAGGATATTGTCAACGAAGCGGGACATGTTCTCAGTAAGACTGCCAATGGACGAGATAATAGGACGGCCTGGCGGGCAGTCCATACTCTTATGTAATTTGGGGAGGTGGTAAAAGGTGGGGATCATAGGGTAGTTATTCCGCAAGAAAAGATGCTCATCTTTGCCCAGCATCTGGGGGTTGTACCACTTCTGAATGAGTGTCTCATATTGTATAATGCTCTGTTGATACATTGTAGTGGTACACTTTGTATAGAATTTTTCATCTGAGAGTTGCCTCAGTGCTTCTCCTTTATATTGATCCCTGCTCATTAGGACCACATTCCCCTCTTTGTCCGAGGGTTTCACCACAATGGATTCGTCACTCATCAGGTTTTTTAAAGCCATGCGTTGTTGGTCAGTTATGTTATTTCTTACAACTCGGTGATCCGCTTTTCTGTATTGCATGAGGTCACTTTTCATGGCCTCCGTGAAAACATCCACAGCATCCCATGGCGATTGTGGCACAAAAACTGAAGTAAGTTTAAACGTACTCTCACCCCTTTCCTGTTCTACCCCTTGTAATATTGCTCGCTGAGCAGTATTCAGTCGACTGATGTCAGAGTCCTGTTCCAACCGTAGATCTTCAAGGGTGTCAATTGCAGGTAAATCTCTGCTGCTAAGGGTATCTGTCGCCGTCATTCTTGCCCCCTTCGTATTGCGGTCTTTCATATGAGGGCGTAATTTAAAATGCTTGTGGAGTTTACGTTTTCTGGTGAAGCGGAACAAGTCTATCCGAGTTTGTGTATATTCTAGTTCGTTGGTGGGGCAGAATGTCAAGCCCAGGCTAAGTACTTCAGTTTCTACAGTAGTTAGTTTTTTCTCGGTCAAGTTCACAACTGTTAAGTTGACCGAGTCTCTAGGGCCATCACGCCTGCTTGTTACTACTTCTTCTTCGTGCTGCGATTGGTCCAGCGGGAGGTTCTTGCGCTTCCTCTGCCTCCTCTGCCCGCCGCCTGACCTCCTTGTCCTCCTTGTCCTCCTGGTCTCCCTGGTCTCCCTGTTACTGTTACTCCTGCATCCGGTGGTTTGTTCTTCCCACCGCGCAACCACGACTTTTTGATGATTTCGAATTCCTCCTGAAAAGGGGTTCTTTTGGGTGGGGTGCCTTGGGCGGTTTGGGCGATGTTCTGTCTCCCTGAGCCGCCTGGTCCTTTTGTTCATCACTGGACTCGTTTTCATTGACGTCAGACTCAGAGGTAACAGCTTCTGTTTCTGAAGTTGCACTTGCACCAGTCCCAGGGCCAGTACCCCTCTGAAGAGCCTTGCGTGGAGCGTCGTATTTCTTTGCGTATGTTAATACGCGGCCCGTAAGGTAGTCATTTGCGTCGCGCTCATATTTCTCTTGCTTCCGAAGTCGTATTTTCTGCTCATATTTGATGAGCCGAGCTTTCATCTGATCTTTCATTTGAGATATTAGCGCTGTTTGTCCCGAGTCCGTTTCCTTTTCTAGCTCTTCATCAATTAATTTGATTTCGGCCAACGCCTTTTCTCTGTCGCTCCAGGCGTATTTGACCAGGATCTTAAGGGTACCTTCACAGTAAGTTGCTGTATGCTCAAACCAGTCCGTTAATAGTTGAGGGTCTGGATGTTCATAGGAGGGCACTGTATGGACCCTTATATATATGTTTTTGAAATCTCCCGCCCTTCTTTCAGCGCTCCCAGCCGGGCTCATCAAGGAAAAAACGGGAAACGGACTCCGTAGCAGTTTGTGGTTCAGCAGGTCTTTATTTCAATAGCCACCACCGTCAGACGCGTTTCGGGTAACAAGTACCCTTGTTCACTCCATATATATATACATATATATATATATATATATGTGTATGCGTTTGTGCGGTAAAGGCATATGTATGGTAATTGCATGTGTTATAGGTCTTCAAAGGTGGGGCGCGCAAGTACTTGTAACTGAAGATGACCTGGTAACAGGACCTTGTTTACTTAGTGCATTTCCAAGCTGTCTTCATTTATATGTAGAGGTTAAAGTGCTTAAAAACATGTGGGAACTGCAATTCTGAGTGCCCTGGGGCAGGCTCAGTGAGATTTGTGGCAGAGTTACAGCTATGACTAGACTAAAAAGAACAACAAGTTCTGTAAATATGTGAACACCTTCAGGTAACTGCATAAAAAAGAACAGGCATATACCTTACATTAAAAATAAAAGTTACACTACTGAGTGGAAAATGTACTCTTTTTTACATTATGAAACCTCAGTTGGCAAATGCGATCACTGAAGAGGTGGATGTGTGGCCAAAGAGTCACATCATTGAATCTTTACTGATGTTTACTTTCAGGCAGAGGCATCTCCGCCTTAACCTTTCAGGTGTGGTTGTATAGTAAAAGGTTCAGTCCGGGGGCAGAGCCCCCAGATTGTCAAGACACCTGTGGCCTCAAAGTAATAGTCTGAGCGCAAGAGGAGAGGAGCCAGATCCATGGATAGTGTCAAAGAGCAGGAGTGATTTCCGTGCTACTTCTTTTTGTTTCTAAATGAACAGAGACAGCTTCCTCGAAGATGCCCCTGTGGAAGGGGGGGGGCATTTTTTTCTTTCAAAGGGCCATTGCTACCATTAGTACAGGAGGTGCTGTAGCACTGGGTCCAGGGTGTGATCAGCCACAGAACCCCAATAATGTCTGCTTTAGTAGAAAAGAGTGGCGGGCCATTTTCTTGCTAGCATTAAGGCACTGGTCACCCTTGCTGTGCTCCGAACAGGACGCAAGCAACAGGAGGGCGAGATGTGGAACCTTTTTTCTTACCACAAAGGGGCAGAAAGTCTGCTTCGTGCATCTGGTCTAAGAGTGATGGGCGAGTGAAGAATGTAGAGCAGACCGCTTGCTCTGCAGAGCTATAGGTATCATTTATGCTGTAGGTGAAGTGACACCAGTGCCCAGTGGTAGGAGGAGTCACATAAACCCCAATTATGGCTATTTTACTGTCCTTCCTTGCTTTAATTATGGCCCAGTGCACACTTGCTGTAACAATGTTGCTTTGATCCTTCGTGAATTTGCCCTGGGGAGAGGAAAATGTTCAAAGGAGAGGAGACACCTATGTTTCGGTGTTAGGGAGATGGCGGAGACTGGGATGGGGCATGATGGGAGCTCATGCTTTTAACAAAGGGCACATGAACAGCCCTGTTGGACCTGCGATGGGCAAGCCCAGCACAAAAGGGGTAGCTTGGCTCAAGTGTCAAGGCAGTGAAGGCTGTAGGGCTAAGCCGGCTCTGACCCAATAATAACCCCTTGCACAGTCACACCAAAAAGAAGGACACCACACCACTGCTGTAGAAAAATACGATTCCTTTATATAAAAGTTCTCTGCTGTAAATAGGGATCAATTGGGGAAGCACATTCACATTTCATTCGTTACAGCACTCTGGGATTCAGGTTGAGAATAAATACAGTAAATAGGACTTCAGGAACACTGGTGTTGCATAAATATTAGGAATAGCTCTATCAATAAATAAAATGAATATCAGGTTTATATATCACCAATACATGGAATAATAAAGCCTGGTTCATTTAAATGCATAACCACATTTTCATTCTGGTATCGCTGCCACCAATTAAATAAATCAGGAAGTTTACATTTGCAAGATAAACCCACTTTGAAAAGGATAACAGTACTTGTGGAATCATGGGGAATGCATGCGGGCTTCTCTGGATTCACGGTGCACAGGGGGACTCTTTTATGTTCACGCGGGGCCCATGCGCGTGTACCTAAAGACAAGGAAACACGGTAAATATGACATTTGGCCCTCCGTTGCCACCGGGGAAGGATGTCCGCTTGCCGGTGTGGTTTACTTGAGCCTACGGCAATATCGCAGGCACCAGGGTAGCACAGTTCGAAGTCAGTAGACGAACGAACGGCTGCCAGCGCGGTCACTCAGTCTCAGCGCTCGCTCAAATCAACGCCGGTGCACAGTTCCTTGATAACGCGGCACCCCTCCAGGGGAAACTACCCACCTCACTACGGCTGCAATCGAATAGCGATTCAGTCGGGGCACAGCACTTCCTACGCCAGCATCAGGGTTCTCAGGGGCTTCACGGACCTCCCTCTGACTTCCTCATACGGGGGCTGGTCCCGCCCACGGCAACAGTTTCCCGGGTCCCTGGGAAAGGGCAGGGACGCTAATCCCGCCCAATGAAGGCCGGCCTCTCCCCGCCCCGGCGCACCACCTCACCTTCGATCACTGCACAACCAGGAAGCGCGCAACGCCGGTGGGGCTCGGAGACGTCCGAGTCCCCCGCGATAGGCGCTATTCACGAAGGGGGCACTGTGGAAGGTCGCGACTCGACTTTTCTTCACGATTTCGCCATCGGGCGGGGCGGGGAGGCACATAAACTTGGCCACAGTCTTTTGGGGCAATGAGGCACTAGCTGGGCAGGCGCTGTAGGCTCAAGGTTACTGGAACACGCCTGACTGGAACGCCAGTCAGGAATCAGGCTATTAACCCTTGCCACTCTACTGCCTGTGCTCTCAGCCACCTCAGGGGTCAGCAGGGCAGGTGTCACTCTGGTGTCAAGTCTGGAATCTGAATTACATCTAAAATGGCCGCTAGGGACTGGGCTTTATATAGCCAGTGCCCTGAGGTACTGGCACGAGCCAGAAGGTTCTAGAACCTTCCCTGGCTGTGTCAATGGCATGGCACTTTTGAGGTGTCTTTTGGTCACTCAGAGCCACCGTACTGGGGCTCTCGAGCAGCCATTTTGTGCACCTGAGGAAAGTTATGAAATTCCTGTCAGGAAAGCGCGCCAAAACCTCAAAAGGTCAGGGTTCAAGGAGGCTCCAATGGGAGTCACTCACATGAGGTAAATATGTGTCCACCATTTTAAGGTTAAACACACACAGGTTGCCAACCTCAGTTTTCATGTCCACAGGTTTCGCCAGGCGCCTTGTACATAGGTGCCAGAAACCTTGTGAGCAACTGGGTGTCAAGGAACACCTAGCCCCATGAAACAACACACAAAAAGGTCCTGATAGACAAATAAAAAGCGGAAAATTTTGGGAGGTTCAGGGGAACAACAGAAATCATATTGGTGAGGGGACTCTCAGAAGCAGACGGGTCCAACACGCGTCCCCCCCCAGCCGAAAGTGGGGAGAACTACCCAACCCCTTGGGAGTCCTCAACACTCTTGCGGAAATACCTGGAGAGACCGTCTGCATTGGCGTGGTCAATTCCGGGCCGATGTTCCACCCGAAAGTCCATTCCCTGTAGGGAGATAGACCACCTCAACAGTTTGGGGTTTTCCCCCTTCATCTGCATGAGCCAGCGAAGGGGTCGGTGGTCTGTCTGAACAAGGAAGTGTGAACCAAACAAGTATGGTCGCAGCTTCTTCAGTGCCCAGACCACCGCAAAGGCTTCCCGCTCAATGGTACTCCACCTCTGTTCCCGGGGAAGCAGTCTCCGTGACAAAAAGACCACGGGTTGATCCAGACCCTCTTCATTGAGTTGCGATAACACCGCCCCAATGCCAATATCGGATGCATCTGTCTGGACAATGAACTCTTTCAAAAAATCTGGAGCTTTACACAAGCCTCCGTCCAGATGACTCTCCTGGGTTGCTTTTTGGCCGTGAGTTCTGTAAGGGGTGCCACGATAGTGCCATACCCCTTCACGAACCGTCTGTAGTAACCTGTGAGGCCCAGGAAGGCTCGGACCTCAGTCTGGGTCTTGGGGGGTTTCCAGGCCATGATTGCCTCAATCTTCGCCTGAAGGGGCTGCACCGATCCCCAGCCCACCAAGTGACCTAAGTACACTACCGACCCCTGTCCAATCTGACATTTGCTGGCCTTGATCGTCAAGCCAGCTCGTTCCAGGGTCTGGAGAACGGCTTGCAAGTGCTGCAAGTGATCCTCCCAACTGCTACTGAAGACAGCTATGTCATCCAAGTAAGCAGCAGAGAATGACTCCATCCCTGTGAGGATAGTGTTCACCAGCCGCTGGAAAGTGGCAGGAGCGTTCTTGAGCCCGAAAGGCATAACGCAGAACTGGTAGTGTCCATCAGGTGTGGAGAAGGCTGACCTTTCCTTGGCTCCATCAGTCATGGGAATCTGCCAGTACCCTGCAGTGAGGTCAATGGTACTGAGATATTGGGCAGCTCCCAACCGGTCAATCAATTCATCCGCCCGAGGGATCGGATGAGCATCGGTTTTCGTTACCGAATTGAGTCCTCGGTAATCCACACAGAATCGTAATTCTGGTGTGGTGCCAGGCGGGGCAGCTTTGGGTACCAAAACCACCGGGCTGGACCAAGGCCTGTTCGAAGGTTCGATGACTCCTAGCTCCAGCATCTTGGCTACCTCGCTTCGGATGCTGGCCTTCACCTTGTCAGACAGCCGGTAAGACTTTGACTTCACAGGTGGGCTGTCTCCTGTGTCCACGTCGTGGGGACACAGATGGGTCTTACCCGGGACAAGGGAGAACAGCGGAGCGAATGTCCCCAGGACCTGGCGACATTCCTCCTGCTGCTCAGGAGTCAGGGATGGTGAGAGTTTTACCTCCTCTGACCCATCCTTTTCTTGAGACGCAAGGAGGTCGGGGAGAGGCTCTGTGTCCTCTTCCTCCGATCAGTCAGTCACCATTACCAACATGACTTCGGGCCTCTCGAAGTGGGGCTTGAAGCGATTGCCATGTAACACCCGATGCGGATGCCGAGGGGTCCTTACGTCCACCAGATAGGTAGACTTGCCCATCTTCTCCAGTACCTCATAGGGGCCTGTCCAACGGTCCTGGAGAGCACTCAGCTCCCCCAGCTCCATCACCCACACCTTCTGTCCAGGCTCCAACTCCACTGGGTGAGCATTGTGGTCATACCACGCTTTCATAACTGCTTGACTGGCTTCCAAGTTGTCCGAAGCTTGCGTCCACAACTTAGCCATTTGGCTTCGGAAGGCCAGCATGTAGCTCACCACATCCTGGGGAACTTTCCGGGGAGACTTTTCCCAGGAGTCCCTCACCAGGCTGAGAGGTCCACGTACAGGGTGCCCGTACAAAAGCTCGAAGGGGCTGAAGCACACTCCCTTCTGTGGCACTTCCCTGTAGGAAAAGAGCAAACGGGGTAGGAGGACGTCCCATTTCCTCTGCAGGCTTTCGGGTAGACTTCTAATCATACCCTTTAAGGTTTGGTTGAACCTCTCCACGAGGCCATTGGCCTGTGGGTGATAAGGAGTGGTGAACCGGTAGGTCACTCCACACTCCTTCCACATTGCCCGCATATACGCTGACATAAAGTTGGTCCCCCTGTCAGACACAACTTCTTTGGGGAATCCCACTCGGGTAAAGATCCCCATCAGGGCCTTCGCCACTACCGGTGCAGTAATGGTTCTCAGAGGAACTGTCTCTGGATACCTTGTGGCGTGATCCACCAGTACCAGGATAAACCTGTGACCGGATGATGCGGTGGATCTAGGGGCCCGGCAATGTCGATGCCCACCCTTTCAAAGGGGGTGCCAATGACGGGAAGTGGTTCCAGGGGAGCCTTCAGCTTCATCCCTGTTTTCCCACTGGCTTGGCATGACACGCACGACCGACAGTATGTGTCGGACGCCACCCTCATTCGAGGCCAATAAAAGTTGGGGACAAGCCGGGCAAAGGTCTTGTCCTGACCCAAGTGTCCTGCCAAGGGAATCTCATGAGCCAACTCTAATAGGAAGGCTCGGTAACACTGTGGGACTACCAGGGCCCGTGACAGTCCGTGCACTGGCGCCCTGGGTTCACTGTAGAGGAGACCTTCCTCCCAGTAAACACGATGGTTCCCAGACTCGTTACCTGCTGCCTGGGCTTCAGTCTGTTGCCTCAGACCCTCGAGGGTGGGACATTCCCTCTGTCCCTTGCTTAGTTCCTCCCTGGACGGTCCTCCCTCCACTCGCCACTCAGCAGGGATAGGTAGGTCCTCCATCAGAACCATGTCCTCCGCGGACTCCGGGTCCACCTCCACAGGTGGCCTATCCGTCTCACGGGGCACGGACATCGAGGCAGGCTCCTCCTGTCCTCGAGATGCTCCCTCATCAGCAGCTGGGTCGGCCATTGTTCCAGGCTCCAACCCATGCGACTTCTCCTCCCGAGCAGCCGCAGACCTGGTACTCACACAGGCCCAATCAGGTGTACCCAGCATCTCAGAATGAGTCCGGTATTCCACCTCCTTCCAAGCATTGTGCTCCATATCATTGCCCAGTAGACAGTCGACTGGCACGGCAGGGCTTACGGCAACTCGAAGTGAACCTGCAACCCCTCCCCACTCAAAGGGAACCTCGGCCACGGGATAGTGGCACATTCTGCCGTCAGCCATCGCGGCTGGGTGAAGTACGCCTGGAATCACCTGCTCTGAAGACACCAGATGACTCCTTACCATAATCTTACTGGCTCCTGTATCTCTCAGAGCTTCCCCTCTATGGCCGTTGATGGTGACCCACTGCCCATACTTGGTAGTATTTGAGGGCACCTGGATCTTTGGAACCATCTCCCGATCACCCAGGGACACTAAGGTGACACCCGCACACTCCCTCCCCTTAACTAAGGGCATCTCCTCCCCGAGCACTACACTAGCGACTCCCGGGGCTTTTCCTCCAGTGGGAGGGGGTGGTCTCTTTGGGCATTTCACGTCTCCTTTATAATGTCCAACACCACCGCACTCAAAGCAATGGACAACCCTTGGCTGCTGACTCTGGCCAGGATTAGGGTTCTTTAGCGGGTTAGCCTTAGAGTTGGGAAAGGAACTTTTACCCTTAAAATTATTTTGGGGGCCTTTGGAGAACTCCTTTTTCTTGTTATCTCCCCCCTCTTTCTTCTGGGGAGCGCCCTGTCCGGACTTCTGAGAATCTCCTCCCGTCCCCCTCATGGACACTCTGGTACTTGTCCAAATGTCCGCCTCCTCAGCAAGCTCACGGGGGCAAGTAAGTTTGCTGTCTACCAGGTGTTTCCTCAGCTCGGGAAGACATTTCTCGAGTAGATGTTCCTTGAGTATTAGGTCGTACAACCCTTGATAGTCTTCCACCTCACTACCTTGGACCCACCCATCTAGGGCTTTCTTGGCATAATCCAGGAAGTCAACCCAATTCTGTGAGCTCAGTTTGTGGCTGCCCCTAAACCTCTGCCGGTATTTCTCTGGGGTCAACCCAAACTTTCTGATGAGCGCCACCTTCATGGCGGGGTAATCTACCTGCTCCTCCCGGTCTATGGCCAATAGGGCATCCCTACCTGTCGGAGGCATGTACCGGTATAATCCACCACCCCAATGCTTCTCATGGATCCCATGGGCTCTTAAGGAGACCTCATAGGCGGTCAGCCACTTGGCTATGTCGTCTCCAGCGGTATAACTGGCGACCACGTCGTTTGGGTAAATGACGCCTGGGCTCCCTGACAAATTCCTTTGACTCTACACCCCCCGGAGTGATGTTACGGGCCTGGAGGTTGAGCTCTCGTAGCTTGAGCTCATGTTCCATCCTCCTCCCTTCTCTCCTATCTTCCATCTCGGTCAACTCCCATCTGAACTGTCTCTCCTCTCTCCTGTCGGCTAACTCGGTCTCTGACAACCCTCTTGAGGATACACTGCTGCCCTCCCGTGAGGCTACCTTGGGGCTGATTGACATCTCACCCACCCCCAGGGGACATTCCGCAGTTCCCTCAATGACAGTACCTCTGTCTGACTCCTCCTCCTCTACCGTTCCCTCCGGGTGTGCTTCCACCCAAGCTCGCAGACTAGTACGGAGCTCCTCTCTTTTGGCCCCTCGCCTAACGAACACTCCCCTTTCCTGACAGAAATCCTTGAGCTGTGCCACAGTATAGGTATCCAGCTCTGACATTTCGAATTCCATCTTGTCAGTGAAAAGTGTGGACAACCACCACGAAGTAGGTTATAAGGATATGAGACTCTGAGGGTCACCTCCACCCACCTCCAGAAGAGAATTTGGAAAAAACAAAATGTTAAATCAGAGGGCCGCTGGGAGAAAACTCCGGGTGTGTACCTGTGACGCACACTGAATTATTATGGGGTACAGAACAAGCACGGCTCGCAATCCCAACCGCTGAGCACCAATTTTATGTTGGACCTGCGATGGGCAAGCCCAGCACAAAGGAGGTAGCTTGGCTCAAGTGTCAAGGCAGTGAAGGCTGTAGGGCTAAGACCCAATAATAACCCCCTGTATAGTCACACCAAAAAGAAGGACACCACACCACTGCTGTAGAAAAATACGATTCCTTTATATAAAAGTTCTCTGCTGTAAATAGGGATCAATTGGGGAAGCACATTCACATTTCATTTGTTACAGCACTCTGGGATTCAGGTTGAGAATAAATACAGTAAATAGGACTTCAGGAACACTGGTGTTGCATAAATATTAGGAATAGCTCTATCAATAAATAAAATGAATATCAGGTTTATATATCACCAATCCATGGAATAATAAAGCCTGGTTCATTTAAATGCATAACCACATTTTCATTCTGGTATCGCTTCCACCAATTAAATAAATCAGGAAGTTTACATTTGCAAGATAAACCCACTTTGAAAAGGATAACAGTACTTGTGGAATCATGGGGAATGCATGCGGGCTTCTCTGAATTCACGGTGCACAGGGTGACTCTTTTATGTTCACGCGGGGCCCATGCGCGTGTACCTAAAGACAAGGAAACACGGTAAATATGACATTTGGCCCTCAGCTGCCACCGGGGAAGGATGTCCGCTTGCCGGTGTGGTTTACTTGAGCTTACGGCAATATCGCAGGCACCAGGGTAGCACAGTTCGAAGTCAGTAGACGAACCAACGGCTGCCAGCGGGGTCACTCAGTCTCAGCGCTCGCTCAAATCAACGCCGGTGCACAGTTCCTTGATAACGTGGCACCCCTCCAGGGGAAACGACCCACCTCACTACGGCTGCAATCGAATAGCGATTCAGTCGGGGCACAGCACTTCCTACGCCAGCATCAGGGTTCTCAGGGGCTTCACGGACCTTCCTCATACGGGGGCTGGTCCCGCCCACGGCAACAGTTTCCCGGGTCTCTGGGAAAGGGCAGGGATGCTAATCCCGCCCAATGAAGGCCGGCCTCTCCCCGCCCCGGCGCACCACCTCACCTTCGATCACTGCACAACCAGGAAGCGCGCAACGCCGGTGGGGCTCGGAGACGTCGGAGTCCCCCGCGATAGGGGCTATTCACGAAGGGGGCACTGTGGAAGGTCGTGACTCGACTTTTCTTCACGATTTCGCCACCGGGGGGGCGGGGAGGCACATAAACTTGGCCACAGTCTTTTGGGGCAATGAGGCACTAGCTGGGCAGGCGCTGTAGGCGCAAGGTTACTGGAACACGCCTGTCTGGAACGCCAGTCAGGAATCAGGCTATTAACCCTTGCCACTCTACTGCCTGTGCTCTCAGCCACCTCAGGGGTCAGCAGGGCAGGTGTCACTCTGGTGTCAAGTCTGGAATCTGAATTACATCTAAAATGGCCGCCAGGGACTGGGCTTTATATAGCCAGTGCCCTGAGGTACTGGCACGAGCCAGAAGGTTCTAGAACCATCCCTGGCTGTGTCAATGGCATGGCACTTTTGAGGTGTCTTTTGGTCACTCAGAGCCACCGTACTGGGGCTCTGGAGCAGCCATTTGGTGTACCTGAGGAAAGTTATGAAATTCCTGTCAGGAAAGCGCGCCAAAACCTCAAAAGGTCAGGGTTCAAGGAGGCTCCAATGGGAGTCACTCACATGAGGGAAATATGTGTCAGGTTGTCAACCTCAGTGTTCATGTCCACAGGTTTCACCAGGCGCCTTGTACATAGGTGCCAGAAACCTTGTGGGCAACTGGGTGTCAAGGAACACCTAGCCCCATGAAACAACACACAAAAAGGTCCTGGTAGACAAATAAAAAGCGGCAAATTTTGGGAGGTTCAGGGGAACAACAGAAATCATATTGGTGAGGGGACTCTCAGAAGCAGACGGGTCCAACAAGCCCCTTCTCAAAACTGTAGCTATAATTTGTGAAGAAAGGGCACTGGAGTTCAGCAGTTCACTGCATTACAATTCTGACTGCCTTTCTTTAAAAAAAGAGGTATTGGGCAGTGCTTAATTTGTAAAGAAATACGTGGTGTGGCCCTTGTCAGGAAACCACAGCAGCTTGCACCACTCAATTAAGATACTAATGACAATTTAGACTGTTTATACATTAAAAATGATCAATACCTGCCACCAAAGCTATTTTTATACCTTTGGGTTGTAGGTATTAGTATTAATCTATATAGAACACACAAAATTGGACAGCGCCACCATGTGAATAGCTGTCATAAGTCCTGTTGCTGACAAATTCAAATTAAGCACTGTATGGGGGTTCATTTCCCTTGCTAGTATTAGGACTGAGTGCACGTTTGCTGCAAAAAGATGAGCAACACGTGGGAACTCATCTTTTTCTGAAAGGGACAGAGAGCCAGTGTCAAGATTGGAGGGGATGATCAGGTATGGTGAGGAAGGGGTGAAAGAGCGCAGGAGGTAGCCGTCTACACAGGCCACAGCTATCATTAGTGCAGCAGGTGCAGTTGCAAAGGGGCTAGGCAGTATGAGGGGCTGTCATATCCCAAATATGGGGAACCGAGTATTTTGGTCAGTTTCAGCTTTTGTTTGATGCATTTTCTCTTTTATAAGACTCAGATTTACTGTGGATTATGAACTACAGAAGAAGTATCCCTGCACTCAGGCATGCCCTTCCCACTCCCCAAATCCTTGGCATAAAGTTTTGGAGGGGTGTTCTGCCTTCAAAACATCTTGCTGGGGGAGGGAGGAGGGCTCAGAGCAAAAAAGTTTGAAAGTCTCAATTTGTAAAGTCAAACATTCAAGTTGAGGGGACAGTCCCACTCACCACCTTTGGGTAAATTCAAGACAAAGTCAATAGACCAGTCAAAATGAAAACACACAGGACGAATAGGGCTTGTTGCCCCCTCAGCACTCCTACTATAAGAAGAGGTTTCCTAGGCTTCTATATAGAGACCCAACTCCAGACTATATTGTACTCCTATCCTAGTGTGCCTAGGGTGGGTGAATCTGCCTAATCCCTGTAGGGTGATCTAACTCCCCCGTTACCTGTGGGTAAGTGTGATTAGGAAGCCTGTCTTTGTGGAAACCTGTGCCTCATCCTCGCATGAGGTAAACGGAAATCAGCTGGGGTGGAATTCTGACATGTGGCAACCTCTCATTGCCAGCGAAATGCTCCTCTAACTAAACAGGGAAGAGATGCCGTTTATATAATATACATCACCCATGTTGCATTCTGAAGTCCCAGTCAGGCTGCTAATGTTGATCTTAGTGCTATAACCCTGTTGCCGAATGGACTACAACAAACAACAACATTTTGCATAGTGAACTTAGCCCTTGTACAAAGTGTTCAAGGTATTCTGAGATATACCTACGAAGTGGAAATGTAAGCAATATTGTTTCAGAGAATGTTATCCTACACCTTCATGGAAGCAAGTGAATGTCAAATATCATTGTGTTTCAAGAAAGAAGGCAACTTAAAAACGTGATAATGTAAAATTGTGGTGTTTCTCTTCGGGCCTATAATGTGCCAACATAAGACCTACTTGTACGTGAGACCACTAAACGCTTCCTAAAAACAATGCTAACCATATATGTGGTGGCATAGAAACCTAAGTTCATAAAAGCATCGTGCTCTTTTGAAAATAAAAGCATTCAGAAAGCTCAATTATTTTAAAATCAATGTAAAGGCGAATAAAAAGGTGACATTTAAGATCAACTTACAATATAAAAATCATGGCTAAATAAAAAATTGCCACAATGCGAAACAGATTGTTTGTGTTCCGATCGGAAAATGAAAATTGCTGTTCCCAGCAACCTGAGACGATATTCCCAGAGGCACCCAACACATCAGAGCCAAAGAACAAACATATCTCAGTCCAGCCCCCTTAGTGTCTGCCAAGGGAGGAACGGCCAGTACCAAATTCACAGAAGAACAGCTGGGTTCCAAATCACCAGGAGCTGAAGCGTCCAAGGATGGCTCATAGTATGCATGTAGAAGCAACAGCAAGAGTGAAGGACAACGGTACAAGTGGACCTTTAGGCGACCCACCAGCAGGTCTATGTATGGAGATTAAACCAGTTGCATTCCTAGGCACATGTCCAGGGAACACTCTAAAGTGCACAGCAGACAGCCGAAAACGAGCTGCAAGCAGTGCAGCCAGACAGGCCGAAACTACAAGAATCAGTGATCATTGAGTTCCAGAAGAAAGGATGCGCAAAAGGACTGTATCAATTGTTCCCAACACAGAAGTACATGTGGTAGTGTCATTCCCATTTGGCCTCGTGATGGGCCATCCATTGCGAAGCAGAGAAAATAAAAGCAAAGTTCTGACAACTAGAAACAGGACAAGTGATGAGCCTCCAAAAATGCTTCTAAGCACGGAGTGTATGAATGATGCAATAACTGAAGACCATCTGGAAGGTGCTAACCAACCCAGAACCAATTGACTTTAAAAGGTGCGCTACCCCCCCAGTAATAGACATGTTAAAAATGCGGTGCACAAGCTCCCTGAAATGGTGTGGGAAACTAGTGTGCAGAGTAGCGACTCAGAAGAAGACATTGCAACTTGAAGATATTGCAGATATTAAGGGCACATCCTTCGGGAACAATAACGCTTTCAGTCTGCTTAAAGCATCAAAGTGCACATTTGAAAGCTTTATCGAAGGCCAAAGTGATGCATCCCTAGCTGTGCCGGAAGGTGGAAACTGTACTTGTGTACAACAGGTTACGACCGCAGAAACATCACAAGATAGGCAATTCCCAGTGTCATCCCACAGCAGCTCTGATCATTCAACATCAAATAACTCCTATTGGAGAGTAATCTAAATGCTGTGCGGATCACAGCAGCCAGATAACCCTTCAGATAACATTACGAATTTGCTGTAGATGCATTTAATGCACCATGGAGGGCAACCTCCCTGCAAACCAAGAAAATCCCAAGGTACTCTCGCAGTCAGTCTCGCTAAGAAAAACCTCAGTATCACCATTCCTACATCTGTATTTGAAAGGCAAGATCCATGACTTGTGTACATTCCCTTCTCCTAGTGCTTCATATCTGCCCGCTTTTGATGTTGTGAGGAGTATTGGAAGTAAAGACTCGAAATTGACAAAGAAATAAAGCTATGGATTATCCAATTTGTGGAAGGTATTTCTGCAATAGTGAATGGTAGTTTTTCTAATTTCTCTATGTGTATGTCTCATCCTTCTTGGCCATGATGGTTTGTTGTTTTGTAAGGTAAAAACAAACTAGTAGCATTAAGATGTTTCCATGGAATGCGACTAGCAGTAAGTGTCTGTGGAGACCAACTCAGTAACTTGATAGGTCTAAGCTGCGACGGCCCATGTTGTAAAGAAGACATGTCACTCTGTATGATGTCAATTGCAGACGATACCATGTTATCAACAGAGTATATCTTGGTAGATAAGGTCATCATGCAACTGTCAACTCCTGCCAGAGCCCTTTCTAAATTTGCCATGTCAATTGCTTGCAGTCTCCCAGCAGCTTCCTGTGGTGCAACCTCCCACACTGTAGTGTGTATATAGCATACATAATGTTTTTGACGTGGTCTTCTAGGACCTAGCAAAAAGTCCTGTTGTCCCATGTCATCACAATGAAGGAGCAAGTGTTGTTACACCCGAGATAACATGGAATGTTTAAGCCAATCAAGGCACAACTTCCCAACTCTGTATGCTGTTACCACTGCTGAGTGTTGTGTCAGCACGTAGCGTGAGCCTATTGATCCTAAACCCTTTGGTGTTGTCAAGAACGGGTGCCACTAATCATCCCTCCTGATTGGTTTGTGAAGAACTGTATGTTCCATTGCAAAGCATGTTGCCTAAAGTTTCCCCCAAGTAGTTAGCGAGTTGCTGCCAATTTGCAAAAAAAATGCAAGTGTGGGAATGTTTGGTAAGTTGAAATCCTTTATCTTTGCTAAGCCACAACAGGATGTCTGCTGCACAGTTTTGTTCAGGAAAATCATTTGGTGTCTTATAAAGCATGTTCTGAATAAAGCCTTGTTCCCCTGAACCTGCCAATCTGTATTTCCCCATATAAATTTTAAATCTAGATTTTCTGTCTAAAAGTCAAAAACCCTTGTACTAACTGCTGGGAAATAAAAGATGCCAAAGAAATCAGTTTGAGGTCAGTGAGCAAGGTTTTCTTAGCCCTTAAAGTTGTTTGCATATTTTTCCGGTCCCGATCTAGCAGACCCAGATTCTTATTATTATAAAAACCTTCTGTGCAAATGCTTTTGAGCTACCCCATGGTGGTATAGGGCAGGCTTCCCATTGTGTGTAATTATATACTGCATGTGGAGTACTTGCTTTATGCAGAAAATGGTGACCATCATGGTGAAAACAGAACATTTCAACATAATTGGAGCTACCATCATACATTTCTTCAGTATAAAAACAGTAGACAGCTGCAGATCATCTAGCATTTCATGTACTGTATTAATGTCCGAATCAGCAGAGATAGTACTAGGAGTGATTACATAATGCAAAGACATTTTCAATACCTATGGCATTTGAGGTGTTTCAGTCAGTCCAGATATATCATATGATACCTTATCCCAAAAAATTCCATCAGGAACCTGAACAGCAGAAAGGTTCACCAGGGAAAGGTCTCTTCGCACTTTGTGTGATAAAGAATAAGGTGTTAAAACCAAGTTCACCAGTTCAACAACAGGGCGTTCTGGGACATAGTGCTTGTTTAGAAGCAGAAAAAAGACGGTCACAAAACCAATTCAGATAAACAGGAAAAGTGCTGCAATTGTAATCCAAGTGTAAATCCATGGAGGGATAAAGTATGTATTTTTCAGCCAAATGTGAAGTTCATGCAGTCTCACTTGGGGTGGAAGAGAAGTCATCAAAGTGGATAAAGGAACCAAGGCTGTTTGATCTATTTGTATGCAGCTCTGGAGGCTGTGTGAGAATTTTCTAGGCAGATAATTGAGGGCTGTCTGAACTCCGTATAGTTGGTGAACCCAAATGTGACCTGAACCTAATACGCTAGCCGTTAAAGACTGCTTTAAGTCACAGTTCTGCCTCTCCACCACCATGTTTCCCTCAGGATGATAGGGGTAGGAGTACTGCACAGTCCCATCCAATTTTCCATGGTGTCTCTGTAAGCCTTAGAGGTGAACGCATGTCACTGGTCCAAATGGAATGTTGCTACTACATATGTCCAGATGAAGACTTGCATATCTTGTATAACAGTTCAGGCGCCAGTCGATTGCTGTGACCAGACCCATTGGACTTGAGAGCAAGAATCCAATGCTATCAGGATATATTTGTAAGACCCATCAGATTGTAAGGGTCTGCAGTGGTCCAGATAAACACAACTAAGTATGGGCGAATTTTGCGAATTCGTGATCCGCGGATTTGCGAATTTGCGATCCGCAAAATTCGCTAATTTGTGGATTTTTTTATTTTTGCGTGTTCGCGGGGCGCCTTGCGTGTTTGCGGGGCGTTTTTGCATGTTCGCGGGGCGCTTTGCGTGTTCGCGGGTTTTTTTTTGTGCGAGACCGCGATGCGCCCTCTGGTTCATCACTGCCACCCTCTCGTTTTTTAGGTCTCGCCTGTCGATGCGCATGCGCATCGAGCTTGCGAGCCTATTGCGGCCTAACCACGCTTTAACTAACAAGCAAGGAATCGTGGCGATTCCTTGCAGTGCCCGTGACTTTTAAGCTCAATGCGCATGTGCATTGAGCTTAAAAGCGCGTGCACAGCCGCCCGCATTCCTCCGACACCTTTGAAGTGAAGCTTAGCTTCACTTCAAAGGCCCGGCTTCTTCACACCCACATGCCGCTCTCGCTCTCCCCGCTCCGCCCCCTCCCCTGCCCGCCGTGTGACCTCGGCTTACACTCACCCCTCCTTTCTCCCCTTTAGGCTGCTTTCGGATGCTTTGTTCGCAGCTTGTTCTCGATCTTATTCGTTTTGCACTTTTCACGCATCCACTTGCAGTAGGAATTCAACACTGTATGTCAATCTCTTAAGTACTGCCCATTCTTCAAATACAGCTGCAAGCGCATTTGTCTTTTTGTGTTTTTGTTGCCATCATTTTTCATATGAGCTGATCTGGTGTAGCTAATTTTGTTTTCGTATCCCTCCTGCAAGCATGAAGGACATTGGGAACCACCTTAAAGTCTATCTGATTACATTTCATGAAAATCTCCACTTAACAAATCTGTTCTTTCCTCGAGGACATTCTTCAGAAGAAAACCCTCCCGTTTTTAATTGTATTTTATTTCGGAGCAGGTGACAATTTTTTCAATGCTTTACTTTGTGAAACTTGAAAATGTTTGTTTAATGTTTTTTTGTTAACACATCAATGACTCCTCTTCGTCCATATCCCTGGCCCAGCTCACAAAGGTATACAGAATTTCATAGTTCACTTTCACAATAAAGATTGCTTCCTTTTAAAAGTTAAAACTTTAAAAAGCTTTTGTAGCATGCTGTATCGTAATTGATTTTTTGGCCCGGCTTCTTCACACCCACATGCCGCTCTCGCTCTCCCCGCTCCGCCCCCTCCCCTGCCCGCCGTGTGACCTCGGCTTACACTCACCCCTCCTTTCTCCCCTTTAGGCTGCTTTCGGATGCTTTGTTCGCAGCTTGTTCTCGATCTTATTCGTTTTGCACTTTTCACGCATCCACTTGCAGTAGGAATTCAACACTGTATGTCAATCTCTTAAGTACTGCCCATTCTTCAAATACAGCTGCAAGCGCATTTGTCTTTTTGTGTTTTTGTTGCCATCATTTTTCATATGAGCTGATCTGGTGTAGCTAATTTTGTTTTCGTATCCCTCCTGCAAGCATGAAGGACATTGGGAACCACCTTAAAGTCTATCTGATTACATTTCATGAAAATCTCCACTTAACAAATCTGTTCTTTCCTCGAGGACATTCTTCAGAAGAAAACCCTCCCGTTTTTAATTGTATTTTATTTCGGAGCAGGTGACAATTTTTTCAATGCTTTACTTTGTGAAACTTGAAAATGTTTGTTTAATGTTTTTTTGTAAACACATCAATGACTCCTCTTCGTCCATATCCCTGGCCCAGCTCACAAAGGTATACAGAATTTCATAGTTCACTTTCACAATAAAGATTGCTTCCTTTTAAAAGTTAAAACTTTAAAAAGCTTTTGTAGCATGCTGTATCGTAATTGATTTTTTATGTCTAAAACTTGTAAGTGTTGTGTGTATTCTTGGTAAATGTCACGGCTGTGCTTTGACTTTCCTGTAAAGAGAAGCTAATGTTACTGGGAAGATGAGTGGGGAGTGCCTTGTCAGCCTGAACACGTTGGCCTTAACAGGTGCCCTTCAACACACGTGCTTCATGCTCTCGTAGTGGGGAAAGTGCGCTCGTTTCATGTGCATTAGACATTTTCTTACTTGGGAAGTGAAGAGGGCCTTTTAAAACTGCTTCCAGATGAACATAGCTTAACTACTCAATATGAATTGAATCACCTTTGGAATGAGTCGACTTCACACAGGAAATGTCATTGCAGGTGGGGTCAAGTTAATGTTTAAAAACCATTACTTTGGGCCGCTTCCGTGTACTGCATGAGCAGTCCCTGTAACTTCTGCAGGCCAGCTGCTGCTGAGACGCTGACACTCTCCCGCTTTCTGCTTGGCGCCACCAGCCCTTCCTCCCCTCCTCCCCGGACGACCACCGTCTCACACCCCATCCCCATAAGCTCCTTCCCTCCCACTCGCTGGCTCCACCCCCCCCCCCCCCCAACCAGGCTCTCAATGCTTGTTTTAAACCAAGGCAGCGGGGGCTCTTCAGCGTGTCCGACTCAACATTTATCCAGTGACTCAACAAAACAACATTTAATCAAGAAAACTGCACTCAAATCATCGTAGGTTCCCAGCTTGACAAAATGTGTGATCGTTGTCAAATGACTTTGCTTCACCGTGCATCGGTTTACTCGAGAGTCGAATCCGAGACCTCTTGTGGACACTACGTTTAGAATGTGTGCAATATAATAAATAACACCCACCAGGCTCTCAATGCTTGTTTTAAACCAAGGCAGCGGGGGCTCTTCAGCGTCTCCTTTGCCTAAAACTCACATGGTCGCTCTTGGATTTATTTTTATTGGCCATTAACTCTGTGGTTTGCGCACTCTGTCAATTTTTTACAAACAATTTTTTATATTCTCCCACTGGGCAAAGTAACATTTGCTGTGGGCTTAAAAATATCAGCATTCGTTAATCACTCGTGCATGGCTTACTTTTTTTGGTATCACTTGTTCTCTCTCTCTCTCTCCCTCCCATAACTCTCTCTCTCTCTCTCTCCCATAACTCTCTCTCTCTCTCTCTCTCTCTCCCTTCTCTCTCTTTCTCTCTCTCTCTCTCCCCCTTCTCTTTCTTTCTCTCTCTCTCTCCCTCCCATAACTCTCTCTCTCTCTCTCTCCCTCCCATAACTCTCTCTCTCTCTCCCTCCCATAACTCTCTCTCTCTCCCTTCTCTCTCTTTCTCTCTCTCTCTCTCTCCCTCCCTTAACTCTCTCTCTCTCTTTCGCTTCCCTTCATTTACTCGCCCACGCAACGCCACTCGCCCACGCAACGCCACTCGCCCACGCAACGCCACTCGCCCACGCAACGCCACTCGCCCACGCAACGCCACTCGCCCACGCAACGCCACTCGCCCACGCAACGCCACTCATCCATGCAACGCCACTCATCCATTTGCAAAACGGAAAATGTTAAACTCTTCTATTGCGAGACCTATTGCATTTTCAATGCTTGTTATGCCCTTCTGCCCTCTGTACCACTCGTTTTTGTGCCTTTCTGCCCTCTGCCCTACTCGTGTTTGTGCCCTTTTGCCCTCTGCCCCACTCGTTTTTGTGCTCTTCTGCCCTCTGCCCAACTCGTTTTTGTGGACTTCTGCCCTCTGCCCCACTCGTTTCTGCCCTCTGTCCCACTCGTTTTTGTGCTCTTCTGCCCTCTGCCCCACTCGTGTTTGTGCCCTTTTGCCCTCTGCCCCACTCGTTTTTGTGCTCTTCTGCCCTCTGCCCAACTTGTTTTTGTGGTCTTCAGCCCTCTGCCCCACTCGTTTCTGCACTCTGTCCCACTCGTTTTTGTGCTCTTCTGCCCTCTGCCCCACTCGTGTTTGTGCCCTTTTGCCCTCTGCCCCACTCGTTTTTGTGCTCTTCTGCCCTCTGCCCAACTCGTTTTTATGGTCTTCTGCCCTCTGCCCTACTCGTTTCTGCCCTCTGTCCCACTCATTTTTGTGCTCTTCTGCCCTCTGCCCCACTCGTTTTTGTCCCCTTCTGCCCTCTGCCCCACTCTTTTCTGTGCCCTTCTGCCCTCTGCCTAACTCGTTTTTTGTCCCCTTCTGCACTCTGTCACACTTTGTGCCCTTCTGCCCTCAGCCCCACTTAGAATGGCGCCGGCAAGCTGCCAACGCCATTCTAAAATAGCTACAAAGTCAGCTTCAACAGGAAGCACTAATAGATAAAGTAAAGCAGGTGCTCGAGTTGAAGGTCAAATTAAGTTACACAATCATTAATCACCCCAAGTTTGGGGTGATTAATGATTGTGTAATTGAATAAACTGAACAAACTCTGCTAACCAATCATTTTCAGCCAAGAAAATTTCCTAGTCCAATGACAAATTCCCCCAATAGAAAACATTTATTGGGCATTGTATATTCCCCTCTATTTGGAGTTGCATTTTATATAATTGATGCTTGACACTCAGTCTCCTATCTGGTATTTCCATCTGGATGTAGTCACTCGTTGCTACTGGCACCAGACACTCCATAAGATTTCGGTGAACTATTGTGACGTCTGCTGCGCTGTATAGTATTGTCAAAGCCCACTCAGTAGTAATGTCCTCAATATCTGTGGCATGCTTGACTTTAATACCAGCTACCTTCTCCTTTTTGAATTGAGGCTATGACTGTTTAGGTTTGTCTTCCTGTTAAATAACTTCAGGTGAGTGTTGTGAGTCCTTCTTTGGTTTAACGTACTCCTCTCATCTAAGCTCCGATTGCAACCTCTCTCCGAGCGCTTTTTGGATGAATCCTGAAATGAACTATAGGAATATGTATTAATATCCTGACACCTATCAGGTGTTTTAATATTATCACATCTTTTAGTGGACTCTTGTTGAGGAGATCCGCCCCATGCTCTAGTCTTTTCTTTATTTTTCTTATATTTGTCCCACTTTTTCTTAGTAGAAGAGTCGGATGCCTCCTTCGAGTTATCCTGTGCAGAATTACCCTTAATCTGTGGTTTGCTAGGTCTAACTTCCAAATTATCTCTACCTATTGCTGCAAAGGTTTTCTCAATTTTTAGTAATTCACGCTACTGGTCTCTGGGAGGCAAATTTGTTATTCGCTGTCGTACAGCCAATGCTGCTGCTTCTCCTTTAATGTTACATAACATTGTGGCGGAAATTGCGGCAAAGTTGCTCATAAGTTTCATCCCCAAATCCAGGTCAGGAGATGCCCCGTACTCATTTTGGATCTGTTTAAGCACCACTGGCAAAACAGCCAATGAGAGTGTACTGTGTGCTCTGGTATATGCTGCACCAAAGACTGTACCCCAAGTGGTGCAGTATTCCGCTGGGAGAGCCATCCCCATTGGTAAGCATATAGAGAGAACTCTGTGTTTTCTGGGGTTCCGTATCGGGAAGCACTGCTAAAACTGATTTGTTTTTTGTGCAATCCAGAACAGAATCTCCTCCTGTCTGATGGGAACCTTACCCATAACTGCCTGTGGATTAATTCCAGGTGTAGCCAAATGCGTTTGCCCAGTTTGAGTATCCCTTGCAGGCTAGATTGTCATTGTTCTCATGACACATTTTGTTAAAAATCAATTGGATCTGCGTTTAGTATACATTGTTCTGGGGCTGTCATTTGCTATATTTGGGTAGGGTGTGTAACTGGCAAAGACTACCCATGTTGCTCTCTCGTTGCTAAAGGGATCTAGTCTAACATTGTTTCTTGTATGTGGTAGGGCACCTTGAAACCAATTGTGGTGTTCTTGGTATGTTAGTGGTATTTCTAGTACTTCACAAGCTGTGTAGTTGTTAGGAATACAGCTACTGTGCAAGTATGAACAAGTCTTGTTCATGCATCTACTGCTGAGAATGTAACCCATAAATAGAATACCTCTGTCCTAAATGCTTTGTGGGCATTAACCATGAAGGTAACATCTCCACCCGCAAGGGGCAGTCCACGTTGTTGCAGCATCTGTGTAACCACAGGTCTGCAGTTTACCATTATATTAATTTCTGTCATCGTCAGCCATATAAATATGAGGAATTCAGAGTAGGTACCTCTGTGGGGTGATCCTTTGAAGGGTTCAAGCTTGAACAACCTACAGCCAATACATAGGAAAAATCCTACTCAGTGAGTAGGTAAATCCTAATACCACTGACGTTTCCAGTTAAGAGGTGAGTAGGGGGCTGTGGGTATACAAAAGAAAACTACTCGGGCAATGCATTAAATAAGAACCCAAGCGAGAACATTGATGGCACCGTGGTGTACAGCTTATGCTTTCTCAGTAAAAACTGTGCATTTGTTGGACTACATAAATATCTAAACTGTGCAAGTCTGATTCAAGGCACACCATCAGGATAGGTTGGCTATAGTACTGCTAGTTTACCCTGTATCATCTGTACCCTTAACCTGACAAGGTAACAAATTGATTGTGCAACCTCAGAACATGACAACCCTGACTCCTCAAGGAAACCATGATAACAGATCTAGAACCTTTTTGTTTGGTTACTCATCCATACCGAGAGAGATACACAAAACATACACACAACATGGAGTTTCTCTATTTATTGAAGCATTATGATTCTTGGGTAAAATACGTGTACTGCAATAATCAATAGAAGGAAGCAGAATAATGTTATTAGCATAGCGAGAATGTTGAAAAAGATAAACAGTTCAATTATTTTGCTGTTACAGAAAATATATGCTTGCATATAAGTACTTTGATGTATTGTACTCCTACCTAGCGCCACCTATCCTAATGTGCCTAAGGTGGGAGAGTCTGCCAAATCATTGTAGGGTAATTGAACTCCCCCATTACCTGTTGGTATATATCATCAGGAAGTCCATCTTGGTAGAAAGCTGGGCCTTATCCCTCCCATGAGGTAAATGGGAATCAGCTGGGAAAAATTCCGGCATGTGACGACCTCTCAGTGCCAGTGAAATGCTCCTTTAACTAAACAAGGAAGTGATGCTGTTTATACTATAAACCACCCATGTTGCCATGCCGAACTCCCTGTAAGGCTGCTATTGTGGATCGATTTGTGATAGCTCAGTTGCTGAACGAACAATAACAAACTTTAAAACGTGAGCATGTAAAATGGTGTGTTTCTACTTGGGCCTATAATGTGACGACATAAACCTAGGTCTAACCCTCTGCCACTCAATTAAATTAGATCAATGTGTCTTCAAAATTGTTCAATATGAGCAAGCCCTCCCATTTTGGGACAGGGCCTCATGTTTTGCTAGTTTTTGTACAAAAGTCGGCAGATCGTGCTGCTATTCGTTCACTAAAGGTGATGGTGATGCTGCTACTCACCAGTGGGGTGATCAAACCTATACCATAAGTAGAGCGAGGTTTGGCGTGCCATCCCACATACCTACCTTAGGGTGGGGGTTTGAATCTGATCTAGTACCTTTAGAGCATTGAATTACTTTATCAAATAGGAGATTTTTAAAATGATCTTTTCACTCCAGTTCCACTGGCCCTTGGCCCCAATGTCCTTGGACCTGCAGCACATCATGTGACTATCCACCAGAGGTATCTCCACTGTATAGTGGTGGGAAGACCACTTCCAATTCAATGTCCTACCTTTCCGTCTGACATCGGCCCGTCAGTTCTGTACAAAGGTCATGTCAGTGGTAGTGGCACAGATCAGGGATACATGTTTTTCTGTACCTTGACGACTGGCCATTGAAGGCAGGCTTGCTACAATTAGTCTTGGACGACCTTCAGATGACAGACTTGTTGCTGTCCATCCTGGGGTTGTCCATAAGCTAGCCTAAATTCCATTGCTGTCCTGTTTAGAGCATTCCCATTACATGGGATATTCTAGGCACAATGGCTTTGAAGGCCTTTGCATCTTCACAATCAGTCTGGGATATTCAGGCTTTGATCCCAGTGTTTCAGACAAAAGCACATGTTCTGTTCATGATAGTTCAAAAGCTTCTTGTGCTTCTGCATTATGCATCTTGCTGGTGACCCACACCTGTTAGCATGCACAGGCCACCCAACTGAACCTTCGTATTCAGTGTAAGTAAGTAAGTAAATAAGTTTATTGTGCAGTGAATTAAAACCATTACAATAATTGACCCTCTCTTATAAACAGTAAAACCTCAGTGTAAAAAAAGGCTAATGGCCATAGTTAAAAACACATGTTAAGATTGTGAACAAAATCCACACCCTCGGCCTTGGTGATCCATAATCTTGTTTCTTCATTTCGGTTGGAAATATTAGTAGCAGTCCGTGAGATAGAATTACCCCCCTTATCAGAGTCTTGGCTGCAGAATAATGACAGGCCGAGAGGCGCCGATTTAAAGTGCATAGGGCCGCCTCAACCTCCGTTGGTTTATGCAGAGAATGTATATAGTTAGCCTTTTGATGGTTTCCTTTGAGGCTTAGGTGTACAAAAAAGCTTGACATTATGTGCTTTAAACACTATTACGGTTGTGTGCACTTTTTTTTTTTAAACGTAGGTCAGCTGCAGTTAAAAACTTTACCAGACAACAGCTTAGTTGAGTGTCTTGGCCAGAGAAGCTTCCAAGCACCGCTTGTCTGCACGACCATATTTGTTTTTTATTGAAAATGGGTCTAAGTAGTAGCCGGCGCTCCTGCATCAGTTCATGGCAAATAGTTATAATGTGGACTATGTCCTCCTCTCCTTCCCCACAAAGACAGCACATTGCTGGCTTTGGAGAGCGCAGCCAAGGGGGCAGATTGTATACTGTCGATAACAGACCTAACCGAAATTTCAGAAACTTCTCTTTGGTGGTTCTGGAGAAGTTAGAGAGGAGGTATGCTTGAGGAGTCGCCTCACTGTAGGATTGTATAGTGAGCCAGCCATGCGAACGTTCAGTCAAGGCCGCTTTGTCTTGTAAGATACTCTTTTTTTTTTTTTCACAACAGATTTTATTGAATAGTCAAGCAAGGCAATTAATGTGGCACCCCACAGTCAGGAGAAACCACAAAGCATTTGGATACATTATATATAGCAGGATCCGAATCCGAACTAGACTCATTTCAAAACACATTAATTTGGAACTACCACCCACCCCGTCCCTACCCCAACTTCCCACCACCCTCGACCAATCCCACCCCGCAGTCCCTCCCTAACCCTGTGCACATGCGAAGAGGTAGCAGCGTTAAGTGAGTATAGAGTAGTCGGTATGGCGCAAGACACTGGCCCACACCATGGGGGAGGCCTAGGGTTCTTCCTCGGGTTCAACTGGGGGGTCCAGTGGCAAGTCCCTATAATCAGCCCATCTTTTCCATATCTTAAAGTGCTTGCGGGGGCATCCTCGCGCTTCAAAGATCGGGCGCTCCAGACCCATACAAAAATCTAATCCTGCTTTCCATACACACAGAGGAGGGGCCTGTTCGTCCTTCCAAGCCTGTGCCAGGTCTCTCTTGGCTAGTACCAGCCCCAATAGCAGTAGGTGGCGCTTATAACTATTCCCCCCCACTCCCTCAAGAATATGAAGCAAACCTAATCGATGGGTGCGGGGCAGGTCCCAACGCAGCACTTCAGACAAACAACTCCACACACCTCTCCAAAAGCCAGCAATTCTAGGACACAACCACACCGTATGAAGCAGTGAGCCCACTTCCATCCCACAACGCAGGCATTCCGGCGATTCAATTAGTCCAGCTTTCCAGAGGCGCTCACAGGTAAAATAAGCCCTGTGGAGAATTTTAAATTGGATAAACCTGAGCCTCATCGCGATGGCAGTCCCTCGTGGGGACTCCAGGGCCTCTCGCCAATCGTCTTCGTCCATGGGACCAACATCCGCCTCCCAGGCCGTCCGCAGGGGAAGAAGGTCAGAGGCGCAGTGAGTGACCATCGTTTGGTATATTCGGGACACTTTTTTGTCTCCGAGATCCCCCATGAACAACTTCGCTTCAATAGGGCTAAATTCAGGGAGCGATTCTAAGTCGGCAATGTATGGTGCGAGCGCATGCCAAAGCTGCAGATAACGGAAAAACTGAGTCCGCGGTAAGTGGAACTCCGCACTAAGGTCCTGGAACGACTTAAAAACAGCTCCAGACATCACATCGCCCAGCGACGAGATCCCGATCGCGTCCCAGCCACCGAAGCCCGACAAGGAGGCCAGCGCAGGCAGTCTACCGTTACGCCACAGCGGTGTTTCCGCTGTCAGCTTACCCCACCAGCCCATGCGTCGCAACGCCTGACGCCAAACAAGGAAAACAGTCTTCGTGACACTGGGCAATTCCCGCCGCAGCCGGGCAGAGTAAAGGAGCATGTGGAGAGTGTTGTCGCCCATCAGTGCGCGTTCTAAAGCATATGCCGGGTCACCCCTATCACCGTACCACCAGTCATTAAGGATGAGCAGGTGAGCTGCTTGATAGTAAGACATGAGGTCCGAGGTGGCGAGTCCTCCACAGTACGTAGATAGGAAGCACGTACGCAACGCCACCCTGGCAGAACCCCCAGCCCACAGGAACCGCCCCAAGACCGAATTCACCTGCCGAAACCACGAGGCCGGGACCGAATGGGGATAGTTTTGCAGCTGGTACAGAATGCGCGGAAGCGCCACCATCTTGAAGATGGCGGACCGGCCAAAGATATTAAGAGGCATCTGGGACCAAGTTTTCACCTGCTCCCAAACCGGCAGTACAGAGCGTTCCCACGTGAGGGTCGCCGACTCGGACAGGAACACCCCCAGGTAGTGCATGCCATCGGTCGCCACCCGTAGGTCCAGCGTCCAGGGGTCCGATACTGCACCACCGCCCAGGACCCATAGGGTGGATTTACCTAGGTTCAGGTATAGGCCCGAGACTTCGCCAAAGACCCGCATTATTTCCAATACTCGCGGCCCGGAGCGACGCAGGTTTGTAAGGAAGAAAAGGACGTCATCAGCGTACAACGCAATTCTATCAGAGAGGCCCTGGGGTCACACAAATCCTCGCATCTGCGCATCTATACGTACCCAGGCGGCCAACGGCTCCATAGCAAGGGCAAAGAGATACGGGGACAGAGGGCATCCCTGTCGGGTTCCCCGGCCAATGTGGAAGGTCTCTGACGCCGCCCCGGCAACACGCACAGCGGCCGTGATATCCGTATAAAGCAGCCTAACATAGGATAGAAAAATAGGGCCCAGGTTTGTCATGTATTCCTATAGGTTCTGAATCGATCCCCCTATTCCTGACCCTATTCTGGTTAAACTAACTATCAAGTTAACTAACAGTCAGCCCATGAGGCAAGAACAGCCCCCATGATGCAGATACCGTTATCTGACGCAGTCACACTACGGCACAGGAACGTGTTATCTGATTAGGTCATAACGCTTGAGATCTAATTAGACAAGCGACATTCCTCCAGCCCCTGATAAGGCATACGACGTTCTCATAACAAATCAAACCTATGACAACCTGGAAAATCCGTGCGGCCATTGTTTTGATTTCACAGAGAACTTCAGTAAAAGAATGTGCTAACGAGCAAGTCGTATGACATCTTTATTGACGTATCTATGTCCATCCTTACGTCAATCTCGGCACCTTTAAGGTATAAATATTGCCGATCTTGCCCTATGCAAACACACGCGTGGTGACAAGACGGAGCAGCCATTCTTGCCGAAGCCGAGAGCAGAAGCAGACCCCGCTGGCGCAGCCCCGCCTTCCTGACGCGCTGAGAGACGCGCTGCTATCTCAAGCCGAGAGACCCAGCACCGGCGTTTCTGGGCAGCCCTCGCAGGCAGCCTGGAATATCGAGAGCAGAGAAAGAGACACCATTCCTCATTCATCCTAACTTCCAGGTACAGAACTGAATAACCCCTCACAGAGAATTCTTTAGTTATTCACTTGGCAAAAACAAACTTAACTTAAACTGTAACTTTCTATTCCCGCCCACGCATTAGACTTAGGTCAGGTACACGGGGTAGGTGTATTTAGAAACACCAGTTGAGTACGTTTAGTCAAATGTATATGTGTATGTAAATATATTTTAATCATTTTAAACATCATATGGCTCAGAAACCATATCAATGTTTTTACAGTATTATTTTATACTATTGCCTTTAATGTATGCACTTTACTTAACTATAAGTATTGCAATAATATCGATCCATTTCTCTTGTACGAGAAAAGAGACTGATCAATAAATAACATCTTTTTATTGAACACGCCCGTCTCTTCCTTTTCTCTACAATCTGATGAGACTAAGAATGCACGTACTGACTGAGTAAAATAATTGCCTTGTGCTCACACGACTCTCGAGATTGACTCTTGATTAGGGGAGAGCAAAGTTGTCATGTTCTATGGTTGTCAGAAACTAAATCCCTTCTTGTCTAATCAGGGGAGTTAATTCTTTCCTGAACATTCGAGAAAGTTTCTAGCGAACTCTGAGCTACGCTGGCAAACCCAAAAATTAAGTCTAGTATCGACAGTAGTAGACCTAGTTAACGTCTGGTCTAGGCCTTTACTGCTGTAGGTATTATTCCAATGCGCAGAGCCTATTGGGAAAATAGGAGCTACACTACATGGCGCCCAACGCGTTTGGAAAGGGCGATAAAACTAACGTAAGACATTTAGAGTAACTCAGTCGTGCTTTCTCACTCAGACCCCTTTTCCCATTATACTCCAAAGACGTCTGGAGTGGGTGAAAGGTAATATCCTCCAAAACCTCGCAGGAAGGAACTCCTATGTATGGTTCTTGGTATAGTCAACGTTGAAGGATAAAAACAGTCCCAAAATATTGTGCATCTAATCTCTGTTTCCATAAAGAAACCTGATCTGCAAACAAACATAATACCATCCTGTCTGTAAAATGGCAGAGAGTGATGATGAAAGAGAGGCAGTTAGATTAGCAACTGAACTCGCAGATGCTGATGCTACCATGCAAGCAGCAGACCCGAATATAACACTCATTCCGGTCATTAAAAGGAGATCTATAACCTTAAAACTTATAGAAAATGGACTGACACCTAGAGGTGGCACAGTCATATTCGTAATCGAGGCACACGAATATCGGCAGACAGAGGTATACTATTCATGGATACATTTTCCAGCAGCAAATGCTGTAACAAAGTACTTCCACTATTACAAAGTAGAGGAACCTCCTGAAACGTACACTCCTTTCGAGGAGGTGGAAGTACCACTCAAATTCCAAGAGCATTTGCTCTTATTTGATGGCGCCCTAATACATAACAATCACATTACAAGGCTCGGTCCTTTAGGTAGACCAGGAGCAACGTGGCCGGTCTTAGCCGGATACACACCACATCCAGACATCGATAGGATGCCTGCAGCTGAGCTGTTAATACAGCTAAAACAATTACTAAAAATTCATAGACAATTAGTCCAGTATGTAATGCGGACTTCAACAATTCAGCCAGCGATTAAACTTCCACAGCTGACCCCTCACCAGGGGAACACAAATAAAATTACACCACAGAACATCCAATCCTGCCTAGGTAAAGTTCCAGCTAAACGGGAACAGATACCATTCTGGTTGGCACAGAAAATCACCCAAATAGAGGCGGTGTTTCCTGACACCACCCCATTAGAAAAACACAGGATTCTGACTATATGTCTCCCAATGGGAATCGCACCACACATTGAGGACTGTGACACTTGGGGTACAGTCTTTGCTTCCATCTACACAAAAACGCACGGTGTTCCATCCATTTCGGTAATACCAGATGTGCTAAAACAAATTCAAGATGAATACGGTCCAGAACCTGCTTTAACTCTTGGTATGAAATTACTAAAAGACTTCAAGCAGGTCTCGGCTATATTATTAGCCAACATAAAAGGTGAGGCAGCAAACGTGGCGATCCGCCAGAGGTTAAAAGAGACAGATATAGCAGACCAACCAGCTGAAATTGCCAGAATCATAGAAAAATCCTATGAAGAACTAGGCAGAGATAGTCTAGGTGGAATACCAGTAAAACCGCAACTGACTACAAGTCCAGAAAAAATATTTTTTAATAATAATTCACCAAAAAAGAACTGGGATGGAAACAAACAATCCAATCCTAAAGAAAAGAAATTCCAGTCCCGAGGGAGGTCTCCCAGGCGAAGAGAGAAATCTCCAAACCAAAGACAGAGGTCACCGCAGAGTGACCCCTCTGGGAATAGATATAACCTTAGAAATAGGGATAATATTAAAAAACCTGATAGATATCAAGACATTGATACACGTCCCTCTCAATCTTTTCAGACTTCCTCGCAGAAATCGGAAAGAAGAGGACGATCAGAAGAGCACGCCAAGTCCAAAGACAAGGAACCTGCTCAGCTAAAAAAGAAATTACAATTTCCAAAAAAGAAGGTAGCCAGTATCAAGGTAGTTAAAAATGCCGAGAATACTGAGGACACAACTGAAAAACGGAGAATGGGCTCAGACAATGCTAGACAGCGCAGCAGAGGTGAGCATAGCTCGCAAAGTCCTTATGAATCATCTGGAGACAGTGGACACGAATGAATACCTTCAAGTGGAAACTGCAGACACCAGAGTTAGCAAGCCCCACAAGATATACGAGATAACATTACGTATAGAGGGAGATAAGACTAGGAAAATGAGGGGACTATTTTGGGATAATCTCTCCAAGGGCTATGATATCCTTCTAGCTGAAAAAGACTGGCCACCAGAGTTTGTCAGGGAGTGCCCTCATGGCGAAGAAGTAATTATGCCTGCCTTCTCGAATCATATCCCGATTCATAAAAAATACACACTTGCTAGAAAGTGGGCAGTGGCCTTAGCACCTGCTTTATATAAAAATCATGTAGGATGGGATGAGGATTCTCCTCCTCACAAAATCCAGTTAAAATCACAACCTACTGCACAAAGGCAGTACCCAATTAAGCAAAAAGCTAAAAAACAAGTAAATGAAATACTAGATCAGCTAGAATACCAGGGGGTGATTGAAACTTGCACCTCACAAATGAACAACCCTTTGTTTCCGGTCTCCAAACCAGACAATTCATATCATCTAGTTTTGGATTACCGACACCTTAACACATGTTGCAAAACTTTTGCAGTGCAAAACTCACACAGTGCTGCACTAATGAATAACATAGTGCGCAAAAAATACAAAACAACCTTGGACATCTCCAATGGATTCTTTTGTCAAAACATAGCACCAGAGAGCAGATATTTAACTGCATTCTCAGTAAATGGCACTCAAAAACAATTCTGTCGGTTAGCCCAGGGGTACAAGAACAGCCCGGGGGTATTCTCAGCGAGAGTAACAGAATTACTACAACTATATGATGATGAAGCATTATCTTATGTCGATGACATTTACTTAACAGATGATGACTTGGAGACTCACTTGAAAAGGGTGAACACCATAATACTTGGGTTCGCTGCAGAGGGTTACAAATTCAACTTTAAAAAGTCCAGAATTGCCCATCTGACGGTCCTATTCTTAGGATATGAGTTATCAAGTGAAGGCAAAAGCCTGGCAGACAATTTCCTAGAGAAATGTGCCGTAATCCAAGCTCCTAAAACACTAAAAAACCTACAGTCAATTCTAGGTTTCCTAAATTTCGGAAGAACATACATTGCAAATTACGCAGAAAGGGTCAAACCCCTTTATGATCTAATTAAACCAGACTTTAAAAGATCCAATTGGACTCAAACACACACAGAAATTTTGAGATCCTTACAAACAGACATGCTAATTAAAACAAAATTAGAAACACGTGATAACACACGCAATCTTGTGATTCGAGTCATCCCAGGGAGATGCGGATTCACATACCTGACTTCTAATGAAGGAGAAAAGGTACCAATTGCATTCAAATCACACTTGTACACAGAAGCTGAACAGAAATTCAGTAATACAGAAAAAATCATTTGTGCAGTTCAAACCGCAATAGCTAGAGAAAAAGACATAGCTGACGGTAGACATATCACAGTCAGAACAGCAGAATCAGCCTTTGAGGCACTAACAACACCTTGTAATTTACCAACAACAACATTGAATCCGGAATGGATACAATGGGTGAATTCAATCACAACGGACAAAGTATACTACTACTTTGATCCAGAACTAGAAGAATTAAAAAATCTAAAATATGAAAAGACGTATCCTCTGCCAATCGACATTCTTCCTCTACGACATTACGCCTGTGTAATCTATACAGACGGACATGCTCAACCCTCCGTTTGGGGAGAACATGCATACAACCCCACATGTGAGATTACAAAAGAAGTGTGGCGCGGAGGTAAACTAAGACCTCTATTAACAAAATCACACTCAGTAGAAACTAATTCAGAACTACAAACTGAAATAATAGCTTTGAAAATGGCGCTAGATAATGCGGATCGCGAATTCCCGACACTTATAGTGTCAGATTCATATTACTGCGTCAAAGCATATAACAAGGATTTGCAGACATGGATTCAGAACGGTTACAAAGATGACACAGATGCACCAATAAAGCAGAAACTGCTCTGGGAACAAGTAGCTCTTTTACAAAAAGAACTACCAAAGACTCACGTGACACACTCACTGAGTCATCAGCGTGATGGCGTTCACGTTGTAGGGAATTCATTGGCTGAAACAGCCGCAGCGGCAGCCACTAAACCGGCTCCCGTAGATCGAAAAAAGCGTACATTAAAATACATTGACGGTGAAACAATGCTGGCGGTGAAAACGTCATCAAAAGGCGACTGCTCAGCGTTACCGATCAACTATCCACTCAATTATACATACATAATCGATGCGAACTCCGTCCCTTTTGCTCGAATCCCTGGAGTGGGGGATAGAGTGATTCCAAACATGGACAGGAGAAGCTTGTTAATCGCAGACGCACACATGGGCGAGGGTCTCAGACACCTTAAATTAAAAGATTCTCTGGAAGAATTACAATCACGGTACTGGTGGCCAGGCATGAGCCTGCACTACACCATGTTTGTAAAAAACTGCCCAAACTGCAACAGAGATCGCAGTGGGGAGAGAAACAGTTTAATACCTCGTCGTATCAAGGCAGATAATATTACCAGCAAAAAGAATGGCTTGCAATTAACATATACAGGCTAGTTTCCACTTATAATGTAGATCACCAGCACTCGGCTGACGTCCGGACTATTATACAAGCTTTGCGAGTCTAAATGGCATATACGCTAAGAGCATGTTACGTTTGACCATTGTTTTCACTCAGGCATACCAGCCTGGGGGGAAACATGGCCAAATGAGCACAGTCCAGCGGGAATCTTCTCACTTCCTTCCTGAGGGTACGGGATGGTGTAAAGAAAAAACCAAGGCAGAAAGCAATCTATAATGGAAAGGATATTAGGTTCGGGAGCTGGGTGGGTCAAACATCTAATAAGTGTCCAACGTAGTCTAAATAACTTGCCAAGAAATTCTCTGAAGGGATTCAGTCCGTACGAATTATTATTTGGAACTAGGATGATTATCTCTGACCTTGATAGTCAGACTTCAGTGGTGAAAGAAAAAACCTTTGATGTCAAAGACCGTTTGGCTATTTTGCAGGACTTAAACAAAACAAGAAAAGACCTGAGCAACATACAGTTGAAACAACAGCCAACGACCACTGAAGAATCACCACCTGTCCCAGCAAGACCTGTCTGGATTCCAAAAGTCGGGGATCTAGTCAGGGAAAAGATCGCGGTAAAGAAGGAATTTGGGCCTTCCTACAGAAAAGCAGTTCCTGTCTTGTCTGTCAACGGGACAAGATCAGTTGTACTACCGCCACTTGCTGGAAAAAAGGAGAACCGAGTTGTATCCATCGACCTGGTAAAACCACAACATGTGGCCGATAACAAACAGTAGGCCAAGTGGACTCCCAATAAGTAGCAGAACACCAAGGTTTGCTACCAGCACAGAGGTCCTATCAAAAAGGCTCATCACATTCGAAACGCCTGCAGAAGAACAAGAAGGACTATGCAACAATGCAATAGAACTCAGACCTCTGAAAACCCAAATAAAGACATTTAGCAGAGACACACCAATCTATACTGAAGTACCAAGTGAAAATGCAAAAAACAAAAATCCTGAACCAATTGGAACAATTGACAGAACTGCATCCGGTTACTTCATCAACTTCGATGATTCCTCTGACGGCTTCAGTGAATCAAAGACACAGCCATCATCAAAATCCTTTAAAGACAAAGCGAAGGAACTTTTGAAACAACTGAAAGAAACATATCTGGTTTCTCCATGGATTGAATTTTGGGTGGGTTTTGGTGCATTTATCCTCATACTTTGGCTCATCATGGTATTTACTTTGGGACGCTTCATTGAGGGAAGATATGCTAAAATGGACACAGCAAGTCAGAACATCAACTTGGTCCTCAAACCACACACATCTTCACACGTCGAGAAAAGAGAACTTTCTTCAGAACTTTCTTCAGCCAACTTCACAGCCAATCCGATACCTGGTGGGGTAGCCTGGGACAACACTGACTATGAAATTTATGGTCCGGTCGAGATCCTGAAATATCCACACCAAATCAAGATCTCCTTGAGTGACTTTGCAAAACCAAACTCATTTGCTGATGATTGGGACTTCGAAAGCATTAACAACATGATGTCTGACTTAGTAATGTCTGCTAAATTTACAAAACATGATTATTTGCAAGGTTCTACAAATTATGATAGTATGTATTGCTATAACCATTATGGTAACCATTTTTTACATAAATCTGCACAACCTAGAAATGTTTTAAATTATAATCAATGGGAACATTGTGCTACACCTCCAAAAGGGAGCTCTAGAACCGTATATGACAAATATTCATATTTTTCAGGTTTTAACATAAGTAATGCTGAAACATTTTATTTTAAATTGTCAAACAAGACAGGGATGAAAACCATGATAACCAACACAAAATTGATATATTCAGATTCATTCTTCGAAAAAATGAATACTTTTGGATTTGATTATTGGGACAAAAATGTTGATTTGAAAAGTGTTTGGGGTACAAAAGATTGGCAAGTACAGGGTATAGAAGCTTTGTTTAGAGCCTGCATGATCCCAGAACAAATGATATTTTTAAATGACACTGTTCAACAAACCACCTGTCTTGGCTTAGCCAAAATCAAAGATTTAAATAAACCGTCTATTCCAAAGCCAACAATGTTTAGCAATAACTCTGATACAGATGAAGAAATAGACGTAAACCATATATTAAACCAAAACAGAACACATCCTGATTGGAAACAATGGTTGATCTGGCCCACAGATACAAATAACTGTCAAGATAGATTCCTGAATAAAACACAGGGTTTCAAAATGACCAGGCCAGACCCTAGATATCCCCAAAGACATCACCCAGGGATAATAACAACCTACAGTGTGGGCAAATTATGCCTTCAATGGCTACAAACTTCCACACTGCCTGAAATTAAGCAACACCTAACTTTACTTACTGATGGTGCTGACTTGCGTGATTTCATAATGGGACCACGCAAACAGCGTCAAAAGCGTTTCATAGCAGCCTCTGTATATGCAGCATACAATGAGGCCTGGAAGGTTACTCAAATTGAAACAGCAGAGAGAATATGGGAAATTGACCGTATTAATTTGGAAAAATCACTTTCTGTAGTGGACAATGGGTTAATGACTCTGTCCTCCAGAATTTTTTCTTTGGACAGCATTGTGTCGTCAGCAATCGATATATTATCGCAAGACTTACTGTTATTACAACATGGTCAGTCACAATTGCGTTCTATTGTACAGCTTGGCTGGACGTTACAAAATCTGCGTTCAGGCTATGTGCCTTGGCGTTTAATCAACACAACGTCACTATTCCAAATCTTTAACCTTACTGATAGACAAATCGGTATGGCGCAAAAGGGTGCTGATTATACAATCTTGAGCATTGAAAAACTAGAAAGATTACCAATGACAATGTCAGAACGACCTGTCAGTGAATGGATAATACACGGAATCATAAATATTCCAATCTCAACCTTCAGGTTTCAATACTGCCAAAAATATATACAGGCTGGCATGTACGAGAAATTGGGAAAGGGGTACCTTAAAACAACTTGGAACCTGCCCTATTCACATGCATGTGTCAGTAATAAAGGACAGAAAGTGTTTCTTAGTGGCAACAATTGTGCTATGTCACTAAGCGGCACGCTTCTGTGTAACGGTATTAGTTTGCACGGAGCCTGTGAAGGGAATTCATACAACCTTTCATGTCACCAGCAAGGCGCACCTGCAACTGAAATAGAACCATTCTTTCAAAGACTCTATAATGGGAGTTACATTCTTATTGTAGACCGCAGATGTTGTAGTCTTATGCCCGGGACTCCTTATCTAGTCACTACGACGGCGAAGGTCAAGTGCTGTGGACGCTCTTTATTCCCCAGCTCCTTTCCAGACAGGGAGGCAAGGGCATGGCCCAGTTTGAAAATTACTTCTATTCGAATAGATACTTTAAGCAGAATGAAAACAGTGCTTCTTCAGACGCCTACAAGGCTCACGTCATCAAAAGAAACGTATGATCTACAAGTCGCAAGGACGACTGCAGAGATACATACATTATTATCAACTAATTCCCCCGTACATTTCGCGGAAATCCTGAGCGAAATCTTAAATATTTCTGATACCACTGGGGTCTCAAAGGTATTTAAGACAGTATTTTCGATGGCATTAACACCATTCAAAGCCATACTGGGTATTTTTCCAGATTTCGTCCATTCGATTTTTAGCGGACTTCCCCTGATCCTGGGACTAATTGCAGGAATCCTATTCTTAGTCCTTATTTTTCGTTATGGCAACCCATGTCACAGATCAAACTCTCGCGACAATGGAAGATACGATCCTAGCCATTGGATACCGGGACCGGATATCAAAAATCCTGGGACTCTCCCGGCTTAGAGACCTGAACATGACTTGGTTTCTATCATTTCGACCAATGTGGCAAAGATGTGTTTTACCTGTATTGAGATGTCTGCTATGCGGAGAAGAATGCGTGTTAGACACCTGTCTGACGCTACAATCGGATGCGCCAGTGGATGCAGATACACTGTTGGTTCCTACCAAGGTTCACGCTTTGTGCTGCCCTCAAAGGCTGCCAATCCTGATGACGGCATTCCTGGAATCTTCACCACTACGATTGAAGAGTAGTGAAGTTCAAGATGAGAGCAGCATTGAACAGGTACGACCTTCTGTCAGCAATGCGAATCAGAATGTCAATGCAGACAATCATGCGCACGAATGCATGATTACCCCTATTTCCGACTTAGTGGAACTTTCCCATGAAGCTGTTGACAGTTTTTTCGAAAGCCTGAATGATATGATGTTCTCTCCAGAACAGAAATAGAGACTTTTGAGTAAACTCGCACACGGCGTTCCCTGAATTCGGCCTTCAACTTTAAAAATAAAGTCACATGAACAATTCTTCCCACCAGTTCACGGACAACAATTTTTTAGCAGCCCCAAATTATTTTTCACAAATTTTTCGGGACACTTATCTTCTGCTTAAAGTAAGAAACTATTCGTAGAGAACTAAGATTTCTATTTTTAGATACTTTATAAACTTTAGTGGCCCGCTGGGATGTTCACAAATATTTTATTATGTGATGAGATGGTCTCGAACTTCCTTTCTGTATAGCCATATTAAGAGCCATTTCATGTGTATTTCTCATATACCAAATAAGCAATAATGCATACAAATGCGTGTTTACTTTTGCATTTAATTCATAGCTTAAGTGCATACAATATATATGACTGCAATTTTTCAGTATATTTGAACATTTCAAAATGCATTTATGTATTTTGGGGTGGTAAGGTATACACTATACTCTATAGTATGTTGTACTATGTTATACTATGCATAGATTAGTAAATATGACCATAGTTAGCGTGGAGTGGGTGTCATGTATTCCTATAGGTTCTGAATCGATCCCCCTATTCCTGACCCTATTCTGGTTAACCTAACTATCAAGTTAACTAACAGTCAGCCCATGAGGCAAGAACAGCCCCCATGATGCAGATACCGTTATCTGACGCAGTCACACTACGGCACAGGAACGTGTTATCTGATTAGGTCATAACGCTTGAGATCTAATTAGACAAGCGACATTCCTCCAGCCCCTGATAAGGCATACGACGTTCTCATAACAAATCAAACCTATGACAACCTGGAAAATCCGTGCGGCCATTGTTTTGATTTCACAGAGAACTTCAGTAAAAGAATGTGCTAACGAGCAAGTCGTATGACATCTTTATTGACGTATCTATGTCCATCCTTACGTCAATCTCGGCACCTTTAAGGTATAAATATTGCCGATCTTGCCCCATGCAAACACATGCGTGGTGACAAGACGGAGCAGCCATACTTGCCGAAGCCGAGAGCAGAAGCAGACCCCGCTGGCGCAGCCCCGCCTTCCTGACGCGCTGAGAGACGCGCTGCTATCTCAAGCCGAGAGACCCAGCACCGGCGTTTCTGGGCAGCCCTCGCAGGCAGCCTGGAATATCGAGAGCAGAGAAAGAGACACCATTCCTCATTCATCCTAACTTCCAGGTACAGAACTGAATAACCCCTCACAGAGAATTCTTTAGTTATTCACTTGGCAAAAACAAACTTAACTTAAACTGTAACTTTCTATTCCCGCCCACGCATTAGACTTAGGTCAGGTACACGGGGTAGGTGTATTTAGAAACACCAGTTGAGTACGTTTAGTCAAATGTATATGTGTATGTAAATATATTTTAATCATTTTAAACATCATATGGCTCAGAAACCATATCAATGTTTTTACAGTATTATTTTATACTATTGCCTTTAATGTATGCACTTTACTTAACTATAAGTATTGCAATAATATCGATCCATTTCTCTTGTACGAGAAAAGAGACTGATCAATAAATAACATCTTTTTATTGAACACGCCCTTCTCTTCCTTTTCTCTACAATCTGATGAGACTAAGAATGCACGTACTGACTGAGTAAAATAATTGCCTTGTGCTCACACGACTCTCGAGATTGACTCTTGATTAGGGGAGAGCAAAGTTGTCATGTTCTATGGTTGTCAGAAACTAAATCCCTTCTTGTCTAATCAGGGGAGTTAATTCTTTCCTGAACATTCGAGAAAGTTTCTAGCGAACTCTGAGCTACGCTGGCAAACCCAAAAATTAAGTCTAGTATCGACAGTAGTAGACCTAGTTAACGTCTGGTCTAGGCCTTTACTGCTGTAGGTATTATTCCAATGCGCAGAGCCTATTGGGAAAATAGGAGCTACACTACAGGTTGAGGCGGGGCAGGAGTGCGAACAGATAGGTCCAGCTCACCGAGTCGAACGCTTTATTAATATCAGCAAGCAACAAAGCAGCCCGCTCGCCCGTGGCCCCCATAGCCTCTATCGCGGCCCACGCACGCCGAATATTGTGGCCTGTAGCCCTGCCAGGCATAAAGCCCGATTGATCGGGGTGTACTAGTTCCGTTATATACGGAAGCAACCGATTCGCCAGGGCCTTGGCCAGTATCTTGGCTTCTATGTTAAGTAATGAGATGGGGCGATATGAGTCATGCCTATCAGGGGGCCTACCCGGTTTCGGGAAAACCACTATCTCAGCATGACGCCAATCAGGCGGCAACCTGCCCTGAGTACGCGCCGCTTCAAGCGCACGCCGAAAGTGGGGCCCTAATTGCGTATGAATTTTTTTATAAAATTCACAGGGGTAACCGCTCGGCCCGGGGGCCTTACCTGCGTTAAGCTGTCCCAGGGCTTCCCCAAGTTCCTCCGCCGTGAGAGGAGCATCCAGAGATTTCCCTGCCTCATCAGACACCGCTTTAGGGGGTAGGTCATCAATGAATTTAGCCACTTCCTCTCCCGATAAGCTATCACACGGAGCATATTGCGTTTCAAAGTAGGTGGCAAAGCTCGCTGCCAGGCCGACAGGGTCCGTAATAACCGCTCCATCCTCAGCAAGAAGACCGGGCAGTGTGTCGGGTTTAATGCTATACTGGCACAGTCTATAGAGCATAGAACCCGACTTGTCACCCCACTGATAAATCCGTCTCCGCGTGGCCAGCCACGCCTGTTTGGCCTCGTCCAGTAGGACTGACGCGTAGGATCGCTGTGCCTGGAGAAGTAGCCGTACACCAATCTCATCCCCTCCTCCCCGACTCTGCCGCTCCAGTGTCTCCACCAGTGCCGCAGCCGCCACGATCGCCTCACGACGCCCACGGCGAGCCGCAGTGGTCCAAGCAATATCCACCCCACGCACCGTGGGCTTCAAAGCCTCCCACACCACTACCGCGTCAATGTCCTCAACAAGGTTCTCCCGCCAGTAATGATCAATGACCTCCCGGAGGTGCTTAACATAACTAGGTTGCTGAAGATGCCACGAGGACATTCTCCATCTAAAGGGCTGGCGTTTCCTAACGAGTTCTACTTCAATCGATACTGGGGAATGATCAGACAGTCCCCTCGGCAAAATCTCCACGCACCCTACACATGCACACCCGGGGAACAAACACGTAGTCCAGGCGGGAAAAGGAACCATGTACAGCAGACACAAACGTATATTCGCGCGCAGCAGGGTGCATATGTCGCCAAGCATCAATCCAGCCCATTCCATCACACATCGCTCGCAGCCTAGTAGAGGGAGGGGAGGGGGGGGGGGGAAAGGGGATTCAGCCCGCCCAGCTCCCGGCGCCCCCTGCGGTCCATACATACGTCCATCACCTCGTTCCAGTCACCCCCGACCGCCGCCAGGGACTCCGGGATATCCCCCAACACCTGGAACAGTCTCTCAGCTAGGGCCCACTGCAGGGGGGGGGGCATAGACACTCCCAAGGACCACGGGCTCCGTACCCACCCTGCCTTTGACAAACAAATAACGACCCTGCGGGTCAGCCCACATCTTTTCGTGTACGTACGCCACCCTACGATGGATTAGAACAGCCACCCCTCTGGACCCCCTGGTAAAGCCAGCATGGTATACCTGCTGATAGCCCAATCGCTGCAGGCTGAGCGCCTTCGACCCCATCATATGAGTCTCCTGAAGCAGAAGCACATCTGCAGCAGCTCTTTTCCCCCAGCGCAAGACAGCCCCACGTTTCACTTTGTCTAACATCCCCCTTACATTCCACGTAACCACTCGTAGAGACTCCACTGGAAGTCCGTGTACAGTATCAGCCATAGTCAGATGGAGTCCACCAGGAAGGCCCCCCGTGTCCACACCACCCACCACTCAAAAACATCTGCATCCTCCTAGAAAGCATGTGCATCTCCCCCCTACCACCCCAGAACTTAGAAACTTCAGGGACAGCAACTGCCGTTCCTTCCTTTACTGTCCATTCCCCCAACCCCCCCCCCCCCTACACCTCACAGAACTATGAAGCATCTGTCGCGGCATGGGCAGTCCCAAGCCCAAAACAGAGGGCCCAAGACCTACCATGCCAATGGATCCCAACACCCTTAAACCCATTGTCGCAATCCCCCCCCCCCCCAAAAACCAACTCCTACAAGGGTAGGAGAGGGACAGCCCCCAATCGGCTGTACCCGAGCCTGTTTCCACCACCCCACTCAACTCATCGAACACAGTCTCGAGATTACTCTGAGGCATCAGGAAGGCATCCAGTTCGCCGGGCCGCCGCCCTTACTTCTCCCCTCCCCGGGAGCCACACCATCAAACCAGGAGCACAGAGTACCTGAAAGTAGCAATGTCACTTCCCAGAAAGGTCCGAATCTTCGGCTCTGCTGCCTCCCTGTGCACCAGAGGCAGAGGCCGACCGCTTTCGTGATCTAGATCTCCGGTGTCTCTTACCCTTGGACGGTTGATCTCTGCGTTCCGGCGAGGAACCCCTCGAGGACCCTGGATTCAGTCCCGGCTGGGCATGTGGCCTGAGCGCCACCGTTTCATCCGTCCAGCGAAACAAATCTTCCGGAGATTCAAAAAACAACGTTTTGGACTGGAAAATTACTCTCAGACGAGCAGGGTACAGCAGGGAGTATTGGAGACCCAGACCACGGAGCTTCGCCTTGGCATTCATGAAGGACTGTCGCCTCTGCTGCACGAGTTTGGTATAGTCAGGGAATACCATGATCTTGTGGTTTTCATATAGGATGGCATCCTTGGACCTTGCCTCCCTCAGGATAACGTCGCGGTCATGGTAGTTCAATAGTCTAGCAATCACTGCCCTGGGCCGCTCACCCTCCGGCGGCCTCTGGGTCAAGGCGCGATGTGCGCGTTCAATGATGAAGCACGTGGACAGGATCCCCGGAGGCAGCCAGCTCAGCAGCCACTGAGTAAGGAACTGTTCCATGTTCCCCTTCTCACAGCGCTCCGGAAAACCAACAAATCGGAGGTTGTTGCGGCGGGCGCGACCTTCTGCATCCTCAGCCCTAAGCGCCAGATTCTTCTGCACCGATTCCACCACCGCCAGTCGTTTCTTCAAGGACCCAACATTGTCCTCCACCACAGAGATTCTGGATTCCGCCTCGGTGATCCGCGCCACAGCGTTCCGTAGGTCTTGGCGTATCAGGGTAACATCCGCGCTCACCGCGCCGATTTTGGCGTCAAGCATATCCCTGGACTGGGTGATGGCGGCCATGAGCGCGGTATTGTCTGGGGGGGGTGGTTGTTGTTGACCCCCACCCGACGGGCCCGGACCTCCAGTCGGTCCCGTGAATTTGTCGATGGTCGGCTGCTTGGTTTGGCCGCCGCCCCCTCCTCAGGTCATGATCGCTACCTGCCCGCGGGCCACCAACAGTCAACACAGGCGTGGCAGTATGGGGTCTCCCACGTCCTCCGTACAGCCCAATGGGGACCCCTCCAGCCGATCACGTCCCACCACCAGATGCGTGCACCCGGACACCCCTCTATGGTCGCAGTTCAGGAGATGTAGAGCAGGCCTCGGGAGTCACCCCCACTCCACCTGTGGCCCGTAAGTCCGTTAGCGCAGTGAATGGGCTCGTTTCGCCCTCTTTGCACCTGTAGGCCTGCCACCACTGCCAGCAATGTCTGGGGGTCCAGATGGGGGTACTCACGATGTGCCGCCCGCCACAGGGTCCGCCAACCGCTGCACCGCTGTGAAATGGTTTTCGAATGCAGAGAAGCTGTGGTGGGGCGTCCTCCAGTCCCGGGGTCGGCAACCGCCCACAGCAAGCCCCGGGCGGGAGCCGCGAAACTCAAGGCCCCCGGCTCCGCCGGTCCCGCTAGGCCCCAGCAGCCAGTGGAGCGAACCTCGCCCCTCCGATGTTATGGCGCCGTGGCCGGGCTCCCGGGGGGACTGTATCTGCCCTCTCCTGTCCCGCCGGGTCAATTCAGCGCTGGAGAAGCGGCAAGGCGGCCGCGCCACTCAGGTGCCTCCCGGACGGGGAGCGCCAAAATCCAGGTCCCGGCTTCCGACTGCGCACTAGGCCGCACTCTGCTCCCTGCCTCCTCGCCGTGACCAAAGCGCCAGAATCGCCGACGACCGCACCGGAATATGTCCGGTGCTCTCAGCGGTAATCGCCTCACTTGGGGAGCGTCGTAGAGGCTCGGGGACAGGATAACTGGACGGATATGTCACGGGCAAGCGGGAGCTCTAAGAAGCTGCGACCGCCATTGCCGCTCTCGTAGCCACGCCCCAAGATACTCTTTTTTTTAACAATATTATTTACGATTTTCTTGAAGCTTGCCATGGTCCCAGATGTTGCCCAGAGTTGCCGTAACCCCAACTGGTCCAGTGCAGTGTCCAAGAAATATCTGGCTGGGCAAGTTTCTTTCATTTCTACTCCTCTCCACAAGTAGAAATTTAACGTTTCTGGCTGCCCTTTTTTGATCTTGAACCAGGTTTTAACAAAGACTCCTTTTCTGGCTAGCTCCTGTTTTTGTATCCCGAATTCCAGCCTCATTTGCGCCGGAGATGTGTATCCATGCAACCCGTATATAATTCTTAGCGCTCTCCCAATGGTGACATTTAATGTTTCCGCGTCCCTCTCTCTCAAGGCTTCACTTCCATAGGTGATTGATGGTATAAGTTTGGCCTGTATCACCTTGGTCAGAGGGAGAAAGCTAGGGCCCGCAGTTATGTTCTTCAGGTTTCTTAGTGCTACTGCTGTCATTAATCCCCTCTTTTTTATTGCCTCAAATTGTGCTTTGTAATTGCCTTTGCTATCGATCATAACCCCCAGATATTTGTAGTCTTGTACAACTTCAAGCTTGCATTTTGCCAAGGAGCAGTTGTATTTTGTTTTTATTTTCCGGTAATTTATACACACGACTTTTGTTTTGTCTTGGTTGATGCTTAGTTTGTTAGTTTCTGAGTATTGAGATGTAATGTCCAGCAGGCGTTGTAATCCTATGGGTGTCCGACTGATGAGTTCTAAATCGTCTGCATATAGGAGGTTAGATAGCTGGTGACCTCCCAACTTCGGGGCATGCGCGTTGCTTCCATTAAGTTGAACTGAAAGCTCAGCCATAAATAGATTGAATAGTGTTGGGGCTAATACACACCCTTGTTTTAGTCCTGAGGTTGTGTTCATCTTTTTTGATAGATGGTCACCTGCAACCAACTTTACTTGTACCCAGGTGTTACTGTGCAGAAGGATTAGTTGTCTTAGAAGCAATGATGGAATACCTAATATTTTTAATTTTTGCCACAGAATATTTCTGTTTATTTGGTCAAATGCTGAACTGTAGTCGATAAAGCAGATGTACAGAGGCTGTTTGATTATAAGTGCTGCGTCTATCATTAGTGAGAGGGCGGAGATGTTAGTGGCAGTGCCCAAGTCTCTACAGAAGCCGGTTTGATTGTAGGGTATTGCTTTAGTTTCTGTGGCCCATGTTGTTAATTCTTGAAGAAGTACCCCGGCATAATATTTGGCTTTGTTGTCCAAAAGAGCTACCAACCGATAGCTATTTGGATCGTTCCTGTTGCCTTTTTTGGAAATGGGAGAGATTATTGAACCTCTCCATGATGATGGTAAAGTAAGATTCTTTCAAAGATCGGTTTTAGAACTGTAGCCCAAAATGCAGGGTCTTGTTTGAATAATATGGGCGGAATCCCGTTGGGGCCGGGAGCACCTTCTCGTCTACCTTTCAAGATTCTTTTGTGAACTTGAGTGTTTGTGATTGAGAAGTTCTGTCTAAGTTCTGCATTGAGATTTGCCTGGAACGGTTGAAGTTCCATACTAGGCGCACGGGTGTTTACACCGATTTGGGGGGTCTGATCTGTGTTAAAGTGGGGTTCAAGGTGGGTTATCCATGCTTCTTCGTGACATTGGAGCTGATGCGTTGACCTTGCAGGTTTGATAGAGCATTTATCTTCTTCCAAAATTGTGCACTATTGTTGTTCTTGATATCATACAGGAGTCTGGCCCAAAGAGATTCTTCAGTTTCCTTTTTGTTTTGCCAAATACGTTTTTTGCGAGTGGCTTTTAGCTGCCTCAGCTCTTGTAATGCCAAGGGATCTTTCTTCAGCCTCCGCAATGTGAGGTTTATCCGTGTCTTTAGCTTTTTTAATTTGGCGCTATTCCGTAGATTGGATCCAGGCCGTGGATTTTGCTGGAACTGTGTTCTCCAGTTTCCAGAGCGGCCCTTTGTATCTCCGTAGCTTTTGCGTAGGGCGTTTGTAAATGTATTTATTTATTTATTTATTTCAAAGGTTTTATATAGCGCTACTGGACCCAAGAGTATCAGAGCGCTTTACAAGGATGGTGAACATAATGAGATAAAATTAACAATTAAGCGAAAAAGAGTTACAGTATGATAATGCATTTAACAGGGCTAAGGGGGCAAAGAAACCGAGAGATAACATTAAGTGGAAAGTGAATATTAAAAGTTAGGAGAGAGAGGGGGGTGAAGAGAGGGGGAGTGAGAAAAAAGAAGGGATTGAGAGGGGGTGGGAAGAGGAGCGGACAAGGGAAGAGAGAGGATTGGACATGTTCAGAGTCAGTAACATTAGATACCCCAGTATTTGTTGAGAAGGAGTACTTTGAGTTCCTTTTTGAAGAGAGGGTAAGAGGGGTTGCAGCGAAGATCATTAGGGAGAGAGTTCCAAATTGTAGGAGCGATACCAGAGAACGCACAGGATTGGGTCTTTTGACATTTGAGTCTAGGGGGATCAAGACAAGGGAGTTTGTGCTCCTCAGGGACCTGGAGCAACCTGCTTTGTGTAGTTTCGTTGTAAGGTAAGAAGGGGTGTTTTGACGAAGAGCTTTGTGAGTGATGCAGGCAATCTTGTAGGTGGATCTTCCTTCTATTGGGAGCCTATTGAGATTTTTGAGGACAGGGGAGATGTGATCACATTTTTTACAATCAGAGATGAGTCTCGCAGCTAGATTGAGGACAGATTTAATCGGTGCAAGATGGATTTTAGGGGTGCCAGCCAAAGTGGCATTGCCATAGTCAATCCTGGAAAGGACAAGCGATTGGACAACAAGTTTGAAATCGTCTGCTGGAATAAATGGTTTAAGTTTCTTGAGGTGGAGAAGGGTGAAAAGCGCACTTTTGGATGCATTTTTAATGTAGGTGATGAGATTTAGATTCTGGTCGATACTGATGCCTAGGGATTTGACAGAATTAGAGGTGGAGAGTGGGCAGTTAAGAGCTTTGATGTCCTTTATCCAGAGTTGAATGGGAAGGGGGTTGTTTTTGGGGGAGAAAAGGATGATTTCAGTTTTATTTGGGTTCAGTTTGAGATGGTTCCGATGGAACCAGGTTTGAATTCTGGTCAAGGTCTCATTGAGGTGGAGAATGTCTTTGTGGGATTTGATCTTGTAATATAATTGGGTGTCATCGGCATAGAGGTGGTAATTGATATTAGCTTGTTTGAGAATGAGGGTGAGTGGTTCCAGGAACAGATTGAATAGGGTTGGGGAGAGGATGGATCCTTGAGGGACGCCGAGTGAGATAGGTTGAGGTTTAGAGAGAAAGTGGCTGAGCTTCATTTGCTGTGATCTGTTTTGAAGGAATGAGGAGAACCATTTGAATACATTGCCATCTAATCCGAACCGGTCTTTGAGAGTGTTGAGAAGGGTGGGGTGGTGGACGGTATCAAATGCAGTTGATAGGTCGAGGAGGATTAGTAATGAGGATTCCCCTTTGTCTAAGGAGTGATGAATGTCGTCAGTGATATTTAGCATAGCAGTTTCTGTACTGCATCCCTTTCTAAAGCCGGATTGAAAAACATCAAGGAGGTTGAAGGAGGCGATATGTTTCTCTAATTGCAATAGGACACATTTTTCGAGGGCTTTAGAGAGGAATGGAAGGTTAGAGATAGGGCGAAGGTTGTTAAGGTCATTAGGGTCAGCAGTGGTGTTTTTGAGAATGGGTGAGATTTGACCAAGCTGAAGGGAGGTGGGGACACAGCCAGTGGAAAGAGAGGAGTTGATGATTTTGGTCTATATGGGGCAATGATAAATTTAAGTTCTTGAACCAAAAGGGCGGGAAGAGGATCTTTGGAGTGGGAGGAGGGTTTTAGTTTGGCAATGATATTAGTGATCGTAGATTCAGTAACTGTACTAAAATCATTCCATGAGGCATTGTTTTTAGCAGGGACGCTTATTTTCGGAAAGGTATCTTGTTGGGGGAGAGCGGGGAGGGGATGAGAGGGATCGAGAGGTATGGAAAAAGTGGACGGAGGAGAGTTAGGAGTGTTGGGGAGGGTGTATAGGGTAGGGGTAGGTTGTAGTGAGAGTGGGAGGGAAGAGAAGGATAGTTCGATCTTGTTTTTGTTCATAAAGAAACTGTCAATTTCTTCGCATCTGTCAATAGAGGCTAATATTTTAGGATGGCCAGTGGAGGTTTGTTTTTTAACAATGTTAAAGAGTTCTCTAGGGCGGTTTCTGGCTTGATCAATTTGTGATCGTAGAAAGGACGCTTTCTCATTAAAGATATGTTTTTTTGTACTGGGCTCTGGCAGTTCTAAGGAGAGGCATATTGTCAACGGTTGGATGATTCCTCCAAACCCGTTCAGAATGTCTAAGGGTCCGTCTTTCGTTATTAAGTTCAGAATTGAACCAAGACTTAGGAGGGTTGCTTTTTTGTTGTTTGAGTTTGATTGGAGCAATTAGGTTGAGGGCATCAAGAATAGAATTGTTATAATGGTTAGTTAGGTCGGTGGTGCTGTCAGAGAGAGGGGGTAGAAGTAAGTGGGCCTTAATTGTGGCTTCCAATTCGCCAGGAGGAATAAGGTGAAGGTTGCGTGTGGATTTCTTAGGTAAAGAGCTGATGGGGGCGGGGTGAGTCATGGATCTATTTATGGTGAAGAGGATAAGGTAGTGGTCAGACCAGTCTACTGGAATTATATTTGAGAGGGAGGCCAGGTCATTATTAGTCATAATAGCATCAAGGGTGGCACCGTTGTTATGGGTGGGAGAATGGCAGAGTTGGGTCATATTGGTGATGTCCATGGTATCATTAAATAGGATGACAGTAGGATCATCACTTTTGTTCCAATGGATGTTGTAGTCACCGAGGAAGAGATTTTTAGAATGTGAGAGCGATGATTGTATGATAAGATCAGTCAACTCTTCCGTAAAGGGGATGTTATTTCCAGGGGGATGATAGATAGTGTGCAACCGGGTGGTGGGGGAGTCAGGCATAATGAGATCAGTGCAAAGGTATTCAAAGGATGAAGGGTCTTGCAGATGAACGAGCGAGATGTTAAGTTCAATTTTAAAAATTATGGCAAGTCCTCCTCCTGTTTGTTCGATTTTATCTTTTCTAATGATAGAGTAACCAGGGGGGATAAGCAAGTCGAGGATGGGAGTGGAGTGGGTGGTGAGCCAGGTTTCAGTTAGGAATGCAATGTCAATATTTTCACTTAGAATGGTTTCAGCAATCTCAGTAGCGTGGCAGGAGGCGCATCTGCAATTAATCAGCATGCAACAGAGGGGAGTGGGGTCGGGCGATTTGGAGGGTGGACTAGGGGGGATAGGTCTAAGTTGTTGGGGTGGTCTAGGGGAGGTAGGAGGAAGGGTGAGTCTGCTAGTTCCTAAGAGAACTGGGATGGTAGACTGTTGAGTAGGGGGGATAGAGGACGAGGGTGGTGAGGGAGAGGTAGTTAAGTTAGTGGAACTGTTAGCTTCAGGGGTTATCGGGTGAATACCAAGTTGTGGCGGTGAGGGTATGTTAGTAGTGTGGGGAGGAACGATTAAGGAAGGTTGAGTGGGTAAGGTGCTGGTTGTGTAGTTTCTAGAAGTTAAGTTAGTGGAACTGTCAGCTTCACAGGGTATTGGGTGAGTACCAAGTTGTGGCGGTGTGGGTATGTAAGTATTGTAGGGAGGGACGATTGAGGAAGGTTGAGTGGGTAAGGTGCTGGTTGTATAGTAGCTAGAAGGAGGAGTGTTTCTGTTGGGGATAGGGTTTGGCAGACAATATGTGGGTGTGTTGAGGAGAGTGTCGTTGTGCGAGGAGATGGTTTTAGTAAGGAATGAGATATCGCTTCTGAGTGAGGAGAGTTCTAAGATGAGGGACATAAGGATAAGTTCAATGGTAGGGGAAGCCAGTGTGTGTGTTGATGAGTGCTGTGGATCCGTATTTGTTGGGCTATTGGTCGAGTTAGGGTTGTTTAGGAGGGGGATAACTTGTGGATGATGAGGAGGAAAGTCTGGAGGAGGGGTGAGATTATAATGAGGGGGAGGATCATTTTTGGAGAGCGGGGGTGAACAAGAGGAGGATGTAGGAAAGGTATTCATTTCGGACAGACAGCTCGGTGAAAGTGGCATAGAGGAAGTAGGAGGTGGTGTTGTAATTGTTGGATTGTGAGTTGTTGAAGAAAGTATGGAGGTGTTGGCGGGTGATTGTGGGGGATATGTGGGGTAGTTAAGGGGGAGTGGGGAACTGAGTCAGAGATAGGTGTGGTAAGGGAGTCAAGGGGATGGAGGAGCATAGATGAGAGTGTGTAGTTGTAAAGGGGGGGTACTATGGGGTAAGTGGCAGAGGGAGAATTGATAAGGGAGTCAGGGGGAGGGAAGAGTATATAAGAGAGTGTATTATTAGAACAGGGTAGAATCTGGGGATAAGTGGCAGAGGGGTAAGGGATGTGGGAGTCAAGGGGAGGGAGGGGCATAGAAGAGAGTGTATTAATGGGACATGGGGGTCCCAGGAGGTAAGAGGCAGAGGGAGAAGCGGGAAGGGAGTCGAGTGGAGGGAGGAGCAAGAGTGTGTTTTTGGAATCGGGGGAGATCATATGGTTATTGGAGGATGCAGGTGGTATCGTTGTGTGGATGAATGATGTGGTGCAAGGAGGGGGGATGTTGGAGAGGAGGTTGAAAGGAGAGGTGTGTGTACGAGAGCATATTAGATTAGGAAGAGGCCATAGGGAGGGGGGAGAAGTGAAGGGAGATGAAGACAATAAGAATTGGGGAAGGTCAGAGAGACGAGGTAAGGGGGACGGGATGATATGGGGGTGATGAATCAAGGGGTAGAGGGGGTGAGAGGTCAGGGTTCGGGGATTGTGTGAGGGTTTGGGATAAAGTGCTAAAGTGTTGTTCATTGGGAGTAGGAGAGGGAGAGGGAAAATCAGGAAGAGGTGATGGGGGAGGGAGAGGAGAAGGGAGAGGAAGGCAATAAAAGTTGGGGTAGGTCAGAGAGACGAGGTAATGGTATCGGGGATGAGAGGGGGGGTGATGAGTCTAGGGGTAGAGGGGGTGAGCGGGCAAGATTCGAAGATATTGTGAGAGTTTGGGATATAGCGCTAAAGTGTTGTTCAAAGATGTCGAGGTGCTTTTCAGATGCTTGGATGAGTATAGTTCCAGATTTGAAGATGGAGATATCTATTTTGCCTGGAAAGGAAGAAGATGGTGTAGTGGAGAGTTTTAGACCGTATGGGATGTTGCGTGAATTGGAGATCAGGAGGTGACGTAGAAATAAGCTTTACCATTTAGATGGTCGTTTGGTAAAGATGAAGTTGGTGATAATTGGGGAGTTAAGGCTGTTATGGTGATCAGCAAATAATGTTTCTGGGTGGAGACAGAGAAGTTTGTGTTTGATTTTTTTTTTACCATGTTTAGAGAGATGGGGAGGGTAGAGGATGGTCCAAGAGTTAGGGCCGAGTTTAGAGATGTGTGGGGTTGAGATTGATGGTGGAAGAGTGAGTGGAGGCATGATTTGGAGAAAAGAAGGGGGAGAAAGTGGAAGCACAGTAGATTAGAACGCACTGGTCCTGGAAGTGAAGATAGAAGGTGGTTTATGGGGGAAGCGAGGTCGATTTAAGTGAATCCAAAGCAGACTCAGACAGTGAGAGGTGTGGGTGGGGTTTCAATTACGCACAATAGGTGATGGGGCAACGTAATCGTAGGAAATACAATTTCACGATGTAAGGATATAAACATAAGCACAATAGGTAAGGAGGCGACGTAATCATATAAATTTCATTTCACGATGTAAGGAATGGCAGCCAAGAGAGTTAAGAAGATAAGGCTATAAAGCGGGGGAAGGAATTAAATATAGCCTGAACAAATTATAAAGATAGGACATAATGGTGAACTACACATAGTATCATCAGGATACACATTGAAAACAAAAGCATAGTGACAAAAGGATATAACATGGAGGGCAATCTGAACAATAACTTGAAATAAATTACAATGATAGGAAATGAGGGTGGTCTAAACAGAGGAACATCAAGATATACAAAATAACAAAATACATTACAAAAAGAGAATATACCTTAGTGAACAGTCAAGGAATGCACAAATTAACGTTGAAATAGGTTAAAAAGCGCCACAATAGAATAACATATCCAAACGATACAAAATAAAGTGCAAATAATAATTGGTAAAGAGGGGGGTATGGATTAGAAGGTAGTCTAGAATAGAGAGTCAATGGGATGAATGATAAAACTGAGGGAAGCTGTAAAGGTGAAATAAAAGAGGAGAAAAATAACTAAAAAGCATATTAAAAAAAGAGAAAGAGAAGGGGAGTAAGTAGAAAAAAGATAGTTATTTAATAAAGATAGCAGAGTAGAGGAACCACGAATGGGGAGGTAACTACATAATATATAATAAGAGAAAGAGGGAGATATCATCAAAAACAAATTAAAGAATTAAAATTGAAAAGTTTGACAAATAAATTAAAAGCACGTGATAAAAATAAGATACCTAGTGGAAGAAGGATATTTCGTAATACTCAGTCATATAATAAAAGAATTAAAGAGGATGAAAAATATGTGGTGCAAATCAAAAAGAACAACAGCGAAAAAACAAATCCAAACGAAAATTAATAAAATGCACACAATGTCCTTATAGAGTTTAGTGTGTAGATCAAAGTTCAATCAGGAAGGGGGTAGAAATAAAATAAATAAAATAAAATAATATGTAGTGAGGATAACTGGTGGTGAGGGGGTACAGTAGGTGAAAAATGAGGTGAGGAATGGTAAGAAAAGATATAAGCAGGTATGAGGGAGCAGGTTGTGAGAAGAAAGTTGAGTGATGTAAAGTGTGATCGAGGCTACCTTCAAAGATGGCCGCCGAATTAGTGTAGGTGAAACCAGTCCTTTCTCAGAGTCTATATCACAGATAGGCAGGAGGAGCTCAATTCAGCTCTATGCCACTTCTCGTCCTCGCCTCTCCCTACTTTTCTTGTTGCAGAGCTTCTTTTATGTCCCCCATAGCATGCCTTTGCTCTCTCTGCCCAATATTTGGTTGGGTGTGGCCGCTTACAGATTGTCCGCTCCGGTGTGCCTTTATGAAGCCGCCTCGACGACGTCGCACTCCCGTTGCACTATGGCAGATCTTCTTATTTGTGTACCCTTCAGCGTTTCGCAGGCTCAGTCGATCCTCCGCCTCCTGGGCAATAGATAACCATTTCACTCTCTCCCCTGGACTCCACCCACTGGACTACCTCCCAGCCTCCAATTATGTCGGGGATAACTGCTTTCCCTTCTTCCCAGAGTTGTTTTGCTCGAGCGAGTAGTACTTCAGGATCGTTGGTGCTACATTTTACTCTTCTCTCGTTGTTGGTGTATTCTGAACAGATAATGTTTGCTGGGGGCACTTTATATAATAATGGATCATCTACCGTGATTTCCTGGGGTAAGTGGTCACTACATTCTTCGCTACCAATGCAATAGTTTTTTACTTTTGTGAACATGCAGCGAGAGCAGAAAGTGTAGTCAATTGTGACCTCATTACTGCATTATTAAATGTAGCAGTTTGCGGGCGATCTCCCGGGAATCGGCCGTTTAATGCACGTGCGCCCAGTTGCTCTAAGAATGACAATAGACTTTTCGAGGTGTTTGTGAGTCTTCCATCTGTGTTAATGTCTTGGGGCGTCTCCTCCCAAGCAAATGGATCCTCCTCTGAGTTGATGTCGTCAGTTCGTCTCCTCAGCATGTTTAAGTTGAAATCTCCTGTGATTATCCAATTATTTGTTTCCTCATCTGTTATTATTTTCACCAACTCCTCCTTTAGTTGTTGGCTCCCTTTATTTTTATCACGTGGGTGCAGATAGAGGTTTACCAGTATTATGTATTCCTTGCTTGTATTCCCCTGTCGGGTGATTCGGCTTACTTGCATTTCGTTTGGTGGCGCTAAGTTGTATGGTAAGAGTTCTATTACGTAAATGCTGCTTATTGAGGTGTATGTAACTAGACCTCCCTTGTTGTGGCCGAATTTAACACTTCTGATTGCCGGTAGGTAGAGCATGTTAAAGCCATGCAGTGCAGTTGGTAGTACGCTCCATGTTTCCTGGAGTGAAATTATATAAAATTTCTGCAGATAAATTAGCAGTTCCAGGTCCCAAGTCTTATCTCCCAGCCCATTGATGTTCCAGGAACAGATTTTCAACAAGGTCTTTTGTGGGGGTACATTATGCTTAAAATGTCACGGTCTTCCAGTTTTGGTGTTTATTGTCCTGGTAACCCTGCTCCACTCCAGTATGGATCTACTTATATCCGCGTGTGCCCTAGGTGCGTTGTGTTCGCCATTACCCCTGTACTCGATGCTGTTACTACGAGCCCCTCGCAGTACTGAGAATAATCGTGGGCTCAGTTGTTCATAGCCACGTTTTTCTTCCTGGCACTTTGATTCAGCCAGTAGGGGGTCAGGCTACCTTGGTTTTGCTAGTGGCTGAAGTTTAATGCCCCATTCATTGAACCTATTCTTTTCCTTTAGGACTCTCTCGGCTAGGTCTGGTGTGGCCCATACTGTTTTTGTTAGCTCTAATCCTGGACAATCGGGTGACTCTTTAAACTCAACTGACTCCAGGTCAGTAGTTTTTATGTTTTTTAGCGTGTTGATGGACCTCAGTGAACGCAAGATGTTGCCCCTATTTAGTATATCAGCCCATCCCTTTGATATATATTCTGGGTGAAACATGATTGCTGTTGTAGCACCTGAGTACCCTGTTTGTTGGTCCAGGATGGCCTCTGTCACTGTTGAGATCTCTATTAATGATGATGGCCCCCGTGGTGGTGTAGTCGAGCCGAGGTGCTGGCTGTTGCTTACTGCAGCTTTCTCCATATTCGGCGCTGATGTTTTAATTGTCTCCCCATCCGTGCCAGTGCTGCTTTGTGGGGCTATTTTTTTCTCCTACTGGCTCCCTCGACCCATTAGTTAATGGTGTAGCGGAGCCTGGTTTTGCCTTGTTGAGTGCCCAGACCTTTGTTATTGTTATCGGTGGTTCCCCTAAAGGGCTCCCGCAGTTGTTCCCCGGTTTCTGCTCCAGTCCATCCATAGTCAATTCATTGGCAGTTGTTCGCACAGTGATTTCTGGCCCTTTTTCCTGGGTCGGACTGTTTTTCTCTCCCCGACCCGGGACGAATCTTCTCCCTCCCTACATGAATAGACTAGTTGGTCAGCCCTTGGAGCCTCCCTGGTCCTGTGAATTCCATCCTTGTTGTATGGCGATGCCTGCAAGGGTTTTTGGTTTCGCCCCTTTCTCCTTTGTTTTCTCTGCTGTTTGGAGGATAATTGTGCCCCTTCAATCGGTACCTGTTTTTCCAGGAGATTGCTAGGTTTAGTGGTATTACTCGTCAGGGCTGCTGTTGCTCCTTCGGTTAATGCACTGATGTTTGGCCCTGATAAGGGTGAGTCCCCATCGTCGCAAGACTGTTTGTTGTCTGATGTCTGTGCCGCACTTGCAGTTTGCTGAGCCTGTGCTTTGGGTCTTTGGACTTTACTTAACTTAGTCGTTTGTTGTCCACTAATGCTGGAGTGGACCACGCCTGGCATTGGTTGGGCTGGCACTGCTCTCCTTATGTCGACAAGGAGATTATCCAATGCTGATGGTAATGTTGCTAGCTTGTCCACAATTGTTATGCAGGTGCAGCTAGCCTGGGCAAGTTTTGTCTCTGACTGTGCCCTCTTGATCAAATTGTTGAGGTCAGCCAGCTTGTCATCTATGCCAGAAACAAAAATGGAGAGTGAGTTGAGGACTGACAGCTGGAGGTCCATCTTATCTGATTTATACTGCATTGCGTTCACAGACATTTGCATTGTTTGCAGTAGAGTGGACCAGATATTGCCCTTGTCCTGTGTTTTATCCTTTTCGTTGTTTGGTTTTGGAGAGCTGTTATTTCGTCTTTCTGACTCGCCCCCGGTGGCATTAGAATAGGACACAACTAATTCCTCCCGTTCTTCAGGTGTAAGATACGATGTCTCTGGTTCGGTTTCCTTAGACATTAGTGATTGTTTTGTATTACAGTCAGGTTGAGCTGGGACAAAGCGGAGACCATGTTGGGTATTAGATTTTGCCCGTCTTCGTTGAACGAGCTCATCTTGTGATGTAGGTAATTTTTCATCCTCTGTGTTTATCGTTATATTGGAGACTATGCTATCTGCTTTGCTCATGTTAGCTGTGCTCAAATTAACTGTGCACGCCTCCAAGTGCTTGCGTGTCCCAAGTCTCTCTGGTGAATCCTGTCCAAGAGTACCCAAATTGAGAGGGTTATCATTAGGGTGATCTTCTTTTTTGGCCTGCGGAGGCGTGTCTGGTCGCTGTATGGAGCCATGAGAAGCTGGACTATGCTTCTGAGTTCCAGAAGCCTCCACCTCTTCTCCCAATTGCTGTGGTAACATTTTGAGCATTGATCCATCCTTGATGTACTTATAGGTGATGCTGTTGTTGGTGCTTTCCCCCTTTTTTCCCTCCCCGCCTTCGATTCCTCTCTCTGCAGTTGCTGCTCTGCGGCTCGCCGCCAGACCGGACGTATTATGCCTGCGCTCATTGCCTTTTACTTTGTATGTAGGCAGGGCTATCTCCAATTGATTCATGTCGTCGTACCCCGGGTGATTTTCTTCCTTGAATCCCTGGGTCCTTGCCTCCTTAATGTAGTCTGGCCCCTGCTGCTGCCATTGCTGCTGCTGGTGTGCCAATTGATGTTCCGTTTGGTGTGCATTGAGAGGTTGGAGCTGCTCCGGGAGGTTAGTTACTTTACTGCTGTTTAAGCACAGTACCGGCCCAGCATCTTTTAGGAATCAACATTTTGTATACATTTTCGGTTGGTATGTTGACTTAGACATGTTAAGGCCACTGCTTGAGCTGCTTGAACTACTTGAACTGCTTGCCATCCCGCTTGACGGGAGTTCAGGTCTGGTAAGGAGCGGTGAGATTAGGTTGTGGGCTTCGTCTTTTGCCCTCACTTGTGTTTCGGGGCTATCTTTGTTTATTGACTTCTTATTTGCTCTCCTCGCTCTTTTGGCGGGGTTTACTGATTCCTGTTGCCTTGTCTTTCCGGACCGCATTATTGCATGTGGGATGCTAGGGGCTGGTTTCGGTTGAAGAGGCTACCCTGGCTGTCTCCTGTGGCCGCACAATTTTCCTAATGTCGCGTTTTTCAAGATTGATATCTAGTTCCCGCTCTCAGTGAACCTCTCTGGGCACACCTCCTGACAGGACAAAGAAAGGGGGAGGCGTACCCAGAATGTGGTGGAGTCTGGCTGATCAGGTAACAGCGACAGAAGGAGATAAGGGGGTGAGCAGATAAGCCGTCCTCAAGACCGGAGGGGCTGTAGGCTTGTAGGCTTGCACACAAAAAGGAAAACCAGTAAGTCAGTTAGCCAAGAGGCCTCACCTTACACCGTGAAGCCTACTGTGTCCTGAGCACCGTCCTCCGTTCCCCGTTCTCCATTCGCCTCTTCCACCAGCGCCTCCTCTGTTATCCTCTGCTGTCCTCAGGGCCCAGGTTTCCCAGTTCCGTGGCCCAGCTCCCAGTTTCGTGGCCCCTCAGCTCCTCAGCCTCTCAAGTGTCCCGAGGTATCCAGGAGCGCAAAACCACTGGTGTCCTGAAAGTGGCGTTGTTTTCAGAGTATCCTTGGTAGGTTTAGGATTTGATGTGCCAAACTAGGGGGATGAGCAGCAGGAGAGTTTGCTCAGCTCGATCTCACTGCCCACGGATGTCACTCTGCTGCACCTAAACTTGTGGCTCAATTGTGGATCCTGCCCTGTCGTGACACAAAGGCACAAGGAGGCACAAGAAGTACAGGGAGGCTGGCAGCCTCAGACAGCTGAAGCCCCGATTGGAGGGGCGTCCAAGGGGGCTTAGGGGGCTGGGCGCAGCCTTTTCTATGCGCTTGATGGCCAGAGCGCAGCCAGCAACAGTGACGGCCGACCGCAGCCTCTCGCCGCCCGCTCACCCCTCACTGCCCTCCTGGCTGGCGTCCTTCTGCTTGCCGCTGGCCTGCTGCAGGCTGCAGACCTGCCGCCGCTCGCAGCTCGCGCCCACCGTGTCTATTTTCACGGCGGTATGCTAGTGTTCTATTTGGCGTGCGGGTAAGGGGATCGTGATGCTCTTATGGTGATCCGCTTCTGCCGCTTCTGCTGCTTCTGCCGCTTCAGCCGCTGCCTCCGCGAGCACCGTGGCGGAGTGTGGTATGCGGGTTGCGGGCTGCAGATCGCGGATCGTGGAGCTCCTGCCTCCCGCCTCGCCGCCTCTGCTGCCTGCTCTCTCACGCCTGGCCACCTGCAAAACCTTGACTGGAGTACTTCGCATTCAGTGGGCCCAGCACTAGGGATATCTTACAGCCAACCACATTGCTGGGCCTTTAAAGATCAGATGATTACACTCACAATCTTCAGTAGTAGATGACTGATGCTAATCTGATTTGTGACAGTTCTTTTTTTCGTGCCCCTCATGTGTTCACGGTAGACAGATGCACCTGGGCTGGGGAGATCACCTGGGTGAAGAGCAGAGGGCTCTGCTCCCAGAAGATACAGCACCATCATCATTCACCTTTTTGAGCAGTGATGCATTTAGCTCGCCCTCTAAGCAGTCTTGTCTTCAACCAGGGGCAAGATGATCCTGGTGTTGACAGAAAACACATTTTCCATGTAGTACTGCAACAATCAGGGCAGTTTGGGGTCTAATGGCTTCAGTCTGGAGACTATGGTTATGACTGGGCCTTCACAGGGATCTACCTGACAGTTCCCTCAACATTATGCTAGATAAACTCAGCAAGTGTAATTTTACTGATAACAAGGGGCATCTACATCCCAAAGTGGCTCAATGAATCTTCACCTGGTGGGGCGCACCCTCAGTGGATCTTTTTGCTACTTGTGAAAACGCTCACTGCCTTGCCTTCTGTGCTCTAGAGTTCTACCCATGTGGGTCTCTAGGAGATGAAATCTGAATTTGATGTGGCTCCCGTTTCCTGTGTACTTTTTTGCCACTGCTGCTGATCTAGAGTCATGGCTAGGTAAGGAGCTGGGTTTTAAGTTTCTTAAAGAATTCAATAACTTACGAGGAGGTTCTGATGTGCAGGGGTAGGTTGTTCCTGGCTTTAGGAGCAGGGTAGGAAAAGGCACAACCACCGGATCTGATTCTGTGTATGCGGGGGGTGTGTACGAGTATGAGTCCAGCTGGGTGGAGGTGACTGGTAGGTTTGTGGTTAAGCAGTTGTTGAGGTATGTGGGCCCAGTTTTGTGTAAGGCTGTGCGTGTGTGCGTGAGGAGTTAGAAGAGTGCTTCTTTGTGGATTGAGAGCCAATGGAGCTCTTTGACATGCAGGGTGATATGAGTGCAGTAAGCATGGCCACAGGGTTTTGTACGTTCTGGAGTCTTCTGGTCAGTTGAGCATTGATTTCAGCATAGAGAGCAATGCTGTAGTCCAGCTTGCTGGTGATGAGAGCTTGGGTGACGGTTAATCAAGTTCATCAAGTTTTGATGGGGAGCCGTTTGAAAATCTTCATTACCATCTGGACCGTGTGGAATCAGGAGATGGAAATTGTTTTGGCTTGACCAAAGATTACTACTTGCGTCTTATTTATGTTGGGCTTCAGGCAGTTGGTTTTCATCCTTCTGTGCAATGTCAAATGTGGCACACAAGTAACTTGCATTTCAATAGCACTCTAGTGTGGCAGTATCACTCCCTAAAGAGACTCAATGAGTGTGGCACCACCACTCTAAAAAGAAAGGCTCAAGATGTATGTTTAGTACATAGAATCCTGAGTTACCTGGTCTCAAATACAATTGGACATCTCACTGGGAGAATTTCGCCTACGGTCCAGAATGTAACATTTTTGGGAGAAAATCCCACTTTCCCTTCAGTTACTTCACAAAAATCCTAACAAATATGTTTATAAATGAATCCCTCGATCTTGAAAGGGGAAAGTGGTATGAAGCAGTTAGCACGTTTCAGAAACTGTTGTGAACACTACTGTGACACAATCTGCTTTCTGTAGGAAAAAGATAGTTGGGCTGCAGTGGCAAGGGATCACATTATTTGACTTAAACATGTCACTTCAGACAGCCACTGTTCCGCTTGAGTGGAGGCAGGTCAAACTGCTACCTTTATTAAAAAAGCCCTCCCTCGACCCTATCGTACCAGCCAGCTATCGACCTATATCTCTCCTTCCGGCAGTGGCAAAGGTGTGCGAAAAAGCTGTCAATAAGCAGCTGGCCACCTTTGTGGAGACATCTGGAGACCTTCACCCAGCTCAATTAGGATTTAGGGCTTTTTTATACAACTGAGACAGCCTTGGTCGAAATATCGGAGGTGATTAGATAGTGCATGGACGCTGGCGGTAGAACGTCCCTCATTTTGTTGGACCTCTCCGATTTCGATACGGTGCCTGACCAGCAATTACTCTCACGTCTCTCAAGCCTTGGCATTTCTGGTCTTGCTTGGGGCTGGATCAAATCATTTCCGTAGGAGCGAACTCAGCAGGTATGGATACCTCCGTTCTCTTCGGCCCCCAGAAGGGTATCTACAGGCGTTCCACAGGGCTCTACTTTGAGTCCTCTCCTCTTTAATCTTTATGTTACGACCCTCATCTACTTAGCAGAAGAATTGGGAGCAAAGATCATAGCCTATGCTGATGATATTTATTTATTTATTGAAACAGTTTTATATAGCGCTGGCTAGACCCAGAGGTATCAGAGAGCTTTACAGGGGTTTGAAGACGGAAACAGATTACAGTATTATATTCATACAAAAAGGAAAAGGGTGTAAAAGACAATATAATCAGATTTCAAAGAACAATAAATACATGGACAAGAAGATCAAAAGTACAGGAAGTCCAACACTATGATTTGGAGAATTGGGCAAGCGTAGGTAGCAAGGGAGGATGGGGGAAAGGTATGGGGGTAGGGCGGAACCAATGCGGTACATAACATGTAGGAGTAGGTGGAGGTTGAATGAGAGTTAATAGAAGGGGGGGGTGGGAGTATATGTGAGGAGGAGGGGCATGAGGACGTAAGTCGAGTAGAATGTGGAGAGGAGTGTGGCACTCTTATAGGCGGGTTGAGAGACCCTGTAAGGTGGAAGGATTAAGGACCCCAGAATTTCCGGAGAAGATGTTGTTGGAGGCCTTTTTTGAAGCTGAAGTAGGAGGGGTTGCAGTGAAGATCTTTGGGGAGTGAGTTCCAGATAGTAAGGGTGTTTCCGGAGAAAGCGTGAGATTGGGTTGACTTCTTGTTAACCAAGGGAGGTATCAGCATGAGAGAATTAGTGCTCCTCAATTCTCTGGCACAGCCCGCTTTATGGAGTTTTTGTGAGGGATACAGTGGGGTTTGAAGATGCAAAGCTTTATGTGTAATGCATGCATTCTTGTAAAGGGATCTGCCATCAATAGGGAGCTGTTTGAGATCTTTGAGGACGGGAGAGATGTGGTCAAACCTCTTGCAATCAGAGATAAGCTTAGCCACGAGATTGAGGACCGACTTGATTGGGGCTGAGTGGACTTTAGGAGGTCCGGCGAGAATGGCGTTTCCATAGTCCAATCAGGAGAGTACTAATGATTGGACAACTGATTTAAAGTCGTCAACAGGAAAGAAGGGTTTGATTTTCTTGAGGTGATGAAGAGAAAAAAGCGCCTTTCGCTGCGTTTTTGATGTGGGGAGAGAGGCTGATGTTTTGATCAATACTTATTCTGAGGGATTTAACTGAGCTGGAGGTGGACAAGGAGCAGTTAAGGGCTGTAAGATCAGAGATCCAAAGATGTATTGGAAGTCGCCTATTTGTAGGAGCAAAGAGGATGACTTCTGTTTTTTTTGGGGTTGAGTTTAAGGTGATTGAGATGGAACCATTGTTAAATCTTAGCCAGGGCATCGTTGAGGTGAAAAATGTCTGAATGGGAGTTAATTTTATAGTAGAGCTGGGAATCAGCGTAGAGGTGATAGTTGATTCCAACTTGCTTGAGAATGAGCGTGAGGGGTTCCATGAAGAGGTTAAGTAAAGAAGGAGAGAGGATAGCGCCCTGGGGGACACCCAAGGAGACTGGTTTTGGCGTAGAAAGACAATTGCTGATTTTAATATGTTAGGTTCTGAACTGGAAGGAGGTACACTAGTTGAGAACAGGGCCATTGAAACCAAAACGATCCTTGAGGGTGTTGAGTAAGGCAGAGTGGTTTACAGTATCGAAAGTAGCAGAGAGGTCAAGAAGAATGAGAAGGGAGGCCTACCCCTTGTTGAGGGAGTGGTGGATATCATCAACAATGTTGAGCAGCCTTTTCGGAAGCCAGACTGTAAAGTGTCCAGAAGGTTAAATGAGTCAATGTGTTTGTCTAATTGTAGCAAGGCGCATTTTTCAGGGGCCTTGGAAAGAAGAGGTAGATTAGAGATAGGACCAATTTGTTAAGGTCGTTGGGATCAGCAGTGGTATTTTTGAAGATGGGAGAGATTTGGCCTAGTTGGAGGGAAACCGGAACAGACCCTGAGGTCAAGAAGGAGTTGATGATATAAGTCCAATAAGGGGCAATTATATGTTTTAAATCTTGGACGAGGTTGGCGGGGAGAGGGTCACAGGTATGAGAGGAGGGCTTAAGCTTAGAGATGATGTTAAGAACATCACGATAAGAAACTGGGTTAAAATAATGCCAAGATGCATTATTTTTTAACTGTTGACTAGTGAGGGAATGATCAAGGAGGGTGGTGGTGTGGGAGAAATGGACAGAGTTAGGAGGGGGCGACGATGTAACAGGAGACTTGGAAGGAAAGACAGTAAGGGTTGATGAGCTCGGTGGAGAGGGTGACGTGGCAAAGGAAAGATCAATCTTAGCGATTTTATCATAGAAGAAGTTCGCAACTTCTGCGCACCTTTCGGTCGAGGCCGTCAATTTAGGAAGGGCAGAGGCTGTTTGATTTTTGATGATGCTAAATAGTTCTCTAGGTCTATTATTAGCTCGGTCGAGTTGTGTGCGGAAGAAGGAGGCCTTTTCATTGAGGATGTGCTTTTTATAATTAACCCTAGCAGCTCTGAGGAGGGCAAGGTTTGAGGGGGATGGATGTTGTCTCCACGTCATTCTAGGGGCGCGTCTCTCATTATTGAGATCAGCATTGAACCATGATTTAGCGGGGTTTTTTCTGTGATTTTAATTTGGCTGGAGCAATTAAGTCAAGAACCTCAATGATGGATTTGTTGTAGTGTTCGGTCAGATCATTAACATTTTGTGAGGGAGGTGGAAGTTGAAGTTTAGCTCTGATCTTTTTCTCCAATTCGCCAGGAGGAATAAGGTGAAGTTTCTGGTAAATCTCTTATGTTTGATTTTTTAGGGGGGAAGGGGGAGGAGAAGCACAGTTAAGGACAAGATGATGGTTCGACCAGTCAATGGGGACAATGTGAGAAAGGGAAGCCAGATCTTTACTAGTAATGATAGCTTCAGGGGTAGCCCCTTTGGAATGTGTTGGTGAATGCAAAGTTGGGTCAAGTTAGTGACCTCGAGGAGGTCATTGAGGATGTTAACTGAGGAATCAGTCTTATTGTTCCATTGAATATTGAAGTCTCCGAGGAAAATGTTTAGGGAATTGGAAATTGAGGTTTGAGAGAGTAGGTCAGACAATTCCTCAACAAATGGAAAAGGGTCACCAGGGGGATGGTAAATATTATGTAGTCGAATATGGGGGGCTGCACTTTAAGTTCAGCTCCCATGTATTAAAAAGTGAGTTGGTCAGAATTCTTAACCAGGGACAGTTGGAGTTCATCTTTAAAAATAATGACTAATTTCATCGTGCCTATCTTTTCGGAGGATAGAGTATTCCGGGGGGGGAGAGCAGGTCAAGAATCAATGCAGAGTGGGCCTTGAGCCAGGTTTCCGTGAGAAAAGCTATGTCAATGGCTTCGCTAAGGATAGTTTTTGAGATTTCTGATGCATGTCGGGAAGCCGATCGACAGTTGACCAGCATGCAGTTGAGGGGTTTATGGTTGAGTTCAGGAGAAGATTCAGAATGGATGGTGGTGTGTTGCGGGAGAGGTATGGGGGATCCAGGGGAGGTAGGGGTATGGCTAAACCCTAGGATCACGGGAATAGAGGAATGCAGTGAAAGAGAATCAGGAGTCGCAGTGAGTTGCAGAGGGAGCCTGGGCGAGCCCGTGGAGGCAGGGATGTGGTTTCTACCCAGGATCACCGGAATAGTGGCATGAAGTATAAGGGAGTAGTGTGTCATAGGGCTAGGAGGGAAGTTGTTATGTAAGTCCCCGGGGACCGGAGGGAAGCGAGGGGTTGGGGCTTGGGATGGGGAAAGGGGGCTGTTTCCCGGACGTCCATCAACTGAGGTGCCATAAGGCGAGGTACATCCATGTAGAGGAAATGAGGGGATTGTATGTCCTGGAAATGCTCTGGAAATAGGGGCGGGTTCCACCCTACGCCGGGTGCACTGCTTAAATGTCCGCAGCATTCCATAAATGTCAACAAACTCAATTCTTTTATCCCAAGGCCCGAAATGCATTGGGTAAAATAAGTTTAATGGATGTAGATAACAATTTACGAACACTCTCGTGGCGCAGAATAAGGCTTGGATTAGCATTTCTGCCTCATTTAGAATTGAGTGAAGTTGTAAACGTCTCTTCTGTGATTTGCGCACAAGCAAGAAGAATTGTTGAACTTTTGGACTACCATGATAAAATAAAAGGATTTTGTGATAAAAGAATTGAGTTTGTTGGCATTTATGCAATGCTGCGGACATTTAAGCAGTGCACCCGGCGTGGGGTGGAACCCGCCCCTATTTCCAGAGCTTTTTCAGTAAACAGCGCTGGTTTGGGCTGACCGCGCTTTCCGGGTATAAGCACGCGACAAAAGAGAATAATGTTGAATAAAAAAGACAATATTGGTGTGCACTCTGTCACCTTTACAGTGGAATTGTATGTCCGCCACACATTGTGATGGGATGATTGACAAGTTTAGAGTCAGAGAGGGATTTAAAGTCTGTCCTGAGAGATGAAAGTTCTAACGTCAAGATAGAGAGGTGGAGTTCAATGTTAAGAAGTGATTGGGTTAAAAGCGTGGACGGTAAGGAGGAAATGAGATCGCTAGGGAGAGGGGCAGGTTCCACGTTGGCGAGAGGAGAAGGGGTGCGAAGTGGACAAGGAGGAAAACCAGGCGGCGGTAGGAGACGAGTGTTCCGGATGAGAGACTGAGGATGCATTGAGGAGTGAGTGCCCCTAGAGCAAGGGGTCTAATGGGTGATGTGGGAAGACACAGGGGAGGTGAGGAGCGGTGCAATCAAGTCTATGGAAGAGGGAATCATTACGATTAGAAGGGATTGAAGTCAAACTTGGAGAATTAGGGAGGATAAATGGGAGGGGTCTCGGAGTGTAGGGGGATCAATCTGAGTGAGCAGAGGGGCATGGGTGTTAAGAAGGGAGTTTTTGGAATACAGTGGTAGCGTGTTAGGGGGTGGATGGGATTTGGGGGGCTAAGAGGGATGGCAGAATATCAGGAGAGGGTGGGGGTGAGGGGAGAGAGGGTTTGAGTGGGTAGGTAAGACGTGGAAGTGAAAGGCAGGGGAGATAATGCTAAGGGAGCAGAGGAATCCAAGGACTGGTTTTGTGAAACTTCATAAGTCGATGCAGAAATGGATAGAGGTGGGGTTGCCGTCAGCAGGGGCAAAGCCGGGAGGACATATTGTGATTGAGAGGCTGTAGGGATATGAGCAGGGGAGGAAAGTAAATCATGTAAAGTGCTGAAGTGGTGTTCAAAGATGGAGAGGTGTTTTTCAGAGGCTTGGATGAGGATATTTCCAGATTTAAAAATGGAGATGTTGGTTTCACCTAAGAAAGTGTGGGATGGCATGGTAGACAGCTTCAGGCCATATGGAATTTTGCAAGATTTTGTTATGGGGAGGTGATGGAGGAAGATACTTTTCCTTTTAGATGGGCGTCTAGAGTAAAAGATATGGTTAGTTTTGATAATAGAGGTGAGGCTGAGATAATTGTCAACAAATAAGGTTTCTTCGTGACGAATTAATAGTTTGTGTTTCAAGTTCTTTTTGGCATTTTTAATGAGGTTAGGGGGCTAATGTATGGACCACGAGTTAGGGCCAGACCGAGTGATGGGAGTCTCTGTAGCAGCAAGGGTATGATTGCTGGGAGGCATTGTAATTCCGCAAGTATGATCTAAAGTGTGGGAAGGAGATGGCTGGAAGATCAAAGGCTGGGCTAGAGAGGTTGAGAGGGGGGTAGAGAAGTCTGTGGGTGAGAGAAGTTAGCCACACTGCCGAGACATGGGCTATGAGTTAAGGCTTTAAGAGACAGATTGGTGATTGGGATAAAGAACGATAACCAGAGGTTGCGCTTGTGGATTTAGTCAGCACGATATGGCAGGAGAGGGAGACCAAGTGATCAACCAGGAGGCAGAGTTGAAAAAATAAGACGAGGATCGGAGAAAAACTAGGGGGCAAAGTGCAATGTGCAACAATGTTGCTAATTACGGAGGAGGCAATGCCACATTAAAGGCTATAAAATCAAGAAGGGGAAGATCAGTTTGGGTGCCTGCGGTAACATTGGCAGAGGGAAAACAAGTGGCACATCAGATGCACAACAAATAGATAAGCAACAGGATGGGTAATATTTTAAATAAAATGAATTAAAAAGAGGGAGATGAGTTAGAGAGCATGTCGTGAATAAGGCAGCAATATAATAGACATAGCAGCAGGAAACGAGTTGGAGAAAAAAATCAGAAGTAGGTCCGTTAGGATACAAGGGTCAAAAATGGGGAAAAGATATCCAGTGACAGAAAGGAGAAGCATTACAGGCAATCAAACAGCAAGAAAGGAATGCACAAACAAAATTGAAGCATCCAGATGAAGAAAACACATGTAAATTATAAAGGGGGTACAATGCTCAATAAGAAGTAAACATCACGGAGCGGTCCAAATCTAAATAAAAATAAAAATGTTGGTTGGTGGCGTGTGGAAGGGCATATATTAAAAAGTCTCCCCAGGTGGAAATTCAGTTGCAAATTAGTCTGGAGCGTAGTATATGGGAATCACGCCAATCCGAGAAGTATTGAACCTCTGGGGAATGTAGAGGTGGGCCTCAGCCAGGCCTACCAGTGCTAGGGGTTCGCCCTTCTCTACACAAGTCCTCAGACAAGTAAATAGAAGTTGCCACGGAAACTGAAAGGATAAAAGAAATGTTTATTAAATCTCATGAGGTGGAACTACATTCACACAGCACCCTTCGGTAGTGAATGATGTAGCACAAGGAGTAGAAGAATGGGTCTTTTATACCCATGCAAGAGCTCAAAAGAAGGCAGTACAAACACACATAGGAGAGTTAGTACATAAATGGTCATACAGAAATGCACAGTTAACAGTAAGGGAGGAGCTAGCAGCTGCTGACTCCGGTAAAATCAACCTGACAGTTACAGACTAAAACATATGTATGAACAGTTACAGATTCCTCTATGCATTCGCAGAGTGGCAGAGTCTAAGTATAGCTAGTCGTCTAACCAGAGCACAAAGGTAAACAACAGTGAAGAAGGAAAGAGCACATGATGAGCACATAGCAGACAAAATGGCTTCCGAAAACAAGATGGCTTCAGCTAAATGCTAACACTGATCGCTACCAATTTTCTACAGACAGTCCTTTTAGCATTAGCTGAAGACATTTATGATCTAGGATAGTCCTTGTATACATCTTGTATATCAATTCGCATCATATTATTAATTTCTTTATCTAATATTTTCTGGGCATTCATTTGTGCAACATTTTGTTTAGCAGGAGTACAGGCAATAATACAAGCAGAGCAAAGCATTGGACCACATTGTATACATAAGCAATATGTCAGTAGAACAGAGAATAATATACATAAGATAGTAACTAATTTCCAACCCCAAGTTACAATAAACCCGCAAAACCAACTGGCAAAAGTCCATGTACCAGTATCGGGGTGGATATCAGCAACAATCTTATGTAATTTAGAGATTGCATTCAAAACTGAGGGGGTATTGTCAGGTATATAGACGCAGCAGCTATTTACAATGATATGACATGCACCACCTCTGTCAGCTAAGACTACATCTAGGACCATAGGGTTTTGGAGCACCACAATCCTTACGATTTGCAGTTACTCTGTAATGTTCCCCAGTACCATAGCTGTCTGGTTGGTCACAGCTTCCATTACACAAGCCAAATGTCTGATCTTTCTACTGTTTAAGGCAGCACCAACAAAGAAGTACAGTCCCAGATTGAAATCAACATATTGCTGTAGTGCAGTGTCAGTCTGGTCCACCTCATCATTACTTATTGTCCTCTTGTATCTGTTCTGAGTGATATTAATAGTCCTTATGATATGATGCAGGTGCTAGAAACACAGGTGGTAACAAAAAGGACACGTAGCAGACTCCGGACCATCCAACAGGTAGATGGTAGTACCCCTTGTTACTGCAGACAAAGCAGGTGTTATGTGAAGACATGAAACTACTATTATTGACACCTTCAATGGTAAAAACTAGAGTACATTTTCTTCTTCCTACTGAGATTCTCCCCACACTGCTTATACACAAGTCTGCTCGGGCTCTAGTAACAGATATTACAAATGGTCCATTACCCTTGGTAGGTCGCATATTTCTGAAAACATAAGGCGTAGAAATATCTCCTGGTCGGTACTCCTCCCACTCCCATTTAGTTCCTTCAGCCTGTGGATTGCCATCTTCATCTGGGTAACGCACTTTATTGAGATGATAGTTTATTCCCCCTACAGCCATACTAGTAATGTTAGCTCTTTCAAAAACGATTAGAAGTGCAAACCAGGCTTAACAATAACCGTTATGGGAGAAGGGAAGAGGAATGAAAGGTGTTCCTCCCTTCTTCTGGTGAGCAGGTATCATCCCACACACCCAACAGTCAGTAGTGTTTGTAGCGTTGTGCGTGTGGTGCAACATCTGGATGAATGTGTTGTTGAAGTAAGATTGTCTATGCTTCTGCTCATGATATGGGAGAGTAAAATAGTGGTGCTCAGTCTGTACTGGAGTAGTGGCAGTCAGCAATTGCCAAGCAGGAGACACTTCCTCTACAACCCAATTTATCACTGCCATAGCAACCACAGTGACAACAAATCCAGTAATGCACATAGTTTTTCTATCACAAATTCTTGCAGCAGTTGACATTCTCTCCTTCGGCATATCCATCCCGCTGGTTGAAATAACAAAAATTGTTGGAGTTCTAAAGTCCTGGGCAGCCGTTGGTTTCTTCGCCGATGGTCAAGATGGGTGTCACTATGCAAAACCGCCCCCCCCGCCCCCTTGTCACATCAGCTCCTTTTTCACTAACCTAGGACAGTAGGTCAACCAGTCTTTTTCAACAATGAAGGTTCTTTCCGGGGTCTCAGTTGATATCGGGATACACCAGAGATCGTGTGGTCCGGAAAGACTTCCGCAGGTTCTCCAGATTATACAACTTGACCTTTCTCCGTATCCAAAATCCCTCGATGGTCGATCAGGGCAGCAGGTTCCACCAGGGTAGACAGCACACGCCTACAATCCGTTGAGTGTATCCAGTTCTTCCTGCAGTTCTCGTCGCGACGAGCACCTGCTCCGGTCCTCGTCACCTGGGCTCCAAGATGCTCGACCTCTGGAAGGCTCTGACCATCACGTGGTCACCGGGCCGGAGTCCATGGGCCTCACCTGTGGACCTGTCAGGAAGAGCTTCTCGAACCTGTTGATGAATAGAAATCAAACTGTCAGTCAACTGTGATAGATAGTAACTCATCAGTACACATGGTACATCATGTATGGGGTGTGGCTTAGGAATTCCCCAAATATTGATAGGCCTTCCAAATACCACCTCATAAGGCGTAAGACCAGATCGTGAGTGTGGCACTGATCTGATGGACAACCATGCCAAAGGTAGTGGATCTGGCCATTTCAAGGATGTACAAGCCTGTATTTTCGCTAGCTTAAATTTTAAAGTAGCATTATATCTCTCCACTAGCCTTGCTGATTGTGGATGAAAAACTGCATGAAACTTCTGATTGATCCCTAATCCTTTCAGGACATATTCAACAACTTGCCCAACAAAATTGGGTCCGTTATCACTCCATAAAAGTTTGCAAACACCGAATCTGGGGAAGAATACTTTCAGAAGCACCTTTGCTGTGGTCAGAGCTGTATTATCTTTCGTAGAGTACGCCTCTATCCACTTACTGAAGGCACATATCACTACTAAGACATACTTTAGATTATTTCAGCGTTCAAGCTGAATATAATCCATTTGAAAAACTTCAAAAGGTGCAGATGGTACAGCAAACTCTCCTGCAGGAGTTTGTGTCCGTTTACCAGGAATATACTGGAGACAAATCAAGCAGGACTGTACTGTGGTTTTAGCTGTACCGGCAATCTCTGGATGCTCCCAAACTTGCATGAGCAATTTCGTTCTTGAGGAAGCTCCAACATGTGCCGGCCCATGTGCCATGTGAATCATAGGTTGTAAGTAGGCTGTGGGCGGTTTCCACTTAGTCATCTCTGTATTCCTCCAGCAGCCCTCATCATCCAATGTTCATTCCTTAGACCATTGCTCTAGTTCTTCAGTGGAAGCAGATCTCTGCATGTCTAGCACTTCCTGCCTAGCATCATGCCATCGTTCGGCCTGTGACTTCACTACACCCATAGATGTAGTACTTCGCTGCATTGCAGTCTAACCAGCTGTGTGATCCGCAAAGGCATTGCCTTGTCCTATTTTATCAGTCACTTTCTTGTGTGCACTACATTTAACAATTGCTATTTTGTTTGGGTATGTCAAGGCAGTCAAAAGATTATGCACCAACTCTCCATGCATAACTTGCATCCTGTGGGATGTAAGAAAGCCTCTCTCCTTCTACAGTAACCCAAAATCATGAGCCACTCCAAAATCATAGTGGCTATCTTTGACACGCTCTTGTCAAAGCTATTAACTCAGCTGCCTGAGCTGACTTCTGTGGGATACAAGCTGTCTCAACTACGATCTGAAGTGTTGTAATCGCATATGCAGCTGATATCGTGCCATCTGGTAACTTCAAACAAGACCCATCAACACACAATTCCCCATCATTTGAGAGGGGCGTGTCTTGCAAATCTACACGACCCTTTGTGTGTTCCTCAGTAAGGAGTATACAATCATGAAACTCTTGTGACTGAGACTGAGTAGCTGGGTATGGCAACAAAGTAGCTGGATTCAGGGTTGAACATCTTTTCAAGGTGATATGAGGAGCCAAAAGTGTTAATTGATATCTTGTCAAACGAGCACTAGTTAAGTGCTGCGTTTTGGTTTGGTTCAGATTGGCATCAATTGCCTGGGGTACTAACACCAATAATCTGTTTGACAAAACTATCCCTTCACTCTGACGTATAGACACAGCTGCCGCTGCAACAAAGTGAAGCACCCATGCAATGCACGGGCAACTGGATCAAGAACAGCTGAAATATATACACAAGGACGTTGCTTGCCACTGTGTGTCTGTACTAAAACTGACAAGGCACACCCATCTCTCTCATGTGCATAGAGTGTAAAAGTCTTAGTGTAATCTAGAGTGCCTAATACTGGGGCAGAACAAAGAGCTTGACGCAATTGATGGAAAGCATTCTGGCATTCAGTCGCCCATACAAGGGGCATTGGAGTGTCTTTAGTCAGAAGAGCCAACAAGGGTTTAACAATGTGTGAAAAGCCTAAAATCCATTGCCTACAAAAAGAGGTAAGACCAATGAATGCATGGACATCTTTCTGAGTACGGGGCACTGGTGTGTCTAAAATAGCTTGAATGCGATCGGGTGTAAGTGCACGTCCCTCCTTAGACCAAAGGTGACCCAAATAAGTCAACTTCGGTCTACAATACTGCAATTTCTTCCGTGAAACTTTGTGATGATGAGATGCAAGGAATGAATGCAAAGACAGTGTACCTTCTTCACATTGTTCAGGCATATCAGCTGCCAACAAAATGTAATCGACATATTGCATGAGAGCCACCCCATGGGCAAAGGAAAAGAATCAAGCTGTCTTTTCAATACTTGGCTGTAAATACTAGGACTCTCTGTATACACCTGAAGAACTCTACAGAATCTATAAGATCGATTATTCAAAGTGAACCCGAACAAATACCTGCTGCCAGGATGAATAGGAATTGAAAAGAAAGCATTTTTCAAATCAATCACCGTCAAGGTAGTAGCCGTCGGAGGAACCAAAGTAAGAAGTGTCGTAATATCAGAAACCACTGGGTATTGTGGTACTACAATCTTGTAAACCTCCCGTAAATCAATGATAAACCTGTAGATTTTAGTATCAGTGTATTTCTTAAAAATAGACAGGATAGGGCTATTGCAAACATTATAAGGAACTTCTTCTACAACCCCCACTTCAATCAGATCATGAACAATGCATACAAGTGTCTCTTCACCTTCTTGAGACATTTTGTATTGAAGTACTCGTTGCAATGAAGCTCCCTCCTTGACACTAATATGCCCTGGTGGAATAACCATTTGCCCTACATCAGTGTCCGAAGTGGGCCACAAAGTACTTGGGAGTGAAGCCAATGCAATATATTCCCTCAGGAGACAGGACTTCTCAACCACCGGATAGTTATCATTTAAAATAACACGTACACCTTCTGGGGAACAACGTATCGTAGCCCTGAAATACTTAAGCATATCAAGACCCACAATATTGTCCGGTGTGTTAGGGGAAAGCAGAAATGGACACGGAGCAGTACATTTATCAACTTTGAATGCAAGTGGTTGTGACAGTGGGCTATGGGAAGGTGTCCCATCGAAACCTATCCATGTAATGGTTAAGCCAGAAAAGGGAACCCTTGGAACCAATTGTTTAGACAAGGCGCTACGAGTAGCTCCTGTATCAACCAGAAAATTATCAGTAGAACCCAAAACACGTGCTTGGACATAGGAACCCTTCTGATCGCCTTGAACTTCAACTGATTCCTTACCCCACCCTAGGCATTCCTATGCATAAGCAGAGTCCGTCAAATCCAAAGTCAAATAGTCAGATATTTGATATTGATTATGCCTATCAAACGTATTCGAAGAATTTGGAGGACGCCCCACATTCTCAAATCTAGCACAATCATCCATACCTCCCCTATGCCCTGGGTTACCTGGGCGACCTCATATGTCCCCGACCACGCTGGTACTACGGAGGGCGCAAATGAGGACATTCAAACTGAAGAACTTCGTAAATTTCGCTCTCAGGGAATACTTACTAATATAACAAGAACTTGGCACAGACTCTGAAAATATGAAAAGACATCTTTATTAAATTTAACATAGTGAGGCCACGTCACCCAGAAGCCGTAGCAAGTGAATGAGGTAGTCTGAGGAACACAGAGGACAGAGGCCTTTTATATGTTTTTAGCGTTACATGATAGTACAAAAGAAAGGGGCAGTTCTAGCTTTTGCGAACATGCAAAAAATTCCTTCTTACACAAGCTGCAGAAACCCATAATAAAAACCCGGCACATCCCCATCGTAAACAGGCCATAAAGAAAGGAGCAGAGACAGGTGTGAGTAAGATAAGGCAGGGTGTGTGTGCGATGAAAAAGGTTTATGGTATGCTGTGCCTTGATGCTATCTCGCTCGGCCACTGGGAAAGGAACTGGCCGAACAGGTTTGGCTTCAGGCAGTGGAGTCAGCTTGCCCAGGTCACAGAGAAGTCAAAGAAGGTGTACGTGTCCTTAAGACTCGCTTGGCTTTAGTTATCTGCCTATGTGAGGCAACTCACAAAATGGCTGCCGTTCACAAAATGGAACCCGAGGGTTCGGGACGAAAACTCTGATTTCAGGGTGATTCTGTCATTTGAATATGACGAAAATGCTTGTGCATAGTGTACTAGCCATTCTCGGTCTGCTGATATCAAAATCGTCATGATACGACGATATTTATGACATAGGTCCAAAATTTTCAGTACCACAAAACGCCCAATGTCCGACCTCCCTGCAGTAAGTGCACTGATCAATAGACAAAGTAGCTCTGGAAAAAGACGGTGCACCAGAACTATACAATGCACGTCTGCCTCAACCACTATTTCCGTAAGAGGGGCCATAAACCTGAGCTATCATAACCTTAGTTTTAACTCCTTATTCTTCTTATCCTTGTTTCCCTTAGCTTCTAATTCTTGTTGTTCATAATACTGAGTCATAGTCAAAAGAGAGACTGGGGAAGACGTAGTCCATGAACTCTCGCTGGCGTTTAGGCGACTAGCTAATCCTGGCAACATGTTCAGGACAAATTTATCGACAAACAGATGCCTGCCTGTGTCATCTGTCAATGACTGGCCACTAAAGTCGTGGAATGCTTCCTCAAAATGTGTAAATAAATCAGAGACCGATTCCTCTGCCTTATGCTTGTAGGATGCTAATATAGTCCAATCTATCTTTTTAGGGGGAATGAGTGTTTTTATGGTTTAAATCTTTTTATTGTTCGGAAAACAGACAAACGACCAAGACCCTCAGCTCCTCTAACATAGTGAAAATGAAAACGACAAGATCGCATTACAGTGTTACCATCGGTAATAAGCATGGAGCGGGCCATCATTGAGACAAAAAGGAAGAAAAAAAAAAAAGGGGGGGAACCAACCCCTCCCCCCACCTCCCCAACACACTCCCACCCTACTCCCTCCCTAACCCACCCATCCCTCATCCACCGGAGAATAGAAAGAAAGGGAAACATAGGAAATGAGAATGCAGCGTTTAGTGGTGAGCCTTGCGGGCTTTCTTAGTGGTGCTACTGGGAATCTGAGTGTCGGGGAGGCGTAACAGCCGCAAGTACCGAGGGCATGTCAACTCCCTAAACTCTGACACTAATAACGTCAGAAAGGGTCGCCATAATTCGGGGAACTCTGACCCTCTGCCTGACAGCGTAAGTGTAAGTTTCTCCATACCCAGCACCATCCAGAGCCTCTGAAGCCAGCCAGAATGTGTAGGGAGCTGGGTGGACCTCCAATGGACAAGAATGTTCTGCATAGCCGCTCCTAAAGCAATTGCAATGAGCCTACCTTTCTGGGATTTGAGTGGCTACGTCAGAGGGTTAGGTAAGCCCAGTAGGATATAAGAGGGAAACCTTGGGAGCTGTGTCTCAAAGTGTAGGTCAACTTCATCGAGCACTTGGGACCAGTATGTCTGCAGGTGAGTACAACTCCAGAGAACATGTTCCAGAGTGCCTACCTCTCCACAGTTCCTCCAGCAAAGGCCACTTCGTCGTGGGTCAAACAGCCGCAGTCGCTCCGGCGTATAATACCAGTAAGTAACTATTTTTGTCAATGTTTCTGTGAGGCTTGCGTGGTAAGCTGAGTGCCGCGCTCTGTGATATATATATACCCTCCCACTCCTTGTGTGTTAGGGTCCTGCCCAAGTCCCTCTCCCAGTGCGCGTGGCCTGCATTTTATGTATATGTAGTGTGGGCTAGCAGCATCCTAAATAGATCGGAAATGATCTTCTTGTCCGAGGTGCGGGTTACCAACCACTTTTCATAAGGGGTCAGCAAACGCTGTGCGTGCGGTTTGACCTGTGGGTGCAATGCCCAATGGCGAAGTTGAAGATATTCCAGCCGTCCTGTTTCTGAAATGCCATAGTGAACCTTGAGCTGTGGAAAGGAGATGATGCCATCTAGGTCAAAAAGATGCCCCAGGGACCAACAAGGGGAAGAGCGCCAGGCTTGAAATGCACGGACGTCTGTGCCCGGTTGGAAATCTGGGTTACCAAACAGTGGTGTCAGGGGTGACGGAAAGGTGGTCAATTGTGCTGAGACATTGGTGCAGTCCCAGGCAACCATGGCAGTGCCAGTGATAAAAGAAGCATATAAGTTAGGGGCTCAGTGCGACTTGGGGAGGAAAGGAAGCTCCTGCAGAGGTCTGCCCGTCACCGCCTGATCCTGAAACAGCCAGTGTTTCTCTGATTCCAGCCGTTGCCACTCCACCAGATACCGGAGCTGGGCAGCATGATAATAGGTTTGAAGATCTGGCACCCCCACTTCCCCACTCCCGGGTGGAAGAACCGCAATCTGATGCCTAAAACTGGTTTGCGACCACTCCAGATAAAGCGTGAGAGCTCCGCTTGAGTCTGCTGAATCCAGCCTGTCGGAGGTTGAAGTGGGGGGGTCTGGAATAGATACAGTATTTGCGGGAGGAGCGTCATCTTGGTGGCCGCGATTCTGCCCAGCCAGGATATAGTGCAGTGTTTCCACCTTTTCAGCTCCGCACGAATGCGAGTGCGAAGAAGGGAGTAATTTGAGTCGACAATGGCCTGAAGAGTCGGAGCTAAATGGATGCCTAAATAAGGTATGGTCGAGTATGCCCAATGCACCGGGTGTTCCTCTTTTAGGAAGGCAAGTGTGTGGGGAGAGAGACAGGTCCAGAGCCATGGATTTTCCACGTTAATTTTAAATCCCGATCCTCTAGCGAAAGCATCCAGCTCGACAAAGAGGGCGCGCATTGCTGTGGCCGGTTCTGAGAGGGAAAGTAGAATATCGTCCGCATATAGGCTAATAGTGTGGACGTCACCCCCAAATTTAATCCCTGTAATGAGAGGATGTTTCCGAATTCTAAGTGCTAGGGGCTCCATGTAGAGCGCAAAGAGAAGAGGCGACAGGGGGCAGCCCTGCCCCGTGCCTTGACTAATAGGGAAGCGGGAGGACGTATAGCCATTGACGCGGACCGTCGCCATAGGGAGACGATAGCAGTTCAGGATCCAAGTCCTGAATTTCTCCCCGAGCCCGGCGGCCATCAGAACCATTCCCAAATAAGGCCAGTGCACCCTGTCAAAGGCCTTTTCGGCGTCGATGGCCAGGAGCATATACTCACCTTGGGTGCCGGACGCTTTCTCTATCAAGTGCAGAATGCGTTTGGTGTTGTCGCTAGTCTGCCTCTGGGTAATAAACCCGGCTTGATCAGGTTCCACAAGGTGGGCTATATACGGCGCCAGGCGGGCCGCCAGAATGCTAGTGTACAATTAAATATCTTTTTTAAAAAAAAAATTTTTTTTAATTTGAACCAGGAGCAGCAAGAGACATTATAAGAGAAAAAAAAACAGAATAGCAACACACACAAAAAATATAGCAATGATTATAAGTACAGCATAAACACTTGAGAAATAGATAACTAGATGAAAGAAAAAAAAACAACAGGGCAATAAAGGGAATGAGAGACAATATTAACTGGGGCAAGATGTAAAGATTTCACCCAGCAGAATTATTAACAGTGTTTATTGGGATCAGCCGAATCATCTACTCCCAAAAGCTGGGGTTAAGCCTGCTTTCCAGTTAGTGACAGGCAGCCAAATTGCATCCCCCCGCTTCTTTGATTTATATCCTCTAGTATCATAAATGGCCACTTCATAACTATAAACCGCTAGAAAGCGGGCTAACCACATCTGAAAGCTGGGTGGGTCGGGCTCTTTCCAGCGAGCTGACAGAATTAACCTTAATACAGCTGTACCAATAAATAGCAGTCTTTCTTCGGTTTTCGATAATTTTAAAGAGTTATCATGTCCCAATAAAAAAAGGGTTTCCGACTCGGGTAATTTATGTCCAAATAGCTCTTCCCAAAAGGCTGAGATCATACTTTTAATTGAGACCAGCTCAGAACAATTACTAAACATGTGGATAAGGGTCGCAGGTCCTTGTGAGCATCTGGGACACAGGTCATTCTCTCTTTTGCCCCAGGCGAATAATTTGGCCTGGGTATAATAAAGGCCAAATAAGGTTTTAAAAAGCTGTGCTTTCAAATTACTAGCCACAAAAAGATTGTGGCTCAACTCCAAAACTCTAGCTACGTCGACATTAGGATTATTTAATTTAGCCGCCCATTTTGTTTGTTTTTTCAAGGTCATCGTGAGTTTTAGTCAAAAGAATATTGTAAAATGTTCCTATTCTAGTATTTACTCTAAGCATAGCATCAATAATTTCAATTCTTGACAAACAAATTATAGACTCTTTAGCTTTAAGTTTAGCAAATATTTGCGCAAATTTGAGAAAATCTCCGTTAGACAAATCATGTTTCAGTTTCAAATCCGAAAAGGTAGTATCAAAGTCATTTAACAAAAAATCGTTAACAGTTCTAATACCCAGCCTTTCCCACTTCCTCGCAATAAGATCAAACTCAAGACCATGTGTTACGTTTGAGTGCCAGAGAGGTGTGTACGGATTAACTTTCCCAATGTGCATGTGTTTAGTAACTTTATCCCAAATTCTCCAGGCACTAATTATGATTTCTCCCTTAAGTTTCTTGTAATACTTTGCCTCAGTTTGTTTTAGAAGTAAACCTTTAGCATCTTGGCCAAGTAGGAGCTCATAAATTGAAGGTATTAGATCCGTGTCCATCATACTTTCTTCGTTTGGGAAGTTAATTAAAGGGGTGAGTTGTTTAAGAAATGCTGCCCAATGATAAAAAATAATGTTGGGTATTGTAAGCCCACCTCTGTGAAGTGGAAGCGACAAGAGGCTATGGGATCTCCGGATCTTACCATGCTGCCAGACAAATTTGGACATGAGAGAATTAATCAGTATTAACATTTTATGATCTACAGCTAGAGGGATCGCTCAAAATAAATATAGACATCTGGGTAACACATTCATTTTTAAGAAATTGGCTCTGCCTATGATCGAAAGGTGAAGACTATATACCCTGTCCAGATCCCTCTTTATCTTATCAAGGAGAGGATCAAAATTAAGCTTCGCTAATAGCTTAGTGTTAGAACAGATGGTTACACCAAGATAGGTGGCCTTCTCGGCTCTCCTTTGATCCGGACATATAATGTTGTCGGTACACATATTAACTGTCTTTTCTCTATTAAGGGAGTATCCCGAGCAATTACCATATTCTATTGTCAACTTCTCGATTTCACGAATAGCCTCAATCGGGTCAGGTGTAATGACCGCGATATCATCGGCATAAGCCAATACTTTTGTCTCAAATTGACCACTGAGCACTGGTTTAATAATATTGCTCTCCAAAAATTTCAGAATTAACGAATTAATATACAAAGCAAAGAGCAGGGGTGAACATGGACACCGCTGCCTGGTGCCTCTTGCAATGTTGATGTATCCAGATTCTGATCCTAACATTTGGAGTTTTGCTTTGGGGCGTAAATACATAGACTTAATTGATTTCACGAATTTGGGGCCGAAATTGTTACGTGACATGGCTGCCCACAGGAAGTTCCATGAGACGCGATCGAAGGCTTTCTCAGCGTCCAGTAGGATCATTGACATCCGACTCCCCGTGACAGACATGGCATCCAACAGGGCAAAAGCCCGACGTGTGTGGTCAGTGGTCCCCTTACCCGGGACGAAACCATGCTGCCACGGAGAGACAAGGCGTTCAACGACCCCACTGAGCCATCACCTTGGCATACAATTTGGAGTCCGAATTGATTAAAGAAATAGGGCGCTACGAGGTTAGTTGATCGGGGGGTTTCCCTTTCTTCAGAAAAACAATTATATTAGCCTCATCCCAAGACTCTGGGGGAACCCCATTCCACTGAACCCCTAGAAATAAGTCATGAAGAAGGGGACATAATTGATGACCTAAAATTTTATAGAGGTCAATTGGCAGTTTGTCTGGGCCCGCCGCTTTGCCGGGCGCTAGTGAGGATAATGCAGCTATCACCTCGGCCAGTGTAATTTCACTTTCTAACTCTTCCCTGGTGATGTCATCTAACAGCCTCACAGCCTCGAGATTATTATGAAGATTATCGAAATATCCTTCTATGTCATTCTCAGTTGCAATCATTTCCTCAGAATACAATTTTTGGTAGAATTGTTGGAACCGATAGATAATGTCTGCCGCTTGGGTATAAGTCTGCCCGCTGTCTGTTATTGAGGGGATGTTATTTATTACATTTTTCTGACGAGTTCGAAGTGCCAGCTGCCTACCAACCCTTTCACCACTCTCATAAACGTTTTTCCTGTGGGCTCTATAAGTTTGGGCGACTTTCTGACTGAGGCTGGTATTTAATTCAGACTTCAATACTGCTACTTGATACATCAAGCGGCTAGCATCTTGTCCCTGTGAGATCGTTAGGGTATGCTCTTCTTCGGCTTTAGCCAGGGCTGAGATCTTTACCTCATATTCATTTCTTAGTTGCTTCCTGGCTTTTTTTTTAAAGCTGATGGTTTCCCCCCTAAGTGCGGATTTAAAGCAATCCCACACGGTATTTCTTGAGGCACTAAACCGATTGATATTAAAAAATTCTTCCGTCCATTTTTTTATGAAAGTAATGTACTCGTTATAAGACAGAAGCTTCCGATCAAACGACCAGGGCCGACGTTGTATAAATGAGGTGCCAAATGTGATCAGGAGAACAAGTGCGTTGTGGTCTGAGATTATTTTCGGAAGTTTGTTAATTAATGATTGAGGTGCTAGGTCACTGGAAACAAACATATAATCAATCCGGACGTGTTTTTGGTGTGGATGTGAAAAGTATGTATAACCTGGGTCGTGAGGATTACTTTGCACCCACACGTCAATTAAACCGAAACTATCTACCAGTTTTTTAACAGCCTGATAAACCTTTGGTTTGCGATCAACATATTTCTGTTTCAAAGCAGAGTTACAGAGCAAAGCTTGAAGTGATAAGTTAAAGTCGCCACATAATATTAGTGGGCCCTGCCAGGTGGCAAGTTCAGATTCTAGCACCTCAAAAACTGCGGGATCATCGTGATTGGAAGCGTAAATGGTGCAAATAGTGATGCCAATTGCAAGTTTAACAATGGCCCATCTGCCGTGGGGATCTGAAAGATGACGTACTCCCAAACCAAGACGTGTTTTCGCTAGGATCGCTACACCCCTTATATTCGATGATTGGGTAGATGTTATCAACAAATTATACCCGTTGAGGCTCAGTGAGGATCTCTTGGCCCAGGGCACATGTGTCTCTTGGAGACAAAGTATGTCTACTGGGTTTAGATTTATTAATTCGCCCAATCGACGTCGTTTATCGCCAGACAGAAGACCCCCTACATTCCATGTTTGGACACTTAACCTACCCATTGCTTCATAGGAACAGTTAACTGTAAAACTTTCATCATGTATTGCTTAACGCGTTGCTCTAGCTCCTTTCCAATTACTTTCGATTTAGTTAAATGAATGCGGCAATATTGACAACATTGACAATAAGTACTGAACTCTTGCTAATTAACCTGATTCTTTTTTAATTTTTTCCGCAACCCCCCCTCCCTACCCACCCCCCAACACCCCCCGTAACCACCCTCCCCAAACAGTAGGCGTTCAGACTCAACCAGGGTCTGGGTGATGAAGTTGCAGCACGACATCTGAGGTACCGCCCTCTAATGTGTAAGAAATGTAAGAAACAGTAACCTAACCAGAGAAAAAAGCAACAAAAATCTAACAGAGTGCTACTAAATATTAACCCAAGACCAATAAGACATATCCACAGCACCCACGTGAATATTCTGCAGCTGCCGTTGACGATTCACTACACTGTAGACTTTGCAAACCCAGAAGTTACTGTACAAATATAATGGAATCAACTATCTAATCAACCCTTTTTAAGTCAATTCATCGAGATAGGCCTTTGCTTTAATCTCAGACTGGAAAAATTTTGTCTGACCACCTCGCACAATTTTAAGCCTAGCAGGATTGTTCAAGTAAGCTTGGGCTCCCTTATCTTGGAAAGACTTAATCATTGATCGCAGCCGCCAGCGTCTTTCGACCGTTGCGTGGCAAAAGTCGGGTCTTGTGAAATATAAAAGGTCGTTATATATCAGTTTATGATCAGGTCTCGCTTTCTCAGCCACCGTCTGCCTTAGCAAAACATTTCCAAAATAAACTAAGATTGCTCGAGGGTATACCCCGGGTTTAGGAGGCATATTAAACGGCATCCGGTGGGCACGCTGGATTTCGGCATCCCAGTTCCAATTCTTTAATTCGGGCATAGACTCCTTGAATAGTTTTATTACAAATGCCCGTGCATTTTCCCCCTCCACTTTCTACGGAATTCCTAAGATGCGTAGGTTGTTTCGACGCTGCCGATTTTCAAAATCTTCGAGCTTCCATTTTATGTCGGTTAGTTCTGCTTCTTGAAGTTTAATTTTTCCGGAGTTCGCAGTAGCCTCATTTTGATTCGAAAGAACCCTGGCCTCCATCTCAGTAACTCTTTCGTCTACAAGGTTGCAGGTCTTGGAAAGCTTCTTGACCACCCCTTGCATTTTACGAAGTGCTGCTCGGGATCTCTTGCTATCTAGGGCTGTCTCTTCCCTATGTGCAGCAATAGCCTGTAAGATGGTCTCAACAGCCGTTTGCGAAATCTCAGGAGTACCAGAGTTGTCAGGGCCTTGACTCAAATGCAACGGCGGCCTGGATATAGGGTGGCCCTCAGCCGGGCCTCGCTGTTTGACTCTGGGTATTGATTTTGTTTTAGCTCTGACAGTGTTAACATTCAAACTCTCTTCACCATAGCTGTCCTCGGAAGTGCTGGGCAGGAAATCAGACTCATCATCCTCCGAACCCCCTGTGGACTCATAATCCTCTGACCATTCCTCCACAGCCTCGACACCGGCCTCATCGGAGAAAGAGTAAAACTCGCTTAATTCCTTATCCCCCTCAGTGGGTAAATTGACCTTTAAGGTTGTGGGTCTTACACCAAGTGTAGGGTCATGTGTAACACTGTTCGCCGTAGCAGAGTCAATGACCACTGGGGGCATACCGGTAGATATAGAGTGTGTTGCATCCTGGGTATACTCCGCAGTCATGGTGGTTGTTTCATCTTGTACCCCCAATACATTTTCGCCTTCCCCAGAGAACGACATACAATGCCCTTCCAAACCCTGCTCTTCATTAACAAGCAAATCAACAGTTCCGTCAACAGTTCCGTCAGAATGAGTAAGCTGCTCAGCCTCAACTATGACAGAAGTACTTACAGTTTTAGCGGCTGAGGCTAGCTGGGAGCTAGTAGAATTGGTTGCAATACATACAGTTCCGGCCGCAGGGTTCGTGGGGGTGTTCAGTTGATACTCCAAGGGCTCAGACAACTCTACACTGCTCCCGAGATTACTTGCATTTGGTGTACTATCATCATTTGGAAAGCTATTTAGTACTTCCTGGGGTATCGATTTTAATGAGTCCATCTGTGATTTACTCTGCACCCCTTGTTTTTTCAGGAGCAGATCCATCACTGAGGTCCCCGTAGTACTCAGCTTTCTTCTGGAGGCAAGTACATCCTGCCTTGGAGAATGCCTTGGAGAATGCTGTTTGGGCGTTCGCTGACTCCTGGTTTTAGACTTCCCCTTGTTGAAAGAGGCGCTGGCTGACCCGCCTTCGTCCAATGAAGCATCTAAATGTTGCCGTTCTGCTTCTTTACGAAGGACTCTGGCAGCCTTCGCCACTCTTGCTCGGGCCGCAGCAGCTGAGGCTGCAGACGCAGTCTTCGGGGGCATAATTAGTGGCTCGAGCGGCTCCGCAGAGAAAACCCGAACAACAAAAGTAATTTTGTAGCACAGCGCCTCTGTAGTGGAATCAGGGGTTACTGTGAAGCCGCTACACTGTAGCCGCGGCTGTGATGCTTGGCGGGAGCACCAGGAACACTCTACCGGAGCGATTACAATCCTACAGGCAGTAGCGCTGTGAAAAGCTGTCGGCGGTTGCTCAGTGGTCACTGGTGAGTGTGAGCTTTGAAATCCTCGTATTGACTCCAGAACCATTTCGCCTCGATGTATGCTGAAAAAGCGGCAGTTTAGCTGCACAAAGTAAATGTGTTTTCACTCCCCCGAGATCGTAGGAAAAGGCATTTCTCCTTCCCGATTCAGTCTGTGCGTGGGGAGCAAAGCGAAGCCGTGTCCTTCCACTGGTCCTGGCGAAGCGGAGCGGAGCTCAAGCGTAGTGCTGCATTACGGTCTACGGCCAGACCGCCATCTTAGCCTACCCCTCGCTCAAGCGTAGTGCTGCATTACGGTCTACGGCCAGACCGCCATCTTAGCCTACCCCTCTGCTCAAGCGTAGTGCTGCATTACGGTCTACGGCCAGACCGCCATCTTAGCCTACCCCTGTTGTGTGTACAATTTAATATCTATGTTCAAAAGTGATATGGGTCTGTATGCAGGTTCTTCAAAAAGAAGAGAGTTTCCCAGATAACCAGAAAGGACTGGGTATATATAGTCTGGTAAAAGAAATTTCCTTTCTGTGTTCTTCCGTTTGATCTACACCATTTGGTAAATAGCAACACAACTCAATTGTTCTAAACACGACATGATAAGAGAATATAAAGTACTGAAATTTCTACAAATTCATCATTTCACTTAATTTTATTTTTTAGAAAATCAGAATCAAATTTCAATACACAAGTTAAAAACAGTATAAAAACAAGAAGTATACAATTACTCAAATTAGACCTGAATTCCTATTCTATACAAGTTATTGGCTAATCTATGAGTTAGCAGATATCATATGCATCATTCACATTACAATCAATTCAATAAAATAAAATCAAGAATAAAATTAAAAAAGTTTTTTCGGTGAAACTTTTTTAATTTTATTCTTGTGTAGGGAAGTATTTGGAACGGAGTCTATGATGATCTTTAGAAAGAAGATGAGTCTCCTGGAGGAGGCAGATATCAGCCCCGGATTGACACAAAGAATGAGGGTTTCAACAGCACACCTCTCGTTATAGTACCAATATCCTATTCTAGTCAGTATAGTTACATTAGACCCGAACATAGAGACAATCACAAAAGATATTCTTATATAAAGGGATCCAAAACATGCGATGATCTTCATATTCTTTTATTCAAAAATACTTCATTAAAAGTTCCCAGCACACGGCTTGCTGACACGTGTTTCGTCTTACAAAGACTTTTTCAAGGCAGCGAAACTATATGTCATATATGTCCAAGTGTCCGGATGATTAGGTTCGATCTCCAATGTCACATAGGTGGCGTGTAAAGTCACTATGCAGTCTCAATCTATGGGGCAATCAATATTAGATAATTTATTATGTAGTCCAGTCCAAGGTCCCGAAATATCAGTGAGCGATGTCCGCAAGTCGTCATAGCGGAGATCAGAGTGTGGACAAGAAGGACGGCTTGGAGCCCCCCCGCCGCCCACCACAGAATAGAGCCACCATAAAAAAATGAAAGAGGGCACAAGAAGCGTGGTCACCCCACATCAACACTCGGCCCGGCCAGGACATCAGCAGCGGAAGCAAGGGCCTCCTGTCGCCCCTTCACTATATCTTGCTCGTTCGGCTTCCGAAATCGTCTTCTCTGCCGGGCCCGAGGGTGAAGTCTCCGGCTCCGAGTCACGGCCCCATCGTTCTTCTTCCTCCTGAGGCACCGCCAGACCCAGCACTTGACTAGTGTTCGTAAGGGAGCGCATCTGATGCAACCTGTCCTTGAGCCGGAAGATGAGGCGGAATGGATGCCTCCGAGAATACGTGATGTTCTGCTGCCGAAGGAACTCCGTCACAGAGCGAAACTGCCTCCTGCGTTGAAGTGAAAGCAGGGCAAGATCCTGATAGAGCACAGGAGAGTGGCCCTGGTAGGAAACAGGATGTATAGCTCGTGCCTTAGCCAGTATAGCTTCCTTGATTTTGAAGTCCTGCAGGCAGACAAGGATGTCAGCTGGGGGAGCATTAGGCAGACATGCCGGGCCTACCCTATGCGCCCTGTCCAGGACAATAGAAGTGGCTTCTGGGGCCCCCAGGATGTGGCGGAACAGGCCTTCTGAGAATGCGAAGAGGTCCTTAGTGTGGTCAGTCGACCTCCCCCCCCGGATCCTAATGTTGTGCCTTTGGGACCTGTTTTCTAAGTCCTTCAGGTGGGTCTGCATTTCGAGATGTTGGTCTTGTAAGCGGAGTACCTCTTGTTGCAGCATGGTCAGTTCCGACGACTCTTTATCACTCCTGTTCTCCAGGGTGGCCACTCGCTCTCCCAAGCTGTCCATGTCCCTATGGATTTCCCGCATCTCAGGAGTCAGGTCCGTCTTCACAGATTGTATGTCGGACTGGAGGGTGTTAAAGAGCGACTCCAAGAACGATTTTGTGATGAGGGCATCACTGGCCTCTGGCGGGGCCTGTGAAGTCGCCATCGGAGCCAAGGGGTCAGAGCAGCGGGAGAGGAGGATGCATTCTCGAAAAGCTCTTTCAGTGATTTTTGTTTACTTGTCCTGGCCGAGGACATAATCTCCAGGTCTCCTAAGTAGTGTCAGGAGCGAGGAAGTAGCCGCACCCCCCTCTCCACACAGAGGAGCACACCCAGGGCAGATCTCAACCCAGGACCAAGGGAGACCGCTCAGCCGCACGTGGCATCAAGAAATCAAGTATCACGCAGAAGCCTCAGTCCAGGGCACCAAACTGTCACTCCCAGGGCCTGCCCCACTGCACAGAATGATCAATAGGTAGCAATGACAAAGTTGTCATACTTCCAGGCGAACCCGCTATGTAGCCGCCGCCAAGAGCACCTCGGCTCTGACCAGGGGACTCCTTGGAGTGTTGCGCCCCCATCGGCCCACTCAGGACAGCCCCCCTCCTGTATCCACCTCCAGGGAGACACCCTCCACAGCAAAGTCAAAGTCAATGTGGCGCCCCCACTCAGTCCTCGGGTGCACCAGGGGGCAAAAGCGTGCAAAGGGGGAGCAAGCTAGATTCCAGACTGCGTGGGGTGTCCACGCGACACCTCGTAGACGCCAGTACTCTCAGGGGCAACCAGAAGCGGTCCCCGGTCTGCTGTGCGGATCCTGCGGTGCCAACAATGAGCGCCCCAAGCGTCTTCTGCGTCTCCGGTGCGGGGCTCCTCCAATGCTCGGGACCCCGGCGCCCCTGCTGCTCTCCTCACCTCTTGAGCCCGGTATTTTAGTGGTTTTCGGGGGCCCGGCGCCGCTCCCTCCGCAGCATTCCCCCGTCGCAGCCGCTGCACCCGCCTCCAGTCCCACGGGGGCGTCCTCGCTACTCTAGGGCCGCCATCCTCCTCACTCGCACCGCGGCAGCGGCCGCTCCACTCCTGGGCCAAAGGGAGCCGGCCGAGCCGCCGCCCAGGTGTTTAGTGCAATTCTGCCAGCGGGCCTGGCTGCCAAGGGGTCTCTCCGCCTCCAGCTGCAAACAAGCTCAGCGCCACCACTGCCACAGACATCAATGGGGCGAACCCGGAATGTGAAAACGGCGAGTCCCGTCCCACCGCAGGCCGCGCCCCCAGGCACAGCGAAGCCCAAGATGGCTCTGTAGGCCGCAGCTGCGACCCAAAGGGTGGGCTGGGGTCTTTCCTGGCACACAGCAATCTCGGGCCCTCCACGCCACCGCTCTCGCGTCGGAAGGAGGCCGGTGCAGAGGAAGCTTGCCTCGGCTAGCCTCAGCACGGGCCCCCCCTGCGGTGAGGCCTGCTCCGACTTCCGAGGGCGTCTTCTTCCAACACCCCCAGTGGGCGATCACCAAGTGCCCCGCGGGGTTCAGCGATGCGGGCAGGTCGGGGGTTTACTCCGCCACCGGAATATGGGACCGGAGGCTCCCGTAGGTGCTATTGGCCGCTGTAGATGGTGGGCGACGGGCAGGAGCTCCGCAAGTTGCTGCCTACCTCGCCACCATCTTGGCCACGCCCCCAGGAATGAGTGTTTTTAATTTATCTACAATGGCTTTTGGAAGATCTAAAATCACTTGGTGCGGTTTCTGCGCAGGTTCCCTTTCCACATCAATCCTTTCCAGCTCCTTCCAAACATCCCCAAAAGTTGTATGGTCATCGACTCTACGAATAGTTCTCCACATATCAGGGGGTAAAATAAGCCCAAAAAACATGTCGATATCAGATAAGGTCATGGTACAAGAACCATCCATCACCACCCCCTTTTGTACCACAAGAACTAATAGCTCCTTCAACTTCCTCATAAAAAGCAGCTGGTTTTTTGCGCAGGTCAGGCTAAGCAGCTTTAAGAGCCATGACATCAGCTCAACTCCATGGAGTATAAACCCAATTATCAATAAAATAACCTTTTGCATCGGTAGAATCTTAGTCATCACTCGTCCCCACACCCTTAGGAGGAACATACAAAGGAGTGGCTTCCCGCATGGGCTTCGCATGAACTACAACATTCTTATCGGTCTCTGAAGCATCGGCCTGCATCATGGAGGCCTGAAGTGTTTGTGCAGCAGCTGCCTTTTTCTCCTCTCCCAAACGGAATACATCAGCTCGCAGTTTAACCACACGTCCAATTAAGTCAGCCACCTGAGGGAGGAGAAAAACACCATCACGCAATTGCTTATAATCCCTTGCTATATCATCAGGCTCTAACTCCGTGGCATGTTTCCTAAACTGTTCAATTACTTCTGTGGCAAACATTTCTGCAAAATATAACTGCTCTCTTTCCTGCCATTGTTGTACATCAGCCAAAAGATCAGAAGCTGATATATCATTACGAACAGTTGTATGGGCAGCAGATCTAAGGAGCAGAGGGAAAGGTATATATAGGCGGAGAACTGTCTAGCAAAATGGAATCATCCTGTGGTTTATTAAGGAGAGGATAGAGGGGGATCCCGGATAGGGTATTGGCCATTCACCTGTAAACGACGCTCCCAATTCTCTCTTTCTTTTATCTCTTTCATTTCTTTCTCTTTCAATTCCTGTGTTTTCGCATGGATACTTTTGCGTTGTTCCTTATCTAATAAAGCTTGCTGTCTTCTCATTCATTCACGCACTTCTTTCTCCCACATTCGTACACAGTCAAACATGTCTTGTCGACTCTTATGCTTAAACATTCATTGTTCAACATACTGAATCTTCTTAAGATCAAATGACCCATGCATGGCCAGCGCAACTCAGGATCCTTGCTAGTATATTTATTCCATAACGTGCTGTACATTATAGTAGAAATACCATGTTTAATATACATATCCCTTCTAGGCGTCCCCTCGGGGGAGCCAACTGTGTCCTCTCAATACTTACATCGGTACCGCTACAGAAGCAACACATTCTACGAAGTGTGCTTAAAACAGGCATGCCCAAGAATATTGTAAAATATACAATATTATACAGCAGTGGCACTTAACGCAAAGTGTGCCGTTACCTATACTTCATAGATTAGAGAAAAATCTCCTCATTACCTGCCTATATAAATTGCAATTTATATATCTACATACATTCCATATGTTGGCCAAGTGTCATATTCTATATACATATTATCGCATCAAACAACCTTACCATACATAGGTCTCCAGATTCCAACTGCCAAGTTCTGAATCTACCAAATGGTCTCTGCACGGCGAACACCAGAAGAGATCTCAGTCGAGGACCGGCACCACCTGGAGGGTCAGATCAGTAAGAGAGGAAAACCGCTGTGGGTGTCAAGATGCAAGTCTCCTTGGGCATTGAACGTTCGCAGCGAGATTCCAATCCTTCGTGTTGACCATTCCTTCGTGCATCCGAGTCGTCTATGAGCCCCACTTTGGTTGGGCGCCAATCTCTAGAGGTGGGCCTCCGCCAGGCCTACCAGTGCTAGGGGTTCACCCTTCTCTGCACGCAAGTCCTCAGACAGGTAAATAGAAGTTGGCATGGAAACTGAAAGGATAAAAGAAATGTTCATTAAACCTCATGAGGTGGAACTACATTCACACAGCACCCTTTGGTAGTGTATGAAGTAGCACAAGGAGTAGAAGAACCATGGGTCTTTTATACCCACACAGGAGCTCAAAAGAAGGTGGTACAAACATATATAGGAGAGTTACATACATAAATGGTCATACAGAAATGCACAGTCAACAGTAAGGGAGGAGCTAGCAGTTGCTGACTCCGGTAGAATCAACCTGACAGTTACAGACTAAAACATATGTATGAACAGTTACAGATTCCTCTGCGCATGTGCAGAGTGGCAGAGTCTAAGTATAGCTAGTCCTCTAAGCAGAACACAAGGGTAAACAACAGTGAAGAAGGAAAGAGCACATGGTGAGCACATGGCAGACAAAATAGCTGCCAAAAACAAGATGGCTTCAGCTAAATGCTAACACTGATCGCTGCCAATTTTCTACACACAGATCAAGCAAAAACTGTCTCTCTGCCGTTTTTAAATGGCTTGCACTCTTACAGCTTAAGTGCAATGAGGACAAGTCAGAGATATTACTGTATGGCTCCTTCCCCTCACATTTTAGGGAGTCGATCTGGCTCATTGAGTATCCCATGACTAAATCCATCAGCAATCCAGTAAAGAATCTGGGGGTGTGGTTCAGCGAGGACCTTCGGTTCTCCCCTCAGAGAAAGAGACTTGCTGAGATGTGCTTTGGTATTCTGAAATCTCTTAGAAAGTTCTTACCTCTGCTTCCTAGACCTGCAAAGGAGATGGTTACACTAGCCCTTATCCTGTCACGCATTTATTATGCCAATGCATTGTACATTGCGGAGAAAACTACAAACAATAAAAAATGCGGCTGCTAGAGTTTTGCTGGGCATTACCGGTAGATCTAGCATGAAACACCACCTTCGGGACCTACATTGGCTCCCAGTGGCCTGCCGTGTTCAGTTTAAAGCTCCCATCCTCACCCATGGAGCGCTGCATGGCTCGGGCCCCCTTACGTCTAAAGATATTTCAGTTTTATGAGCCGAAGAGACAACTGCGCTCAGCCGCACAGCGTCTAGTGGAGGATCCCTGCTTTCACTGGGCCCGTATGTGGGGCAGCTCCTTATCTTTCAAGGCTGCAGTGGCCTGGAATGCCCTCCGTTTTGAACTTTGCTCTATTCAGGACCTCAAACTATTTAAGAAGCACCTAAAGACTATGTTCTTCAACTAATCTGCTCACCCCTCACTTTTCACTGCTTCTTGTAGGCTTTCGCACCGGAACACTCTTGAGTAGCCGTGCGCATTAGAAATACCAATAACATAACATAACATAGATCATAAAAACAGATTGTACTTTACTTAGTGATGTGACTGTATTAATCATGGTTGAGTACTTTACAGTGATGAAATGTAAATACATGTAATGAATGGGAACTAATTTGTGTCTGCCTGAAAAAGGGAATACCAGTGACAGAAATGTATTGAGAAGATGAATATCAATGCGTCAATTCAAGAGTGAACATTTTGATTTCAAAAGCTTAATTTGAAATAGTAAAGAGTATTCAGAAAGCTATAAATCAGTAAAAGCTGGATTAATTTATAACCAGATTTATTTGAACTGCTATGAAATAGTTTAAAGGAAGGTGTTATCCTTTCCTAAAAAAGGTATGCCCCTGACCAATAACATATAATTTCTCCACGGTGAAGGCAGCAGACTTGGGGAGTGTAGAATGTAGGCCAATCAAAATGGATGGAAAATACTGTAAAATCTCCAGTGGTTCATATGATACTTTCCATGGAAATGATTTTGTAGAATTTCAGATTTATGAGCTTCAGGAAACTTTATGAATATTCAGCCTGCCCATTCCTTACATTTCCCTACAATTAATAAAAATGTTTCAGAGGAGATCAAAGCAATTGATGGTTCTACATAACACTCACGATAAGTATGGTTTCATACCTTCATGATTTCTTTGATTTATTTTTAAAAATCCATGTGAAAAGATGTGTTTTCCTTTTATAGCTGCTCCTCGGTTCAAGGTCATTTTTGGTGTGCCTCCATTGACTTTACATAACCCTCGCAATGATTGAGCAGAAAAGATAGTACAATTGAATTCATATTACTGTCATGTCAGTTGTTTGACTACTGGTGACATTTGTGATATTCGTTCCTCTAAGGTTCTAGCAGGAATAGCTACATTGATTGTGCAACTGCTTAACCTTCTTGTTATTAAGAGTTCAGGGTTTGATTTGATAAGAAGAAAGTAAATGTGTTATTCCCAAGTAGGAGTGATCATTGTAAGATTGATTTAGAGGCTGATGCATCAATAACTTCTATTCTAGTATGTACACTTACTGAATCAGAGACCCAATATCATAAGATGAAAATCTGACTAATGGGTTTATTAGGCATTCAGCCACATGCCTCGTCTCCATTATTTGTTATACCAAAGAAAAGGGGGTTACTAGGAACATGTATCAATTATAGAGCCCTCAATAGAATCACAGTTAAGAATAAATATTTATGAAATTAAATCTCAAAGGAGCTTACCACCTACTTAGAGAGGGCAATAAATAGAAAAATACATTTGCCAAGAAGATTGGGTTGTTCAAATACTAGGTCTTGCCTTGTGGTCTGTGCAACACTCCTGCAGCTTTTAAATACTTTATTGATGAAGTGTTGAGATGGTTTAGATGTGCTTTGTGCAGGCTTATTTTTTAGATCATATTCTGATGTATTCAGACTCTCTTGAAAAACATACACAATATATTAAAGCAGTTTTACAGTGGTTAAGGGATACAAATTGTTTTGAGAAGATGGATATATGTGTCTTTTATACTACCTGAGTAGAGTTTATGGGATATATATTTACACCAGAGGTCATTCAGCTAGATGAAAAGAAGATTTCAGCAATTGTTCAATGGCCTACACCCAACATTGTTTTTTGATAAACAAATTTGTATTGATTTGACAGAAAGCACCAACCATTCATCACAACACCATAATACCATAGGAATAGAATCAATGTTCTGGTTCACCCATTTAACTAGGAGAAGAATGGATATAAAGCAATATATATTTGAAGAGTCCCGGTGTGACTAAACCATTCCCCCCCGCCATTCCCCCAGACCCTTCGGTATTTCTTAGGACACCCTCGTGCCTCATACATGGTATTTTCTTGTGTGGTGCACCAGTCAACCAGGGGTTCGCCATCTCCCAATGCTTGGGGTCAGGGTACTTCCAGGAGGCCGCTATCTCTCTTTTAGCCACCACCATTGCCGTAGTGAAAAAAACCCCCAAAAAACCCATTCTCGTTTCTAGACCCATCCAGCCCGTCTGTGATGCCTAGAATTGTGTGTTTTAGATCGTGTGGGATTTCCCACCCCAGTATTTTGGTGAGTTCCCCCCCCCAGGCCCCCCCAGATCTGCACCAGTCGTGGACAGACCCATACCATATGGAAGAAGTCAGCTGGCTCGTGGCTGCACCTTGTGCAGGCAGGGGTCGAATGAAGTCCTCCTTGATGAAGGTGTGCAGGGTCAGGTAGGCTGCCTGTAGGTAGTAAAGCTGTACCATGCACAATTTGGCAGAGGCAATGACTGTCCTGGGGGCCTTAAGGGCATCCCGCCAATCTTCCTCCTCCAGAGTGCCCACCCAGTCCACTCATTGAATACACAGTGTATCTAGATATGTTGGGGTGTTATTGATCAATGTTCGATAAATGCGAGAGATGCCCCCTTCCCTAGGTCACCCAACATAATCTTTGCCTCAGGCGGGCTGTGGTCAGAGAGCCGTGTACCTGTCATGAGGGCTTGAAGAGCATGGTGCAGCTGTAGGTACCTGTAAAACTGTGATTGATGCAAGGAGTGTCTGGTTTGAAGATCCTTGAAGGAGCGCATGTGATCGCCTACCAACACGTCTCCCAATTGTGAAATTCCTATAAGGTCCCAGGATCGGAAATCCTGCAGTCCCTTGACCTCCCTGAGACAGGTACCCTGCTACAGGGGCGTGCACTGGGTCAGTGTGTGTGTCCACTTAGTGTGTCGCAATGTGGCTCACCAGGCCAGCAGCGCGGAACCAGTCACCTCTGGCAATCGGGACGGAATAGGTTCCCCATATAGCATCGACTGATCTCTGGACAATCCCAACTCACTTAACTCAAGCTTGTACACTGGATCAGAATAGCTCCCATTGAACCAGTCATGTATAGATAGCAGATGCATGGCTCAATAGTATAGATATGAGTGTGTTATCCCCAGGCCACCATTGAAGCAAGGGATCCTACAGACGCTTACAGCTAGGCGGATCCTCCCTGTCCCCCAGAGGAACTTAGAGGCCATGCTATCTAGATCCCGGAACCAGCGCCTCAGGAAGCTGAGGGGGGTGTTTTGAAGAGTGTAGAGCATGGATACTACCAAACTTTCTCTCGGGGACCAGATTTATAGTGTGGTTTGTGGCCGAGGGCCACACTGGTGGGGGCGGGGTCAGTGGGGGAGGGGGCGGGGCTAGAGCAAAAAAACTGTGACCATGAGGTTGAACACAGGCCCCTGCAGTAGACGCCTTTGTCCACTGAGCCAACAGAACCTGCATACACACATCTCTCTCTCTCTCTCCCTCCCACTCTCTATCTCCTTCCCTCTCTCTATCTCTCTCCCTTCCTTTCTCTGTCACTCCCTCTCTGTCTCCCTCTCTCCCTCTCTGTCTCCCTCTGTCTCACTCACTCAGTCTCTCTCTTTCTTTCTGCCTCCTCTTTCTCTTTCTCTCTGTCTCGCTCTCTTTCTCTCTCTGTCTCCCTCCCTCTCTCTGTCTCCCTCCCTCTGTATGTCTCCCTCCCTCTGTCTTCCTCCCTCTGCCTCTGTCTCTCTCTGCCTCTGTCTCTCTGTCTGTCTCCCTCTCTTTGTATCACTCTCTCTGTCTTGCTCTCTCTGTCTCCCTCTGTCTCTCTGTCTCACTCTCTCTCTGTCTCCCTCTCTCTGTCTCCCTCACTCTGTCTCCCCCTGACTCCCTCCGTCTCCCTCTCCCTTTCTCTCTCTCTCTGTCTCCCTCCCTCTCCCTCCCTCTGTCACCCTCTGTCTCCCTTTCTCTCTCCCTCCCTCTCCCTCCCTCAGTCTCCCTCTGTCTCCCTCTCCATCTCTCTGTCACTCTGCCTCTCTGTCTCTGCCACTGTCTGTTCCTGTCCCTGTCTCTATCTCTGTCTGTCCCTGTCTCCCCTTCCCTGTCTCCCTCTCCGTTTCACAGTCTCTGTCTGTGTTGGTCTGTCTCGGCCTCTGTCTCTGTCTGTCCCTGTCCCTGTCTGTCTCTATCTCTGTCTGTCTCTGCCTCTATCAGTCTCTGCCTCAATCTGTCCCTGCCTCTATCTCTGTCTCTCCCTCTGTGTCTCTGTCTCTCTCTGTCTCTATCGCTGTCTGTCTCTACCTCCATCTGTCTCTGTCTGTCCCTGTCTCCCTCCCTCTGTCTCCCTCTCAGTCTGTCTCTATATGTCTTTATCTGTCTCTGTCTCACCTCACCTGGCTCTCACTCCCTGCTGCCCTCTGTCACCCTCTGCCATCTCACCCAGCTCTCACTCCCTGCTGCCCTTCGTCACCTCACCCCCCCTTCTCAGTCCCTGCTGCCCTCTGCCATCTCACCTGGCTCTCACTCCCTGCTGTCCTTCGTCACCTCACACCGAAAATATATCCGATTATTTTAGCATCTTTTTAGCACTTAAAGTGGCAATGCAGGGAATAGGATTTATTGTCTTTATGCCTCGCACGCAGCAATTTGCATTCGGCACTCCTACATCTGGAAAGTAGCTGATGAAAAAAGGGCAGAAAAGGCAGACCAGTTGATGGAATGGAATAAAGGCTAGTAAGTTCATCATTCGGAAGAAGTAACGCTATTTAAATTGTAGCAATATTATGTAAAATGTTGTCATGCCACAGACGCGATTTTTCAGATGTCAATACTTGAAAGATTAACCAGGCCCGGGGATACATTAAGCCACTGTAGGCAGCTGCCTGGCAGCTAGCAATTGCAAGTTGGCGCCAGATTGCATGGCAAAGGGAGTACCCAAATGCAAAATCTTGTTTTGCCCGTGCTTCCAAAGAATTCCTGCTCTGAAGTTGAGATTAATTAACTATGAAAGCCATCAGTAAAGGTTCCTGAAAAGGCACCGAGCATGGTCACAATTTCTTTATGCTAATGTCAACATGTTTAGCAAAAGGGGCGCAAACCGCCCCAAACCCCTATCCCCACCCCTCTCAGTCCCTGCTGTCCTTTGACACCCTCTGTCATCTCATCCCAAGTGTGTGTCGCCTGGGCTGAGACAGCTTCCCGGGCACACACACAGCCTCACCCCAGTACTTCACAGGTCTTTAAAAGTCATTTACATGTTAATGAGGCTTTGTTTACCTCTTCTTAGTGTCTCTGCAGCTCCCCTCTGAATATCGCCGGACTCGCCCGGCCCCCATAGAGCAGTCTCTCTGAGTCCGTGCTGTTGTAATCAGTGGTGTTTGCTGGCACTTTAAAAAAAAAAGAGAGAACACTGGTATAATGTCTGCAAGGTCCGGGGTCCGCCGTACTTTGAGTACCTGTGGTGAAGTGTATTTCTTATATTCCCGATAGGCTCTGCGCATTGGAATAATACATTTGATAGATGTGACGTAGGACTTATGTCTACTAGGTCGCTATCGAATACATTAAACTTAATTGTGAGTGCCAGCTAGCTTAGAGGTCACTAGAAACTTTCTCGAATTCACAATTAGGGATTCGTTTCTGACAACCTTTTAAACACGACAACTTTGTTTCCCCAAGATAGAACGTATCTTCAGAGTTGTGGAAACAATAGATAGATATTTTACTCAGTCATTCGTGCATGCTTCGTTTCACCAGAGGTGCAGAGAAATAGAGAGACGGGTGTTTTCAATAAAAAGTATTTTATTGAACAGTCTTCTTTCTCATGCAGAAGAAATGAACTGCTACAATCGTAATACTGGCTGTAAAGTATACTGCGTAGAGCAAGATGAGTATTATAAAATAATACTGTAAAAGCATGGTATGGTTTCTAAACCATAAAATATATGCATAACTAAAGACTAAAAGTACTCAAATGGTGCTACTAAAATACGCCTACCCCGATTTAGCTAACCTAAGTCTAGTACGAGGGAAGAAGCAAGTGTGGTGTAGCATAAGTTCAGTATTCTTTTTGCCAAGAATCTATCCAAGATTTCTGTTAGGGTCTAATCAGCTCTGTACCTTGGTTTAGAATGAAGGAGGTCTGGTATCTCTCTGTCTCAGGACTCAATTTCCCAACACCCCGCAAGGGGAGCCTGGAAACCATGGAGCTGGATTTCTCGGCAAGAGAAAAGGCAGCGCCTCTCTCAGTGCGTCTGCTGGAGGGTCGGCTTCCTTCGGCACTTGCTGTAGCGGCATGCGTTGGGAAAGTAGATAGTCAAACTGCTCCAAACTACCGTGTGTTTGCTAGGGCAAGTGTGGACATACTTATACATTGAAGGTGCCGAGTTTGACGTAAAGGTGGACATAATAACGTCATCAAAGAGTCTCGGTTCTTTGACAACTCCATGAGTTCTTGGACAAATCAATATTCAAGCAAGGGGAAGTCCCTAACTGCTGAAGCCAAGTTTTCCAAGAAATCGTTGTGGCTTTTCGGAACTAGTGGAAGTAGCCATGCCCTATTTGGACTGCATGGGCTATGTCTAAATATCGTTATGATTTCTATGCCTATATAAGGACAAGGTGATTTATACCTATATAAGGGCATGAATCAGGCAAATTACCCTAGGGTCCTAAAACGCTATACAACACCCACTCCACTTTATTATGTTCGACATTACTAAATTTAAGCACTAAAACATATCTAAAGCATGTGTTTACAATCCCACCCAAAAAATACATAAAATGCATTTGAAAATGGTTGTACACATAAAATGAGCATTTGTAGTGTACGCATTTAAAAGCAATGATTTCATTTTAAGCATATAGTATAATATTGGCAACGCTAACTGAATGAATCATGACATTTTACATTCATGAAATGGCTCTTAAATACAGAAAAACCTTTTTTGAGACCATGAATTTGAATTTTGAATTTAAAATTATTTATAAAGCGCTCTTTCACCAGCGGTTTCATGGCGCTAAACAGACAAACCTCAAGGGGTGGGAATGAGAGAGGTAAATGAAATGATAACAGGAGTAACAAGTGATCTAACTAAAAGCTTTGGTAAATAGATAGGTCTTGAGCTTTTTTCGGAATTGGGGATAGAGAGGTATGGACCTAAGCTCTGAAGGCAAGGAATTCCATAGAATTGGTGCGAGGGTGGAAAACTTTGAGCCTCCCCATTTCTTCCTTCGGAAGCGAGGAACTGTCAAGAGGGCTTGCGAAGCTGAGCGCAGTGCCCTAGTGGGAACGTAGGGAACTATCTCTGAAGTAATGAAGGCCGGAGCCGTGCCCAGTCGTACTTGACAGGTGATGGAGGCAAGCTTAAACTGGACACGTTCACGAACAGGAAGCCAGTGAAGGGATTTGAGAAGGGGTGTTACATGATGAAACTTTGGGAGTTTGAATACCAGCCGTGCCGCCTGGTTCTGTATCAACTGCAAACGCCTTAAGCTATATGCAGGTAAACCTGCATATAGGGCGTTGCCATAATCCAGGCGGGAGATGACCATTGCCAAGATGATTGTTTTCAGGGCATCAACAGAAAAAAAACGGGATACCTTACGTATGGTGCGAAGTGACAGAAAGGAAGAGGACACCACAGTGCTAACCTGGCTGTGTAGGGTGAGCTCAGAATTAAGTTTGATGCCTAATGTTTTGACTGAGGTAGAGGGGATGGGGGGGGGCAAGGGAAGGGGGCCAAAAAAGTGAGGACCAGGGACTGGATGAACCACCCGTCAACACCAGCTCGGTCTTGTCCGGATTAAGTTTCAAATGATTGTGGTTCATCCAGTCCCGGATAAAAATCATAATAGACTGAAAATTAAGGATGGAAGCAGGGGCAGGGGAAAGATTGAACACAAGTTGGAGGTCATCCGCATAATTGTATATGTCGACCTCCATTTGCTGTAGTGCAAAAATCAAAGGGGAGATATAAAGATTAAACAGAAGGGGTGAAAGGGAGGAACCTTGGGGGACACCGCACTGAACTTTCTGAAAGACCGCAGAGAAATCACCCAGGCGGACAGCCTGGGTGCGGTCCCTCAGGAAGGAGGATAACCATACCAGGGCGGTCCCTCCGATCCCCGCCGCCTTGACACGGGAAAGCAGGATGGTGTGGTCAACCGTGTCAAAGGCGGCTGAGAGGTCGAGGAGGATCAAAGCCTGGGTCTGGTTGGTATCCATACCCTCCCTGAGGTTGTCGAGGACCGAAAGTATAACGGACTCAGTAGAGTGTGCGGGGCGGAAACCAGCCTGGCGGGGGGCTAAAATTCCATACTCCTCCACAAAAGTGCTCAAAGATCTGGTGACATGACGTTCGAGCACTTTGGCCAGAAATGGTAGGAGAGAGATGGGGCGATAGTTAGAAGGGACCGTAGGGTCTGCGCCAGGTTTCTTCAGGATGGGGACAATGACTGCTGTCTTCAAGGAGCTGGGAACAACCCCCTGAATAAGAGAGCTATTGAGGAAGTGGAGAGCTGGGTCTGGGCACGAAGTGAAAATATGACGGAGGATGTGCGCAGGGCAGGTGTCAAGTGGGGAGCCAGATTTAACAAGAGGAATTATCGAGAGCAGGGATTCCTTGGTCAGAGGGGGAAGGGCATTGAATTGTCCCTTAGGAAAAGGGCACTGAGGGTCAACAAAAGAAGGGGAAGGAGGGGGAATGTTGGCTTTGATAATGGCAATCTTCTCTATGAAAAAAATATTTAAGGAGTGGCAGAGATCCTGGGAGGGAGTGGGCTTTAAAGATGTCCTGTCGGAGAAAGCCAGATTGTGAACAATCGAGAAGATTTCCCTTGATTGGTTCTCCGCTGCCAGGATCTTAGAAGAGAAATAGGCCGTTTTGGCAGCCAAGATAGCCTTCTTGTATTGGGCCAGAGTATTGGTAAACTCAGATCTGAGAGAGGGGCAGTAATTCCTCCTCCAGGCACGCTCGGCTCGGCTTACCGCTAGTTTGGAGGCCTTAAGATCTTCATTAAACCACAGGTTGGCGTCCTTCTCCCATTTTGAAGTTACCCTCTTCAGCGGGGCAACGGAGTCACAGTTTGAGGATAGCCAGTGTTCAATGGCAGTGGCCTGGGAGTGGGTGGAACGACCATGTAGAGTGGGATAGGAAGAGATTAGAGAAGTGGATAGTTTTTCGGGATCCACTCGGGTCCATGATCGGACCCACACATTCTTGGGGAGCGGGGGCCTGATTGTGGGGTTGATGGGAAGGGAAAATGAGATCAGATGATGGTCAGACCAAGTGCAGGGTGAAATAGATAGGGATTTTACCGGACAATTTAAGGACCAAATCTGGTCTAAAATGTGCCCTTTGACATGAGTGGGGGAATAAACATGGGATACAAAATTGAGGGATTGGAGAGTATCTGAGAACTCTCTAGAAGACGAACACTCTGCAGGGTCTGTAGGCCAAAAATTCAAATCTCCCAATAATAAAATAGAGGAGTTATTAACCGTGAGGGTGGCCAATACCTCCTGGAACTCGGAGAGAAATAATAAGGGTGATTGAGGGGGGCGGTAAGTGAGAAAACAAGTAAGAGGGGGAGTGGTAGATGTGGTACGGATGGCTAGGTACTCTGTAGTGGCAATACCTGGCAAAGATAATAATTGAAAAGGAAGGTCAGCTCGAGCAATGACCGCTACACCACCACCCGTCCTACCCGCAGGACGGTCAGCGCGTAGGGCATAGTATGGAGCAGGGAGAGTGGCCAGTAAAACGGGGAGGGAGTCGTCACCAAACCAAGTTTCTGTTAAGAAGAGAAGATCTGGTGCGTGGAGATCCAATAGCACCGACAATTCGTGTGAATGGGCCACTGCTGACCGGGTATTGAGGTAGTAGGCTGAAAGAGTCCTAGATGGTGTTGGGCTAGTATCTCCTTCAGGCGGAAGGGGGGGAGGGTTCAGGTCAAGAGAAGATATAAGGGAGCGAACGGAGGCGGGTAGAGACCAAGTACCCTGAAGACTGAGGAGTTGGGGGGAAGTGTAAGTGATAAATTGGGCAGAGTGGAGTGCCCCTAGCCCCGGTCGGTCGCGGACGGGCGCAGACGAGCTTGCCTTAGGCGCGCCTTCGGCGCGCAAACGGCGCGCCCGCTGCGCCCGTCCGCTGCGCTTCCGGCAAATGCACATGATGTTATAGTAGCGTTAGGGGCGGGAGGGGGGAGGAGGGAGGGGGGGCGTGGCCAGCGAGGTGGGCGGGGCTAAGTCCCTCTCTGGAATGGCGATCGACAGCAAAGATTCCCCGTGACAGCGTCAATTCGGCTGTTCGGGGGTTTAAGAGTGCAGTGCCTGGGTTCAGTGCAGGTAAGTTATTAAAATCACAGTAGTACACAAGTTTTAAAACAAAAATTACAATTTCAGCAGCGCTCCCGGCTTTTCGCCTCAGGAGGGATTGTTTGTGTGGGCCGCGCTAGGAGTCAGCGCGCCCTTTTTAGCTTGAGGGAGGGGGGCGTGGCCAGCGAGGTGGGCGGGGCTAAGTCCCTCTCTGGAATGGCGATCGACAGCAAAGATTCCCCGTGACAGCGTCAATTCGGCTGTTCGGGGGTTTAAGAGTGCAGTGCCTGGGTTCAGTGCAGGTAAGTTATTAAAATCACAGTAGTACACAAGTTTTAAAACAAAAATTAAAATTTCAGCAGCGCTCCCGGCTTTCCGCCTCAGGAGGGATTGTTTGTGTGGGCCGCGCTAGGAGTCAGCGCGCCCTTTTTAGCTTGAGGGAGGGGGGCGTGGCCAGCGAGGTGGGCGGGGCTAAGTCCCTCTCTGGAATGGCGATCGACAGCAAAGATTCCCCGTGACAGCGTCAATTTGGCTGTTCGGGGGTTTAAGAGTGCAGTGCCTGGGTTCAGTGCAGGTAAGTTATTAAAATCACAGTAGTACACAAGTTTTAAAACAAAAATGACAATTTCAGCAGCGCTCCCGGCTTTCCGCCTCAGGAGGGATTGTTTGTGTGGGCCGCGCTAGGAGTCAGCGCGCCCTTTTTAGCTTGAGGGAGGGGGGCGTGGCCAGCGAGGTGGGCGGGGCTAAGTCCCTCTCTGGAATGGCGATCGACAGCAAAGATTCCCTGTGACAGCGTCAATTCGGCTGTTCGGGGGTTTAAGAGTGCAGTGCCTGGGTTCAGTGCAGGTAAGTTATTAAAATCACAGTAGTACACAAGTTTTAAAACAAAAATGACAATTTCAGCAGCGCTCCCGGCTTTCCGCCTCAGGAGGGATTGTTTGTGACCATCGCATAGCAGAATATATAAACTGTTGTAGTTGTTTGGATAAGGTCAATATTGTTTCTGGGAAGTATTAAAGAATTCTTGTCCTCTAAGAATAGTTCTACTTTAAGCAGATTACTTTGTGCCAAAGTTCAATTTTGAAAAAAAATCAAATCAACTCTTTGAAAAAAATATCGTCCCAAAGTTAGCAGTTTTTTGTTTTGAATAAATGAAGGTCGAATTCGAAGTTGATAGAACGCTGTGGGCTTATTTCACAGTTATTCTCGGTGTGAGGAGAAAACATTAAATCTTCTAAGCTGGCAAAGAAATAGTCTACCACAGCATGTGAAAGTTGAACCACTTCATTAAGTAGATCAATCGTACACAGATGAGAAGCATCGCCGTTAGCGTCAGTCGCATTAGAAATGTTCGTAGTAGATGTTACCTGTGTGCCTGTTGGTCCACGTATCTCACCTTCAGCTGGAATTGCTGGTGAGACCTCAATGAATGCCGTCATCTGGATTGATAGCCGTTGGGGACAACACAATGCATGAGCTGTTACCGAACCAAGCAAAGCGTCAACATCCGTTGGCAGTGCTGATGGAAATGTCAGACGAATATCCAACACGCATTCCTCTCCACAAAGCAGGCATCGTAGAACAGGTAAGATGCAATCTTGCCAGATTGGTCTGAACGAAAGGAACCACGTGGTATTCAGATCTCCTAAACGAGCCAAGCCAAGAATCTGTGTTATGCACTCACGATCCTGCATTGCCAGAAGAGTGTTCTCCATGGTAATCTGGGTATCGCTGGTGACTGGACTTGCCATATCGGAGCAGAAGGAATAAAAATAGTATCCCTGCTATGAGTCCCAAAATGAGAGACAGGCCGCCGAACACAGAGTGCACGAAGTTTGGAAAAATGCCTAGGACTGATTCAAAGGGAGCTAACAGTCCCGAAAAAATCGTCTTAAATACATGTACAATACCACTGGTATCAGACGTGTTTTAGATACGACCTAACATTTCTGCAAAATGTATGGGGCAGTTTGTTGAAAATAAGGCATGTATCTCCGCAGAGGACCTTGCAACTTGCAGATCATATGTCTCTCTGGATGAGGTCAGTGGCACAGTTTTTTGTAAAAGAATGGCTTTCATTCTGCCTAAAGTATCAATTCGAATAGAAGAGATGTTCAGTTAAGGCCAAAGCGGCGACTCCCCGTCTGTCTTACTTTTAGGAAACAATACTTGCATACAACAAGTGACCCTGGCTGACACACTAACGAGATAGGCTTTTCCTGGCATCATTCCACAACAGCTTTGATCATTCAAGATTATGTAGCTCCCATTGGAAAGCTGCCTAAAAATTGGATCTATCACTGCTGCCAGGGAACCCTGCAGGTGGCACGATCAGTTGTTTGAAGGACTATCGCAGGCTCCATGTAAATTAATACCCTGACATAGAAGTGTACCGCTCAATGTGGTTTTGCAATTTTTACCACTAAGAAATACCTCCTTTTCCCCACTCCAGCATTTGTGTGTGTATGGTAAGTCCCAGGTCGATTCTATGTATTATTTACCCAACCTTTCATACAGGCCCGCTGGTACGTGTTTTAAGCAATACTGAAACTGGAAAATCGTCACTGGTATCCTGATGGTGCCATGTATTATCCATTCCACGGCTGGTTTCTCAGAAAGGGTTAATGGTAATCTTTCCAGTTTTTCTATGCTCAGCACCGTATAGTCTGCTCCCCTCTGTGCCAAAGAGATTTGTTTATCTGTAAGGTTAAATCCAGTAAAAAAACGTTGTGGTGTTGATTAGATGCCAAGGCACATAGCCTGAACGAAGATTTTGTAACGTCCAGCCTAGCAGCATTATAGAACGTAGTTGAGACTGTCCATGTTGTAGCATGAGCAAGTCCTGTTCTATTATGTCGATGGCAGAAGATAAAAAGCTGTCCAAAGAATAAATTCTGGATGACAGAGTAGTGAACCCATTGTCAACAACAGAGCGAGCTTTCTCTATCAATTTCTCGTATTCGTTCTGCAGTTTCCATTTGCGTGACTTTCCATGCCTCATTATAAGCAGGATATATACCGGTGTATATGAAACGTTTATGACGTGGTTTGCGAGGTCCTTGTACGAAGTCTCTTAAGTCAACGCCATTTTTAAGTGAAGATAAGTGTTGTTTTATATCTGGGAGTGTAGATTTACGTAGCCACTTAAGGCACAGTAGACTGTATGTTGTTATTATCCCTGAATGTTGTCTCTGGACATATCTTGACAGTTATTTGTGTCTATTGGCCAGATTAACCATTTTTCCCATCAGGATTTGTTCTGTTTTGTTATAAAATTTATTTCACGTCTACCTCGTCATCTGTAGTTCCATTACTATCAGGCACGGGGTTTAGGTATGGACGGTTTGTTTAAGTCTTTTATCTTAGCAAGGCCAAGACAAGATGTCTGTTGAACAGTTTCATTTAAGAACATTATTTGTTCTGGGATGCTGCAGGCTCTGAATAAGGCTTCTAAACCTTGTACCTGCCAGTATTTTGTGCCCCAGAAAGTTTTTGTCTCAATGTTGTCTTTCCAAAAGTAAAAACCAAATGTGGACAATTGAGCATAAAAGACCGCAGAATAAATTTGCTTAGTATTAGTACTTTTCATTCCTGGCTTATTAACATTTTTAAAGTACAATGTTTCTGGATTTGTGACATTTAAGCCTGAGAAGTATGGACATTTTTCATAAAATGTTTTAGAGCTACCCTTTGGTGGCGTTGGACAATGTTCCCATTGATTATAAGTTAAAACATTTCTAGGGTTTGCAGATTTGTGCAAAAAATGGTGACCAAGATGATTAAAAAAATACATTTGTTCATAATCTGGTGAACCTTCTAAGTATTCATGTTTTGTAAATGTTGCTGACATGTCTAAGTCTGCCATCATGTTATTAACAGTCTCAAAGTCCCAATCATCAGAAAATGTGCTGGGTGAAACAAAGTCACTCAAGTAAACCTTAAATTGGTGTGGAATCTTCAGCAGCTCGACAGGACCATAAATGTCATAATCAGTTCTGTCCCATGCTATACCACCTGGTAGGGGAATGGCTGTGATGTTTACTGATGACAGGTCTCTTTGCTCACGATGTGATGATTTGTGTGGCATCAGGAGTAAAATGTGTCAATTTTCTATATTTACACTCTATCAGCTTTCCCAAATGTAAAACAAGAATGAGCCATAGTAGGAGAAAACGTACACCTAACACAATCCAAAATTCAACCCATGGTGAAACCAGATATGTATGTGCAAGCTGGTGAAAAAGTTCTGTTACTTGTTCCTTGAATGTTTTATTTGCTGGCGTTGTTTCAGGCTCACTGGGATCCTCAGACAAGGTATCAAAGTTGATGAAATAGCCAGAGGCAGTTCTGTCAATTGTTGGTATTGCATCCGGATTATTTGAAATCACTGGAGCTGCTTGTTCCCTTGACATATTAGTATAGTCGGATGCTACATCATTGTAGACGGGTGTTTCTTGATGAACTGTTATTTGGATTTCAAGAGGCACAAGTTCCATGGCTTTGTTGCATAGTCCTTCTTTTCTTACTGCAGATTCCTCAAAGGTGATGAGTCTCTCAGTTTAAACCTCTTGGATAGTAGCGAGATTTGATCGTCTGCTACATCTTTGGAGTCCACTGGGCCTACTACTTATTATCGGCCACATGGTGTGGTTTTACCAGGTAAATTGATACAAACCGGTTCTCCTTTTTCTAGCAAGGGGCAGCAGTAACACTGTTCTTGATCCGTGGATTGCTAAAACAGGTACAGGTTTTCTGTAAGAAGGCCCAAATTCCTTCTTATCTGCCATTTTCTCTCTGACCAGATCCCCAACCTTTGGAATCCAGACAGGTCTTGCTGGGACAGGTGGTTTCTCTTCAGTGGTCATTGGCTTCTTTAAAGGTGTGAAGCTATGGTAAAAGCCTTCCTGAAGAAGCCTAGCCTCGATCCTTCCATCCTAGGAAATTACCGCCCCATCTCCTTACTTCCAGGGATTAGAAAAATCACTGAAAAATACGTCAACTCAATACTCTCTTCTTTTCTGGAGACTTTTAACCTCCTCCATCAGACTCAGACAGGCTTCTGCCCACTACAGGGCATAGAGACCGCCCTGCTCTCAATAGTGGAAGAATCCAGGAAAATAGTAGACTCCAGTGGCAGTGCAGTGGTCCTGCTTCTCGACCTCAGGGCGTCATTCGATACCGTAAATCACCAGATTCTAATCCATAGGCTTAGCAAATTAGGTATTACAGGTACTGCCCTGGTTTGGCTACATTCCTTTCTAGACAATAGATCCTTCCAAGTCTTTAGTAATGAGGTGACGTCCAAAAGAACTCCCCTTCGCTGCGGAGTGCCTCAGGGATCATCCCTGAGCCCTACGTTATTTAATGTGTACACCTGCAACCACGCCGAGGCAATTCTCCCCTTTGGAATACATATAGTCACCTACACAGATGACACGCAACTGGTGATTGGGCTCAACAGATCAGAGAACTCCCCCCTCCATCTGCATTCATGCCTGGAAGAAATTGCAACCTGGATGAATGACTCTTTTCTCAAATTAAATGGGGGAAAGAGTGAAATCATGATTCTGGGTAATCGCTCTCCACTTGAACTTTAACAAATATGGCCTGCCTAGCTAGGCTTAGCCCCTACGCCCAAGACCCAGCTAAAGAGTCTAGGTGTATGGATCGACCAAGACCTTACATTTAAAATCCAGGCACGGAAAACGGCCGCCTCATGCCATGGGGTCCTGCAAATGATTCGGAAAATCCTTCCTCTCCTGCCATTTCAGGCCAGGAATATTATGGTCCAAGCTCTTGTCCTGTCCCGGCTGGACTATGCCAACACGCTCTATTTAGGTGCCCCCGCTGCCACCTTTACAAAACTACAAACCACCCAGAATAGGGCATCAAGACTTCTACTGGGCACTCCCAAACATCAGTCAGCCAAACCTGCTCTGAAATCTCTGCACTGGCTCCCCGTCCAAGAGAGAGTCAAGTTCAAATCCCTATGCATCGCCCAATAATCTCTTTCTAAAACTGGTCCACCTATTCTCCACAACATTATTCAGCCCTATGAGCCCAACAGAAGCCTCCGATCCAAAACCCAGAACCTGGCCATTGTTCCCAGGATTAGGAAGACTAGACGTGGAGGTCGACAATTCTCGCTTAATGTGGCCACACTGTGGAACTCCCTCCCCCCTCATCTGCGAGCAGAATCTAATCATCTCTCCTTTCGCAGAGCTCTAAAAACACTACTGTTTCCTTAAATCAGCTCGTTACCTCATCTTTGCTACTGTAAGCGCTGGGATGCCTCCGGGTAGCCATGCGCTATATAAATGTCATTCAATTTCAATTTCAATTTCATTAAAGTGTTGCTTAGACTTCTTCTTGTTTCATTTAAGTCCTACAAAACAGCTGAACGGTCTTTGATATCAAAGGGTTTTTGTTCTACCACTGAAGTATGACGATCAAGGTCTTCGACCATCATTCTAGTATCAAAAAGGATTTCATATGGAGTGATTCCACCCAGAGAATTTCTTGGCAGATTATTAAGACTACGTTGGACACTTATTAAATGTTTGACCAACCCGTCACCCGAGCCTAATACCCTCGCTGTTATAGATTGCTTTATGTCACTGTTTTTTCTTTCCACTGCTGAATTTCCCTCAGGATGGAATAGACTTGAGTACCGCAATGCAACGCCCAAACTGGCCATGGCCTCCTTGTAAGCTTTGAAGCTAAATGCAGGGCCCTGGTCAGAATGTAGTGTGCCGATTACGTACGTGCCGATAAAGACTCGCAATCTTTTATAACAGTTTGGGGGTCAGCCGAGCGCTGAGGCCACATGCAAATGAATCTTGTGCATGAATCCACTGCGACCATGATATACTTATAGTTGCCATCCCTTTGTAAGGAACCACAGTGGTCCAGTTAAATACATGCTAGTGGTTTATCTGAAATTAAAAGGGGGTCTGCGCCAGGCGTTTCACTGTTGAAACTTTCATTTTGTGGCAGATTACACATTCCAAAACATAGTTTTGGCTCTGTTTCCTAATGCGCGGCCACCAGTATCTTAGCTTTAATAATGACACTGTGGTGGAAACACCTGCGTGCGCAGAGGCAAGTCCTTCACGTGCTGCTAAAATTAGTCCTAATCTATGTTCCATGTTTGGGATTACACTATCCCCCACTCCAGGGATTCAAGCAAAAGGAACATTATTTTGCATCAGTTATATATGAGTACTTGAGTGGAAAGCCTTTTGGAAGTGTTTTACCACTGTATTTTATTGAAGCAGTGACAGCTTGCATTATTTTGCTGTCTATTTTTGTTTTTGAACGAGTGATTGCAGCTACGGAAGCCGTTTGCACAGCTGCCTTTGCGGCTTCATCAGCCAATGAATTCCCTGCAACGTGAACGCCATCATGCTGATGACTCAGTGTATGGATCACGTGAGTCTTTTGTAGTTCCTTCTGTAATAGAACTACTTGTTCCCAAAGCAATTTATGCTTAATTGTGCCATCTTTTGCGTCTTTGAAACCGTTTTGAACCCAGTTCTGCAAGTATTCATTGTAAGATTGGACCCAATAATAGGAATCGTACACTATGAGTGTGGGGAATTCAAGATCAGTATTTTCAAGCGCCATCTTGAAAGCCTGTAGTTCAGCTCGCTGAGCTGTAAGTCTCCGAGAGATGGAGGTTTTGTGACCATAGGTCGGATTTTACCATCGCGCCAGCAACCTTTAACAATCGCACACGCAGCACTATAAGCTTGTTTTCCCCCAATTGTGAGTTGTGCTGATCCATCTGTATAAATTATACATCCGCAATGTTCTAGAGGCAGAATCTCAGTGGGCAGAGGACATTCTTGTTCGTATTGTAGAAATTCTTGAGTTTTCAAATAGGGGTCAAAAACGTATTCAACGTCTGTTGCAGCAAGAGAAATAACCCATTGTATCCACCTTGGATGTAAAGCATTTGCATTCAGAATGCTTGCCTCACTGCCTGTAAGGCAGGTACAGGAGTAACAACTTTTATGTGTTTATCCTGTGCGAGGGCTCTCTCTTTTGCTGCTGCAGTTTGAACCGCTGTCAGAATTTTTTCTGTTGAAGTGAATTTAATTTCAGCTTGTGTGTACAAGTGTGATTTATAAGCTATTGGTACCTTTTCACCTTCATTAAAGGTTAGGTACATGAATCCGCATCTCCCTGGGATGATTCGGATCACAAGGTTGCGTACGTTTACGCGTGTCTGTAAATGGGTTGTTGCTAACATGTAAAAAATGTAAATGTAGTGCTTATATAGCGCACGTATCACCCCCTAAGGGGTCTCAAAGCGCTGTACACATACAGCTGTGGAACCCTTCCTGGCCTTTCCCTGTGAAGTGCCCACTCCTGGGCACCCCCAAGGTGAAGTAAGGCACCCTAGCGCTGTTGGGGCCGTTGTGGAGATTAAGCAAGCTATTGCCCAGAGTTTCAGAGTGGGACCCATGCTTAGAATAGGCACCGAGGAGAGAATTATCAGGTCCGGGGAAATTGAGCCCAAGACCCGCCGAGGCGGGAATTGAACCCTGGTCCGTGCCAGACCTCTGCATCAGGGTCTGCCGCTCTAACCATTGAGCCACACTTCTCGACTATGTCTGTTTGCGCTGAACGCAAAATTTCTGTGTTTTTTTTAGTCCAATTAGTTTGTTTGAAATCAGGTTTGATTAGTTCGTAGAGAGGTTTAACCCTTTCTGCGTAGTTTAGAATGTAAGTTCTTCCGAAATTCAGGAAGCCTCGAATTGAATGTAAGTTTTTTAGCATTTTTGGAGGTTGGAGCAGTGCACATTTTTCTAAAAAGTTTGCTGCCAGGCTTTTGCCTTCACTTAAAAGTTCGTATCCTAGGAATAGGACGTTAAGTTGGGCAATTCTTGATTTCTTATAATTGAATTTGTCCAAGTCATCGTCGGTAAGATAGATGTCATTGACATACGATAATGCCTCATCATCATACGTTTGCAGTAACTTTGTTACTCTGGCTGAAAATAACCCTGGACTATTCTTGAATCCCTGGGGGAGATGACAGAAGTGAAGTTGTGTCCCCATAATTGAGAAAGCGGTCAAATACCTGCTTTCAGGTGTGATATTTTGACAGAAGAAACCGTTTCAAATATCTAATGTTGTTTTATATTTTTTGCGCACAATGTTATTCATCAGTACTGCACTGTGTGCATTTTGTACTGCAAAGGTTTTGCAGCAAGAATTTAAATGTCTGTTGTCCAAAACTAGACGATATATATTGTCTGGTTTGGAGACAGGAAACAAAGGATTGTTCATGGATGAGGTGCATGTTTCAATCACCCCTTGGTATTCAAGTTGATCTAAGAGCTCCCTGACCTGTTTTTTATATTCCTGCTTAACTGGATACTGCTTCTGAGCAGTTGGTTGATTTTTTAACTGGATTTTATGGTGAGGAGAATCCTCATCCCATCCCACATGATTTTTATACAATGCTGGTGCCTGGGCTACAGCCCATTTTCTGGCATAGGTGTATTTTTATGAATAGGAATATGATTCGAGAAGGCTGGCATAATGATCTCTTCGCCATGTGGGCACTCCCTGACAAATTCAGGTGGCCAGTCTTTTTCAGCCAGAAGGATGTCATAACCCTTAGATAGTTTTACCAAAAAGAGTGCTTTTATTTTTCTAGTTATGTCCCCCTCTATCCGGAGTGTTGTGAAATTTTAGTTCGTGTATTGAACATCATCTACGCCATCTTGCAGACCCACGTACGAGCATACACGGCAGCCATTTTAGGTACCATGGTCTCCCTGTTCACGATCACTCATCAGCGCACTTCCCTGACCCTGCAAGCGTCCCCCATGCACCCTGACTACCCCCGCTCTCTCAGGCACAAGTCATGAGCCCTCCCCTCCCATGACTCTGTCCCAGGGAATCGCACCCCGCGCCTGACCAACACCTCCTCTCCGTCCATGAATACCCCTCCTTTGATGACCCCTTCCTCTGAGCCTGAACGTCAGCACGGACCGCTGGTCATCCTCTAGCCCGAGGATACAGTTTATTGCCCATTACTGTATGCACTCGCCTTTCCTGAAAGAAGCCGCTATTGATCACGACCCTCCACCCCCAGAGATTCGATCAGGCGCACACATTCCAGAGAGATCGGCAGAACACTCAGCTGCGTGATAGCCCCTCCCAAACATATGAGGGGAAAGGGTCTCTACTGTTGTCATGTGTTGGAATGGGCTGGAACTGGGGGGGGTGACAGGGATATCGTTCTGATGTCATTCTCATGCTCTACAATGTCCCTGTTGTAATAAAGGACGTTCACATGTCTTGAACCAGTGTATAAAAGACCAAGTCTCAGTGAGGTTGAGAGAGCACCTCGAGACGATACCTTGTTGTCCGATCTGAAGTGTTCTACTCCGCCGGAATAAAACTTGTTTCCTGTCTTCCAGTCTCCAGCGCCTGCCTCTTTATTGAATAACTTCGTATGGTATCAGAGGCGTTTTACGCCGGGCAAATCTAACTTAGGAAACAACCACTGAAATTGCCTGACCATTGTAAATTGATCTTTATCAATTGGCGCCCCAAACGCGGGGGCCATCAGCGACATAGGGTCCGGTAAGAGAGGTCCAGACGATGGGGTGAACATCTAAGTGATTGGAGTATACCTGCCTTGAGAGGGCCCTCGTCCGGCTGCCGATTGAATGAACTTCACCGATTCTGAACGGACCTCTCTCAAGTGACCTATTGTCCTGACTGGAATCCCCACAGAAATGCTGCGGTAAAAACATGGAGAAAGAGAACGATCGGGCGCTGGAAAAAGGAAGGCGAAGAACTGCCCACATGGTCCGGTCCGGGTAAGGTCGTGACACACGACAAATTGCGAAATTGATTGATTGATTGATTGTTTGATAATACTAGTATTTCCTATTGATTGCTTCTGGGAGATTCTCTATTTGCAAACAAACACAGAATCGCCATACTCTGTTTATTCTTTGCAGATAAGTGAAGGGTAGGCAACGCAAAACTTTAACACGTCGTGCCTATCTTTTTCTCCCCATTGATTGATTGATTGAATCGAGCATAGAATTGTTCGAAGTTGGTTCTCTTAAAGGATCTTCTCTGCCTGCAAACGGGGAAGAATAGGAATATTCTCTCTCCCTTTGCCGATAGTGAAGGGTGGGTAACGCAAACCTTTAACACGTCGTACCTATTCCATTCCTCATTGATTGATTGTTTATCCAAACGTTGACTGTTTGGGAATTGGTTCTTTTTGGAGGTATTCTCTATTTTGCAAACGAGCACAGAAGTCGCCATACTCTAGTCTTTGCAAGTAGTGAAGGGTAGGTAATGCGGACCTTTGTCCCCCGTTGTAATCTGTCATGCCTATCTACTCCCCACTGGTTGATACGCCAGTTTCGCCCGGACCATTTACTAGAGGAAGATCATCTGACCCGACCAGAAAGCACCCCTAGTGAAAAGGACATATGAGATAATAAAGTGATCACTGTAAACTGTTAACAGAAAATTTTAGCATGAAACAATCCGGAAAGAAAGGAATAGGGAAACGAAATCAGTAGGCCACTGATGAACATGAACTTTTATTTAAACAACGAACAAAGAAACAATAACAATACGTAATAATAAAACCTAGTAATGCCCTAGAAATAGGAAACGTTAGAAACGAGAACGGTAAACTGTAGAAAATGAAAGTCAGCAGAACATCCGCCCCCACTCTGGAAAATTCCAAAGTGGAGCAGGGTGCGGCTACGCCCAGCCGGAAGCAACCCATATAAGGCGGGTCCTGCTGCCAACAGTCGGCCAGGAGATCGTAAACGTAGGGTGTAGCCGGAGGAGAGACCGAGGCCAACGGGACCCGGCCAGGGGATTGCCTTGACAACGCTGGAGAGTTGCAGGGGGGGGAATGTCTATGTCCTCGACCCTCCCCTCTCTCTCCCAGTCCGGCCGCGGTGGCACGTGAGAGTTGCAGATAGTCCCGCCACATGCTCTCCCGGTCCGGCCACCAATGGCCGAGGACTGGGGCCGACGGGATCCGGCTGCAGCCGATGAGCCAAGGAACCCGTTCATGGGGCCAGAGCAAGGGGCGTCCGGCCGACATCCACCGGAAGCTCGGCCCAAAGACAGACAGGACGTTTTTTCTTTTCTCCTCCGTAATGGCAGCAGCAACACGCCAGGCACCACTTTTTCTTTTATAATGGCTGCGACAACACTGGGGGGATGTCTTGCACATGCCTCCGACCCCCCCCCCGTCTTCATCGCCTGGTCCGGCCACAACAAATGTCAAGCGAGATGCCGTGGGGTGCACTGGGAGGGAGAGACGGTGCGAACAGGCCTCTCCCGCCTCCCCAGGTGGAAGCTTCCCAGTTGCACCCTCAGCGCTCCAGGCGCCCGGAAAAGGGTTCTTCCACTGTGGCGATGCTGCAACGTCTCGCCCGGCAGGGTGGAGCCCGTCCGCTCATTTGACCCCGCGATCGCCGGTAGCTGCCGAACTTTCAAAATGGCGATCGACCTGGCAAGAGCGGGCCCAGCATGAAGGAATGGTCCGGTCACTTGTTGACTCCACCGTCATAGTTCTCCACAAACTTGAAGATTCTAGAGGAGCCGCGGGAGTCCCCGACTCCCGCAAATACCCCCGATGGGGAGTGACTGCCATGATTGCCCACGGAACGATGGAAATGTAGCCGCAGGACGTCGGCGCTCCCATGCTGTCGCCAGCCTCAGTCTGAATGACTAGAATCCTGCAGACCACAGTCGGATCAGTTCCGGTGAAAGCACAGTATGACCCGGTAGGAATATTGTTGAACCCCCCCTTTTTTTTGACTAATGGTTCAAACCACCGATCCTTTCTTTTGCCCTTTAACGGAACTTTGGGACTGCCAAAGAAAGCCCTGGGCCCAACCACGAGTTAGTAGACATTTGGACTATGCCTGGTTCTGCCTGACTGCACCCAAAATGGCGCCGATGCAAATGAAACCCTCAACTCTTTATTGTACCCCGATTGCTCAGCCTTGATGTCATAGGATATGTATGAAGTTTTTTAAACATATAGATTGATATAGAATGTGTACTGATTGAGAGTTCGAACAATGGATTGATATAGGATGTACACTATAAATTCAGGAAATGAATTGATATGGGATGGGTACTGGTTATAGGTTCGGACAATTAATTGATATTGGATGGGTACTGATTATGTGTACAGACGGTAAATTGACATCCGATGAGTATTAAATCGAACATTCGGACAATGAATTGTGTGAGTTTTGCACATCGTGATTATTGAAAGTTGGAAGCCCAACACTTATGACACTCACTCACACTGAAGTCTCGACATGATTTTATTGCGCTTTTTCGCACTTTTGTATGAAATAAACGACCACCGACTCCATTAAAGTTTTCTACTAATAAAGTATCCTCGCATCTACAGTTTCAGCCTGCTCCGTGGCTGGTCCACAGGATTGTAGGCCCGTATTTATGCACCGACATTCTTATTAAAGATTTTTTGAGAAAGCAACTATATTTGTCTGTGTAAATTGATAAAGTCTTGAATGAATAATGCCTATTTTTCGATATAACTGAAATATGGGCGGAATGACTAAGCTCGATTAGATAAAAAAGGGTTGAAAAGGTATAGCACATAGAAATATTGCAAATATGAAGGGTCGAATTTTGGTTGTGTATTTTTCCTTTTTATACAGCCAAAAGCAACCGCTGAAGATCCAGGTATTTAGCCCATACTTTATATGCTACCTATATAAGAAAAATCACACTAACGATCCACCTGGGCTTAAACGCCCCAGTTGGCAGTGATCACATCCTGTGGAAATAGGCCGAGTACGCAGTAAGTAAAAGCCTTTCTGGGGTTATGCACGCTAAATGTGTCTATCAATGTAGCCTGCCCTCCCTTCCCTCCTTTTTTTCTCTCCCTGCAGGTCACCTCGGAATGCCCCTCCTTTTCTCTCTCTCTGCAGGTCACCTCGGAATGCCGACGAAAATAGTGATCCAACAGACGAAGAGACGGGAAAAGGGGTCTGATTATAGTACCTAACCACGACAAACCCCGAATAAAGCAAAAAGAATAATGTACCCACATGATTAAGCATTCTTACGTTTAACTAAGTAGGAAAAAGTTTAGGGTATTTCGAGGTAGGGGTTACACAAGTATCCTCCGCCGAGAGGACTAGAGATATTGCCAATATTTGAAAACCTACTACCTCCTTTTCCGCATCCTCATAGGCTTAGAACCAAAAGCTGCCCCATTGCTCTCCAATTATCACCAACTGTTGTCTCAACCTGGAAACGCACTTGCTAAAAATGACTCGAATAAACCGCTGTGAGCATTAGCCCGACCAGGTTAGTTCATGACCAGTTGCCAAAGACGTAAGTGTGTACAATCAAAAAGCCACCAGTAAGAGGTAGCCAACGAATAAAAGGATAAGAAAAAGGTAAAAAGAGCGTAGGATGATAAAGATGCTCGGCATACAGAAAAGGATAATTGTGGCCAATAACTGTTTTATGTTTTGTCTTGGATTTTTTTGTGTATAATACATGTACTGTCTTCCCCGTCTGAGTTTGTGTGTACGTGATGCATGAATCTACGTCATCCCTCTGTCTGTGTTTCCGTGTTACTTAACCCCTGTTGTTCTGTGTTGCGCGCACTGAACGGTCCATTATTGTACCCGCCTCTCTTTCTCTCCCCATGTCATACGTGTACCGAATGGACCATTTAGGGTGCGGTCTCCCTCTCTCTCCCTCTCTCTCTCTCTCTCTCTCTCTCTCTCTCTCTCTCTCTCTCTCTCTTTCTCTCTCTCTCTCTCTCTCTCTCTCTCTCTTTTTCCTCTTTCCAAAAACCCCGTTTTCTCTTTTCAAGTATAAAGACGTTGTGCCCCTCCGGCACAAAACATTATTGGGTTTTCTCGAACACAAAGGTGTTCAGCAAAATTGACCAAACCCAAAGCGAATTGTGACTTGCCACATTACTACCTCTCCTTTCTGCACACGATAGAACCCGAGTTGGTAATGAAGGAAAGGACAGGTTAGACGACGGATGTTCCCTAATCTGGCCTTTTATAAGGGAACTATAGCGTCAATCGCCTTCTGTTTCTCAGTTCGTTAGAAATGCGATCCCCAAATGCCCCGATTGCCCCACCCCCTTGCACCTAAGTGCGGATGTCCAGAGCCACCCCACTTCCCCCGATCGACCCCAGCTCCCTGTTCAAAAGCACCCACGCGCCCCCGATCAACCCTACGATAACGCCCCTGCTTGCAAAAATTAGCCGACCCCGAAAAGAGATGTAAGATCGTCGATACTTGGGTTAAAGGGAAGAACGAGTCTCTACATAAAGGACTCGATGTTTGATGTGATGTAATACATTGTGTACAAAAATCCAATTTCTCTTATCATATGTCGCGAATGTACGCCAAAACTAGTCTATGAATTCAATGTGCAATACCCTTCTCCAGACTCCATAAGTGACGACCTTTTGATTGTGACCGATGAACCTATCCCCCACCTACTCAGGCATGGGGATGGATTGAGATGTATATCTATTCTCTCGATCAGTTTTTCTAAAACTTGTTTTTCACCCATTCAAAGATACAATCACCAAAGGAGAGGAGCTGGACGTGACGCACAGCCTGGCCACAGATCATGGAGCACGTGTGACGACCAAAGGTGGAGCCACAGAGCAACGAGACGCGGGACGAGGCACTACTTCCAAGTTCAGCTGATGAAGAAATAAGGGGCTGCCTTGAAGCCCTCGACTTGCTGACCCACTCGTGCCTGAAGTCCCCGTCCCTTTTTTTAGTCCGACTGATGGGCCTGCCTGCTCATTGTCCTTTGCTCCCTTGGTCCCTTGGTGTGTTCAAAGATCTCGCCCCACTCCGCCCTCTCCTCCCTCGATTATTCAACAAACTCTTTTCATATAAACTTTGACTATGGACTGGGATTTTGTCACGGAAAAAGAAAGACACGCAGGTGCCCAGCATAAGGCACCCCTAAGAAAATGAGTTAGGAAACAGGACTGTGATCTAACAGCAGAGGACTGATCGCACCCTGCAACGCGTAAGGATGATTCCGAGCTGGACCTATAGCTCCACCGCCGGTGCTCAGCAGCGCCAACAAAAGAAGACGGACTCTGTTAAAAGACATTGCGACAAAGACCCTCCCCCTTTCCAGAACTTTCTATTCGCTCCTTGACTAAATTACTTGTATTGAATTGAACACCTCCCTCAACCATTTTTGTATTGCCTTTTAAGAAATGTTTCATCGGTCACTCATGTGGTTAGTTGTCCAAAGACCCCCTATCGTACTGGCAAGCCGGAAGGTATCAGAGCGTTCTTTCTGTACATGATGTCACTAGAGAGAAAAATGTGAACTTGATTTTTATGTGTCGAAGCACTTTTTTGATTCTACCCCGACAGAATATTATGCCGATTTCTAGGCTTGTATAAAGAGCCTAACAGATGTAAATTAACATGCATCGTATTCTGCCTATCACATCGACTGTGTAGAAATTGAACGTGCTTATGTAAAAAGTGGCGATTGTTTGCCCCAGCATTGACTGTTTTGGGAATTGGTCTTTCTGGAGGTATTCCCTGTTTGCAAATAGCGTAGAATAGAATATTCTGTCCAGTCTTTGCAAATAGGGAAAGGATAGGTAGTGCAGGCTTTTGCCCCCCATTGTAATCCGTCATGCCTATCTTCTCCCCATTGGCTCATAGTTGGGTCAACCCGGACCGCTTATTAGAGATGGACCATCCAGCTCCACTGGAAGGCACCCCTAATAAGGACATGTTTACTAAGCAAGGACTAGTCGCTATAGCTTATAGTAAGTTATGGCATAAATATACAAAAAGGGATCCTAAAAACCAGTGGCCACTGATAGGTTCTTTTGATGAAAATAAAATAAAAACACTAGAAGCAGCTGTAAAAATAAATAAGGTAACATCCACTATGCTCGATAGTATCGGCATGTGGCGCAAAGAAGCAGAGCATCGCAGGAAAAAAGAGGAAGCAAAAACAGTGAAAGAATTACGAAAAGCAGCCCATCTGGCCGCAAAAGAACTAGATGAAGAAATAAGAAGAAGAGAGGAAGTTAAACAAACGCAAGAATCGGGACTGACAGGCCAATGCCCTGTCAGGACCACCTCTACGCTCTACCCGGAGATTCCCTCCAAACAGCGAGCAAATGACGAGTTACTGCTCGGTCCTCCAATGATCTACATGCCTCCTCCTTATGCTCCCTGCCAGCCTCTAGCACAACACTCACCAGTCCAGAGTGCGGTCGAGGGTAACCCTAGCGCTAGTGCCCCGACTCTTACGGCCTTCGCACCAGCCACATTGGTAACAACACCAGATGAACTTGAGACTGGCAAACAGTTAACAGCCAGACCAAATAGGTTGAGCAAAGATGAGCGGGATGGAATCGACCAGATAGCAAAAACCCTGGTAGAACAGAAGGAGAGTGAAGAATATACTATGAATATGCACAACTCACATGCCGGTAGTCACAGACGGCATTTTATTTTACGGTTCAGCTACCACACCCTGAACGCGTATGAGGATAGGTACCAGACTAACGGTCCTGCTAAATTGACGACTCTATATAGAAGGGTTGATGTCGGAGATGGGGCTGAAAGTGATGTGACGGACCTCTTCATGCAAACGCTTGAGGTCTTCCGCCACCTCGCGGAACAGAAACCAGAGGTCAAGATCACAGTCCCTGAGACGATTGAACACTCACTAGAAGCAGCCAACACCATGATGCCTATCAGAGAAGCTGCCCCCTATTGGGTTCCCCCAAGAGGCCAGGGAACAAACGATGATATCAACCATGCAGATGCCAAAGGGAGGGTTGTGTACAACTGGGTTTACCAACCATGGGATCGGCAAGATATCTTAACTTTTAGACAAACCCTGCCCGACTTGAGAAAGAACCCTACAGCATTCTATACCGAATTAGGCACAGCCTTGGGCTCAACCATAATGACTCTAGCGGACATGGATTTGTTTTTCGGGTTGTGTCTGCCGGCTGATGTGTGGAAGCAAATCCGGAGAGCCGACCACACAGATCTGTTCGGACACACCTGGACAAAACTCGATGAACTAGATAGGCAGCGAGAGCCCGGACAGAAACCTGTAAAAGACATATTGGAACTCCCTGACAAAATAGTGCAGAAGCTGAAAACGTTGATCCCAGAAAAGAAGGTAGACTGGTCGATAGTCACGGCCTGCCGCCAGAAACCTCAGGAGGACGTATCAGAATACTTCTCGCGATTTGAAACAGTGTTCTCCGACTACAGTGGCCAAGACATGACCACCGCAACCGGACAACACCTATTTGTGCAGAACTACGTAAAGGGGCTATCGCAAGAGGTCTCCCAAAAGTTACAGACTAGCGAAAGTAGTTGGGGAGCCTCTAAACCTGCAGCTATCCTTCAGATGGCTCAGTATTACGAACACCAAAAGAATGAGAACGAAAGGGCAACTGAGAAAAAGAAAAAGGACCTAAAGGAACGAGTAATGATTGCACAATTACAGGGAGTGACCACAGGGAGGGAACGGTATTGGGGGAACTACCAGTCAAATGCCCCTAGGAATTCGGCCCCTAGAGACCGCAACCCCACCCCTGGCACTCCACGAACCGACCTTGATGAGAACCAATGTGCATTTTGTAAAGAATTTGGACATTGGAAGTCTCAATGCCTAGCCCTTCGGGAACTGATTAAAAATAAAGAGACAAGGGACATGACAAATGGCCCCAAAACTGGAGGGCAGGGACGAGGACAGACCCACGACACCACCAATGACCGATCTGGTAGATCAAACACATTTGACCGCCCCCGACAGAATCAGTGCCAACAGTCCGATGGCTACAATGATCACGACTCTGCATAGGACTGCCAGGGGCAAGGGAGGGATCCAGTCAAGCTCTGTGTTGACCAGCAAGGTCCTTATGTCACTGCTAAGGTCCTGGGTACAAAGTCTCCATTTTTGGTAGACACTGGAGCGACACGTAGTGTGTTATCAAAACGACTGATTCCAAGGGCACCCTTGTCTGGCTCACACATCACCTCGATAGGTTTCGATGGGACGCCCTCCACTAATCCCCTGTCTGTACCTATCTCCTTTGACCTAGGAAACAATCCCACTGACACAACGTTTCTGCTCTCCTCCAACTCCCCTGACGCTATTATGGGTATTGATTTACTGAAACATTTCCGAGCTACTATTAGGTGTTCCCCGGATGGAGTCCAAGTCATCCTGTACGACAACCCGAGCATGTCCAGACCCTACCCCGCACGACATATGTATGCCATAACCAATGCTGACCTATCCTTGCTCGACTCGCAACCCCTGCACCTATGGGCCAGAAACGACTCGGATGTAGGACGAATGATGATCGATCCTGTACACATAACTGTTCGACCAGATGCAATACTCCCGAAACTCCCACAGTACCGGATATCGCCCGAAGGCGAGAAGGCATTGGTAGCGATTATTCAGTCTTTGGTAGATGCAGGAGTGGTAGAGGAAGTGGTTAGTAATGTCTGCAATAGTCCTATCCTACCCATTGTTAAGAAGCAAGGTGAGGGGGATGAGAAAGCGTACCGCTTCATCATCGACCTACGAGAAGTCAACAAAGTGGTGGTGCCACAGTACCCCGTAGTCTCAGACATCGCCACCATTCTGACCCTCATCCCGTCCACTGCCACCATCTTCACCGTTATTGATCTCAAGAATGCATTTTTCTCTATCCCCATCCATCCAGACAGCCGTTATCTCTTCGGCTTCACTTTAAAAAACCGTTCATACCGATTTTGTAGAGCTCCCCAGGGCTACACTGAAAGTCCCAGCATTTACAGCCAGGCCCTAAAAAGGCAGCTGGACGCCATCCAGCTACCAGATGGAGTGGTGTTGATCCAATATGTTGATGATATCCTTTTGGCGGCCAACACCACTCCACTTGCAATCACAGCCACCATCCAACTCTTGCACTTTCTCGCGGAGAATGGCCACAAAGTCTCCAAAAAGAAACTGCAGTTCTGTCAGTCCCAAGTAACATATCTAGGTCATCTCCTGTCCAAAGAAGGGAGAAAACTTACACCCGACAGAATCCAAACCATCCTAGACACCCCTATTCCAAAAACACAGAAGCAAGTCCGTTCATTAGTAGGCCTTACTTCTTTCTGCCGACAATGGCTACCAAATTTCAGTCTCATTATAAAACCCCTACTTTCCCTGTTGGCCAAAGATGTTCCGTTCCCACTCCCGTGGACCCCCGAATGCCAAGCATCCTTTAAGGAGTTGCGAGATGCCCTTTGCTCGGCACCCGTTCTAGGAACACCAGATTACTCCAAGCCCTTCTCCCTCTTCACTCATGAAAGGGAGGGATGCGCATTGTCTGTTCTAACTCAGCCCATCGGCGCCAAACAGCGCCCTTGTGCCTACTTCTCTGCCACTCTTGATCCAGTCGCCAGAGCTCTACCAGCCTGCCTTCGAGCAGTAGCTGCTGCTGCTGTCTCTATCCGACAGAGTGAGGGAATTGTACTTTCGAACACTCTCACAGTATTAGTACCCCATGCAGTTGACACGCTTTTGAACCAGACAAAGACTCAACACCTGACTAGTGCACGACTGACAGGATACGAATTGACTTTACTTGCGCCCCACATCACCCTGAAGAGATGCACGACATTGAATCCTGCTACACTGTTACCCTTGCCCGAAAATGACCCCGATGTGCCCCCTATACACGACTGTGTGACCCTCACGGACGAGCAGACTAGGAGTAGAATTGACCTCCGAGACATTGCTTTCACAGACCCTGACGGAGAACTATGGGTAGATGGCTCTTGCATCAAACTCCCAGACGGCACCACTTCTGCTGCCTATGCGGTAACGACTGCTCGAACAGTAGTTGAAACAGCTTGCATCACACAACGATCCGCACAGGCAGCAGAACTAATTGCCCTCACACGAGCATGTATCATAGCAGCAGGAACCACGGCGAACATTTACACAGACAGCCAGTACGCCTTCGGGGTAGTTCATCATTTTGGGATCCTGTGGAGGGAAAGGGGATTCCTGACGTCCCATGGTACACCCATCCTTCACGGAGATTTAGTCTCCGCCCTGATTGAAGCAGTCCTTCTCCCCACACGATTAGCAGTGATCAAATGTCAGGCACACAAGAAGGTGACAGATTTAGTTGGACAGGGAAACGCACTAGCCGACATCACTGCCTGAACCACAGCTGAGAATAGGGCCACGTCACGCATGTATGTGACCAGGTCACAAGCAGAAAAATGGACGAACGCTAGGGAAACGATCAGGGATATCCAATCGACCAGCACACCACACGAACTGACTGAGTGGGCACGGGTGGGTCTAAGGGACGATGAAGGCTGCTGGCGAACAAAGGACACAAACAAATGGTTGCTGCCTGATGCATACTTGATTCCCATACTGACAAAGGCACATTCCCCTGCTCACATAGGTTCTGCCCCCATGATCGAACTCATTTCCAAAGTCTGGCATAACGGCAAGATCCCCGACTCAGCCAAACGCCTAGTCCAACAGTGCCTTATCTGCTTACAACACAACCCCGGGAAAGGAACTGTAGTACCCCGGGGAGGGTTTGGGATCCCCGACCACCCCTTTGAGGTCCTCCAGATGGATTACATCCAGCTAGAGAGGTGCCAAGGCTTGAAGTACGTATTAGTCATTGTATGTGCCTTCAGCAAATGGGTGGAAGCCTATCCGACCCGTGATAACACTGCCATGACTACTGCCAAAGTACTATTGAAGGAGTTTTTCCCTCGCTATGGCCTTTGTCGAATTTTATGGAGCGACAATGGCCCCCACTTCATAGCTGAAGTTATCCAACTTATCCTGAAGGGGTTAGGGGTCAAACAAAGGTTCCATGCGGTCTTCCACCCCAATCCGCTGGCCTGGTTGAACGACATAACGCCACACTGAAACTGAAACTGTCAAAAATAGTGGCCACCACAGGACTTAAGTGGCCAGATGCCCTTCCACTGGCATTACTATCGATGCGCTCCACCCCCACTAAGCACCACTTGACCCCCTACGAAGTTGTGTTTGGGCGGCCTATGAACCTCTGGACTGCTCCCAAACCAACCTCCATTCATGACGTCCCCGACGTCCTGCTGTCAGATTATTTGTACAAGTTAACTAAAACGTTGTCTGTCATTCATCAACAGGTGCAGCAGGCCATCCCCGATGCTTCCAGGGGTCCCGGTCACGATATCCAACCGGGCGACTATATTTTGATCCGGAACTTTCAACGAGCAAAGAGTCTGGAACCCCGGTGGACGGGCCCCTGGCAAGTACTGATCACCACTCGGACGGCTCTTCGAGTGGAGGGGAAGAAGCACTGGCTGCACGCCCATCACTGCAAAAAGATTTCCTTGACCCTGGCCACGACAGACAACGTCAGCACCCAAGAAGAGCTCCTGAACAAAGACCGACCTTCACTGAACTGCTATCCTGATACCGAGGCACTTGAACTTGCAAAACACTCTGATCCTACTGTGCCATCTCGAGAAGGGTATTTCCTGCGTCGAAAGGAGGGAGCTTCGGCTAAGTAGGCCACTGACTAAGTTAAACATCTCAGAACGGTGACCCAAAGCAACCAAGGGTTACCTGGAGAGAAGCTAAACTAAGTCTGTGGTTCTGCCCACTACCGAGCACCTTGAAGATGAAGATGATGGAAGCGCCAGATAAGAAGATGATGGAAGCGCCAGATAAGAAGACGTCGAAAGCAACAGGAAATACCCACTATAGGAATCCAAAAACTGACAATTTGCACAAACCAAAGACAATCGCTTTCTTCATTGTCTTCCTCTTTTGCCTCCTCCTCATGACTTCCTTCTGGATCCTGGAGGAAAGCTCGCCCGCTCACCAAATGTTGCCGACCACTGTCCAGCCGACCACCGTGAAAGAGCACCACCTGATCACCCTTTCACCTCAGCTTCGAGAAAGGCGTAGGGAATTCTGGAACAATTCCTTTGTACAACTGTTGCACCAACACAACCTTGCTGCAAATGCCACCAACTGCTGGATCTGTGGGTTGCTCCCACATGCTACCGGACACTCCATCCCCTTTATTCCTTCACCTTTCTCAGTCCACGGCTCCTGCCTCGCCTGGATGATCCTCATGCAAGAAAGCCACAAGGACAACGCCACTTCTGGTCAGACAGTGTCGCACTTCTACTATGGGTTCTGGCCGAACAACACAGGAAAGCCCTTTTGTCCCGCAATTTCAGGTTCAACCTTCCTTACGAACATCCCTGCCAAAGAAAGGGTCGAAATGCAGGTGCTCCACAATCCAGCCAGATCCACCTTCTCCCACCTGCGCAAACAAACGGCTGCCACTCTGACTGCGGCCCTGTCTGTCATCAATGTCACAGGATTCGTATGCCTCGAAGGACAAGGAACGCAACTGGTGGGTCACAGTTCTTGCCGCATCACCAAAACATTGGCCTCAGCTGACCCCCCCTCCTTTGTTGCTTCCCCGAATATGTACTTTGTTTGTGGCACCAAAGCTTACACGTGGCTCCCAAAAGGCTGGAAGGGTACGTGCTACATCGCCTTCATTCTTCCTCCCACGTATGTGGCTCCAGCCAACCACCACCGGCAAAAGCGCGCTGGAGATGTTGAACAAGCCGACTCCACCGGAGCACAGTTCCTGGATGCAGCAAAGGGACTTGTTCCTCTGTGGGGACCAATGGCAAATAGCCGCGCTATCCGACACCTGACTCAGGCATTAGAAACAACTATTAACATCACCGCTGGCGTCCTCGCCAACAACACGGCTGAGCTTCAGGCCGTCCGCCTGGTGGCTCTTCAAAACCGTCTTGTCCTAGATGTGGTTCTGGCCGACCGTGGAGGTGCATGCCGCATCATCGGCTCCAGCTGTTGCACCTACGTGCCAGATAACTCACCTTCAGTCTACAAAGCAATCGAACACCTCCACAGACTGTCCTCGGAGGTTCACCAGGAACAGGAAGGATGGTCGCTTGGAGGCTGGTTCTGGGACACTTTAAAGAACTGGGGATGGAGACTGTTCACGTTTTTGCTAATACCAATCATGATACTATGTGGGTGTTGTTTAGGTATTCAATGTTTACCACCTTTATGTGCACTCATTTCCAACTGTATGTGCCCAAAGACTTTGAACTTTAAACCTGAGCACATGAGTCCCCTATACGAGGTAGAGGTGCGTGGTCTCATGGGGATTGATCCGAACTGACAAGCTGGCGAGACATGTTAAAGGGAGGACTGTGGAATTTTAGTTCGTGTATTGAACATCATCTACGCCATCTTGCAGACCCACGTACGAGCATACACGGCAGCCATTTTAGGTACCATGGTCTCCCTGTTCACGATCACTCATCAGCGCACTTCCCTGACCCTGCAAGCGTCCCCCATGCACCCTGACTACCCCCGCTCTCTCAGGCACAAGTCATGAGCCCTCCCCTCCCATGACTCTGTCCCAGGGAATCGCACCCCGCGCCTGACCAACACCTCCTCTCCGTCCATGAATACCCCTCCTTTGATGACCCCTTCCTCTGAGCCTGAACGTCAGCACGGACCGCTGGTCATCCTCTAGCCCGAGGATACAGTTTATTGCCCATTACTGTATGCACTCGCCTTTCCTGAAAGAAGCCGCTATTGATCACGACCCTCCACCCCCAGAGATTCGATCAGGCGCACACATTCCAGAGAGATCGGCAGAACACTCAGCTGCGTGATAGCCCCTCCCAAACATATGAGGGGAAAGGGTCTCTACTGTTGTCATGTGTTGGAATGGGCTGGAACTGGGGGGGGGGTGACAGGGATATCGTTCTGATGTCATTCTCATGCTCTACAATGTCCCTGTTGTAATAAAGGACGTTCACATGTCTTGAACCAGTGTCTAAAAGACCAAGTCTCGGAGAGGTTGAGCGAGCACCTGGAGACGATACCTTGTTGTCCGATCTGACGTGTTCTACTCCGCCGGAATAAAACTTGTTTCCTGTCTTCCAGTCTCCAGCGCCTGCCTCTTTATTGAATAACTTCGTATGGTATCAGAGGCGTTTTACGCCGGGCAAATCTAACTTAGGAAACAACCACTGAAATTGCCTGACCATTGTAAATTGATCTTCATCAATGTTACTTCATATAACTTATGGGGTACACTAACCCTGGTATCGGCAGTTTCAACTTGAATGTATTCATTCAGGTCCACTGTCTCCACATGATCCTTCAGGATCTTGTGAGCTATGGTAACTTCTGCTGCTCTGTCCAGCATTGTCTGGGCCTACTCCCCGTTCTTGAGTTGTGTCCTCAAGATCCTCGGCATGTATGATTTTTAGACTTGCTACCTTCTTTTTGGTGAATTGAGTTTTCTTGTTTTTTGGAACTTGTTGATCGTCTTTGGACCTCACACGTTCTTCTTTGTGTTCTGATCGTCCTCTTCTTTCCGATTTCTGTGAGGAAGTCTGAAAGGTACGAGAGGAGCGTGTATCAGTATCTTGATATCTATCAGGTTTCCTCAAACTATCCCTGTTTCTGAGGTTATACCTCTTCTCAGAGGGCTCCTTTTGAGGAGACCTACCTCTGGATTGAGAATGCTTCTCTTTAGGAAGTGTCTGTCTAATGTTTTCCCACTTCTTTTTAGGAGTAGTGAGGGTGTTTTTAATAAAAACCATTGCAGGATTTTCTGTTAGTTCGGGCTTTACTAGTTTCCCACCCAAGCTATCTCTACCTAGTTCTTCATACGATGTTTCTATTATTCTGACCAGTACATATGGTTGCTCAGTTACATCAAGTTCTTTTAGCTTTTGGCGGATTGCCACGGATGCTGCTTTACCTTTAATATTAGCTAATATTATAGCTGAGACCTGTTTGAAATCCTTTAGTAACTTTATACCAAGATTTAAAGCTGGCTCTACCCTGTATTCATTTTGAATCTGTTTCAAGACATCTGGTATTACCGCCATGGACGAAACACTAGGTGTTTTTGTGTAGATTGCAGTAAAGACTGTACCCCAAGTGTCACAGTCCTCCAGGTGTGGTGCGATCCCCATTGGTAAACAGATTGTTAGAATCCTGTGTTTCTCATGAGGTGTACTATCTGGAAATACTGCCTCGATTTGAGTGATTTTTTGAGCTAACTCGAATGGAATTTGTGTCCTTTTTGTGGGTAATTTACCATTGACCGATTGTATGGTCTGTGGTGTTATTTTGTTTGTGTTCCCCGGATGAGGGGTGTGCTGTGGAATTCTTATAGCAGGTTGGACTGTTAGAGTCCGCATGACACATTGTACCAATTGTCTATGTATTTTAATTAATTGTTTTAGCTGAACTAATACTTCTATATCTGTCATTCTTTCAATGTCAGGAAGTGGTGTATAGCTGGCTAGTACCGGCCATGTTGCTCCTGGTCTACCTAGTGGACCGAGCCTGGTAATGTGATTTTGATGTTGTAGGGTGCCTTTAAACCAGAGCTGATGCTCTTGGTAAGTTAGTGGAATTTCAATGTCCTCGAAAGGAACGTATTCCGCTAGAGGTTCCTCCATCTTGTAGAAGTGGAACACATGTGTTGTTGGATTTGCTTCTGGGAAGATAATCCATGAATAGAATACCTCTGTCTGCCGATATTGATGTGCCTCTATGACAAATATCCCCCTACCACTTCTTGATGATAGGCCATTTGTTATAAGGTTTATAGTGATTGTTTTCCTTAGATTTTCCGGGATGATTATAGCATCCGTGTCGTTTTGTTGGAAACCTGTAACCTCTAAACCTGGTCGGGCTGCAGTTCTTGCAGCTCCACCGTTCTCGGTGTCGCTATCCAACAGAAAGTTTGCAGAGCAAGTTTCAGGCAAACAAAGATAAGGTGCACAATATTTTGGAACACTGTATCCTTCAACGTTGAACAAACCGAAAACTAATACATAGGATTTTCGTCCCACTCAGTAATGGCGGATTTTATCCTTTCACCCACTCCAGACGTCTAATGGAGTATTTTACGGGGAAAAAGGGGTCTCTGTGAAAAGCACGACTGAGTTACTCTAGCATCTAGCATTAAATTAGTGCCTTACCAAACGTTGGGCGCCATGTAGTGTGGTTCCTATATTCCCCATAGGCTCTGCGCATTGGAATAATATATGCTATAGATGTGACGTAGGACTTATGTCTACTAGGTCGCTATCGAATATATTAAACTTAATTGTGAGTGCCAGCTAGCTCAGAGGTCACTAGAAACTTTCTCAAATTCACAAGAAGGGATTCGTTTCTGACAACCGCATAAACATCACAACTTTGTTTCCCTAAGATAGAATGTACTTCAGAGTCGTGGAAACAATAGATAGATCTTTTACTCAGTCATTCGTGCATGCTTAGTTTCACCAGAGGTGCAGAGAAATAGAGAGATGGGTGTTTTCAATAAAAAGTATTTTATTGAACAGTCTTCTTTCTCATGCAGAAGAAATGAACTGCTACAATCGTAATACCGGCTGTAAAGTATAATGCGGACAGCAAGAAGAGTATTATAAAATAATAAAAGCATGGTATGGTTTCTAAGCCATAAAATACATACATAAATAAATAAAGACTAAAAGTACTCAACTGGTGCTTCTAAAATACGCCTACCCCGATGTACCTAACCTAAGTCTAGTACGAGGGAAGAAGTAAGTGTGGTGTAGCATACGTTTAGTATTCTGTTTGCCAAGAATCTATCCAAGATTTCTCTTAGGGTCTAATCCACTCCGTACCTTGCTTTAGAATGAAGCAGGTCTGGTCTCTCTCTGTCTCAGGAATCGATTTTCCAACACCCCACAAGGGGAGCCTGGAAACACTGGAGCTGGATTTCTCGGCAAAGAGAAAAGACAGCGTCTCTCTCAGTGCGTCTGCTGGAGGGTCGGCTTCCTTCGGCACTTGCTGTAGCGAGATGCGTCAGGCAAGTAGATAGTCGAACTGCTCCAAACCACTGTGTGTTTGCTAGGGCAAGTGTGGGCATATTTATACCTTGAAGGTGCCGAGTTTGACGTAAAGGTGGACATAATAACGTCATCAAAGAGTCTCAGTTCTTTGAAAACTCCATGAGTTCTTGGACAAATCAATATTCAAGCAAGGGGAAGTCCCTAACTGCTGAAGCCATGGCTACTACTAGTGGTAGTAGCCATGCTGTATTTGGACTGCATGGGCTATGTCTAAATATGGTTATGATTTCTATGCCTATATAAGGACAAGGTGATTTATACCTATATAATGGCATGAATCGGGAAAATTACACTAGGGTCCTAAAAAGCTATACAACAGTGGTGTCGAGGAACCTGGGGAGAATCATCATTTTAAAGAGTGCGAGTCTCCCCATGGGGTTCAGGTGCAGCGCTTGCCACTTCTGGTGGTCCGCCTCAGCCTTCTTCACTAGGGGAGTAACAATGAGGGCCCAGCTGAGTTTGGGGAGTAGAGTCACCCAGATCCCCAGGTATTTGAACGATTGGCGGTGGAGCAGTATGTTGGACTGCCAATCAAAACATTTTCTGGACATGTGGAGAGGGACTCAGCCGAAGGCCCGATGCTTTCTCAAAGGAGTGCAGGATGCGGAGACAGTGAGGGCCTGACCGGGCGCGGTCAGTTAAATAAATGAGGACATCTTCCGCATAAAGGGCGATCTTGTCCGTCTCTGTGTTGGGCCATTCCCAACCCCGGATGTGTCCGTTCGAGTGTATCAGGGCCGTCAAGGGCTCTATTATCAGAGCATAGAGCAGGGGGAAAAGAGGACATCCCTGCCTTGTCCCCCTGCTGACCAAGGAGGGTTCCGATAGGGCCCCATTTACCAGGACACGTGCCCTCGGGTGAGCAAATAGAACACGGGCGAGACCCTGAAAGCAAAATCCAAAGCCCAATCTCGGCAAGAACGGCTTCCAGAAACCCACAGTCTACCGAGTCGAAGGCTTTCTCGAAATCTACAAGGAGGATCGCCAGATAGTGGGTAATCAAGTGACGGTGGGCCAGGGCCAAGTGAAGCCTCTGGAGACAGTGTTGGGTACCGCACGAGGGCATAAACCCACATTGGTCTGGGTGAACCAACATGGATAGGTGAGATTTGAGCCGCTGTGCAAGTACCGTGGCAAACAACTTCAGTTCTGTGTTGATAAGGGAGATGGGACGGTAGTCCGTACACCGTGGCGAGGGTGGCTGGGACCTGGAAAGGACCACTGTTGTGGTCATATCCATCTTGGGAGGTAAGGAACCCTTTTCAGCCGCTTCCTGGAATAGACTTGCAAGGTAAGGAACAAGGGTTTCACGATATAAAGCATAATATTCCACGCCCGGCGTCTTGCCGGAGGAGGTGAGGGTGATGGACTCCCCAATATTTTCTTGGGTGATGGGGTGGTCCAGGTTTTCATGAACAATGGAATCCAAGCAAGGTAGGTGGCCGTTTCCAACCCCCAACAAGCCAGAGAGTGAGAGAAGAGGTGTCTTGGCTGCATATAGTCGGTGGTAGTATGAGAGAAAGGTGCGGGCCATATCCGTTAGAGTGCGGCACACCAATCCCTCCTGAGTCATGATCTCGGGGTTTAGGCGGTTTGCCCTAAGTGGCTAGCCTGTGGAGAAGTGAGACATTTTTGTCCCCTCAGCCGTACACCCTGGTAACGGATGAGCACCAGAGGAGCTTAGCTGCATCTAGTGAAAGCTGTCAAAGCTCCACGCAGATATGGGCAAAAAGCCTCAGTTCGGAGGCGTCTGGATTTTGAGCGGAGGATTGTTCAAGGCGTAGAGCCTGTGCCTCTCGCAAGGTGATTTGCTCCAATTGCGTCTGCTGCTGGAGCTTGAGCTGGCCCTTGGCGACTCCTCTAATTGTGGCGTTGCTAGCCTCCCACAGGGTGCCTGGTGAAGATACAGATCCCTCGTTGGTCTGAAAATAATGTTTGAGTTCCTGTCCCTCCACCTTCCAGAACTCCCTGTCCTGAAGGAACCACACATTTAGTCTCCATGTTTGACACATTGAGGCGGGAGGAGAGCCCGTATTAAGTATCACCGGGGAGTGGTCAGATATACCTCTACAGAGGATGGAAACATCTTGGATCATGAGATAATCGGTCGAGGGACCGAAAATCGCAACAATACGCCCCTGTGTGTGATGTGCTTCAGAGGTGTGTGTGAATTGCTTGGAGTGTGGATGCCAGGTGCAACATGCGTCGCAAAGACCCAGTGATTCAGACCAATTTGTCAACTGTCTCGCATGCGTCAGTCTACTATGGGACAGGGGACCTGTCGTGTCCAAGTCAGGGGAGGACACCGCATTGAAGTCGCCCGAGGAAAGTAGAGCCCAATGGCAAAGAAGCCAGGAGTGCAGCAGAGTTGGCCAGCATTGTTGTCAACATCGATGGGGGAGAATAGATTGATATCAGGTTGAGGGGGCCACCATGCAGAGTGCCAGACAGGGCCACAAAGGTGCCCTGGATGTCGTGGATGACTCGCGCAGCCACAAAAGGAAGGGAACATTTCACCAGGATCGTCACCCCATGGGAACACCGGGTGAAGCCAGAGTGCCAAACCCTGTCGTACCCGTATCATGCTAAAAATGGGCATTGAATACCTATCTGATGTGTCTCCTGTAACAATAGGACCTCCACCCCGAGGCATTGTGCATATCGTAGTACAGCCATGCGCTTGAAGCGGTCGAGGAGGCCGTTGACATTCCATGACATAACGCGCAGGGAAGCACCTAGGAGTTTTGTGTCAGACATAGTGGCAGATGATCTCGGTGATGGGGTAAAGTCTCACAGGGAAGCACAGCCAGGAGCTGGGTCGCCAGGAGCCATGGCTGGGTGACGAGAGAAGAATCAATATGTCTCACAGGGAGTGTAGCAGGGCGTCATATGAGTGTTGGTGTGACAAAGGAAAGAAACAAAAAATAAAACGCGGGACAACGGTAGCCCCACCCTAACCCAACCCCCATCCTATACTTCAGGAACAGAAGCATCTGTGGCCCTAACAAGGAAGAATTAACAAAAGACCAAACTAGAACGCTTGGGAATGGGGAAGTGTGGAGGACCCCTCCTCATGGCAGGATGTACATAATCAAGTCCGTCGGGATTAAGAGCAATGATGAGCTAATATGGCGTCTCCGGCCGCGGAGCCAGGCCCGGCAGGCAGAGACGAGTTCAAGCTGGGTTCCTAAGAAGCATTGGGCTATGTGAAAGATCTGTGTCCGGGAGGTCCAGCAATGAGGGGCGAGGCGAAGCGACCCACAGGTTCAGGCGGCCGGAGGAGCCATATTGCCTCACGACCGGAGGTTCTCCAGGGGGGGTGCGTAGGCTGCCGAGAGGGGCCCAACGGGGTGTCTGAGTGGGCTTGCCTCTGGCCAAGGCACCTAGTGAGAGGTTGCGATGAGGCCGGGGTGGAGGAGTCTCCAGGCGGGCGGATCCACCCCGCATCACCAGGCGATGGATGCCAGCTGTTTGTCCTAAGGGGACGCTCCTCCGTAGCCCAAGTCCAAGCTTCCTCAGGAGAGTCAAAGAATAGGGTCTTGTTGGAGAACACCACTCACAAGCGTGCCAGGAAGAGGAGCCTATATTGGATGTTGAGGGCACGTAGCTTTTTCTTGACTTCTCCAAATAAGCGGCGTTGACCCTGGACCTCACGAGTGTAGTCTGGAAAGATCATGATTGTGTGATTTTCATATCTGAGATGCTGCTGTTTGTGGGCTTAAGCCAGAATAGAGTTGCGGTCCTTAAAATTGAGAATCCGCATTATGACCCGTCTGGGTGCCGCTCCTGTTGGTGGCTAAGTGAGCAAGGGAGTGGTGGGGCTGCTCGATCACGAACCACGGGGAGAGGGAACCTTCAGGGATCCAAGATCTCAGCCACTTCTCTATGAAGTCCGTGGTGTGGGCCTGTTCCGCCCCTCTGACCAGGCAAAGGTTGTTGCGGTGGGATCTGTTTTCTGCGTCTTCGGCCCGCCAGTGCAGTTCTGTGAAATTGGAGACGTGCGACCTGCCCCTTCAGTTGTTGGACGTCATCCTCCACGGTGGGAATTCGGGTCAGTCTCTTTGATCTGGGCCGTGGCGTTTTGGAGGTCCTGCCGGATGAGAGTCATGTCCAACCGGTCTTCCATGGTCTTGCCCTCCACAGAGGATTGCGAGGTGTGGATAGCTTGAAGGTTGGTAGATAGGTCTGTCATCGGCGGGGCATCCCTGTTTGCAGTTCCCCCGGTCCCCCCAGTTTCAGTAGTGGTGAAATGGTACATTCTGGTCCTGGTTGCCTGGGTCTGGTTTGTCTCACCGTGGTGCCCCACAACAGGGCAGGGGCCTCGAGAGGTGTCTCAAAGGGTGAGCGTAGCAGGGGGAGCTGGTGGACGACCCTGGAACACTGCCTCTGGCCTACACTGCAGTCGAGTAGGTCACACATTTAGGACTGAGTCTTGATTTAGCAATGGCGGAGTCCATATCATTGTACCAGTATCATCGCAGACTGCATCCCCTCTCAGGCCCGGTGCCACTAAGTCTGTTCCCTGGCATTCATGGACACTCTCTGGTTGAACTTTGGTGGCTTCTGAGTCTATGGACTAGGGGGTTGTCTTCATCCTCATATACCTGATACCGAATTGGTGGTGGAAACGAGGCTGTAGCATTCCACTCCTCCATTTGCTGCTTCCGGATTTCTACTGCCCTCCGCATCATGCCCTGGAGGACACCTTCCACTGTCCCCCGCAACCCTCCGCCACATTTCCCTTGGACATTGTTGAGGACCCTCTCAGTCCGATTGCCCTACCTCAGTGGACTGAAAGTCACCGTCCAGTGGCGGTGTGCCTGTGCTGGCCGCTGTGCATCCAGGACCACTAACTCTGTGCAGATCAAGTCAGGGACCCTGTCTGATTGAATACTGCATGGCCTCTGAGACGATGGCCATGGGGTCGTCAACACCATGTTTCTGTGGCCCTGCGCTGCCCGCTGCCTCCAGCCTCAACTGCTGTCCACCAGGGCTCACACATCAAATCAAGACATGACCGGCCCAGACATGCATCACCGCAGGAGGCACACGCCACCATTGGCAGGTCCACCTCCAACCGCCATCTGCCGGAGTCAAAACAGTCGTACTGGCAGACTAACAGAGTTGCTCACACCTGTCGTGGATGCCATCATCTGCCTGATACCCTGCTCAGCACTCCAGGTGCCACTGTCTCAGTGCATTGCAACCCATGGACCGTTACTGATTGAGTTTTGTGCTGTGGAGAGGTTGCGCAGCAATGTCACCTCAAGCAGTGTGGGAGACATGGGACGACGATGAAGAAGATGATGCAGGTGTAACACACCTCACTGCAGCTGCATCAGGTATTTCCCGAAGGGACACAAACCTAGACAATTTTCACACATGAGCGAGCTCAGTTTTAGTGCCCCAACCTCAGTGCACTGCAACTCACGGAAACTTCTGTTTGCATATTGAGTGACCTCTGTACTTGCTCCAGCTACCTCCATTTTGCTCAGCAGTTGTCTCTTTTCTGCTGGTGCTGTCAGATTTCCGTTTTTATGGTGTTCACTGTTCAAGTTGTTGCCAGCACCAACCACTCAGTGTGGCTGGCACCCACAACCAGCACAGGCGTCACTGCACATGTGGCCCTGCCAATAAAGGGGCGGGTGCACGTGCCCATAGCCAGTTCCACATACTATCTGAGTGTGTCCCTGTGGTCATGTTGTATGCATGAGGGCCCTAGGCCCTACGACATTACATTGTGCTGTGTACAGCAGGCGCAGAGATGTCACCGCTGGCAGCGGGTTAGAGCTCGGACATGTCGCTTTGTCGTCACCCACTCAATATGTAAGAGGAGAGGACTGGGCCATCGTACGCAGGGCTGATGTGGGTGTGTGAATGATAATTGCGTGCCACTGGGAGTGGTTCTGTACTGGAAATGTGCATATGCATGTGTCTGTAGCAGTGTGGGTCTCCTTTATGGGGTGTAGGCGGTCCCTGAAGGGTATTAGACACCCACGTATGTGATCTAGTTAGTCTTCCATGGGGTCGGACCCCACCGCACCTGTTCGGCCACCCCCTCTTGGCATTCTGACACCTGGCATTGGAATGGCATGTGTGGCTTGGTGAAGTGTTGTGAGCCAGGGTGCTTCCTCCTGTGTGGTCTGTGCTGGCTCGGTTCTCCTCTATGTAGCTTGGCTGCCCTGGTGGTGGGTTGCCTGGGATGTCCATGAGCTGTTGTAGGGCGTCGGTGTCGAAGGTGTGGTGGTCCGCTCCGGCATCACTGATGAGTTGTCTGGTCTGCTCTGCTGGAGGTGTTGTTTGTCCCTCTGCGACGTGAAGGGGAGATGCATGTTGACATTGTGTTCACATGTATGTTGGAGCATTGTTCTTGGTTACATGCACACTGTATAGCAATGTACATTGTGACTGTTTGGGAGGTGCTGGATTTTGATGGTCGACAGTGGACATTTGGACTACATGACGGGTGTGAGGTTGTACGCATACATTCCCATCTCGCAGTTTCCTGCTCTGTTGGATGTAGTTGGCCTGTTTCAGCACATGTACGGAGCCAGTTATGTCCTCTGTTCTGCAGTGTCGGCGTTGCACATTGTACCACATTGTCCTCAATGTGGATGTGCTGTTCTTGCTGTGTGTGTGTTGCAGTGTGCCACGGGGATCAGGGACATTATCCAGGGTCATTGTGGGTGTGCAGTGTGCTACACATCATTGTGCATGTGTGCCATTGTGCCCATCTCCCCCCGACCCCCAAATCCCTGGTTGTTACTTGCCCTGTTGATGTTGTGTCAGGTCCTTTCGAGCTGTGTCCGGACACCCAGCTCTTTGCACCATTTCCACACTGATGACTGTGCCTCGGTTTCCTCCAGCGCCTCCTGTGGCGCAGGACTCCCACCTCCTGTCGCCGTTGCTGCCTTCTTGTTGGCAGCGGGTTTGTCCTTGGTTTGGTTTTCACATCATGCCAGCGCCTCTTGGCCTCCTCCATTGACCTCCTTGACACTCCGATTGCATTCACGATAGTCTAATTGGAGTTCAGTTGATGGTAGTATTCTGTCACCTCCTTGACGCTGATCTGGTTTGCCTGCGGACTGCACCCAGTCTTCCTCTCCCTCTTCTCGTTGGCCTTCCCCAACCCCGTTGTTCCTTGCTGGTGGTCTGCGGGACTTGTGGGGTTCGTGTTCACATACGCACTCGGTCAGGGTGCATCCATGTTGCTACGCACTCTGAATTGTTTTTGGTGTGTTTTTTTTGTTACTTTTATAGTGCATTTGCCCACCAGACGCGTGGGATTTGCAGGCCTGTATCGCAATTAGCCTCATCGCAACTTTTTTTGCATTCGTGTTTCACATTTTTGTAGCTTCGCGTTGGCTTTTTTGCAGACTTTGACGAATTGTAGGGGGCCTATCACTTGGTGCCTCTGTGTTGTGAATACTTAGTTAACACAGCGTTATTTTCCAGCGATACACTGCGATGTTGAAAGTTGTGTTAAGTTTATTTTGCGATTGTTATCACACGTTCTTGAGAATATTCCCCAAAGTTTTTTGTGTTTTGCCAAGTTTTACAGGAGGTTAATTCATCGGTTTTCAGAAATCATTAGATCCATTGCCAAGCTACTACGTAAAAGAGCAGGTTTGTGTTCTTTCCAGACTATGATTTTGCAGTAAATTAGAGCCCTAGTCTAAATAATGGCAAAACTGATGCTCTTCCTTGAAACAATCTACTATAAAATAAGAGTCAATTGAAAGATTATCCACAATTAGTTTTGTCCCCTAAAATTCTGAATGATCACTCTCTTGCTTTGATGAATGTAGAGTCATTTTGACAAACGTACATATAGAAACTCTGTCTACAATAGGGTGACTTGCCCAAAAGACCAAGATAGTAGAAATGGAAAAAATAGATTATTGAATCAAAGAAGAGCTGTGCATTTGTTGTCAATTCAGTTATGACTGCAGACTATGAATTGGCTTCATGACGTTAAGGTTGATAGACATCCTGAATGGAAATCAGGATTCTGCTTACAAGTCTGATAGTTTGCAATCAGTACAATTTTATGTTTGCTTGCTAGCGCATATTTTGCTGTTATGGTAGGTTCCACAAATCCTAATTCATGTACATGGTTCGAGCTGAATTGAATGCCTCAGTGTTCCTCTTATAAGACAAGGGGGATATTCCCAAGAACGTGTGCTAAACATCACCAAAAAAAGCGAACGCACCTTTACACATCGCAACTGATCCCGGGAAAATAACCATGTGTCAACGTGGAATTCACAACAAGGTAGGAGCATGCGATAGTCTGCCGAAACCGCTGCTAATGTCCGCGATACAACCACCTTGACGGAGCTAAAAACACATACCACAACATAAAAAAACATGTGAAGAGCCCATTCTCGATGAGGATAGCAGGGCAAAGCACTGCCAGGCCCGCGACACACACGGCAGGTGGGAATAAGCACAACAAAAGCCTGAAAAAAAGCGACAATCCAAATAGAAAACAACAGCCAATCACAATGGAGGCAACCAGAGCCAGCATACAACCCCACAAGCCCCATTGTCAACAAAACATTGTACAAGGCAGGCCATCTCAGACAAGGTGAATGCAGCTTGAGAGCGGAGGTGGACAATAGAAGAAAACCAGAACATCCGGAATGATGCGAAAAGCACAATCAGAAACACGTCGACAACAAGAAGGCAGCAATGCACACCGGAGGTGAGAGGCCAGCGCCACACCAGGAGCTGGATGACATGGTGTCGACCACATCAGCCTTGAGACGGTGGAAGGACTGGGGACCGGAAACTAACCAATACAGACAACAGCAACAGGGAGAGGGACCAGCAGGGACCTGGGGGAGATGGGCACCATGGCACACATGCACAATTAAGCTCAGCACCATTGCAGACAGACCATGCCCAAGAGGGACAACAACAACCAAGAGCACAAGTCACACAACCCGGCAATATCACACCACAGAACAAGCACAGAAGTGGAAACCACACTGCTTCAGGGCCGGTTGCTCCACACACTGCGGGACTCCCCGTGAGTGTGCCAGGCTACACCGCTGCTGCCACGAGTTCGCCGCTGCCCTGCAGCTGAGCTTCGGGCTTTTTCCTGTGCCGGTTTTTCTGCCCGTGTTCAGTCGCTGCTCCTGCTGAGTATTGCATTCTGTATTTTGTATTTTGTCTCTGTGCCCGTATTACTGCCCGTTATTGTCCTGTGTACTTGCCCCCCACCTCCGTTTTCCCGCTCTTCACTCCCCCCCGCACCCCGCTCCTCACTGCTGATCCCCTGTGGCCGACCCCTTTTTCTTCTGTACCCCCTCCCATTCGCCTCCCCGCTCCCGCCTCCCAGCTGCTCCTCCCTCCCACTTCGCCATTTATGGCGGAGTCCACGCGTACGTGCAGCGGGCGCGCCAATTGCGCGCCGAAGGCGCACCAAAGGCAAGCCCGTCTACGCCCGTCCGCGCCTGGACCGCGCCCAGCGCCAGGACCCTGGCCCCCTACTGCCCATAGGAAAATAACGGTGCAAGCCCTGATCGGATCGAGGTTGGACTACGTGAACGTACTCTACCTCGGCCTGCCAGAATACCTTCTGTCTCGTCTACAGGTAGTGCAGAACGTGGCGGCACGGGCAATTTTCAGCCTTGGCCGCAGTTCTCATGCCACCGGCCTTTTGAAGTCCCTTCACTGGCTTCCAATCCGGAAACGCATTAAGTTCAAGGCCCTCACCATTGCGTTTAAAGCCCTTCATGGTATTGGGGCTCTCTATCTGCGGAAGAGATCTGTCTTCCACCACCCATCCAGAGCCTTACGATCGGCTGCCTTGTCACTGGCCAGGGTCCCGGCAATTAGGCGCGCACGGACCGGGGGCCGATCCTTTAAATATCTGGCGCCGCGGGCCTGGAATGCTCTGCCACTCGCTCTGAGAAAGAGCGAGAATTTAGCATCTTTCAGGAAAGAGCTTAAAACGTGGCTGTTCTGTCTCTAATTCCTCCTCCGCCGCCTGGGTTATGCTGTGTTAGGTCTGTTAGCGCCGGGACACCCTGCTTGAGTAGCTGAGCGCTCAATAAAACTCCCGATAACATAACATAACATAACAATGCCAGCCCACACGACGGACCTACGATGCCGCCACCCTCCACGCACTCAACGCCGGCCGGAACCCCGCCAGCTACCGAGCCACCCCGAAACGCACCCTTCACCTGCCAAGCCTGCAAATTCACCTGCCTCCGACCCTGCACCGCACCCGCCAAGCCAGGCACCAGCAACAATCACCTCAAGTGCATACTGCTCAACACCCGCTCCATCCATAGACACGCCGTCGAACTCTGGAACCTCCTCGACACAACATCACCAGACGTCGCTTTCCTCACAGAAACCTGGATGAACGCCTCCTCAGCCCCCGACATCGCCATAGCCATCCCGAATGGATACAAGATCTCCCGGAGGGACCGCGTCAACCAAACCGGAGGAGGCACCGCCATCGTCCACAGAAACACCATCCGAATCACGACCAACTCCGACGACACCCTCACCGCCGCCGAGCACCTTCACTTCCAGATACACACCAACCCCAAGACCACCCTCAGAGGCACTCTCATCTACAGACCCCCGGGACCACGCACACAATTCAGTGAAGCCATCGCAGACTTCGTCAGCCAGCACGCCCTAACCTCCTCAGACTACATCCTCCTAGGGGACCTCAACTTCCACCTGGAGAACAACAACGACAGCAACACCGCCGCCCTACTGGACAACCTCACCAACCTCGGACTCAAGCAACTGGTGAACACCCCCACCCACTACGCCGGCCACACGCTTGACCCCGTCTTCTCCTCCAGCAAGCACATCTCCTCCAGCAAGCACATCTCCTTCAGCCACTCCACCATACTATACTGGACAGATCACAGCTGCGTCCACTTCTACTTCAGGACAACCACGACCCACCACCACCCTCAACAGGTTCCCCGAAGAAGCTGGAACAAGATAACCGCAGACCAGCTCACCACCTTCCTCAACCAGAACCCTCCCACCAACACGACGGACCCCAACGAAGCAGCCCGCAACCTCACACAGTGGCTCACCAACTGCGCCAATGACCTTGCACCGCTGAAGACTCCTCCCAGCAGTCCCGGCAGCAAGAAAGCCTCCTGGTTCACCAATGACCTCAAAAACTCCAAGCAATCCTGCTGTAACCTCGAGAAAGCCTGGCGCCACGACCAGTCTACAGAAAACATGACAGCCCTCAAGAACACCATCCGCAAACACCATCAGCTGATCCGAACCACCAAGAGGGCAACATTCAGAGAACGACTTGACAACAACGCCCACAACAGTAAGGAACTCTTCAGCATCGTCAGAGTTCTCCAACCCCAACGCCTGCAACAACGGCATCAAACCCTCACAAGACCTCTGCGACTCACTCGCCTCGTTCTTCCACCACAAGATCGCCGACATACACAACAGCTTCGGCGCACAGACCACGCACCCAACCACCGAACCAGCGCCCCCCACCACCCCCCTCTGCACCTGGACCCCGATCAGCACCGAAGACACCACCCGCATGATGAACACCATCCACTCTGGCTCCCCAACCGACCCCTGCCCACACCACATCTTCAACAAGACCGACTCCACCATCGCACCCAAACTCCGGGACATCATCAACATCTCCTTCGCAACCGCCACCTTCCCGGAGAGCTGGAAACATGCCGAGCGCAGCGCACTCCTGAAGAAACCCACCGCGGACCCCACGGACCTCAAGAACTTCCGCCCCATCTCGCTCCTCCCTTCCTCGAGACAAACGGATCCCTCGACCCCTCGCAGTCCGGCTTCCGAGCAAACCACAGCACCGAGACCGCCCTCATCGCAGCTACCGATGACATCAGATCCCTGCTTAACAACGGGAAAACAGCTGCCCTCATCCTCTTGGATCTCTCAGAAGCATTTGACACCGTATGCCACAGCACATTAATACAGCGCCTCAGCAACACCGGAATCCAAGGGAAGGCCCTGGAGTGGATCATCTCGTTTCACTCCTGTAGAACCCAGAGAGTCCGCCTCCCCCCCTTTCGATCCGCGGCCTCCAAAGTCATCTGCGGCGTACCTCAAGGATCCTCGCTCAGCCCCACTCCCTTCAACGTCTACATGAGCCCCCTCGCAGCCATCGCACGCCAACACAACCTAAACATCATTTCCTATGCTGACGACACCCAGCTGATCCTCTCCCTTACCATCGACCCCACCACCACCAGAGCCAGCCTCCAGGAAGGAATGAAAGACGTCGCGGAGTGGATGAAGACCAGCCGCCTGAAACTGAACTCAGACAAGACGGAAGTTCTCATCCTGGGATCATCCCCCTCCGCCTGGGATGACTCCTGGTGGCCCCCTGCACTGGGCACCGCCCCCAAGCCCACGGACCACGCACGCAACCTGGGCTTCATCCTGGACTCCTCCCTCACGATGACCAAAGAAGTCAACGCCGTCTCTTCATCCTGCTTCAACACCCTGCGCATGCTCCGAAAGATCTTCCGGTGGATCCCCCCCGAAACCAGAAAGACGGTCACCCAGGCCCTCGTCACCAGCCGACTGGACTACGGGAACACCCTCTATGCTGGAACCACAGCCAAACTACAGAAAAGACTCCAGCGCATACAGAACGCCTCTGCACGACTCATCCTGGACATCCCCCCCACAGCCACATCTCTGCCCACCTGAGAGACCCAGAACCATCTCTCCTTCAGGAAACAACTCAAGACCTGGTTATTCGAGCAGTAGCGGACCCCCCCCCTCCCCAGCGCCTTAAGACCGTAGCGGGTGAGTAGCGCTCTATACAAATATGCTTGATTGATTGACTGCCTGAAGGGGAGAAGGGTGAGCCAAATCAGAGCTGAAAGGAAATCTCACACACAATGCAGCACACACACATAGGAAGCAGAGCACCACAACCTCGAACACAGTGTGGCACAAACACCAACATTTGCACAACCAAACACAGGACACAAGTGCACCTGCCTGTGGCTGGTAAACGGTCACATGCATCTGGCTAAGCACAACACACGGACATGACAATGCACAAGTACAAATCCACAGTCCTGATGGGGTACCAATGTACATATGGCAGGGAGCCAGAGAGTCTGTGACACACACATTGGCATACAACTCAAGATACAACACAGTTGGAGACAAGTTAAAGTGCAAAACCTTTATCAACAAGTGCGTGCCAGTACGGCCAAGAGAAGTGCCACGATATGCAGACCATTGCAGCAGCATGTCTGAATGAGGAGCAGCGCCAATATCCAACTCGGGAGAGTCCATCACAAACACAAGTTTGTGCCAACCTGCGTTGGTTGTCCGCGCATGGAACATGAGTCCAGGCAAAAGCAGCCATGTCCACTGTCGTTTTGGGACATGTGACCAGATTCCCAACATGCAACCAGGCGTCGGGACACGTGCAATGGGTCACATCCAGTTGTGGCTGCGGGTACCTTGTCACTCATCCATGAACGCGACCTCAGCTGCGTAAGCCAACATCTCCAATGAGCGCTCGTAGTCCACCACATCTGACATGTCGTAGACATAATTCATCAGCTGACCCGGACAGATGTGCTGACCCCAACCACTGGATCCAATGTGCACCAAAGCCCAATCGGGTAGTGGATCAATTTGCTCACTGCACACAAGGACTCGTGCAATCTCCCAGGTTCAGTGTCCAGCCTGCATGCCAGACATCCATGCGTGCCATCACTGTAACACTCCTGGTCGTGGACCAACAGGGGGCATACACACACGTCATAATCCAGGTCAACTACCGTTTCGTTGGAGAGGCAGACATCCATGGACCACTCGAATATGCAAGAGCGACAATGCAAGACAGGCTGAACGCAGGTGACATCCACTAGGCGGAAGGTCAGCCGGTAACTGATCTGCAAGAAGGCCAACAGGAGTGCCCCCAGTACATGCAGCAGACGCGCATGGTACAGGTCCACATGACTGGATCTGGGCATGTGTTCGGTATGGTCTGCCATGGCGTCAGTGGCTGTGCTAGAATCGGCACTGGCTTGCCCTGCGCCAGTCCTGTGGATGAAATGGCACAGCCCGGTGTAATGAGCAGTGTCTGTGTGCAATGGGTGCAGGCCTGGGGTGGAGTGGGAGTACGTGTGAAGGCCATATCAAGCACGCCAACTACGACCAAGGACTACTTCGTGTGGGATGTGTACACGTTGGTCTCACTTCGGGCAGTGCGTAGTGTGGGAGTCACAAGCAAATGCCATTGTATTGGTCAGGGGATGCTGGCCACATGCCAGTTACTGCTCGGAGCTGCAGATGTGCTACCGCCTGATAGTTCACACAAAGGACCTTTCATCCATACAGTTACTTCACCATCTGCATGCATATAGGAAATGCACAGGACCTGGCGTGGGTGTGGTGGGATGTCTGCGACCATGGGAACACCTGTCGCTGGCCTTTGAAGGTGTGGGGCCACCTGAGCGTAGGCCAATGGACCAGACAGGGCGGACACAGGTGTACAGACCATGGCTGGCTGGGATTGCGCTGCAACTCAGCCCAGGCAAATTACTCATTTATCCTTAGGGCTGATATGCCAGACACTTGGCATGCATGTGCAAAGACCCCATGCGATTTAATGCTCCTAGATGTCCCCGTACATGTGGACCCGCCCTCCTGGTGCATGCTACATTGCAACATCGTCTACTGTGGCCCTGGTGGCGACTCAACCCCAACACAGAGACACACTTACCGCACTTCCTGCCCAAAGCGGGTCCGAGCCATGCCCTGCTCCCCCTGCCGATTCTGCTCACCCCTGTGCTGACCTGACGTATGCTGGACCAGCACACGCCGCTTGTGCATGCAGGGGGGTGCGTGCGAAGCTACAAGTCCAGGGTCACTGCCAACGCTGAGGTGACATGGTAACGTCTGCTGAAGACAGCACACTGTGATGATGCAGGGCCCATGCCCATCATGCTGACACAATGACAACACGGACACACTTGCTCTGATGGTGTGAATGGCTACGTGCACGTACGCACAGCCACATTTATTAGCAGGCACATATACTGAGTGACACCTGTGTTGGATGTGTGTGGGGTGTGTGCACACCAGCAAGCAAGGGCTGCCTGGTGCAGTCACAAATCGACAACAGTGTACATCGCAAAGGACCCAACCATTCAACCATAAAGGCCCAATGACTTTTGCTGCACAGAGTTAGTGGCCCCAGATGCACAGCGGCCTGCACGGGCCTACCGCCACGGGACGCTGACTTGCGGGGCACTGGGGCAGGGTCACGAGTGCAGAGCAGGTTCTCGCAGATGTGAAAGAAGCTTGCCACGGAGTGTCTCGGTGGACAGTGGAAAGAGTACCCCCTAGGGCATGATGCAGAGTCCAGGACCACGCTGCAACAGGCACAATGGTGGGTGTATGCAACAGACACATGTCGGACACCAAGTCCGGTCCAGCATGTGGAAGATGCAGGAAACCACCAGGCCATGGACTCAGACACCCCAAAGGTACAGCCAGAAAGTGCCCATGACTCATTGCACACACAGTTAGTGGCACCAGTGCTGTTGGGGATGCCGGCTGCAATGAGGCGTGTCCAATGGTGTGGACTCCTCCGCATCTTACCCAAGACACAGTTCCACATGTGTGACCTACTGGACCACAGTGTAGGCCTGAAGCAGTGGTCAGCGCAGTGCCACAGACTCATGGCGTTGATGAGCCCAAGACCACCGTCAAAGAGGTCATCCAATATATCAGAAGAAGGGGTCCCGGATGTGCCAGCACAAAGTCAGTGGCCCCGGATGCACTACGGGATGGTGACTTGCGTTGCAGTCTGATGGGCCATGTGACCTGAGCGGGACCTCATCAATGTCTGAGGTGTATGTGGAGGAGGGTTGCGGGGGACAGTGGGAGGTGTCCTCCAGGGCATGATGCAGAGGGTGGAGGCTGTCCAGAAGCAGCAAATGGAGGAGTGCAATGCCACAACATCGTTTTCTCAATGAAGTCAGTATCACTGACATGTTTGCGACGACAACCCCAAGTCCATGGACTTAGTTGCCACCAGAGTCCAACCAGAATGTGTCGTAGGTCTCGGGAAACAGACTTAGTGGCAGTCTGAGATGAGGCCTGTACAATGACGTCAAGTAAGCCATAAATGAATCAAGGCTGAATTCAAATTTGTGTGTGACCTATTTGACCAGTGTAGGCCTGAGGCAGCGGTCAGCACGGGCCAGTCACCGAGTGTTGCCGGCTTAGGTTGGATAGCCCCACTGGCCTGCGTAGTTCTGGTTCAGTGGCACCATGGGACACGGACTTGCGGTGAACAGGGTTGATTTGATGTCTCCAGGTCAGTTGTTAATAGTGTTCGACCACCTCAGTGACTCTGATCAGGATTTCGTCTGGACTGAGTCGCATCTTCCTCTTACTCCTCTCCGTGCATTTACTGGTGGGGACTCTGCCATTCATGAGTCGTGACTAGTGCGGGAAGTGGGCCTGACTGGTCAGCAGGGTAGGCCTGGGCCCACATCCATGTGCGGCCAGCTGGTGTTGAACAGGGTTAGTGGCACCTCGTGTGGCTGGCGTTCAACAGGGTTAGTAGCACCTCGTGTGGCTGGCTGACATTGAACAGGGTTAGTGGCACCTGGTGTGGCCAGCAGGCTTTGAACAGGGTTAGTGGCACCTGGTGTGGCCAGATGGCGTTGAACAGGGTTAGGGGCACCTCGTGTGGCCGGCTGGCATTGAACAGGGTTAGTGGCACCTCGTGTGGCTGGCTGGCAATGAACAGGGTTAGTGGCACCTGGTGTGGCCGGCTGGCTTTGAACAGGTTTAGTGGCACCTAGTGTGGCCGGCTGTCATTGAATAGGGTTAGTGGCACCTGGTGTGGCCGGCTGGCATTGAACAGGGTTAGTGGCACCTGGTGTGGCCGGCTGGCATTGAACAGGGTTAGTGGCACCTCGTGTGGCCGGCTGCTGTTGAACAGGGTTAGTGACACCTGTTGTTGCAGGCCTGTCATATGGAATTATGCCTCACTAATCGAAGGGAGTCTGGTGCTGTGGCCGCTGCCACGGACTTGGGGTCACTGCAATTCAGGACTCAGGACACAGTTCCACACGTGGGACCTACTGGGATGTAGCAGAGGTCGCGGGAATGGTGCTTGGAGCTTGCATCGACATGTGGGGGGCCCTGTTTGCCTCATGCCGGTGTAGACAGGTGAGCTGAGCCTCCTTGGTGCGTTTGGGCAGGCATGGCGGCCTAGGGTGCAGCAAGCGCTCAGGGCCACAGGCCCCACCGCGCTCGGTGCAGAACTCGAGGCAGCTGATGCGTCGTCCATTCCAAATGAGAACCAAGTCCAGGGCGATGGGCAGTTTGTTCACATCCCTACCCAGGCCTGGCATATGCAGGTCGAACCCACTACGCACGCGCATGCAGGGGGGACGTAACGTGTGACATTTCCGCGTTCTGCCCCACAGCCTGTGGGGACATGGTAGCATCCACTGCCCACTAAACTCCATGCATCAGCAGTTGATCTCCACATGGCCATTTCCGTAGTTTCTCTGTGGTCTGTCCAACACCTCCACAACACACCTGGCATTGGGTAGGTCCACATTCCTTTGTCACTCTCAGCTCTCGCACATGCCTGCTCCATGCCCCTTCTCAAATCCTGCTATTGTGTGTCTGTGGTGCCATGCCGTGGCTGGGTTGTGGGCATGGCAAGGCCGGATTCACTATGGAGTTGTGTTGTCATGTCCGGTCGGTTCGAATGTTGTGTGTCATGTTGGATGGGGTTGTGCTGTGTGCTCATTGGCAGTGTCGTGAGTTGCATGACTGTGGGCGACAGGTGTGTTTCAGGTGGGCCTGCTGTCTTTGTGTATGCTGCCTCTATGGTGTTCCAGAGGGTGGGGGGTGGGGGCGGAACGGGTCCTGTGGTGGTGGCAGGCCGGGGGTGGTTGCAGTGGGTATGCGCGTTGCATGATCATTGTCTCCATTGCATCTGTGGGTCTTCCGGTGTGGCTCTTGGCTGGGCTCCCTTACTCGCTTCAGGTAGTCATCCTGCTTTACACCAGCAGTAGGCAGGTGTTAATTCCCTGCTGTTACCGCAGCTTATCGCCTGTTTTTGTTTAGCATCGCGGATCTTGCATTTCATTGTGAAAGTGGTGTTGTGGATTTTTCATGTGTTTTTGCATGGGAACGCTTACTCCGCATCTCATTAGGGTTAGTTGGCAGTGTATGCTGTGGAGATAAATTTTGGGGAAGTTATCACGGGAATACAGGCGATGTCTACAGTTTGCACCAGCTTGTGAATGGGGTTTTAAATCTAGCTCCACATTTGTTGGGTTAGGGTAGGGATAAATCGGAGAGAAGTCTTTGTGAATATCCCCCAAGGTTTTATGTTAAAAAAAAAAAGGAGAGCTGAAGAAACGCCCTGTCCCTGACTCCCCCCACCCCTTGCCGGGAACACTAGTCCACCAAGCACACTTGTCTATGCCCCATGGTCAGGCCCAGTAGCAGTCTGCAATATGGGAGAAAGCTTTGCCTCCTGATCACCCATGTGAAAGCTGTCTGACCCCAGCAGACCTCATTCTCTCGCAACAGTGTATATGTGCACTCCGCTCTTCAGGTCAGCTCACCTCCCTGGTCCGTCCTTCTCGGGAGTTTCGCCTTGAGGATGTGATGAGCTTGGAGGCACCCACTGCTATGCTCCACATTCACAGCAGCCAAGTCCTTAACCTATCCTGATCCCTTCGTGCATGCAAGGCCCAGCCAGACAGGGACCGGTAACCATATTGCAGACTCCAGACACCTATGTCCAGGTAGGCCCGAGCCAGTCAGCACTCACTCCTCGCTCCCCTGGCCGATCCTAGCAGCGCACAGTCCCACTACTGTGTTTGGTTGGGTGTCGCTTCCTTTCGGACTTTAAATCCAGAGGAAATGGCTGCCAGAGTGACAAGATGGAGCTTAATACTGCAGCTCTTCACTACTGGCTGGGAAAGCTCGACTAGAACTCAGACATCTTTGTTTGCTGCTCTCTAGTGCCCCTCCCCTTAGTAATTGTTTTTTCATTTAGTTACAGCGACTGTAACACTTCAGCATAGTGGGTGTGAAGGGTGATGTTAACCAAGAGTGTGCTAATATAGCAAATTCCTAGTGCCAGTAATGTTCCTTATCTAACAGTAACAATAATACCTACCGATCACTTGGAATGAGAAACCTGTTTTCTCACTCTACGGTCATGTCATCCCAGCTCTCCATCCTTTCTGTAACCTCCCTAAATCATTTTGCGTCATCGGGCCACTCTGAGCCTCTCTTCACGTAAAAGAGCAGAGTCAGTGATGCTGGAAGGTGGGCCGTTTAGAGTTGTGCTCCTCCTGAGGAATAAACATTTCAAGCACCAATATTATGATTACTTATTCTGTGTGTATACAAGGTAGAAGTAGTATTTAGTAAATGCTACGTATTATGTTATGTCGTGGGGTTTCCACTAATCAGTAGGAACTGGGTGTCTGTGGACAATATAAACTTAGGATGGTGCGAGACTGATCTCATGCACCCCGCAGGATAGGTTGTCCCTTGGGCCAGTTAGCTCAAAGTGCGACCACTAGCCCCCCTAAGGTTAGACAGGGAGAGAACAGTGCTGGAAACTACTGAACATGAAAATCCTGTTCCCTTGGGAACCATGGTGACAGACCTGGAACGTTTTGTTCAGTCACTCGTGCTCCCTTTCGCTCAGAGAAATGTACAAAGAATACACAAGGGGATGTTTTTGAGTATTTATTGAACTCTAGTGATTCTTGTACAGAAAATATGTGCTGCAGGGATTAATAGACAGAAGCAGACAAAAGTTATGAATGTCAAAACTGTGAATAAAACAAAGAGTTCTATCTTGCCTATATATGGATACATATGCAGTATTTAGAACAATCTAGCGTGCTCCTACAATGCAAAACTTAACCTTTGTGTCTAGGGTGTCAGTGTACAGTCTGCCAAGAAACCCCCTTCTGGATGATCTGACCCTTTTACCTGGTGGGTAAGAATGTAGGACCCCGTCTTGGTCATGAACTAGACACCCCTCACGGAGATGTTAGTCAGGTGCTTAAGTGAAAGCTTCAGCATACAGGGACCCCCCAAAGTCAGCAGAAGTGTCTCCTCTAATTCTATTCGGAAACAAATGGATGTATATAGAAATGGGCATCCTTGCCTTGAGCCATGAATGTGATCATGCTGCCTATTTTTTGTATTCCGCAGATAGCTGCATCGCCATATAGATGTAATAATAAACTAAATTGTATCACACACGTGAATACCTTGCACATAATGCCAAGGCAGTATGATAGTGTTCTCACAAAGTTCTTTGTGTCAGCAAGGTTGGTGTTTCATAGAAACTTAACCCAAAGAGTAGTAAATGTAAATGTGTGTCAGGGAAGGCAACTTTAGAAAAGAACCGTGTACATGTAAATTGGCACTAATTCCTACCAGGCCTAACTCGGGCACATAACATTTAAGAATGGATATCATTGAATATTATATTATATTATGATAGAAGCTTGTAGAGTGCCTGGTTACTCCATCCGGAGTGTCCCCGTGCTAGGATTCTCCTTAAAGCACAATGAGAGCCAGCCAAAGCAACTAGTTTGCCATAGCTTGCCTGAAGAACCAAGTCTTTCGTTTTTTGCAAAACAAAACTTCAGGGCGTTGTTTTCTGAGGTCCATAGGGAGGCGGTTCCAAATCCTGGCCGCCAAGAAGCTAAAGGATCCATCACCTAGAAGAACTCTTTGAGTTTTGGGTATCATTAGCCTGGCAGTCCCCGAGTATCTGAGGCATTGATTTCGAAGGTAAGGTTTAATCATAGGGAAAAGATAGCAAGGACCCTTCCTATTTAAGATTCTGTGGCAGAAGCATAGCACTTTAATAGCTACTCAGTCCTGGATAGGAAGCAAGTGAAGTTTAGCAAGAGCAATACCCATAGAGTTGCGTCTTTGGATATTCAAAAGCATCCTCAACACTGCGTTCTGAACCCTTTACAGCATTCTAATCCTGCCCTTGGAGACACCAAGATAGAGTACATTGCAATATTCCAAGTGCAACACTACAAGCACCTGGATGACCGTTTTCCTTGCCGAATCTGGCAGAAGCTTCAATATTTTGCGAAGCATCTTCAAGATTCCAAAGCAAGTTCCAGCAAGAGTAGAAATCTGGTGATCAAAGGTCAGCAAGGAATCAAACCAAATCCTCAGGGTTTTTTATCTTCGATTTGGGAGAAGGTACTGGACCTAGTCCAGATGGCCACCATGTAGTGGTCCATATAGACGCTTACTTGCCATTCCACTAGGACTTCAGACTTATCTGCATTAAGTCTAAGTCAGCCTAAATCCATCCATTATGCCAGGTCGACCAGACATGCTTTGAAGTTGGAAGCAGCTTCATCTTCACCCTGTGGAAGCAGCTTCATCTTCATCCAAGGTAATGATCAACTGAGTGTCAACAGCATGAGACTATCTTTACGCTGTGACACTATTACCTCCGCCAAGGAGTGCATGTATACATTAAACTCTGTCAGATTTGGAGCCGAACCCTGAGGCACACCTTGCTGCAGGGGGAAAATCTCCAAGGTGTAGGACTGCTGAAAAACCTAGAAGGTGCAATCCTGGAGGAAATCCATAATCCAGGCAAGAGCACAGCCCCCACGCCAAGCTTCCAGAGTCATTCAAGTAGTAGACCATGGGACAAGGTATGAAAGGCTTCACTTAGGTCGGGCATTATCAGGGCTGTTGTCTTACCTTCATCCACAGTGAGTCTAAGGGATTTAGAGGGATTTAGAGGCAAGAAGAAGAGTGAATTCAGTGCTGGACATAGGCCCAAACCCCGATTGGGTCTCATGGAGTAGATTATTTTCTATTAATAAATGTTAATTACTTTTCAGTCGCACAAGAGACAAGTTATAATCTAAGCCAATCAGTAACAGAAGTTGCATATCCTTGAAGTATGAGAGAGTTTTATTGTCAAAAAAGAAGTGATGAGTCTTAAGAGTCACGGGTTCGTGAAAAGTCAGATTGATGATATCCAACCTCTGTATCCCATTCCCCCTTCCTACTGTTGTCCAACATATTATATTGTGATGCATTGTTTCTGTTAAATCCAGATTACAAGATTAATGCTTTGTGAGATCACAAGGCCAAGCAAAAACCTAGAGATCTTGAGATTCAATTAAACCCCTTACTCTTTACAAGGAAGGAATTTGAAAGCACTTCTAAATAATTTTTTTATTGACCAATTTTAACAATTGAAGAATTAACGAAAATCTTTGAACAACAGAAGCAAATATTGCAAAAAAAGTAATAAACTCCAAAAACAAATAAATCAAGACAGTGGGAACAAGTGCTACAAACCTAAATTAAGAGTTGGAATGAAATTAAGATTTGTTAAATTAAAAGAAACACTTATTAATTGGATATCATTACACTTGGAAGGAATAATGAGGTATGAGACACACAGTTTGGTAATTTTAGTAAAAAGGACCAATAGTTGGATCACAGCGTACCGCAAGTATGAGAATTTAGAGTATACAACAGTCTTCTTCTTTTTAAGTGAAGGACAGCCCACAAATTAAATGCAAGGAGTAGCAAATGGAAAATGTACACTTTGAAGTTAAAGCACAGCCTTGCGATTAACGTTTCAAAATATGCATAGAACAATTTGGAGATAATAAAATGGTACCTCCTTTGCACCTACCATCAAAGCTACGCTGTCAGAAATTGAAGCAGTTTTCAATAAACTAATAAATATGATAAAATATAAATATTTATTTCACATACATTGAAATGACCATGGTAGACAGCATGGAAGGTTATCTAATAGAATTTAAATTGCCTTTGAAATTTGAGAACACAGGGAGACTTGGTCTAGGTGATTTATTTTAATTACACTCACACCTTTTCAGTCATCATATTTCTTGGTGCTAATAGGGGCCACATGGGAACTACAGCAACAGTCTAGTGTTGCTAATAATTCCCTAGGAGTTTTATGCGCAGGAGCATAGAAATGATTATGTGTGTATTCAGTTCCTTTTGTATACTCTCAAAAATGGCAATATTAGTTATTAAACATTCTGGAAAACATGTTTTAAATTGTCCAATTTTCTTTACAGCTCTCCCACAACGGCGAGGATGTCATAATTCTACAGCTCCACACGTGGCTCCGTGTGACGTCATCAGAGCTATAGGAAGCCCTCGTTGGCATGCTAACGCCAGTTCTCTTTTTTCCACGCCATTGATGTGTAACGTTTTTTTTCTAGGATCTCCATTGTACTAGGAATTCTTGTGACATTTTTGCCAGAAAATAGAAACATTGTTGCAGGAGAAGAATGTCACTTCCCAGGAAGTCTAGATTCAAGCCTTGCAGGGAATGTGAAGGACAAATGTCGATCACAGACCCTCACAACGACTATCTTTGGTGTTCATTCCATGATGTTGACGCCTGTTCTTCTTGCCAGAAGATGAATCCCAAGGCACTAAAGGAGAGGGAGGCAAAGCACTTTATGGCCAAGGCGAGAAAGAAGAAGTGAGGACATCGTCCCACTATTTAAAGTCGTCCAAGAGGATGCATAAGAAGGTGTCATGGTTCCCAGCGCCGTTCTTCGAGAGTTGACTCGCTGAAGTCAGTGACCCGAGTTTGAAGACTCTTGAAGGCCAAGGTGAGGCATCTATGACTCTCTTTCTGGAGGTTGCTCCGGTGTCACCCTTGAATCTAAGGCACTTGACTCCACCTGGACACCCGGATTCGGAGTCTGTTCCGCATCCAGTTTTGCCACCGCTTCAAACTATGCATCGTAGAGAGGAGCAGGACCCAACTAATTTTGTGAATGCTATGTATAGCATTTTCAGTAAGGCGGTGGCTCCATCTGGTGTGCCTGAGGACCCCATGGTTTTCCAGCACACTATCAACAGGCGCTGTTCCGGCCTTTTATGGTAATGGCTCAGGTGTCCTGGCCTCCTCTGGCACCAAGAAGGGCTACTCCATCACCAGTGGAAGAGGTATGTCAAGAGTCTCAGGCGCTGGTTGAAACTCCGGCATCAAATGGATCCGTGCGGGTATCATGCTACTCCACTGCAGTCCCACTGACATCTGCTGATCAAGTGGCTGAGTCTCTGATGCCAGTATTGCCTTCACCGACGCCGATGGTTAAGCATAGGTGTTGGAGAGGCTTAGAGTTTTATTGAGGAGGAGCAGTATTTTTATTAGCAGAATCCGGATATGGAAGAGGGTGAAATAGAATCTTTAGATCCATAGTTTGAAGGCCTGGTGGTAGCAAGTGGTTTGGATAACTCCCCAGCATGGAAGTTGCTGTTTCCAAAAGGAATTCCACCACCTGAAGCCACAACATATCACTCTGTGATTAAAAAGTCTGCTAAGATGTTGGAATTACCTCTGCCTTCTACCGAACGTAAAAGTAATTTACTTACAGAGTTATTGCATTCTTTATCATCCTCTACAGAGCCCTTGTTGCCTTTCAATACAGCTCTTACTGAACCGATTCTTGAAATCTGGCAGAAACCTATGACATTGGCAACAGTGTCTAGGTCTGTTGCAAGAAGGTATAAGCCTGCTCCAGGTGAGCCACAATTCTTGTCTTCTCATCCTAAACCTGAGAGTTTGGTGGTATAAGCTTCCTGTTCCTCGAAGCTAACGCCGGGATAATTTCCGACGACTTTTGCAGAGAGGGAGCCAAGGAATGGAACAGTCTGCAAAGAAATAGTTTTCGTCTGGTAGCATGGCCTTGAAGCCGACTAATGCAACCGGTTTGTTGGGGCGATACATCTATGCGTTAATGGATTCAACCAAGGCAGTGGTCCCTAAGTTGCGGGACGATGTTCAGGAAAATTTTTCAGAGTTTCTGAACTATAGTCAATCGGCTGCCCGTCAAGTCATTCAGTTGGGTTTGGATACAGCTGACTTAGTGGCCAGAGAGATGGGATCTTCAGTTCCCGCAAGGAGACATGCTTTGTTAAGGGATACCTGGCTTCTCGCAGATTGTGCAAGCAACTTTGATGGACTTACTATTCACTGGCTCAAGACTGTTTGGTGCAAGGTATATTCTGCCCTGGAGAGGTTTGAGGATAGCAAAGCAATGGCGAAATCGTTGGGCCTCCAGTCGCAGCATAAATAATATAGGCAATTTTGTAAGTTCTGGGGGTTTGGCTGGATTTTTTCCTTTCGAGGCAGAAACCAATATCAGCGTCACCAGCAGCAGCAGCAGACATCCAATCCCCTCTACAGAAGTTATAGGGGGCAGGTCAGAGCAGGGCCGGACTGGGAACAGAAACCGTCCCTGGCAAACTCCTCAGCTGGCCTCCTTTGTTACAGGGGGCGGATATTGCTGACCCCCGGTAACAAAAACAGCCCCCCATGGGCCCAAAACCAGCCCCCACCCTAGCGGCCAACCAGGGAAACGCCCGGTGTCCGCTATTGGCAGTCCAGCCCTTGGGCAGAGGCAGACAATGTGAAGCAGCCCTTCATTCTTCTTCCTCTTCCTTCCTGGCCAGTGTCACAGGAAAACAGCCACATTTCCCCTATCTTGTAGCATGCTTGTCCAGTAGAAGGACGGTTGACCTATTTTCTTCCTCAAAGGAGATCTGTAACAACAGATCTTTGAGTTTTGGACATTGCGGAAAATGGGTACTCCCTACCCTTCCAAGAGTTTGCCCCACCTTTTCCTCTTCAACAGTGGTTTTGTTCAGAAGAGCATCTTCTGCTCCTGCAACAGGAGGTTTAAATTCGACTTCAGAAGGGTGCAGTAGTGTTGGTTCCAGAGCAGAAACGGGGCACGGATGCTATTCCCGGTATTGCCTGATTACCAAAAAGGATGGTCACTTGCGGCCAATCCTCAACCTCAGTATTTTGAACTGGTTCCTCAAGCAGGAAAAGTTTAAACTGCTGACTCCGGCACAGGCGCTTCTTGCACTGAAGAAGGAAGACTGGATGGTTTCAATCAGTTTGCAGGATTCGTATTTTCTCATATGCATTCTGAAATCACACAGGAAGTACCTCCGTTTTACGATGGGGTCTCAGCATTATCATTTTGTGGCCCTTCCGTTTGGTCTTACTTCTGCACCTCAGGGGTTTACAAAGGTGTTGGCAGTGGTCGCAGCACATGTCAGAAGGTGCGGAATACCAGTATTGCCTTACCTGAATGAATGGCCGATCAAAGCCAAGACTCAAGAGTTGGTGTTGCATCATTTGCAGTTGACAACGCAGTTGTTCAACCTGGGTTTTACTATCAACGTACCCAAATCTCACGTAGAGCCCTCTCAGCACACACTGTTCATAGAGGCAGCACTGGACACTATGGTAAATCGAGTCTACCTGCCTCCTCAGAGGATTCTGGACATTTAGACTAGTATTCTGATGTTTCACAAAGGAGCTATGGTTCCACACCTGCTAGGTCTGATGGGCCTCCCACATTCTGTTGGTCACCCATGCACGCTGGTACATGAGGGCCCTCCAGTGGTGCCTGACGAAGGGAAATTCTCCAGAAATGCATTGGGATTTGATAATGTATTTGTTTGTACTCACTTTTTTTGTTTAGAAAGTAACTGCAATGTAAAGAACAGAATTAAGTAAAATAGATTGTTTATGAAACATGTATACATTGGATGTTTAGGAACATTTTGAAAAAGTAATGATTTATTCACTATTAAAAGAACTTTGAAAGTATATACAAGCATCAGTAAATTTGTAGGTTAAAAAGGCAGATGGATTTCTGCCATTGGTAGTGCGAGCAGGGGCTAATGACGTCAGTCACTAGTGTTTTTTCCATTCAAATTTCTGTGGAGGGTGGCTCCTCCTTCCCTCTCAGCACACCCACACAAAATCGTGAAGCAAAAACTTGAGAATTTAAAGACAATCATAGATAAAGGAGTGCACTACTCAACCCCATTTTGATTATACACAGTGGTTTCAGCACAATGGGGATCTCAAAGAGTCGTCAAGATCTCCAGAAACACTACAGTGGATCTACTTGTGTGGGGTGTGTATGGCAATCTGTTTCAAGGGAAGCCGTTTCACCCTCCACCTCCAGTGGTCATAATAAAAACAGATGCCTCCACTCTAAGGTGAGGAGCTCATCTGGGGGTCATCAGTCCTTGGTCTCCAGAGGAAAGATTGTTGTACATCAATCTTCTGGAATTCCAGCTGATATGTCAGGCTCTCAAGGCCTATCTTCCTTCTCTTCGCTGTGCGTTACATAAACAAACAGGGAGTAGTAGGGTCATATCCTTTCTGCAGAGAGGCTCTGCGACTCTGGTCCTGGGCTCAGGCATCTTGGTAAATCACTTATCCAGAGTTCTGAACGTGCATGCGGAAAGTTTCAGTCAGCTTTTTTCTGCCTATCATGAGTGGCGTGTCCATACGGAACTGGTGCACACATCTTCTGGCTATGAGGGACCCCTCAGGTCTATCTGCCACTCAAGAGAACGCACACTGCCTGTCGTTTTACAGCCTCCAGTATCTGTTGCAGAAAGCTCTGGGGGACATGTTTCAATTGTATTGGGGTGCCTAGCTGTTTTACGCATTTTCCCACATACACTTGATTCCTCTGGTTCTGAAGATGATTCACCAAGACTGGGCCCAAGTCATATTACTAGCCCTGGATTGGCCGTTAAGGGTATGCAATACAGACATTCTTCACCTCTCACTATGCCCTCTGCTCTGTCTCCCTCTTAGTGTAGAGCTCCCCTCACAGGGGCAGGTTCGACACCCCCACCTCCAGAGCCTGCACCTACATGCCTGGAGATTGAACGGGGCAACCAGAGTTCTTTTTCTCTTTCTCCTGATGTGGTGGATGTTATGCTATTGGTCAGAAGATACTACACAAAGTTGGTTTATGCTGGCAGATAGGGGCCATTTGTAAAGTGGTGTGAAGAAAATTCTTCTGACCCTTTAAAAGCTCATTTATCTGAAATTTTACGATTTGCGCTGTCCCTCGCAGAGCAAGGTTGTGTAGTTGCAATGGTTAAGGGGCATTTGTCTGCCCTTTTGGCATTCTTCTGCTAACTGGACCACCTTCCCTTTTTAAGTCCCCTATAGTGTTAAGGTTTATTAAGGCGCTTACTAACAAGTTCCCTCCCAAACAGTTTATCATGCCTCAGTGGGATATTCATTTGGTGTTAACTCTTCTTATGGGTGCTCTGTTTGAGCCCCTGCATAGTTGTCCCTTAAGATTACTTACATTTAAAGCGATTTGTCTGGTTGCCATAACTTCAGCTAGACGTGTTATTGAATTGCAGGCATTAAGTGGGAAACCTCCCTTCATGACTTTCTATGCACGTATTGAGAGACTTCATAAAATTCTAAAAATTAACGCCACCATTATCATTAGATTGTTGTAGCTTGGTTAGAGATATGCTTTCTGTTTGTTCCATAAAAACTACAAAGCATGCTAATAAATAAGATACTAAAAAAATGAATATGAAATGGCAACAAGGAGCATGGTTAAATAAAAGTTAATTGCCAATATCATCATTTTGATGGTAGCTAGCCTGCACCACCAAGACAAGAATTAAGGGTGCAGTCAGTTGGACAGAGTCAATATTTTTGGTATTGTACAACAAGATTAGCAGAAGTAGTATCTCTAATGAAATTAGCATATGAAAAGCCTAAGAATTTGATATTTCTAGAATTACAAGTGAAACCTGAATCCTTAAACATCTCTTGGGAGCCATATTTGTTCATAGGAATAACTTCTGATGTGTCTATATTTCCTTTATAACTCAATACATCAGAGTATTCACTAAGGAGAGGAAATCAGTCATTGCTAGTATGTCGAGGATCTGATCCAAAACACAAAATTTAATCTGCATATGCAGTGAATTTGACTTTGATGTTTTTTGGTTTGTAACCAAAAAAAGCTGGAGATCTGTGGATTATTTCCCAAAAAAGGTTCTAGAGACCAAAGAAAAAGACGAGGGCATAACAGGCATCCTATGCAATTGAAAATACTGGTATTGCCTGCCATAAACAAAGACAGAGGCGGAGGGTGCAGAATATAATAAGCTAATATATTTGAGTATGTGAGAGCTGAAGCCATGCCATTATAATGCTCCACTTGAAATCCCAATTAACATGGTCAAATGCTTTTTCTATGTCCAATGACAGATAGGGAAAGTAACCTGTAATTCCCACAGAGACAAATCCTTATTTATTTATTTCTTTTAAAAAGCAAACACAGCATAGCTTCAAGAAAAGGGTCACGTGTCTTGTTTTGGGGACAAAATGTAATCAAAAGCAAAAACTTTGGTATTAGATATTGTGAAAACTGGGAATAGAACTAGACAGAAAAAACATCTGGACCATGAGCCTTACCTATTGCGAGGTTTGGTGATAGCTATCATAAGTACGGCCATAGAGAGTTCAGAATCTAGGGAGGAAAGATCGACTGAAAGATCTGTAGTGTTAGGAATGGACTTTAAAATAGCATCTAGAGTCTCCTCTTGTGGGGCAGGTATCTGGTGTGTATAACTTAGTTTAATATTCTGTGAAGCATTTCAGAATATTCGAATCACTACAATGTTTGTTTCCATGTTTATGAGAGATAACATTTATCTGGGGTTTTTGCGTCTTGAATTTTAGATAGTTGGCAAGTAACCTTCGAGCCTTATCATAACCACCATATTATTTAGCATTAATTTTGAGTAAAGTGACGAAAGCACTTTCAAAAGATTGCTTGTTGTACTATAAGTTGGCCTTAGTCACGCGAGCTAGAGTACTGTTTTGATTAGATGAATAATAGTCTTGTTCAAGAGTTTTGATTTCTTTTCATAATAACAGAGTCCTTAAGTGCTTTCTTTTTTTGGTTGCAACATAATCTATAATAAAGCCATCGTCATTCGCTTTCAATGCATTCCAAATGGAATACATCTGAGTGTTGGAAGTGAGATTAGGAGTAAAAAATTCATTTGAAAGTTATTCAAATTGCTCAACAAAATCTTTATCATTTAATAATGCATTGTTAAGCCTCCATTTGTTGGAGTGAAGAGTTTTGGTTTGGATATCTATGTTAACTAGAACAGGGCCATGATCTGAAAGGAGGATAGTACTAATATCGGCTTGTATCACAGATTGAAAACCATTCTGGGTTAAAAATATGTAGTCTATCCTTTATTTGGAGTGTTGTACAGAGGAGTAAAAGAGAGGTACAGAAACTCCCCCATATTATTAGAGAGGAGAAGGCAAATTGTCGAGGGTGACTGTTTTGTCGTTGTAGATAACCTTGAAAAGGCAGGGATGAATAAGACCATATCGAGCATTCATGAATCATAAAGCTGGATGTAAGCCCAAAAAGTCCTTCCTTTGGGCGACTGTTGAAAATCTTGTGACCACACCATAGCATTTATGTGCCTTATTTAGCGGCACAGAGAACTTTCATAAGATCAGAGTATTGTCGAGAAAAGGCAATAATTGCTCTTGTTCTAGCAAAATTGCAAGATATGTGGAGAGCCATTATGATGAGCTCTTGGGATATTAAGTTCAGATTAATCTTTTAGGCTGATCATCTTGGGGATGTTGATCTTAACAAATGAGATTAAGTCGGACCCCTCTGTGCCCTCGGAATATCATAGATTCTCAAATGATTATGCCTGTTGAGATTCTCTTAATTCTTGGTCTTTTTTTAAATAAAGTAACTTCAAGGGTAACAGCACTTTCGTAGAAGTCCGGTCTTTTTTTTAGTTCACGTGTTGATGATCCCATTGGGTTTCTTTTTGACAGTTGATAAGGTGGATAGGTGAAGGAAAGGGTCCATCTATTACAGATGCTTATAATAATAATCTGGTTTTGTGAAATGGCACCAGTGGAGACTCCAGCGGTAAGAAAGTGAATGGTGGTGCCCTGTTGAAAAGGACTGGAACAAGGAATTACGTGAGTATTCTCAAGAAAATAGTCATACAATAAGGTTCAAGGCAATGATCTGTTATGAAAACAATAGGAGGTTAAACCGTTGACCTGTTAACAATCCCAGCCAAATGAGATGATTTATATGATAGCTCTACACAGTCTAAGTAGGAGAAATGATCAAATATTACTTAATATGTCTCAGCGGAATATGGTCTCTGTTGTAGGGAAGCAAATGCAGGTGAAGCACCAAGGAGAGGGAAAAATCTGGTGTGAGAAAATGGTGGGCGAGCCCACAGGACTCAAGAAGCTGCGACAGCAAGGAGGTATAGAGACCTAGAAACTGACCCTGCTGCTCCCCATTCCCCTCACCTCCAACCTCCATACATCGATGAGGCCGGACAGGTTTCTGCTCTTCTTCTGCCAGGATGCTCAGAGGTATCCAGAGAGTCACAGTGAGGCAGTCTTCTTGCATCACTCCCATGCGCGATGCCCCTCCTTTTAGTATTAAAGTAATGTTTTGTTGGGGCGCCTAAAATTCATTTATTTAACATTCGCTTGATTTTCACTCAGCACTGATTTGACTAAAAGAAAAACAGAAAACACGTTAGTCGGAGTCTTAAGGGGAAGGTTCAAAATAAACTTTCTAATTTGCATTTTAGGCTGCACATGACTTTTTGATGTTGCTGGTAGAATGCACGTCAACCCCAATGTGGAAAATGTTTTTTTTCCATGAAACCAAAATAAACTGATCAACACAAATGCAAGAATTAGAAACTCATAACTCCCCACACATGTAACGTAAGCAGTCTCAAGCCGTGCAATTAGTCATTTTCAATGTTGTAATTGCGGAGATTTGGGGAACACATTTACTGTCCAAACTCTACCAGGACTCTAAAGCTGCACCAAGTTGGGTGTGCATCCCTCTCCCAACCAGGCCCTTCCATCCCATTTTATATTCTTTTACCTGCTGCTTTCATTTCAAATTGAAAACAATGCAAAGCATTAACACCAAACACTCCAGTATAGAAACAGATCTATGGATACCTCTTGGGCAGAAAGCAATTAACTTCCAGACCTATCACAGTCTTAAACCATATATTTAATGGGTAACCACACTTTCTTATGCAAGCACTACACTGTCGACTTTCATAGTACACAGATTTGATTAATATTGAACAGTTTAATCAGCATCTTTCACATAATGTTTAAAATAGTAAAAGGTCATGGATTAAATGACATTTTATTTCTAATATTGGAGGTGGACTTATACATTTTACTTTTCAAACTCCCACTTGCAACCCATACTAAAAATAGTTTCTTTATCCCAGTATATACAAAAAAATACAATAACTAAAAACAAACTCAGCTGGAAAAAAGTATCAACATTACCATTAAAGCACACAATTAAAAAAGAAAGAAACAAAAGTAAATCATCCCCTCTCCCTCTGAAATAAAGCAACTGTTGGTGAGAGGTGTATCTCTGGGCACTCGCAAGGATGAGGAGCTGCCTGGGGGAGGAGTGGGGTGAAGGGCCGCAAAACAGCCGTGGGCTTCCGCACCCCCTGGGCAATCACACTGATAAGGAACTGGGAGACGTGTTGCTGCCACAATGACAGTCTCTGATTTCAGCTGTGGTAAAAGTGAAAGCAGAGCCTGGTCGTGTGATGTTTACAGGTTGGTTGGTTCACAACGCTGCATGACACCTACGATCAGGAACGTGATACAGGCAGTAAGAAAGCATCAGGGATATGAAAAGGTATTGGCAAAGCAACAGGGACAAGGGAGGTTGTGAGGGAAGAACAACGGGCATTAGAAATGCAATAGGTCTTTGCATTTGCTTGTGTTAGACCCATTGTCGTAATTTGCAATGGTTTTTACCTATTAAAATAACGTTTGTTTGAATTCCTACAGACGTACGTAGAAAAGAAAAATAAAGTTACCTGTTTCCTAAATGGGAGTAAAGCATTTTGTAACCCGAGAATCAAGTTCGAAGGAGGGCGAGCATGCAGAATGAATAGCATTCACACTAGTTTTATTTGTAAAAGACGAGCAAATGTGTGCTAAGGGGAGGGGTAGCGTAAATAGATAATGTGCAGACTTTGGAGTAGTTGTGGGCAAGACAGTGCTAGCAGGAGCCCACATCGTGTAAGTATTAACTATGGATAACGGGAGGGAGGGCGGGAGTAAACAAGTGACCACGGATAACGGGAGGGAGGCCAGGGGTAAACAAGTGACCACGGATAATGGGAGGGAGGGTGGATGTAAACCAGTGACCACGGATAACGGGAGGGCGGGGGTAAACAAGTGACAACGGAAACAGGAGGGAGGGCGGGGGTAAACAAGTGACAACGGAAACAGGAGGGAGGGCGGGGGTAAACAAGTGACAACGGAAACAGGAGGGAGGGCGGGGGTAAACAAGTGACAAGTGATAACGGAAACAGGAGGGCGGGGGTAAACAAGTGACGTATCATCAATTGGTGGAGGGAGAGAGAGTAGAGATCCTTTCAATCTCCTTTCAATAATTATAAATCAATGTGGAAAGGATCACTGGTCCTGCATAACCAAGGCCTGCAGGTGGATCGGTAGGTGTCTCCCAAATAAAAGACCCTCATACACGTGTTTTTTCAGTGTCGTGTAGCGGTATATGATGTGTCCCCGCTTCTTGTAACACGTGTCCGTGCGTAATCCTTGGGTCAGTTTTTGTTTGCACCCTCCGCCAGGAGGTTGTACCATTGGTTAAAACAGTAGTGATGGTGAATAAGTGAAATAGTGCTATAAAGGTGTTCTAAAATACCCGGACAGCCAGAGGTTCAACTTTAATATTTCTGGATTAGGGTAGAAGGTTAAGGCGTGTCGCTATGGAATTATTTAGGAATTCTAGCACACTAAACTTGTGAGGTTAAAAGTGGTCAACATGTTTCAGCCTTATCTGCCTGTTGGTCAGTCGGCTTTCCTCAGGACCATAAAGTGATTAAGTGAAAAAAAGGAAAAGGTACATTTGTAACCTGATTCGTTTTGTGGTAGTAGGTCACATTGTACCTGTAATAAGAGAAAAGGGAGATAGTGCAACCACATTTGTTGCGAATAAGTAGGAAACCAGTAGCGTTTGTGTATATCGTAACACCCCAAAATACATTCATATGTATCCTGAAAATTTTGAACTACGAAATATACGAAACACAATCACATGTACTATCACATGTACTATATGCACAAGCAGTCTAATAATGCTAAACATATAACGCATATTTTAAATTTATCATGAAAAGATGCGAAAAATACACATGAAATGGCTCTTAATTTTCATCACAATAATAAAGTTATGTATAATAGTGCTAGAGGATAGCGAATGTCTCGTGACTACCTAAAATAGAAATTTAGTTCTCTAAGAATAATGTCTACTTTAAGCAGAAGATAAGTGTCCCAAAAATCGTAAATATTTTTCAAGTGGGGGAAAAAAACTCTTGCAGTCTGAAAAAATGATGAGAAATTTTTCATATCGCTTTTTTAGAAGTTGAAGGCCAAATTCAGCATGTAGGGAACTCCGAGTGCTAGTTTGCTCAAAGTTATTCCTGCTGCTCTGGTGAAAACATCATATCGTTTAGACTGTTGAAAAAACTGTCAACAGCTTCTTGCGTAAGTTCCACTAATTCGGAAAAGGTTGTTACCATGCATTCATGAGCCTGAGCATGATTGCCTCCATTGATGTTTTGATCAGCATAGCTGACTGAAGGTCGTACCTGATCGATGCTGCTTTCATCTTGTGCTTCACTACCCCTCAATCGTAGTGGTGAAGTCTCCACGAATGCCATCATCAGGATTGGTAGCCGCTGGGGACAGCACAATGCATGAGCTGTTACCGGACCCAACAAGGTATCTGCGTCCAATGGCACATCCGATAGTAGTGCCAGACAGGTGTCCAACACGCATTCTTCGCCGCATAGCAAGCACCTTAATACAGGCATAACACAACTTTGCCACATTGGTCTAAATGAAAGAGACCAAGTCATGTTCAGGTCTCTAAGCCGGGATAGTCCAAGGATTTTAGTTACCCGCTCCCGGTAGCCAATGGCTAGGATCATTTCTTCCCTTGTCGCAGGTGTTTTGTCTGTGACATGGTTTGCCATAGCGAAATAACAGGATCAAAAATAGAATACCCGCGACTAGTCCCAAAAGGAGTGGAAGTCCGCCAAAAATGGAATGGACAAAGTCTGGAAAAATACCCAGGATGGCTTTGAATGGAGTTAAAGCACCCGAAAACACTGCTTTAAATACACTGGAGACACCAGTGGTATCAGAAATATTTAAGATTTCGTTCAGTATTTCTGCGAAATGTATGGGGGAATTCGTTGATAATAATGAATGAATCTCTTCTGTTGTCCTTGCAACTTGGAGATCATATGTCTCTTTTGATGACGTGAGCCTAGTCGGCGTCTGTAGGAGCACAGTCTTCATTCTGCTTAAAGTATCTATTCGAATAGAAGCAATTTTCAAATCTGGCCATAACCTTGCCTCCCTGTCTGGAGAATCGTTCGGGAACAATACTCGTTCACAGCACATGACCTTCCTAGTCACGGTTATGAGATAAGGTTTTCCGGGCAGCAAACTACAACATCTGCGATTTACTATTAGAATGTAACTCCCGTTCGAGAGTCTCCTAAAGAATGGTTCTATTTGTGTTGCAGGTGTGCCTAGCTGGTAACATGAAATGTTATTTGAAGTCCCTTCACAGGCTCCATGCAAGCTAATACCCTGACACAGAAGTGTACCGCTTAGTGATTTTGCACAATTATTGCCACTGAGAAACACTTTCTGGCCTTTATTACTGACACATTCGTGTGTATAGGGCAAGTTCCATATTGACTTAATGTACGCTTTACCCAACCTTTCATACTGGCCTGCCTGTATATATTTTTGGCAGAATTGAAACTGGAAAGTAGTTATCGGAATATTTATTATTCCATGTATTATCCATTCAATGACAGGTCGTTCTGACATTGTCAATGGTAATCTCTCAAGTCTTTCAATGCTCAGAATTGTATAGTCAGCACCCTTCTGCGCCAAACTGATTTGTTTATCAGTAAGGTTAAAGATATTAAATAATGACGTTGTGTTGATTAAACGCCAAGGCACATAGCCAGAACGCAGATTTTGTAACGTCCAGCCAAGCTGTACAATAGAACGCAATTGGGACTGACCGTGTTGTAACATCAGTAAGTCTTGCGATATTATATCGATTGCTGAAGACACAATGCTGTCCAGAGAATATATTCTGGAGGACAGAGTCATTAACCCATTGTCCACCACAGAAAGTGATTTTTCCAAATTAATACGGTCAATTTCCCGTATTTTTTCTGCTGTCTCAATTTGAGTTACTTTCTAAACTTCGTTATAAGCTGCATATATGTGGAGAAGCGTGGCTCAGTGGTTAGAGGCGGCAGACCCGGAAGCTGAGATCGGCCGTGGACCAGGGTTCGATTCCCTGCCTTGGCGGGACTCGGGCTCAAAAATTCCACGGACTCGACAATTCTCGCTCCGGTGCCTACTCGACTCACAGGGTCACACTCTGCGACTCTGGGCAATAGCTTGCTTAATCTCCACTGCGGCCCCTCGCGGCGGGATGCCTGGCTTTCACCTTGTGGATACCCTGCCAGGGTATCTCACAGGGGAATACCAGGACGGGTTCCCTAAGCAAGCGCCTTGATGCCTTCGGGTGATACGTGCGCTATATAAGTCGCCATACATACATATATAGAGGCCGCTATGAAACGTTTTTGACGCTGTTTGCGTGGTCCCAATATGAAATCACGCAAGTCAGCACCTTCTGTAAGTAAAGTTAGGTGTTGCTTAATTTCAGCCAGTGTGGACGTTCGTAGCCATTGAAGGCAGAGCTTTCCCACGCTGTAGGTGGTTACTATCCCTGGATGTTGTCTTTGGGAATATCTAGGGTCTGGCCTAGTCAAAGTGAACCCCTGTTTTTTGTTCAGGAATCTGTCTTGACAGTTATTTGTATCTGTGGGCCAGATCAACCATTTTTTCCATTCAGGATGTGTTCTGTTTTGGTTTAATATATGGTTTACGTCTATCTCATCATCTATAGAGCTATTACTGTTCACTGTTGGCTTTGGAATAGACGGTTTGTTCAAATCTTTGATTTTGGCTAAGCCAAGACAGGTAGTTTGTTGAATAGTGTCATTCAAAAATATAATTTGTTCTGGGATCATGCAGGCTCTAAATAATGATTCTATACCTTGTACTTGCCAATCTCTTGTACCCCAAACAGTTTTTGCTTCAATATTATTGTTCCAGAAATCAAACCCAAATGTATTCATTTGTTCAAAGAATGAATCGGAATATATCAATTTTGTGTTTGTAAGCATGGTCTTCATACCTGTCTTATTTGACAATTTGAAATAAAATGTTTCTGCATTACTTGTGTTAAACCCTGAAAAGTATGAATATTTATCATAAAATGTTTTTGAGCTGTCTTTTGGAGGAGTAGCACAATGTTCCCATTGGTTATAATTTAAAACATTTCTAGGTTGAGCAGATTTATGTAGATAATGGTTACCATAGTGGTTGTAGCAGAACATCTGATCATAATTAGACGAACCCTGCAAATAATCATGTTCTGTAAATTTAGTAGACATCACAAGATCAGACATCATATCATTAATACTTTCAAAGTCCCAATCATCAGCAAATGAGCTCGGTTTTACAAAGTCACTCAATGAGATCTTGAATTGGTGTGGATACTTCAGGATTTCAACCGGACCATAGATTTCATAATCAGTTTTGTCCCATGCTACACCGCCTGGTATAGGATTGGCTGTGAAGTTCACTGAAGAAAGTTCTCTTTTCTCGATGTGTTAAGATGTGTGTGGTTTAAGGACCAAGTTGATTTTCTGGCTTGCTGTGTCCATTTTAGCATATTTTCCTTCAATGAAATGTCCCAAGCATAGTACCATGATGAGCCAAAGAATGAGGATAAATGCACCGAAGGCCACCCAAAATTCAATCCATGGAGAAATCAGATAGGTTTCTTTCAGCTGTTGAAAAAGTTTCTTAGCTTTGTCTTTAAAAGTTTTTGTTGATGGCTGTTTCTTTGCTTCACTCAGGTCTTCAGATGAATCATCGAAGTTGATGAAGTAGCCGGATGCTGTTCTGTCAATTTTTCCAATTGTTTTTGGATTTTGCTTTGTTTCATTAGCAAAGTCTGCAGTTACATCATCATAGGTTGTTGTTTCTTGATGAAAAGTTTTAATTTGGGTTTTAAGAGGTTCAAGTTCCATTGCTTTGTTGCATAGTCCTTGTTGATTCACTGTAGATTTTCCAAATGTGATCAGTCTTCCAGTTTGAACCTCTGTATTCGTAGCAAACATTGGTGTTCTGCTACTTCTTGGGAGTCCACTTGGCCTAGTGTTTGTTATCGGCCACATGATTGTGGTTTAACCAGGTCGATGGATACAACTCGGTTCTCCTTTTTACCAGCAAGGGGCGGTAGTACTACTGATCTTGTCCCGTTGACAGACAAGACAGGAACTGCTTTTCTGTAAGAAGGCCCAAATTCCTTCTTTACCGCGATCTTCTCTCTGACTAGATCCCCGACTTTTGGAATCCAGACAGGCCTTGCTGGGACAGGTGGTTTCTCTTCAGTGGCTGTTGGCTGTTGTTTCAACTTTATGTTGCTCAGGTCTTTTCTTGTTTCATTTAAGTCCTGTAAAATAGCCAAACGATCTTTGATATCAAAGCTTTTGTCTTTAACCACTGAAGTCTGACTATCAAGATCTTGGATCATCATTCTAGTCCCGAACAATAGTTCGTACGGACTGAACCCTTTCAGAGAATTCCTTGGCAGGTTATTTAGACTACGTTGGACACTTATTAGATGTTTGACCCACCCAGCTCCTGAACCTAATACCTTTGCTGTTATAGATTGCTTTATGTCACGGTTTTTTCTTTCTACGATTCCGTTTCCCTCAGGATGAAATGGACAAGAGTACCGCAATGCAATGCCCATGCTGGTCATGGCCTCCTTATAAGCCCGGGAGCTAAAAGCAGGACTCTGGTCAGAATGTAGCATGCCAATTGCGTATGTGCCGATAAAGACTCGCAAATCTTTTATAACAGTTCTGGCGTCAGCCGATCGCTGCGGCCACATCCATATGAATCTCGTGCATGAATCCACTGCGACGAAGATATATTTATAGTTACCATCCCTTTGTAAGGGACCACAGTGGTCCAGGTAAACACAGGCTAATGGTTTATCTGAGATTAGAAGGGGCGTCTGTGCTGGTCGTTTCACTGTTGATACTTTCATTCTTTGACATATTTCACATTCTAGAACATAGTTCCTTGTTTGTCGTCGCATTTGTGGCCACCAGTATCTCTGTTTTAATAATGATACTGTGGCTGAAACGCCAGCATGTACAGAAGCAAGCCCTTCGTGTGCCACTATGATGAGTCCTAACCTATGTTCCATGTTTGGAATTGCCCTATCCCCCACTCCAGGGATTCGAGCAAACGGAACATTATTTGCATCAGTTATGTATGAGTACTTTACTGGAAAGCCTTTTGGGAGTGTTTCTATCGCATCTTTTACTGTAGCACTGACAGCCTGTAATATTTCGCTGTCTATTTTTGTTTTTGACCGAGTGATGGCAGCTACGGAAGCCGTTTGCACAGCTGCCTTCGCGGCCTCATCAGCCAATGAATTCCCTTCAACGTGAACGCCATCACGTTGATGACTCAGTGTATGTATCACGTGAGTCTTTTGTAGTTCCTTTTGCAAAAGAACTACTTGTTCCCAAAGCATTTTATGCTTGATTGTGCCACCTTTTGCATCTTTAAAACCGTTCTGAACCCAGATCTGCAAGTATTCATTGTAAGATTGGACGCAGTAATATGAATCGCACACTATGAGTGTGGGGAATTCTCGATCGGTATTTTCAAGCGCCATCTTAAATGCTAGTAGTTCTGCTCTTTGAGCTGTACAGTCTCCTAGAGATTGCGTTTTAGTGACCACAGGTTTAAATTTTCCTTCGTGCCAGCGACCTTTAACAATCGCGCACGCAGCACTATAGGCTTGCTTACCCCCCACTGCGGGTTGTGCTGATCCGTCTGCATATATTATACAGCCATAGTGTTCTAGAGGCAGAATTTCGGTCGGCGGAGGACATTCGAATTCATATTGGAGAAATTCTTGTGTTTTTAAATTGGGATAAAATTCGTATACCACGTCTGTTGCAGCAAGAGGGTTAGCCCACTGTATCCACCTCGGATGGAGTGCTTTAGCATTCGGAATGCTTGCCTTGGTTACCGCCTCTAGGGCTGGTATAGGTGTCACGATGATTATTCGTTTACCCTGTGCTAGGGCCCGCTCCTTTGCTACAGCAGTCTGTACCGCGGTCAGAATTTTTTCCGTTGGGCTAAATTTCATTTCAGCTTTTGTGTACAAGTGTGATTTGTATGCTATTGGTACCTTCTCTCCTTCATTAGAGGTCAGGTATGTGAATCCGCATCTTCCTGGGATGACTCGAATCACAAGGTTGCGTGTGTTGTCACGTGTTTGTAATTTTGTTTTAACTAACATATCTGTTTGTAAAGATCTCAAAATTTCTGTGTGTTTTTGAGTCCAATTGATTCTTTTAAAATCTGGTTTTATTAGATCATAGAGAGGTTTAATTCTCTCTGCATAATTTATAATGTAAGTTCTTCCGAAATTTAGGAAGCCTAGAATTGATTGTAAGTTTTTCAGTGTTCTAGGTGCTTGGATTACAGCACATTTCTCTAGGAAATTGTCAGGCAGGCTTTTGCCTTCACTTGATAGTTCATATCCTAAAAACAGGACTGTTAGATGGGCAATTCTTGACTTTTTAAAGTTGAATTTGTAACCCTCTGCTGCGAACCCAAGTATTATGGTGTTCACTCTCTTCAAGTGAGTATCCAAGTCATCATCTGTTAGATAGATGTCGGCGACATAAGATAATGCCTCGTCATCATATGTTTGTAGTAATTCAGTTACTCTCGCTGAGAATAATCCTGGGCTGTTCTTGAACCCCTGGGGCAAACAACAGAATTTTTTTTGCGTGCCATTTATTGAGAACGCCGTCAAATATCTGCTCTCTGGTGCTATATTTTGACAAAAGAATCCATTAGAAATGTCTAATGTGGTTTTGTATTTTTTGCGCACTATGTTATTCATTAGTGCAGCACTATGCGAGTTTTGTACCGCAAATGTTTTGCAACATGAGTTAAGGTGTCTGTAGTCCAAAACAAGACGATATGAATTGTCTGGCTTGGAGACAGGAAACAAAGGGTTGTTCATTTGTGAGGTGCAAGTTTCAATCACCCCCTGGTATTCAAGTTGATCTAGGATCTCTTTTACCTGTTTTTTAGCTTCTTGCTTAATCGGGTACTGCCTCTGTGCAGTAGGTTGTGATTTTAACTGGATTTTGTGAGGAGGAGAGTCCTCATCCCATCCCACATGATTTTTATATAAGGCAGGGGCTTGAGCTACTGCCCACTTTCTTGCAAGTGTATATTTTTTATGAATTGGAATATGGTTTGAGAAGGCAGGCATAATTATTTCTTCGCCATGTGGGCACTCCCTGACAAACTCTGGAGGCCAGTCTCGTTCAGCTAGAAGGATGTCATAGCCCTTGGAGAGATTATCCCAAAATAGACCCCTTATTTTTCTAGTCTTATCCCCCTCTATACGCAATGTTATTTCATATATTTTATGAGGTTTGCTAACTCTGGTATCTGCAGTTTCCACCTGAATGTATTCATTCGTGTCCACTGTCTCCAGGTGATTCATAAGGACTTTGCGAGCTATGCTCACTTCTGCTGCGCTGTCTAGCATTGTCTGAGCCCATTCTCCGTTTTTCAGCTGTGTCCTCAGTATTCTCGGCATTGTTAATTACTTTAATACTGGCTACCTTCTTTTTTGGAAATTGTAATTTTTTATTCTGATGAGCAGGTTCTTTGTCTTTGGACTTGACGTGCTCTTCCCTGTGTTCTGATCGTCCTCTTCTTTCCGATTTCTGCGAGGAAGTCTGAAAAGATTGAGAGGGACGTGTATCAATATCTTGATATCTATCAGGTTTTTTTATATTATCCCTATTTCTAAGGTTGTATTTTTTCACAGAGGGCTCCCTTTGGGGAGACTTGCATCCTTGATCAGGAGATCTTTCTCTCCGCCGAGGAGACCTTCCTCTGGACTGGAATCTTTTTTCTTTAGGATTGGATTGTTTATTTCCATCCCAGCTCTTTTTTTGAGTGTTTAAATTATTTTTTATAAATACCTTTTCAGGACTTTCAACTAGTTGAGGTTTCACTGGTATTCCACCCAAACTATCTCTTCCTAGTTCTTCATAGGATTTTTCTATGATTCTGGCTATTTCAGATGGTTGGTCTGCTATATTTGTCTCTTTTAACCTCTGGCGAATCGCCACATTTGCTGCTTCTCCCTTTATGTTGGCTAATAATATTGCCGAGACCTGCTTGAAATCTTTCAGTAGTTTCATACCGAGAGTTAAAGCGGGTTCTGGACCGTATTCATCTTGAATCTGTTTTAGCACATCTGGTATTACTGACATGGATGGTACACCATGTGTTTTTGTGTAAATGGAAGCAAAGACTGTTCCCCAAGTGTCACAGTCCTCCACATGTGGTGCGATTCCCATTGGAAGACAGATAGTCAGAATCCTATGTTTCTCAACAGGGGTGGTATCTGGAAACACCGCCTCTATTTGAGTGATTTTTTTGTGCTAGCCAGAAAGGAATTTGTTCCCGTTTTGCGGGTACTTTACCTAGACAGGACTGTATGTTTTGAGGTGTAATTTTATTTGTGTTCCCCTGATGAGTGGTAAGCTGTGGAATTTTAATTGCTGGTTGGATTGTTGAAGTCCGCATTACATATTGGACTAATTGTCTATGTATTTTTATTAATTGTTTTAGCTGTGCTAAAAGCTCTGGTGCAGGCATTTCTTCAATGTCTGGATGTGGTGTATATCCGGCTAGGACCGGCCACGTTGCTCCTGGTCTACCTAGTGGACCGAGCCTGGTGATGTGATTATTATGTTTTAGGGCGCCATGAAACAAGAGCAGGTGCTCTTGGAATTTGAGTGGTATTTCCACTTCCTCGAAAGGAGTGTACTCACTAGGAGGTTCCTCTATTTTGTAATAGTGGAAGTCCTTTGTTACAGAGTTTGCTGCTGGAAAGTTTATCCATGAATAGAATACCTCTGTCTGCCGATATTCGTGTGCCTCAATTACGAATATGACTGTACCACCTCTTGGTGTCAGTCCATTTTCTATAAGTTTTAGGGTTATAGATTTCCTTATGTTGACCGGGATGAGTATTGCATCTGGGTCATTTTCCAGCAGAGTATTGTCTGCTACTAGGAGTTCAGCTGCTAGTATTACTGTCTCCCTTTCTTCTTCACTTTCTGTCATTTTACTGACAGGAAGGTTATTCTGTTTGTTTTCAGATCAGGTTTCTATGGAAACAAAGATTAGATGCACAATATTTTGGAACAGTGTATCCTTCAACGTTGAATAAACCAAGAACCATACATAGGAGTCTCCTCCTGCGAGGTTTGGCGGATATGACCTTTCACCCACTCCAGACGTCTTTGGAGTATTATGGGAAAAAAGGGGTTCTGTGTGAAAAAGCACGACTGAGTTACTCTAATGTCTTGCGTTAGTTTTATCGCCTATCCAAATGTTGGGCGCCATGTAGTGTAGTTCCTATCATCCCAATAGGCTCTGCGCATTGGAATAATATCTTCAATAGTATAGACCTAGGGCAGAGGTTAACTAGGTCTTCTACCGACGATATTAGACTTAAAGGTTTGTGTTTGCCAGCTAGCTCAGAGTTCACTAGAAACTTTCTCGAATAGGCAAGGAGGATTTTAACCTCCCTGGATAGACAAGAAGGGATTTAGTTTCTGACAACCATAGAACATGACAACTTTGCTCTCCCCTAATCAAGAGTGTATCTCTAGAGTCGTGTGAAAACAAAAGACAACTTATTTTACTCAGTCAGTTCAGTGCATTCTTAGTTTCACCAGATTGTAGAGAAAAGGAAAAGACGGGCGTGTTCAATAAAAGATGTTATTTATTGATCAGTCTCCTTTCTCATACAAGAGAAATGAATCGCTATTATTGTAATACTTATAGTTAAGTAAAGTGCATACAGTAAAGACAGAATTATAAAATAATACTGTAAAAGCATTGATATGGTTTCTAAGCCATATGATACCTTAAAATGGATAAAATAGATACATACATATATACATTTGACTAATCATACTCAACTGGTGCTTCTAACCACGCCTACCCCAGTGTACCTGACCTAAGCCTAATATGTGGGCGGGAGTAGATAAGTAGCAGTTTAAGTTAAGTTTGTTTGCCAAGGGACTGATTCGAGAATTCTCTGCAAGGGGTTATTCAGTTCTGTACCTGAGATCTAGAATGATGGAGGGCTGGTATCTCTTATCCCAGGTCTTGATATTCCAGCTGCCTGCGAGGGCTGCTTGGAAGCGCCGGAGCTGGATTTCTCAGCAGTAGAAAGGCAGCGTCTCGTTCTCAGCGCGTCAGGAAGGCGGGGCAGCGCCTGTGGGCTTCGCTCTCTGCTGGGCTCCTCGGCACGTCTCGCTGCTCCGATCTCGTCACCACCGCATGTGTTTGCTTAAGGCAATGTCGGTAATATTTATACCTGAAAGGTGCCGAGATTGACGTAAGGATGGACATATATACGTCAATAAGGATGTCATATGAACGGGCTCGTTCGCACATTCTTTTGCTGAAGTTCTCTGTGAAATCAAAACAATGGCTATGGGAATTTCCCAGGTCTGAGGTTCCGTAAAAATCGTTACGACGTTTTGGGCACCGCCGAATATGGACGAATGGGGTATCAATGAACCGTAAATGATGAGTTGTGTAAGTGTACGCGTTTTCGCCATACTACTCAGAAGAGTTCCTTACAATTACAGGTTTCTTCAAATGGACGCTCGGGTTCCATTTTAGATACGGCACCCATTTTGTTTCTTGCCCTCACGTAGTCAGCGAACAGGCAACTGTCCGCATCGTGACCCCTTTTGTTCCCAAGCTTCACGGAAGAAGCATATGCCTTTTCATGCGTCTTTTATGAGTAGGGGGAGGACACTGCTAAAGCAGTTGTCTCCGCCCGGAGGTGATCCTGCCGTGCCGGTCTATTGTTTCAGCCTCGCACGTGCTGGGATCAAGTCCTTTTAGGCTACGATTACGCATCCAATATTATCCTCACACTCCCTCTTCCCTGTTGTCTGACTTCCTCGCAGCTGTTCTTGTCTCTTTCTCTTGTTTATTTACTACTCAAGTGGAATGTACCTAATGGTGGGAAGATGTGCTTTTACAGTTGGAACTGGTGATGTTAATGTAATTATGTTCCGGTGCTCTGAATACATGAAAGCGATCCTTTGAACTTTACTGTGGGAAATGAGTTGTAACCTTTTGCTTACATATTGTGCAATGACAAAATCCTGTATAAAAGAGAGCGACTCACATATGCAAAGGGAGCAGACTCTCAGAACCTACACTCTGTTGTACTTCTTGTGACTTTTGCCTCCCTGCAGTAATAAACCCTGATCTTTGACGCACAAGGAAGTGTCCCGTGTCTCTGTCTTTAGTGCGCCAGAACAGGTATCCCACGAAGGTTCTAGGTGTTGTCCCCTGGCACCGCTGGGCCTTAAATAGCCCAGTCCTTCAGTTGGCGCCCAACGTTGGGCGACATCGGCGGTACCGGTCCAAAGCCTGACGATTGTGAGGAACTTCGTGTGAAATCTCCGAGGAAAAGGTGCACCCCGCTTCATCGATCCTGTAGTCGAAATAAGTGGTCCGAAGATTTTTCCCGCGAAGATTCCCGCCTCCTGACGGCTGCGACGGACCGATGCCCTGACTGTCGACCTGTTTTCGACGCCTGGCGTAGACCTTTCGTACAGCGAGACGATAGACGGGCCTTCCTGGTGACGCCATTGAAGCCCTCAGTTAAGTATTTGTGGGTCGCTCCCAGTCCTTAGTTGTTGTTACAGCTTGTTGAAGCTTTGTTGTTTGCATAATTCCAGTGCATTTGTGGTTCTTAGTTGTTGGTTCTTAGTTGTTATTTGACAATTGCAATTGCCAAAAACCGAGGGTTTTGTTTTTCACGAAGAATTAGTGCTTCGGTAACCCTTGAAGTTTGATACTAGGTTAGTGTACATGATGCCTAGCCATAGTGGTTTTCTCGGTTTCTTTAAATGTTGCAACAAGGATTCCCGGTTGGAGGACTCGTGTCCGATACCACCAGTTGGAACTCCGATATATGAGCTCTACAGTCGACATGGTGTGGGCCCTATTATATATAATAAATATTGGGTCCGTTACACGAAAAAAGATGGTGTCCTTAGTTGGCCACCGCACGGAAGTTTTGAACTTACGATTTTAGATAATCTTGAAGCTAAATTGTTTAAAAAGAAAGCTAGGCCAGCTATGTTTGATTCCTTTCGGTTGTGGCGTAAAGAGGCGAAGCAGAAAGAAATCAAACAGTCTAAAAAGAATCGAAGAGACGGTATGGTCCCGATAATGCAAGTTGTACAACAATGTCAGCGAGATAAAGAAGAAAAAGAAATAGAAGTTTCTACTAGATTACATCATATGAGGATAGACAAATGTTATCCGGTTTTACCAACTAGTCAGGATAAGAAAGAAGAGGATTAAAAGGAGGATCCCTTGTTAGCATATTTGATGAAATCGCCGCCCCCTTATGCACAGGGTGCTACGGCCCCTGTAGTTCCTCCTGTAGTTCCGCCTGTTGTTCCTCCTGTTGTCCCTCCTGTTGTTCCGGCGGCTGCGGGTCAGCCAGTTGTTGGTCCTATGTTTGTCCCACCACCTGTCTCTATTCCTACTGCTCCTTTGCCTGTACCTTCTCAGCCTCTTGTCCCTGCCACCCCGACTATCTTGCCTGCTTCTGCTGTGTCTGCCTTCACTTCAAACGTTGTGGCTCCTGTTCTCCTTTCTCCTTCTGTTCGTAATCGTATCCCTAACACTGTTGCTACCCTTTATTTACCGCTTTTTGGTCAGTTATTTCCATCCGATACTTCTGAAAATCCCCAAAGACGGAGTCAGATCCCTAGTGGAAGGGAGAAAGAGACGTTAGTGACATTGGCACATAGGTGGATAAGACATCCTGCCAACTACCCTCCACGCATGGTTTTCGAGACGTTTTCTCAGTTTAATGAGCCTACACAGAGATTCGTGTTCGAAGAAATGTGTAACTTTTTGAGGGAACAATGGTATAATGACAATTTAGATAACGTACCGCCCGATATGATTGAACTTCAGAGTCAATTTTCGAACGGTATGATTGTAGGTGGCGATGTACGACGTGCCTTAGAGCGATTGTTATCCTTTAGATCCACAGTGCCTTCTCGTGTGTCATTTAATGATGACGACTTAGAAACTTGGAAAGCGGCTCCTGGTCAGTATCCTATGAGAGAAGTTCCGCCAGTATACATGCCAGGTGATCCTAATGCTAATCCTGTGGTTCCTCCATATTTCCAGAGAGTTTGGATACACCTCCCATGGAAGCGATCAGAAGTATTGCAGGTCAAACAGTCCTTGCCTGATCCACGCAAGAATCCGGCGGGTTACTATAAGGAGTTGTCTCAATTGGTAGATGCTACTATTATGAACCTCGCCGACATCGACATGCTGTTCGGTAATGTTGTACCACAGCCGGTTTGGGCGAAAATTCGACAGGAAAATCATGCGAATGAGTTAGGCGGTGATTGGGCTGCAATAATAGCGGCTGATGGCCGACAAGTTGGTGGGGCTAAGCCTGAGCAGGTAATTTCGGATCTGCCCCAGAGAATAATTACGTTCATGAAAACGCTTATGCCGGCGATGAGGGTAAACTGGGATAAATTAGCAGCTTGTAAGCAGAAGAAGGACGAGAGTGTCTCTGATTTCTTTACTAGATTCGAAGAGGCATTTGTCGATCATAGTGGTCAGGATATGGGCACTGAGGGAGGCCAATGGTTGTTTGTTGACAAATTCGTGTTGAATTTGTTGCCTGAACTATGCAACAAATTGAAAAATTCAGAAAGTGCATGGGCTGTTTCAACCACTGCACAGATATTAGCAACGGCTCAATATTATGAGAATAGGGAAAAAGAAGAAAGTGATCGTGTAGATAAGAAAACGAAGGAGCTCAAAACGAAGGTTTTGTTGCAGCAAGCGTATCCTCCGCGTTCAAATCACATTGATTTGCAACAGCAATATAGACCACAATCACAATCCTCCAGAATACAGTCACGTCCCGACTCCTCTGACTTTAGATCTATGATTGGGTATAACCAGTGTGCATATTGTAGAAGAGAGGGACATATAAAATATGATTGTCCCGCTTTGCGTGACCGCCTTAATGGTGTGTCGGCACGAGGGGGTCGTGGTGGTCCTCAACAAGCATCTCGAGGTAGAGGTCGCGGTGCCTTTCAAAATCAGACTGAGAGCCCTTCTACGTCCTCGGACGCGAATAATTGTTTTGACCAGCGAAATGTAAGGTCCGATAAATCAGCGCAGTATTACGCGGACGACTATTACGTTGAACATGAGACTGTTGTAAACGACCGTTACTAGGACAGCCACCGACAGAGAGAGGGAGTAGTATCAGTTCCGGTTGATCAGAGTGGGCCTTACGTCGCAGTTGCTACATCTGGCGTAGTTGAGCCTTTTCTGCTGGACACTGGTGCGACGAAAAGTTCCATCATGCATTCAAAACTCCCTGGCGCACCTTTGTCCGGCTTAACAAATGTTTCCGTTGGATTCTCTGGCGCCCCTGTTAGCAATCCTGTATCTAGCCCTTTGCCCCTTGCAATTGGCCCTCGTGAACTGGAGGCTCCATTGATTCTATCTACTGGTTGTGGTGAGAATCTTTTGGGTCTGGATTTGCTGAAACGGTTATACGCGACTTTGTATTGCTCTCCTGAAGGAGTGGAGCTTACATTAGGTCGGAGAGTAATCTCTCCTATGTACTTGTCGATCGATAAATTCCCACCGGAATTGAGCTCCCTTCCTGCGTCTCAATGGGCCACAGGTCCCAATGACGTGGGTCTCTTGGACATCCCATCTTATATGATCAAGCTGAAACCAAATGTGCGATTGCCACGTATACCACAGTATCGTATCTCCATTGAGGGAGAACGGGCGCTATTAACGATTGTACACGATCTGATCGAAAAGGATGTCGTTGAAGAAACTCGGGGAAATGTGTGTAATAGTCTTGCGTTACCCATTTTAAAACGAACTGATCCATCTAAACCTCCTGTGTACCGTTTCATAATCGATTTGAGAGAAGTAAATAAAATCGTGATTCCACAATACCCCGTGGTCCCTGATATCACGACTTTGTTGACCCCGATTCCAGTGTCTGCCTCGTGGTTCACGGTGATCGACCTAAAGAATGCTTTCTTTAGTATCCCGATTGCTGAGGAAAGCAGAGATCTATTCGGATTCTCATTAGGTGGTCGCAGTTTTAGACTGAAACGCGCACCACAGGGCTATTGCGAGAGTCCGTCGATCTACAGTCAAGCCCTTAAAAGTCAACTTGATTCATTTATATTACCGGCAGGCGCAGCTTTGATTCAGTACGTTGACGACCTGTTGGTCGCCGCTGATACCGAAGATATTTGTAGAACTGCTACAGTATCATTGTTGCGGCATTTATGTGACTTACATCACAAGGTGTCACCTTCCAAGCTGCAATATTGTTGCCAAGAAGTAACCTACTTAGGTCACTTATTGTCAAAAGAAGGGAGAAGGTTGACCCCAGAGAGAATTGCAGCGATTACCCGAATGACTGTGCCAAAAACTCAGAGAGATGTACGTGCCTTTCTAGGTATCACGTCATACTGCAGACAATGGATCCCAAATTTTTCACTATTGGCAAAACCATTGTTAGCTCTCACGTGCAAGGATGTTCCGACTGCTTTGCCATGGACTGAAGAGTGTCAAAAAGGTTTTTCTGAATTACGTGATGCGTTGTGTTCGGCTCCTGTGTTAGGTACTCCTGATTACAGTAAGCCGTTTACACTGTACGTTCACGAGAGGGATGGTTGTGCGTTGAGTGTTCTGGCGCAACAATTTGGTGACAAACAGCGCCCATGCGCATATTTTTCTTCGACCTTAGACCCAGTAGCTAGAGCTTTGCCGAGTTGTTTAAGAGCAACAGCGGCAGCTGCGGCGTCCATTCGACAGTCCGCAGGTCTGGTCATGGATAATATGCTTACGGTGATGGTTCCGCATGCAGTTGACACTCTCTTGAACCGAACGAAAACTCAACATTTGACGAGCGCAAGGTTGTCTGGGTATGAGCTGACGTTACTGGCTAGTCACATACGGATAAAACGGTGTAATGTGTTGAACCCAGCAACATTATTGCCGATCAATACGGATTTGAGTGATGTAGCACCACATGACTTATCTGAGAACCGAAGAGGAAACGAAAGGTCGTATTGACCTAAAAGATACTCCGTTGGTAGATCCCGATGGTACTTTGTATGTTGATGGTTCCTGTTTTAAGTTACCGAATGGTGATGTGACGACTGGGTATGCTGTAGTGACGTTGAGAACGGTTGTGGAATCTACGAGATTAAATCAGAACTCGGCTCAGGCAGCTGAGTTGGTCGCCTTGACGAGAGCGTGTGTGTTGTCCAGAGGAAAGTGGGTGAATGTGTTCACAGACAGCCAGTATGCTTTTGGTGTGGCACATAGTTTTGGGCGATTGTGGAAAGAAAGAGGATTCTTAACGTCGCATGGCACAAAGATTCAGCATGGACAGCTTGTGAATGACCTTTTAGATGCACTCACATTGCCTAAACAGGTGGCCATAATTAAATGTAGTGCGCATCGAAAAGTGACAGATGATGTTGGTCGTGGTAATGCGTTTGCAGATGAGACTGCTAAGGAGACAGCGAAAGATCTGACAAACCGAATGTATGTTACAAGTTCAGTGAGATGGCCTGCGGAAACTAGTATGTCACAGCGAGTCCTCCTGAGGCGGAAGCCGGGAGTTGAACTCTAGTTATCTTAAAATTGTTACAGCAACTGCTTGCAAATATTGTGCTCTCTGCTTTTAAAATTGTGCTTTTAAAATCGAGCGCCGAGGCCACGCCCCCTCACCGAGGCCACGCCCCCTTCCGGCACGCATTTGTAGACGCTGATTGCGAGCGTCTGCCCACTTACAGCGAGTCCTCCTGAGGCGGAAGCCGGGAGTTGAACTCTAGTTATTTTAAAATTGTTACAGCAACTGCTTGCAAATATTGTGCTCTCTGCTTTTTTATATGTGAATTGATTTTACTGTTGTGTTATACTTGGGGGGCTCATCAGAGTTAAGGGGAACAACTTACTAGGCACTCTGACACCGCTGACACACTCTACAAGCCTTTTTTCGGCACTGCCGCCTCGCCGATTCTAGACGACGGCGGGCGCCATCTTGAGGGAAGCAGGGAGAGCGCTCTAGTCGCGCCATACTCCCGCCCCCTTCTCTCCCCATATTATGTGCAGACTAGCCAGACGGCGCAGCGGGCTGGCGCAGCGGGCGCGCCGGTTGCGCGCCGAAGCCGCGCCTAAGCCAAGCCCGTCTGCGCCCGTCCGCGCTAGGATCGCGCCGAGCGCGGGCCATGCTGCTCTTGCACTCCCTGTCCTCAGGTACGACTCGCCTGTATTGCTTTCCATGCGTTCTACTTCATTTAGTCCTTCCTGTCATGTTTTCGCCTTCTCAGACGACCTTAGGGGCCCCTTCTTCTGTCAATCATGTGGTTGGTCATCCTCTTGTTCCGCCAGCCCTAATGTTTCCCTTCCTTCCCAAACTTCCCTTAAGACTACCTTTTTCAATAGTGGCCTCATTAACGCCAGATCCTTAGCATGTCACGCACAAGATATCCACGACCTTATCGTATCAGCCGATCTTGATGCCCTATTCATTACCGAATCCTGGCTGCATGATGCCTCCAACCCTGATCTTGTAACCGCCCTTCCTCCTGATTTCACCATCATCAGGCAGGACAGACCCATTGGTCGGGGAGGCGGGCTGGCCATCATTATAAAGAAAACATTCAAGTGCCATACACTTGATCTGGCCGCCTTCAAGGATTGCGAGTCCCTGGGATTTGTTATTCAAATTAGTTCCTCCTCTGCCTTCTCTGGAGGACTTGTCTATCGCCCCCCCGGAAATGCCACTTCATTTTTGGACTCCCTTGATGAAACTTTGGCAGCCCTCCTTACCCACTATCCCTCCTTCACCCTCCTAGGGGATTTCAATCTTCATTTGGAGTCTTGTTCTGATTCACACTCTCTTAATTTCCACCATTCCCTCGAGATTTTTGGTCTCTCCCAATTAGTTTCCCTTCCCACTCATTGTGCCGGGCACACCCTGGACGGCATTTGCACAAACTTAGCCTTTTTAGAAGTCTCCCCCCCCCTCCCACAAATATGGACAGATCACTGTCTCATCCCTTTCTCCATCCAATCCAAAACTCTGCCTCCTCCCCCCACTAAACACTCCCATACCCCCTTTCCAGTTAATTGGAAAAAGGTAGCTGAGTGCATCAAACTCAACCCCCTACCGACTGTCCCTCCCCCGCCCATAATGGGTGATGCAACAGTAGACTCCATAAATTTTCATCAGTGGATTGACAGAATGGTCTCTGCTAATTCAATATCTGCCACTCAAAAACCAGCTCGTGGTAAGAATAAGCCTAGTGCTCCCTGGTATACTCCGGCCCTCACTGACTGCCATCTCAAGTGTAGGCTTATGGAGAGAAAATGGAGAAAGACCTATGACCCTACTGCCAGAATCCTATACATCCTTCAGAGAAAACAATACCTTTCCGATATAAAAAGGGCAAAAACTGTATTTTTTACTCAAGAAATAGATTCAGCCAATCAGAAACAGCAAACGAGTTTCAACATCGTAAAATCCTTCACTCATCCCAAGGCTTTGGCACGTGAAATTCCCCCCTCACAAATTCTCTGCGACCAAATCGCCGACTTCTTCGAGGAGAAAATTCAGAATATCCATAAGGACTTCCCCTCCCCTCCCACTTCAACCCAAGAACCCGACTCAACCACGCCCCTACTTAGTCAATTCACACCAGTCTCCCTACAGCGAATGCAAAAAGCCATTTTGGCTTGTAAATCAGGTGCCCCCACGGACTCTTGCCCCCCAGTCATCCTTCACCACCTCATCGAGGCTGTTAATCCTCTAATTAATGCCATTGTGAATCAATCTCTCCACTCCGGTGTTGTTCCCTCTGACTGGAAGAAGGCCATAGTCAAGTCCCTTATGAAAAAGCAAAATAAACCCCCCACCGATCTGACTAATATGCGCCCAATTTCCCTTCTCCCAGTACTAGGCAAAATTACCGAGCAATTAGTCCATGAGGAACTAAAACACTTTGTGGAAAATTTACATATCTTGCACCCACAGCAATCCGGCTTCCGCCCCGGCCATTCCACAGAAACCGCTCTGATTGAGTTGTCTGACACCATCAAGTTCCTGCAAGATGAGGGCAGGCAGGCTGTCCTCATCTTGCTCGACCTAACCGCGGCCTTCGACACCATCTCTCATGCTATTCTTATCAATAGGATGCGTGAGATTGGTGTCTCGGGCTCCGCGCTTGCTTGGATAATTTCATTTCTGTCCAACCGCTCTCAAACGGTTTCCTTAGGCCCTTATCTTTCCGGCGAACGCCCTATTACCTCAGGTGTGCCTCAGGGTTCCGTCTTGAGCCCTCTCTTTTTTAATGTATACATGGCCCCCCTCCTTACGTTGATTGAGTCACATGGGATTCTAGTGACATCCTATGCTGACGACACTCAACTCGTCGTCACTATTGACAAAAGAATCCCTGACGCTGCCATCAGATTCCAAAACTGCCTGTCAGAAGTCTTCTCCTGGCTCAACCTGAATCATCTGAAATGTAACAGCGCCAAAACCGAAATAATACCCCTCGGTAAAGGTACACTCTTTTCCCCTAAAGAGTGGTGGCCTCATAACTCCGAAGCACCACCTAGCGCGGTTGTGTCAGCCCGCAATCTGGGAGTTCAATTCGATGCTTCCCTCAGCTTCGATGAACATGTGCGTATCACCGCAGGGCGCTGCTTCAGCTTAATCAGGCAACTAAAGAAATTCTTTAATTTTTTGCCCATTTCAGCCAGGAAATCAGTCGCGGTTGCGCTCATCCTTTCCCGGCTGGATTATTGTAATGGCCTCCTAGCAGGCATTAAGAAGTCCTCACTAAAAAAATTACAAACTGTTCAACACGCAGCGGCCAGGCTCGTCCTGAAACTCCCCCGTAGGTCTTCGGCCACTGCAGCCCTTAACGCACTCCATTGGCTGCCCCTCCACAAGAGAATCTTGTTTAAGCTTTTAGTCACCGTCTTCAAAGCTAACAAGTGTACGGGTCCAGCTTACCTAATCAAGCGCTTTCAGCGTTATACTCCAACTCGCTGCTTGAGGTCATCAGGCGCTAATTTCATCTCTGAACCCCGAATCAAATTAAAAACAAAGGGTGGAAAGACCTTTTCATTCCTTGCTGTTAGGGCATGGAATCGCCTCCCCCCTAATCTTAGGCATGCTCCCTCAGAAAGCCTTTTCAGGAAATACCTGAAGACATGGATTTACTCTCAATCTGACTCCTCAGTTCTCGCAGCTATCTGATCCATGCTATCCAAGTAGATCTGCTGTGGGCCTAGCGCCAAGATGCTCCCTCCGGAGCGAAAGAAGCGCTTTACAAAAAACCAATAAATATCAAATATCAAATGTGTGAGGACACAGTGGAGAGTGTGAAGGAAATACAGAATGAGGCCACTGAAATGGAAAAGACTAAGTGGAAAGAAAGCACGGGAAAATTAGATGAGGATGGATGTTGGGTTGATTTGTCAGAGAAACAGAGATGGATGTTACCGGATGCATATGTGCTTGCTGTTGTTACAATGGCCCATGGCACAGCACATATTAACTCGAAGGGCATATGCAAGTTGTTGTCTCCTGTATGGAAGAATGATGGGATTACTAAGTGTGCAGAGAGAGTGGTTAAGAATTGCATAGTATGTTTGATGCATAATCCCGGTAAGGGCACCCACACTCCACCTGGTCATTTTGCCCCTCCTACATGTCCTTTCGAAGTTATCCAATTAGACTTCATCCACATGGAGAGATGCAATAATTTAAAGTATGTGCTGGTTGTGGTTTGTGCGTTCTCCAGATGGATTGAGGCTTACCCTCTTAAGGATAATACTGCCCTATCCACAGCTAAAATTCTGCTCAAAGAGTATTTCCCCAGGTACGGCATGCCTCGGATTGTATGGTCGGACAACGGAAGTGAGTTTGTGGGAAGCGTGATGAAGAGTGTGTGTCGTGGTTTAGGAATATCCCAGAAATTTCATAGTGCTAATCATCCTCAGTCAGCGGGTTTGGTGGAAGGATACAATGGCACCCTGAAACTAAAACTTGCTAAAATTCAGGCAACAACTGGTTTATCATGGCCTGACGCTTTGCCTCTAGCTCTCTTATCGACCAGGGCTACTGTACACTCTCGAGTAGGGCTTAGCCCATATGAGATTGTGTTTGGCCGTCCTGCGAACATTTGGGGGGTTCCGAGGCCTAGAGAATTGAACAGACTTGAATATCCAATGTTAATTGATTATCTATATGATCTGACTGCTAAATTGAGTTTGATTCATCAACAGGTCTTTGAGGCTCTGCCGTCACAAACAGAGGGTCCTGGTCATCGGCTCCCACCAGGGGACTGGGTCCTCACTAGAAATTTCGGACGAAAACGCCATCTTGAGCCGAGATTTGTGGGACCCTTCCAGGTGCTACTAGCAACGAGGACGGCGGTTCGACTGGAGGGACGGAAACACTGGGTGCATGCCACCCACACCAAGAAGGTTCCGCTTCCTCTGCCGGCAGACACATGGATACGTAAAGGTTTTTCCTCGTCTGAAACTGATGTTCCCCAGCGCTTTGTCCCATTTAGCGAAGCTCAGACCATAGGGAACACTTCAGTTTTATCTGACACCCCTGTTGATTCCTCTCAAACAATTTCCCTTCCTTCAACATTGGGGAATACAAGTACTGAACAATTGCCTGGGCAATCGAACACTCTTTCGCCATTCAATCCACTGTTTGAAGATCAGACTCGACCCGGAAAAACCGATACTTTCTTCGTACACGCAATAAAGATGAATAAATTGTTATCATTCTGATTTCAAAATATCCCCTCACATTCTGCCTTGACCATTGTGGGCATTTTATTATGTATGTATTTCTTTTCCAGACCAGCCAGGAGACGTATATGAAATTGATTATTTAACTGATTAAAACCTGCCATCTGGGTTGGCCGTAGGGCCGCACGGGCACGTCCTTCTGTTTAGCAGTTATTGACATTAGGTCAATTTCTTTTGTCGATTTCCGGGAACCCCTGGGAATTGATAATCGCTACCCAGAACGAAGTGCGTCAAGAACGTTGCGGACGGTTGTTAGAGGATGGAGTTCTCCAAGCTGACGAAGATAGAGGAAAAGACGGTGCAAAGATCTAAATTGTACAGCACATTTCGAACAAAGTGTTTTTTATTACAGGTTTTCACGTTGTTCCTAACTGTTTCTATGCTGCTGGTGGGTGGAGTATATTTTGGTTTTCTATCATTGCTGCCTTCTGCCTTACCCACCTCTCCTTCTCATGATCTAAATTTCGTCTCTACTGTTTCTCCACATTCTTTTCACCTACTGCCTCAACATGAACAAGTCAGACGTGCGGAATTTAGAAACAATTCCTTTGTGCAACTTTTGCATCAGCATCAGTTGGTGGTAAATACTACAAACTGTTGGGTGTGTGGGCTAATGCCACATACAATGGACAGGGGTATCCCATACTTGGTCCTTCCGTACAGCCCCCAAGGGTCAGTTCGGGCATTCCAAACCATGTTCCGTAGTGCACTAGATTCCTACCCCCATCGAGAGTCACGCTCAGCAAACTTTGGTCCTGGCCCGTATCACAAGTCTCTAATGATAGCTATTGCCGATCTAAATAGAGATATCTTCGATACGTCACTTATCCCAGAAGAGGAGGTGCAAACCTATAAGTACCTTAGTGAGGCTGAGTATAGTATATCAGTGGGTGATAGGCAGCTTAAAAGCTCATCTCCAATCTGGATAGTACCTCACCTAGGCCACTTTTGTCTGCAAGGTCGTGGCCGAAATCCAAGAGCCCAGCTTGGGAAGAGTGCTTGTGTGGATATTTACGTTCTACCGATGCTCTCTTCCCCTGTCTTTCTGACTGCCAAGGGTACCTATTTTGTATGTTATGACCGAGCATATACGTGGTTACCACATGACTTCTCAGGTACCTGCTATATTGCAAATCTCTTGCCCCCGACTTTCACTGTTGCTGCCGACTATCACAAAACGAGAGTTGTGAGAGGTGTCATTAGAAAAAGGATACTTCCGGTCAAGAAGCAGGAGACTTCTTCGAGGGTTTTCTACCGTTTTGGGGCCCCATAGTCAATAGCAGAAATCTGAGACAGTTAACTCGTGTAGTAGAGTCAACTGCTAACATAACTGCAAGTGCCCTTGGTAACCTGACAGCAGAGCTTCAAGCGGATAGGCTTATGACGTTACAGAACCGTATGGTTCTAGACGTTGTACTAGCAGATAGAGGTGGTGTGTGTAAGGTCATCCATTCGAGCTGCTGCATTTTTATACCTGATAACGCTCCAACTGTCTATCAAGCCATCTCAAAGTTGCATAAAATCTCGGAGTCCATACACGAGGACGAAGGAGATTGGACGCTTCTAGGATGGTTTTGGGGTCTAATGTCGACTTGGGGTTGGAATATTCTGATGATTATAGGGGTTGTCGTGACATTTGTGTTCACGTGTTGTCTTTGTGTACAGTGTGGTCCTGCCTTATGTGGCCTTTGTGCTACAACGTGTATAAGAAGGCCACCTGTTTCCAAGGAGACATTGATGGATAGAGTTATGTTCCAACAACATCTGAATGATCTGATGAATATCGAGATCGACTCCGACTTCGACTAGTTCTTGCCTACATGAGGGCAAAAGGAGCGTCTGAGGTTCCGTAAAAATCGTTACGACGTTTTGGGCACCGCCGAATATGGACGAATGGGGTATCAATGAACCGTAAATGACGAGTTGTGTAAGTGTACGCGTTTTCGCCATACTACTCAGAAGAGTTCCTTACAATTACAGGTTTCTTCAAATGGACGCTCGGGTTCCATTTTAGATACGGCACCCATTTTGTTTCTTGCCCTCACGTAGTCAGCGAACAGTCAACTGTCCGCATCGTGAGCCCTTTTGTTCCCAAGCTTCACGGAAGAAGCATATGCCTTTTCATGCGTCTTTTATGAGTAGGGGGAGGACACTGCTAAAGCAGTTGTCTCCGCCCGGAGGTGATCCTGCCGTGCCGGTCTATTGTTTCAGCCTCGCACGTGCTGGGATCAAGTCCTTTTAGGCTACGATTACGCATCCAATATTATCCTCACACTCCCTCTTCCCTGTTGTCTGACTTCCTCGCAGCTGTTCTTGTCTCTTTCTCTTGTTTATTTACAACTCAAGTGGAATGTACCTAATGGTGGGAAGATGTGCTTTTACAGTTGGAACTGGTGATGTTAATGTAATTATGTTCCGGTGCTCTGAATACATGAAAGCGATCCTTTGAACTTTACTGTGGGAAATGAGTTGTAACCTTTTGCTTACATATTGTGCAATGACAAAATCCTGTATAAAAGAGAGCGACTCACATATGCAAAGGGAGCAGACTCTCCGAACCTACACTCTGTTGTACTTCTTGTGACTTTTGCCTCCCTGCAGTAATAAACCCTGATCTTTGACGCACAAGGACGTGTCCCGTGTCTCTGTCTTTAGTGCGCCAGAACAGGTATCCCACGAAGGTTCTAGGTGTTGTCCCCTGGCACCGCTGGGCCTTAAATAGCCCAGTCCTTCAGGTCGCTGTAGGTTTGATTTGTTTTGAGAACTCCGTATGCCTTATCAGGGGCTGGAGGAATATCGCTTGTCTAATTAGATGGCATGCGTTATGACCTAATCAGATAACGCGCTTCTGTGCCGTGGTGTGGCTTAATCAGATAATGGTTTTTGCACCGTTAGATGGCTGCTAGTTAATTATTAACCAGACCAGGGTCAGGAATAGGGGAATCGATACAGTACCTATAGGAATACATCACAAAACAAGTGACAATGGACAGTGGAAGGGAGGGGGAAATCGGGGGTAAAGCTCTAACCTGTTTGCCTGAACTCACACCACACAGACACAGCACGCACACTCTACTCATGCATAAACAACACTGAAAGCCGCAGAACTTCAAAACTTGCAAACAACCTACCAAGGAGCTGTGGCATTCTAGGTGCTGCAAACGAGACGACTCGCTGCCCCAGGACTGGAAGAAGACAGAGGAGCAGCAGATCTTGGCCGAGAGAGAGCTTGAGCTTCTCGCCCAAAGGAGGAAGTGTTAATGAGTCTCAGACACGAAAAATAGGAAAGAGGAGACAGCGAGGGCCTGCTCAGCAGAAAAGTGACACACAGGGCAATCTGGAAGGGAAGCAGACATGTAGAACGACAACAAAGGGGCCGGGCTGCATTTAAATAACCTCGCTTAGAGGGGTCAGAGCTTGCTGTGACCGCAGAGTAAATTGATACTTGTATAGCGCACTACTCACCCACAAGGGTCTCAAGGCGCTTGTACGAATACCGCTGTGGAACCCATCCTGGCTTTCCCTGTGAGGTGTCCACTCCTGGGCACCCCCAAGGTGGAGGCCAGGCATCCATAGCGTTGTGGGGGCCGTTGCGGAGATTAAGCAAGCTATTGCCCAGAGTTGCAGAGTGGGACTCCATGATTGGAATAGGCACCGAGGCGAGAATTATCAGGTCCGTGGAATTTTGAACCCAAGACCCGCCAAGGAGGGGAATTGAACCCTGGTCCCGGGCTAGACCTCTGCATCAGGGTCTGCCGCTCTAACCATTGAGCCACACTTCTCCAGTGGGTGGACCTAAGAGCAGATGCCAAAAAGCGGTGCGCACAACCCATCACACCACGTAGAACAGTCAAAACAAATGCACTTCTACAGTACTTTGGTTATGCAGCCCACTGCGCTACTACATAAACTCGAAGCATTTATATATGCTTTCAAACAGTTAGTGTCCAAGAAAGGGAAAAATAAGAGTAGCAAGGCCAAAAAGACAGCAACTGTAAACAGCCTCCCTAAAGCGCTATAAGAAGTCAGCCAGCGCTTTAGAAAAAACATAAAAATACCCAATAAACATACATGTAGCATGATGGAGACCCATCCATGTTCCAAAAGAGCAGAGCTGCTGAGTGTACTGAGCCACCAGAGATCTTCCTTGAACCTCGACATACCCACCCAACAGCTCGACGGGCACGGCGGAGGTGATAAATACAAGCAATAAGTGAGCGCACAGCTACTAATCGGAACAAGCTGTCGCCACGCCATTGCGCGAATGAACAAAAAAAAGCGCTCACCCAGGAATTAAAAGCCACCGTCTAACGCCACGAGTAAAAGATTCAGTCTGGGTGGGCGGGTCAAAAGAAGACAAGGCGGTAACAAGGACGGACTAAAAAGCCTCCTTTACAATGAGAAGCCACCGTTTACCATGCACTAAGGCCCAACCCAATGGGAATCCTGGGTGGGCTTCAAGTCCCCTTCTGAAGTGTATCGATCACAATAAACCTTGCTCAGCGAGGAGGGTATGCACGCTCCAGCGCTAGGTCTGCGAGACCTAAAAATGGAAGAAGCAACGCAGACAACATGGAAGAAGAAAGAAAAATAGTACCTCAATCCCAGCATAAGCAGCAGGACAGTACTCAAGATGAATCAATTTTTTGCCTTAGTTCATGCTCCACATAAAAGAAGAGGGAATGAAGCAGGCAGCCGCTGGCCAGTTGAAAGACAGCAAATACGAGTGACAATGAAGGCAAAAAATGGAAGGCAATGGATGGGCATCAAGCCCCTTGTGTTATACCATATCTCTTGCATGCACTGCATGCACGCTGTCTTAGGCAAAACCTTGGGCATGGGAAATCATGCACATCATAAAAGAAGCATCCCACAATGTCAACTTAGAGACAATTGTCTTTAAAAAATGTTTATTTTTGTTCTTAACCATTAGAGCAAAATTATACTTTGAAATTTGCATGTCTTTACATTCATCAGTTTTAGAGGCTTTATTTTTTTACGAGACCACAATTCATTGCAATAACAACACAATCTCCAACCTTTCTTTTATCCACGCCATTATTTCCAATAATGAAAATCTAAAATTTACAGCAAAAAAAATAACAACAATTTCCATTTTACAAACATTATTATTCTTGAAGCATTAAACAAGCCATTTTTTGTTCATCAACGTTTACCTCCCGTCTTCTCCAAGCAGTGCAAAATAATGCGTCTTGGCTCGTATTCCCTTCCAAGTTTCCTGTAAACCCATGGGACTCTTTGTTATTCCCTACCACTCATTTGTTCTTGCTGTAGGCTCACGCAGAAAAAACACCATAGACTTATACCTGAGATAGAGGTGTCTTGGAAGAAGACGCTTACTCAGAAATAGTTTTTATTTACAAAAACACATCTTACATCATGAAAAACATTGTATGCATTTTCATTTGGTTACAGTCTACATTTTCATTCTCTAAAAGGCACATAGGCAAATATTTTTGTGCTTATTATTGTACAATAATTTCCATTATAAAGCCCTTCCTATTCATTTTAGTTAAACAAATTACAAAACAAAATAAAAATCAACACAGTCTAAAATCTAATCTGAATGTCAGCATCCGCACTAGTGGAAGTGTGCTTAGTTGGCCTTCCTCAATAGGATAGGATGTGCCATCTAAGATGTTAGAAATTAGTGCTTCCAGTCACTTCTGTGTCCCAACCCATATTAGACTGGGAAGATTCAGTATTTATTATTGGAAACGTGTCTTCCACAACTTTGTAGGACGTTTTGTGGAAACTATTAACCGTGCAAAAATGGAACACAAAGTACTGGTGTAAAGTGAGGTTGGTACATGGTGTTTTCTTTTTCTACTTGAATGTCTGAATGCATGATGTGAAAAGTAGTGAAAGCGCTCTGTTAGGGTCGGTCCGCAGGAGTGTGGAAATTGGATTGCTGTCAAGCAGATGCTTGCACATTCACTTTAATGCCCTGCCTTTCTTGTGTTACGTATACATAAAAAAATACTAAACACCCACAGACAAAATAAAGCCTGGATTAAAAGCAAAACACACAAGATGATGGACGGAATGTTGCACATTGGCAAAACATTCACCCACAGTCACAGATCTGGGTTTAACCCCTCCCATGCTGGTGACGAACCCCAGCCGTCACGCCTTGCGGTGGGCGTGTGCGGATGACGGCTGGGGTTCGTCACGGCCCGCCCTGTTCTTTTGTTTACCGCACAGCGGAAAAATCGCGGCCTCAGCGAAGGGGTTAATCCATCGTTATTTTGCTCACCACGCCATCACAGTTCAGACATGGCCATATGCAAACCAGTCTTGACCCTGTGCCTCCGGTCCTAGGATGCTTGTATCCAGTCCAGGAAGGACCTGGCTTGGCAGTTCAGGCTGGACTGTTCCCATGAGGCACACGGTGAAGACTGATTTGCATATGGCTGGGTCTAAACTGGAATGGCATGGTGAGCAAAAAAACTATGGATTTAGGCCCAGATCTGTGTACTGGGCTGAATGTATGACATTGTTCTGCAGTCTGTCCATCAACTGTTGTTTTTGGATTAAAAGCCTTCGTAAGTAATGGAGACAGGACAGTACATCTTTAATCAGACAGATTCTAAAGACGAACATAGTAGCACTTTCTCTGCTGTGTGAATCAACACTGGTAAATGCTCCACAGTCCAAGGTTCACTTAATACAATCATGAGAAGAGTCGGGTCTGTTTTTACCACCAGTCACCAGTAAATTGGGAAAAGACTATGTTAATTCTGTCTAGGAGCTCATGGAAGATGTTATCCAATTTGATAGTAATTTATACACCTCACCTGTATGCAAAGGTGAGTGGCCCTAGCAGGATTAAGGACTCTGCTCCTAATGTGATACTCGGATTACTACTGTTGAGGTATTAATCCACTGAGTAATGTTGCCCAAGTTGCCCTTTAACAGAAATGTGGACTATGTGCAAACAGCAGTCTCTGTTTTTTTTTACTCTTTGGCCCTAAAACCGAATACGTATGCACCTGTGTGTGAAGGGGTGAGCCTCAATTTCCATGGGGTAAGCGCAACCAAGTCTGGAAATCCCACTTGAGAATATGCACGTCCCTGCAACACAACATCTGCAGGGAGAACAGGCTGCGTATGGAAGCCCACACTGTTCAGCATTCAAAGGGCAGTCCAACGTGGTGGACTTTGGAGGAGAGGAGCAGGGTCCTCTGTAGGCAGTAGACAACCCCTCAAGTCCGCTTCGGGCTCCCTGGTACAGAATCATACAGAGGGGCCAGAGTGGCAAAAATGGGTCAGTGTCAGGAAATCTGGCATGTGGTCATTCACGGACCTATTAACCCCTTCCCCGCGGGGCTAATTCTTGCGCGGTGCTTGTGACTAGCTCAGCTCGTCACGCTGCATAGTGGAGCTGTGCTCAAGACGAGCTGAGCGAATCACAACTCCACCCACTTAATGGAACGCCCAGCACAGCAGGGGAATTATCCCTGCATGGGAGTTCCGCGGCGGTTATGACGAGCTCGGCTCGTCATGAGCACAGCTCCACTGTGCCTCATGATGAGCTGAGCTCGTCATGAGCGCCAAAGGGGTTAACGAGAGCTTCAGAGGCTTCCACATGGTTGGATGTAGAAACTGTCCCCACCCTCGGGGACACACCAGGCCACCCTTCAAACAGTAGGACACCCACCTGACTCCATGACAGAGCAGTGGGTCAGATACCTACTTAGGGCGTCGTGTGCTGAGCTGCTCAGCAGCACACACAAACTGTGTGCATCTACACAGGGTGCAATTGTAGTACAGAACTCTTGGCATCTCTGTGCTGGGCATAGGGTGAGTTCACCTTCCCTCGTTATAAAGCTGTTGCACTGTTACTACCGGCTTCGGGGTAATTCCAATTAATCCTTTAGCACATTGAAAACAAAGATCAACTAGTAGAGGCTATTTGTCTTTCTCTGCATGGTATATGGCTTTATTTTATCACATTAGATATGGAACAAATAACTAACCAATGTGAACCCTATACAATTCTTACCTGGAAAAGACAGTTTTTATGAATGCCTAAAAATACTGAACTCATGAACAAAATAGCTAAGAATGAAACGCAATAGAGGTGTACCCTTTGACATTTCAATTTAGGATCGCATTATATGTCCTTCCTTATGTAAGGCACAGAGGTAATTTTATGGAAAGACCAGGAACTAGTATGATGGGTAACTCTTAATTTCATCAAGATGGACCATGACGTTTTGCTTATGAGAGTAAATAGGCCACACACAATATCACAATGGAGAAGAATGGACAACTTTGAAGTATACAAGAGGGCATTATGCATTATAATGGTTATGCAGTAATAGTCTACATAAGGGAGCTGTATATGAGCGGTTTATTTGAATAGTCTTTGTCATGCCTTCATCAAACAAAAAACTAGTTTTATTTCTGGTATGCAATTCTCCTGAGTGACTGGCAGCATATAAAGTTACATTAAAGCTATTGGTTTTTGTAACGCCTTGATGCTTGAAGAGTATCTGCACGGAACAATCGAGAGCCAACACTATTATATTATCAACATAGGAAAGAGCCTTTCCAGAAACATAAGCTATCCACATTTCTGTAAATCTCTTCTGAATTTTTCGGAAGCCAAATATGAGTCATCTGAAACAAACTACCTAGTGCCAGGAATGGAAGGGTTGCCATACACTGGCACACCATTTGGCGACTATGCCAATCTGTCCATGCAATCACTGAAAGTGAAATGACAGTTGTACAAACTATTCACAAATTCTGGTGCTGTAAAGTGTGACCTCTGAATTCACAACAGACACACGTTTTTGCTCACACTGATGCGAGATACAAGTGAGTTCTGTCTGGCATTCTTGTCAAAACCTAGAGGTATTTTTCCTTAAAAGCAAAAAAAGGTACAGTCAAAATGTAAAACATAAGATCCCATTTGTTTTGTGCATTGTAAGAGGATAATTTCTTAAATATTCCGCTCAGGTTCTCAATTTACTCTAAATACCTTTTTTCCTCCACCAAAACAGGTGGCTGGTTACCTCATTGTACAAACTCTTGCAGGGAACTCACCAAGATGGCATGAGCAGGTCAAGATCAGCTGCATCACCTATAAAGCCATCAGAAAACACACTAGCGTAGCTACATGAGAGACTGACGGCCTCAGACAGACTGTGCGACACCAGCAGCAAGGACATCGCCAGAGTGGACAGCAAGTGTAAGAAGAAAAAGCCCAAAGGGCAGGCCTTTTCCAAATTAACTCTAGGATTTCAAACATCTGATCATATCCAATAATCCTGCCTATAAGAAAGATATTAAATACACCTCTTCTCGAAGTGCACTACCTCTCTACATACAGGAATCTACACTGCATGTGCCTTGTAAATGACTCCAAATTGTAAGAGAGGGCTCCTGCCATTTATACAATACTCCAGTGCTTCACAACTAGGTTTGTGCTATATAAACGGCACTACATACATACTATGATAACAATATAGGGTGGCTGACTTTTGTTGTGGCCCTACCTTTTTGTTTTGCTGATAGACCTTGTTTGTACATCAACCAATGAATCATATCCAAGGCAAGTCAGTGGTCTTGTCCTTCTCAGCCATGTGTCTAAAATCTGAGTCCTCCACATAACATAAGTGGTAAAGAACTCTCAGTGTATGCTATATTGCATCTATCTCATAGGAGTGTTCGTATTTCCTTCACAAGAAAGATTTCTATGGACCCTTATAGATCTAAACACACCTGCAAGTTTTATCTCGCAACAACATTTGAAGACGTGGACTATTTTCCCCCTTGGAGGTAACTGTGGGCTGTAAACGTATATACCAACCATGATGTACATTAAAGTCCAAAACTTTGTGCATACTTGTTCTGAAATGACACAAGTTATGCTACCCCTTTTTTGCATAGTCAATGACCACTTAAGTGCGCCTGGTTCTGTGGCCATCATAGGTCTTGTTAACTATCTACTCAGCAAAACAAGTGCAAGTACATATTTCATTCAGAACAAATGCCTAAGCTCTTTGAACCTTCACCCCACTAGACCAAATGGTTTGTGTAACTGCATGGCCAAACTTCTCTCCTGGAGATCATCCTAGTGTTTGGTCTCCTTGTTTTACTAAGGTAGTAGATTGTCTCAGTAAAGAGATAGAGTGGAGGGGATATGATTCTTAGGAGGGCTCTGAGGTCCATGGTAGTAGTGAAGAGAAAGGATGTAATGGAAGCTAGGGAAGTGCTTGGAAGGCATTGCAATGCCCACAAAATTTGATGAGGAGCATGTCCATCATTTTGTTTACTTTTGCATCAATGTTTTATACAACTGTTTGCCTCACCCTTAAGCATTCCCACATTTTACAGATACGGCTCCTGAAATGCAGTGTTACCATTTTACCAAGTGGGGTGGCTGGGATTAGTACCCAGGCATTCGGGTTGTACAGTATATAACTTTGGGCCTGATTCACAAACAGCACTATGTAATAAATTTTGTAGCACTATAAAGTGCTATTCACAAGCTGCACTTTTGTAGTAACTTACTTTTTTTGAGTAAGATTACTACTGTACGGTATTAGCAAACTGCACTTTTGTAGTAACATACACTTTTCTCTACCTCCAATATTTTCTATGGGAGGGTGTTGCAGTACCAGCGATTGGCCAAGTGTACTGCTGGACTTACTACAAAAGAGTAAATTATTACTAAAGTGCATTTTGTCAATAATGAAAAGTAGTAAACTTACTCAAAAGTGCAAACTTACTTAAAAGTGTAAGTTACCTTTGTGAATCAGGCCCACAGCCCCTAAGCCAAGCACCACACACTTCAGTCTGAAGCATCCACTTGCCCATGAAGGCAAACTACGGAATGAATGGAAAGCCCAATTGAGGAGATGCTTGTGTTTTTGGCTGGACATCTTTGCATGTGGTGAGGGGATTGACTGACTTTTCAGGATCTGGGTTATAGTATAAAAGAGTGCAATTGTGTCCTGAGATACAGGAGCCCTCAGTCTCCGTGTGAATTCGGGATGAGAAATTATTTGTAATTGGGTATTTGTAAAGCGCACGGCTACTCCACGGAGTGTCCCGGCGCTACAGACCGTTAAAACAGGCAGAGTGAGCTCACAGCAGCTAGCTAGTCATACTATTGAAATAACTAGGTTTTTAATCTCCTCCTGAACACACCTAAGTCAGATGTCTGTCTAAGAGAAGGTGGCAGTCCGTTCCACAAGCGGGATGCCACCACTTGAAAAAAGCGGCCGCCCATGCGGGAACGGGAAAACCTAGGAATGGTCACCAGAAGCTGCATCGAGGACCTTAATGTTCGTTGAGGGGCGTAGTGCTGGATCCTTTTCCTAATGTAAGGCCCCTGAGATGTGTAGGGCCTTAAAGGCCAAGGTAAGAGCCTTAAGCTGGACCCTCTTACGCACCGGATGCCAATGAAGAGATTTTAAGTGGGGGGTCAGGTGAGCCCTGGGTCCTACCTTCAGAATAGCTCTGGCCGCCGCATTCTGTATCACCTGCAGGTGACCTAAAAGATATTCCTGTAAACCTAGATGTAGGACATTTGCGTAGTCCAGCATTAATGCAATCAGGGCCTGCACTACTGTCTTTCTGAGGGGGACCGAGAGCAAGGGGAAGAAATTCTTCAGCATTTTTAAAAGCCCAAAGCAGGTCCCAGCTACAGTTTGAATTTGGGTCTTCATGGACATGTCCGAATCCAACTTCACCCGAGGTTTTTTACTGTGGTAACGGAGGACTTCGGGGGGGGGACATGTCCAGTGGCCACCACAGCCGCCACTCTTCACTTGCATTGGAATTTGGAACCCCAAAAAATAATCTCCGACTTTATGGGATTACACTTTAATTGGTTCACTCTGAGCTAGGGAAGCACCTCCGTTCAGCAGGTGTCTATCTCACTGCCCCTGAACACGGTGCCATTCTCGCTGGTGAACAGAAATTGCATGTCATCAGCGTAAGATACAATTTTAGCGCTGTATTCCTCCGCCAAGAGTGCAAGGGTGGCCATATACATATTAAACAGGGCCGGACTTAGAATGAAACCCTGGGGACTCTTACTTTCATGGGGGTGATAGGGGCCAAGAAAGGGGGGGGTAACATACAATTTACTGGCGGACGCTTAAAAAGGAAGTGTACCCTTTGAGAACCGTGCCACCAATACCGCCGTCCTGAAGTCTTTCCAGGAATTGGTCATGGGGCACGGTCTCAAAGGCCGCAGACAGGTCTAATAGCACCAGTACCGCATTGCCCCCACTATCCAAAGTAGTTTTGATAGTTTCAGACACTTTAAATAAGGCCATCTCAGTACTGAAGTTTGCTCTGGACCCTGCCTGACTTGGAGGTAATATGTTATTAGCCTCCACATACTCCGTAGTAACTATGTTACATATTTCTCCAAAACTTTGGAAAAGAAAGGCGGCAGTGAAATTGGCCTAGAGTTACATGCTATCAGAGGGTGTGCTGTAGGCTTTTTTAACGAGGGAGAATTCTACAGTGTTTCTAGCTCTCAGACATTATACCCTCCGACAAGGAGGAATTCAGAACTCGGGTCACCGCTAGGTTAATTACTTTAGCGATTGACGCCAGTACTCGCGCTGGACAAGGGTCCACGGAGGAACCGGATTTTAAAGCCTTCATTTGTGGACAAAGGAATGCGTTTCTGCACTAAATTCACAGATTAGCATAAAAAGGTAATATTTTACTGTGGCATAGCCAAAATTAATATTTATAAAATTATATTGAGAAAAATATACTGAAATATTTACTACAAAATATACAGACGTTTCTTTTTCATATAAAGCAGGCTGTCTTTGCATACACAACTATTTTTGATCTATACATTTATGTAGTTGCATGTAGTGCCAGCGTTTTCCCATCAATTATGTACTTTTGTCACTTGCTGTAGCTTTCCTTGGAATACAGAAAAATGTCGGTAAAATCCACCTTTACAACAGAAATACATATATTATGTGAGTGATACTAAACGTCACAGAGGAGCTTCATGATAAAACAGAGGAACAAGGTCAAAGGCAGGGTTTGTTTCTTTATATAGCCACAAAACTTTAAGATGACGTCTTTATCCTTGCAACTTACGGTAAGGGGTCCTTCGAATGCATGTCATACTATCACATTTGCCCAAAACATTTTTATATTAACTATTTATTGTGTGCTCATTCTTATGCAATTTGAAGTATGTTGCAAAAAAGAGTTTCAATTATTTACTGTAAGTCACCTTAACGAAGGTGGCTGCAGTTCAGAATGTGTGGTAAGATGCAAATAAATTACTTTCATGTGATACAGTTCAGCGCTGTGAGAAACATACTACTATGTATCCTTTTCAATTAGTTACTCAATGTTTGGACCTCTTTAGTTTACTGTGGCAGTTATAGTTCTGCACAGTAAACTCCCTTTCAAAGTACCAGCTGGGTCTAGCAAGCACTGCGAGGTTACAACTTGACTTAAATAAATCAGTTAGTATGTCAAGTGTTGATGTAATTTTATTATTAAAGGCAAGTCATGAGGTGACAACTATACTGCAGGTTTTTATACACTTAGTGCATCTACAACCTGCATGAATACAATCATCACTCGAAAAAAAAATTGGGGGGGGGATATGAAGGTTTCTTTTGCTTTTCGAATTTTCGCAATGCTGAAGGTCGCAAATCCACTCTTCCCTTTCTACCCTTCTCATTTTTTTGAAGCCCCTACTAACATGTATCCGATATTAGGGCCACATGCATTTGTGTGGAGCATCATTCTTGATGAAGCACTGAAAAGCTTGTATATATGCCTATCCTCTCTGTATGGAGGGTTTTAGTTATATACAAGGAGGATCTTCAAGTTATAAAAGTTAGCACTGTCATAAAGTTTGCCAGGTGAGGAGTAAATGTGACTGGCAGGAGTACTCTTTTTGCTGGCAGCCCGTTATGAAGAGAGGACCTAGATCAAGAAGACAGGCGCTTTACGTTCAGTTTTAAGTCCAGGTGACAACTATATAACAATGCAAAGTTCACTGGGCCTCGAATGTTCATACTGACAGGGATACTTTTAGTTGTCTTCAGATGAGTCTGTACTTGAATAACAATATTTTTTAATTAACAATGTATTTCACCCCTAGACCAATCACCATGGTCATGGTAGGTTCATAATTTACTCATTTTAAATACAAGTCCATCTGTTACTATTGTAGCTCCCCAGAAGTAAATATCTGGGTTAAAAGTGGGTGTATGTTGTGACATATAAAGCAATTCTGGTTCAATGCACAATTACGCATGTTAAATACTAGAACGTAACGAGAAGGCCTGAACTTAGAAGGACGAAGGGTGTAGAAAGTGCAGAATCAAATTATATGATTGGATAAATGTGGTTCTAACATAAACTAAAGGAGTTGTCGGGTGCTCTTTAAAAAAGGGCAACATCAACCATGGATGCACAGGCTATGTCGACATGGAAATAGCTTTTATAAACTTGCCACAGTGCTCTTAAGCAGCAGGTGTCCATTTCATCACAATTTAGCTCTGTGTGAAACTAGGAATTTTATGTTTTCAGATAATGAAAATTTGTGTACCAACTATGCTTAACGTTGCACGGACTTCTCACCACACAACTGATTGATTTTTAACAAAATTGTTCATGAACCATACTATGATCTACTAACGTTGCTATCTTACTACGAGTCTGTGAGCCCGATGGAAAAAAACGGTGTTTAATTAAAATATTTGGGTAATAAAGCATGTGTAAATTGGGCCATCACCAGAGTTATGTGCATGGAGCATATCTTGCGTGTGTTCGACATATGCCTTTTTGAATTCAGACGCTTATACACCACCTTCTGACCCCGTCTGAGAAACATTTAATAGGAAGATATTTAAAATGCATAGTTTGTTGGCACAGAGAATTACAACTTCTCTTCATAAATGCAGGTCATATCCTCGCAGAATTCATGTTTTGCTAGAAACTGAATGACAATCATTGACTCATTTCATGTACAGTGTGGGGGCAAGCAACTGAAGGTTCTTCAAACAAACTCATGCACTTGCAGCTATTCATGAAAGAACTCTGCTGTCAAAGACTTCAAAGAAGCACCTTGCTGTGAGCTAATTCCATGCACAGGCCACATAAGCTGTTGTCTATTGTGCCAAGGGTGTAGCCACTAGTGTAAAAAAAAAAAGGGGTGGAGTAAAAAAGGGCTGTGGAGCCAAATTACTTGGAGATAGACCGAGTCTGTTTTATAGAGCACGTGGTAAACTTCAAGGGAATGAGGGTGGGATATGGATCATACTCAAAACATACTGCCCGATCACTCCATGTTACTTAGAAGGATACACAGTATTTTCAAACTATTTGTTTGTCCAATGAGTTAATGGAAAAGATGTTTAATATTGAAGTGATTAAAAGGGGAACTAAAGATTTATTTAGGCAAAATATAGTTGAACACATCACATGTTCATGCTTGACTGGAAGTGATTTCCCTTTGTCTCTAGGTGTGCTAGGACTACCGCCATGCCAAAAAAAACTTGCCGATCACTTAGATAAAGGAGTGCTGAATAGGGCTGTGAACTCATTATCAGTATCTTCGTACAGGTTGTATGTTGCAGTGCCTTATTGATAATAACCAGTCATCCATGTACTCGACAGGACCACTGTCAAAATGATCTCCCAGGAAGATGGGCTTCCTTGTCAACTTCTGGGTATGCTGATTGTGTTTTTCCTTGTCAACTGCTGGGTATGCTGATTATGTTTCTATCCGTCACCTTACATGCCCTGTTCCACACAAGCCAATAAGAGGATTTTAGAGAGAATAAGCTCTCAATACAAACTTAACGTACCAGTTCCTGGAGTGAACCTCACACTTCCAACACAGTGCATCATCACTACTAGATCTCACCCACAATCACGTTATAGCCATCTTTTTGCTGAATAATGATCAATATGCCATTCTTCAAACTATAAAAGACATTCATAAACTATTTCCTTTTTTAACCAAATGGGATTTTCCATAAATTAACCGTACGGTCAGTATACTCTTGAACCGGCTGCTTTAAGAATAAAAATCTGTATAAACCAACATATCATGTAGTGTGTTCCTCTGTCATCCTACAAAAATGAATTAGCAAATTTTTTTAACACTAATTTGCTCCCATACATCATTTTATCACATTGTGGCCTTGAGTCCAATGGGAAAGATATGGCAACTCCTCCCTTAGTACATGTCCTTGTAGATTTCTTGGAGTAGAGGATGCAAGGAAGCATCGGTCTCAGTCTTTTTGATCTTCTGAACAAGCAGGCAATGCTCTGTCACAAGTTGTCGGAGGTCAGCCATTTTCTGAAGTAGCTTTGGGAACAGAAAGTTATCATGGGGGTGGTTGTTTTGCAAATGAAGTTTTAGCACATGCACTATGCGTTCCTGCATCTTTTCAATAATAGCGCCATTTCCCAGGCCTGGACGATCTGTTGCCAAAGATGCACATGTGGAAAAAAAAAGAAGAAAAATGTCAAAAATGCACAGTCTGACAGATCTACAACTTGCCGTCATGTGTTAAAAAAACAGATATTAACTGCACAACATACAGTGGAAGCTGGTTAATCAAATCAAATGCTGCAGAGAGTAGTTACTTGTTGCAATTTCAACATCTTCGTAGGAGACAGTGAACATAGTGTGATTATCAGCATTAAACCCCCGCCTGGAATCCACTTTGTGTCTCACACAAGAAGACTAGATGCATTAAGTTTGGGGCCCTTCTATTCCTGCACACGAGATGTTTGAACCATTTTCAAACAACTGCAGGGGAGGTAGGAGGCTGTAGGGGAAATGGAGTACACCTTAATAAAGATCATATCTACTCCTGATAAGAATAGCTCTTTTCTCTTGTGGGGTTTAGGAGGGCTTGTGGAACTTTGGCACAAAGAACACCCAAAACAGTAATAGTCATCCCAGGGTTATAATCGTCAGGTCTTTTTTCTGGACTGTGTAAGAATGCCGAGGTAGCGCCCACTTGATGAAAGCTATGTTGGAGTTGAAATGCCGGAGACGGGGATTAATCTGTGGTCATCAATTGCTAGCCATGTATGAAGTAACGAGAATCATGATTTCTCGATGAAAATAAAAAAAGGGCTGCGTTACCATGTGGATGTGCAGAACCATGTGACGAAAAGAGCATAGGGGAGTGGACAAATGTGGGGCAGTGCATGTGTTGCTCGTTTGACCACATAGATGGTCTGATGAATTTAAAGTGGACAAGGCCTCCTGCACCTTAACAGAGGAAGTAACATGATGCTCAATTAATGAGGAAGCAACACCTTCTGACACCCCCTTCAATGCAGTCCACAGAAAATAAGAAAAACCTCAAAGGTGGCAGAGACTAAGTAACACAGATACCCCAACAGTCAAAATGCCTCTGAACGAGTCCCTCTAGCTTACCCTTCATGCCGGAATACACATTCTGAACCTGACTCCCTCATAAAGTTCCTTTTGACTGATAATGGGGCAGCCTGTAGATCCAAATGTCATATTTGTTCTAATGAAATTAGGAGCATCACCCTGATAACGTCTGCCCAGTTCGCCACAGGACCACTGTTTGCAGGTCTCAAGGCCTAGGAATCAAGCAGCGAGGGTTAATTCACAGCTTCCTTCATAGCAAAGCGTTTATGTACCTTGCGAGTGCAAGATTTGGGTACTGAAAAGTTAAAAATGATGACCCTTGTGTGCATTTTGATGCTAGTACCACTGTCCTAAAAGCCTTCATTCCCTTACCATCCACATCCTGTAACTGAGGCTAGAATAAGACCTACTCCTGAGTCCAAAAGACCCAACCCTTGCATCATCTTATAGGAAGATTAACATCTTCTAACTGTGCTTTACTTCCATTACCATTTGCTCAACACAAAATCTAAACATTAAAACAAAAACTACAATTCTCATCACACAGAATGGTGATTGTACATGAATATAACATACAACAGAAGCCCTTCTTTGAGCAATCAGAATGTGTCTTTTTGCTACAGATAATGACCGTTTTATTATTTATGGCCTATGGTTATTTGATTTATTTTCAAATAACCGTGAGCCAACAGGAAGCTCCGAAGTGCAGTGTTGGCTGCAAGTGGTCAACCTTTATAAAAGGCAAAGTACAGCCATGTTGTAAAACCAATAACAAAAATTTGGTCAAATAGAATCTAAATAAATTGAGTTTGGACTATTTTGAAATATAATCCGCTTTTTCCAGGATAATTACATAGAAAATCGAGTCAGTGAATGTTTTAAGAATATTACATGTTCAGTAATGATTGTTTTGTAGAATAAAATATTTCGAGATTCTAACTCTTAAAGCATATATTCCAATGTTGATTGACTTGAGAAATGTGTTAGTTTACGCCCTATTACAACACTGTAAACTATGCATTATATATACGTCAGTATGGGTTCCTGATTTTCTGGGTATGAGCGCCTTAGGACCGTTTTTTCAAATTAAAACACAGTTGCTTACAAAGAAGCAGTTCCAGATCTAGCTGCCGATTTCAACAGGTAAACATGAATACGTCAAAGGTAATGAACAAGCAGTTCAGGCTTACCTCCACAGCAAATGAGAGCCGCCACAAATAGGGCAATGTCACTGTCGTCCAGCTCCAGTGCATTGAACTTCATTGCAAATTCAAACTTGGGCTCCATCATCTCACCAATTGGCTTTCTTAGGCTTTTCAAGAACTCCCGTGTTATAAAACCGTTGCCATAGGCGACCAGCATCCCGTCTTTGTTCATTAGGGAAGCCAGCATAGCAAATATTGCTTCGTATACTCCATATTTTAATAATGTCACCTGATCGTTTAAATCTAAGTCCACGAAGCCAGGGATAGACTTTGCAAACTCGGTCAGTTCTGTCACAGTCTCTACAGATGTACATTGACAACAATGAAAGATTCGTACTTCTGCCTCCTTGTTCTGGATTCCATTGGCTACAAGCTTAGCCACTAGAGTTTTTTCTGCCATGCATAGCGTATCCATGTCATGTATAACAAATGGCTATGGATAAAGAAGAAATCAGAAATCATATAACATTTCATAAAAAAAATAATTAAAACAGCACTCAAACAATGAAAAGATATGTGAAATAGGACTCAGTTTGGTAGGATATATATTTTTTAACATTCCTTCCTTTATGCTGGTCTGTAGGAAGCTGGCTCTGTATATACTATACCAAAGTAAATTATAGTGTGCAGAGTTTAGTGGATTCCCAGATGTAAAGCAGGAGCTAAAGTAGAGAATACATTACTCTCTTTTGTGGTAGTGTGGCTGATCAGTCAGGCTTATCAGGAGGGTTGTGTTAAGCATTTGTTGTACACACTCAAGCAAGAAATGATGTCACACACTCAAAGACTGAATCCAGACCGATTGTTTGTATGAAGATGTAATATTTTGTTATGTTATTTCTGTAACAAAGATTCACTTTGTAGCAGGTAAGTTAAACTCTTCATACAATATACATACAATGTTACTTCAGCAAGACAGTGAAAACTGGATTTGCAGGAGCATTTAGATTACTTGTCGATTACTTTTAGATTATAGTTCTGGCTTGGTACGATACATACTTCCCTCACAGTTTACACAACATAGGACACCTGTAAGCAGGTTAACTCTTGTGCAAGAAATAGATTACTGTTTGTGCAGTACAAGACAGTTCAAAACACAATCATTTTTAGAGAAAAACCCACCATTTAGTACTACGGGAAAAACAAAGTGTTCAGTTACAGTTGAGTAAATCGGTTTTGGGAGGTAGAACCAAGATTCCCAATGGTTCAGGTTGGCACTAAGGGGCACCACCAGCAGCACTAGGGCGGCCGGGTGCAGAGTGCAGGATGCCAATATTAGCCATGTGGGTCTAGGGGGCACCTTGGTTGGGAACTGCTCACGGGCAGGCCACTCGGTCTCAGGAGCCAAAGTTCTAAGGTTAGGATCAGGGCAAAGGGGGTCCCAGGTTAGCACCAACTCACACCACCAGTGGGGTTGGGGCGGCCGGGTTCAGGGTGCTTAGGAGGTGTCGGGAGCCCAATGCAATTCAATGGAGGATGTCAGTTGTGAAAAAGGACTGCAGGCTGGAGCCAGAAGACTGGATGTAGGCAACCAACGGCTGGAGGATGAAGTGGAAGAGTTGTAGGACACGCCAGGTTCAGTTTGCAGGGGTTCAGAGCAGGAGACAGGCCGGTAGGGCTGGGGCCAAGGCAGTTGTTATCGTCCTACTCTTCTGCAGCATGACTCTTAGGTCCTTCTTCTTCTTGTCACGTCGAATCTGAAGAGGCAAGATTCAGCGGTGCCCCTAAATACTAGATTTAGGGGCATTACAGGGGTGTGCAGGTTGGGACCAATGGGTCCCTTCCCTGGGGTGTCTACACCCCCTAATATGCCACCCTCCAGTGGGATGGGGATACGGTTCTGCCTGATTGGAGGGGTCCTCCATCTACAATATGGCAGGGACTAAAATGTGTGCTTCACATCATATCCCCCACCTGAGGGGTGGTGTTGGCAAATGTGGGCACACCTCCCTTCCTGGCTAGGTTTTCTATCCGGTTTTCAAGCCCAAAATGGGGGTCAGAACAGTTGGGAGCCAGTTGCTGATAGGAGCAAAAGGCTGGGGGTAGCTAACAAAGGCTTTGAAGCTCCCTCTTCGAGGACCCTGCCCGTTCCGGGGAAGGAGGCATGACACCTCTGCCCAGGTTGCGCTTTGTTCCAGGATCCAGAGAGCAGTGGGCTCTTTACCCAGGGGTCCAAAAACCTGTCTGATGGTGGCAGATGGCTGGGAGACAAGTCGGAAACCAAACCAGAGTTGGTCATTTTTCAGGGGGGCATCTCCAAGATGCCCTCCATGAGCATTTTTCATTAAATCCAACACTGGCATCGGTGTGGGTTTAATGTGGTGGGAAGTTGATACCAATCTTCCCAGACTTCAGTAAAGCCATCATGGATCTGTGGAGTTCATGTTTAAAAACATGCAGCCTGTGTACTCAATATGGCTTCACTGCACTTACAGTGTCTGTGAATGGCACAGACACTGTAGAAGCATATTGCTCTTGAAGCTATGTCCTCACCTGGACATGATGCACCCTGGCTTTAGGGCGGTAATGCCTGCTAGAGGGGTGACTTACCAATGCCACAGGCAGTGTATGGAGGGCATGGCACACAAGGATATGTAAAACACACAAGATGAAGGATGGAATGTTGCACATTGGCAAAACATTCGCCCCCAGTCACAGAGCTGGGTTTAATCCATTGTTATTTTGCTCACCACGCCACCCCAGTTCAGACATGGCAATTTGCAAATCAGTCTTGACCCTGTGCCTCATGGGAACAGTCCAGCCCGAACTGCCAAGCCATGTCTTCCCTGGAATGGAATGGAAATGTGTCATGTCAACTACTTGATTTTGCTCTGCACCAAAACACGTAGTCTGTATTGGCAGGGTGGGGGTGTTAGGGTGAAAGATCTCTGAAGGTGGCACAATACACCCCACAGCCTACAGAGGCCTTCTCTGGTCTCTAGGCCCTTGGTATCAGGGGTCACTTTTACAAGGAACTCACAGGTGGCCCAAAGGTGTGCCAATTGTGGGTACAAGGGTAAACATTTAAGAAAGAGCACATGTGCTGGGGCATGTTTAGCAGGATCCCAGCACACACTAGGTCAAGGTGGCATCACGTATCTGGCAAAAAGTTAGGGGGTAACCATGCAAAAAGGGCAAATTCCTACATGGTCTTTGTATATTGAGACGCGTCTCAATCCATAAGACCACGCTTTGAATAAATGCTCAGAGGCTGTCCACTCCCCTCTGCAACCCACCCCCACCAGTGCCTAGAGATAGTCTCTTTTGTTTTAAACTTTATTTATCATTTTGCATACATTCTTACAATGTGTTACCAAATAGCACCAATTACAGCATTGAGTGAATAGTGAGTATATCCTTTCGGGTGAAGCCTGGGGTGTAAAACAAAAAGGGATTATTTGTGGAGTCATATCAACCAATACCTTTTGTTACATAGCGTCATATCAGAAGAATTCAAGCTTTATCCTGGTCAGCTCTCACAGTATTGCAGCTAACAGAGAGAAGCAAACACAACAGCCCCATGTGGTGACCCGTGTCTCCTCCTTTGATAAAGTGGCTTGCCCATACCCAACTTTCAACCCGTGCAGTGCCTGCCCCTTACACAAGGGCCAGTGCATTCTATTATCTACTTCTTCAGTACCGGACATGTGGTCCAAGTATAATTGATATGGACCCTCATATATATATCGCGCAGTCTGCTGCATATTGGCCTGAGAGCATTGTAGGTATCTGCTTGTGTGTTACAGTAGGTCATTTCAGTGTGCCATTCTGTTATAGCCACCAATGGAGCATTCATCCAATGCATAGCGATTCTCCTCCTTGCCAATAAAAGACCCAGAGCCACCAGTCGCCTAAACGTCTTTTGTACATCATAGTCAAAGCCCAGTAAAGCCGCTAATAGTGTTTACGGGATCGATAGCCCCACCATAACCTGCAACACTTAAAACTCTGTTGCCCAGAATCGACGGATCTGGGGAAGAATCAGCCACATACACGCGGCCAGCACCCTCAATACCCCATCTCAGACATCAATCAGCATTCCTCAGCCAATAGTTAAATAACTGTGCCGGGGTGTAATATACCCGGTAAAGGTATTTAAAATTTACTAAACAGCGCATACCATTCTGTGATATACTTTTAGTTAGCGAGCAGCAATATGCCCATTGTTTATCTGGTATTGCTATGCCCAGGTCATCCTGCCTTTCCTGCTGTGGCTTATTTTATTCATTTATTTATTTATTTGAAAGTTTTATAGAGCGCGAACAAGATCCTGGCGGATATCAGAGCACTATACAATCAATAAATGTTACTTATACATCAAAAAAAGAAGAGCAAATCAAAACATATTTACAGGGGCGTATTGTAAAAAGCAAACATGTAAGAAGCGATATACAGTCTGTCTCGTAGTGTGAGACCGAGGGACGATATAAAGCAAAGGTTGCTTACAAGGGTCTTTATCCCGTTCGGGTTGAGGATTTCTATGGACCATATTCATTTGAATTTGGCCATGAGGATGGCTTTTACTTCCTTTTTAAATGAGGCAGTGGAAGGGTTGAGTCTGGTTTCTGGGGGTAAGGCATTCCAAATTCTAGGTGCCATCCCAGAGAAGGTTCGGTTATATGCTTTTTTCTTATTGCATTTTTGTGGTTTCAGAAGTAGTTTTTCTGCATTTCTTGAGGGTCTGATCCCACCCGAGATCGACAGCTTCTGTGCCAAGTAGCTGGGTGCATTGTGATGCATGGCTTTGTGCGTCATGGAAGCTATTTTCAGATGAATTCTGGCTTCCAAGGGTAGCCAGTTTAGGGATTGTAGATCTGGGGAAATGTGGGAACTTCGTTTAGAACCAGTTATGAGTCTTGCTGCTGCATTGATTGAGGCTCGTAATGGAGCCGTCGAAGCTTTGGGTAGACCGCATAGAGAGACACATCCATATTCTACTCTAGGAATAATTAGAGCTTGTTCTGCTTGCTTGAAGTCATTGTGTGGTAGGAAAGGTTTCAGCTTCCGTAGTGTGTGTATCTGGAAGTTTGCTCCCCTTGTAGCACTGCTGATATGTTTTTGCATGTTAAGGTTGCTGGCCAGTATTATTCCTAGTGACTTGTCTGTGTTGGGCCATAATTTGTTCTCATGAGCTTATATAGTGTTAATATCCCACGGCGGGGGGGGGGGGGGGAACATGTCTGGGGCAATTTCATGTGGTTCCAATATGTCGAGCCATAGCAGTGTGCGTAGTGATTGACGTGCCCTGTAATAGTGGTGTCTAGCTAGCAGTGCAATTTCAGCGGTTTTTGATTGGATCTGGTCCCATGTATTAATCGTCGCATCCACAAAGAAGATGTGTATATCCTGTGCATGTAATGCCTAAATTACTGCACTGTCTTTAAGTGAATAGAGAAATATGATCAGCAGTTCATCAGCAGGAGATATCTAGTGATGCCCATAGCGTCTATAACGCAAAATCGGCGTTGTGAAGTACTCAGTAGGTATCGCAGGAATGTTAATGGGTCAGCTTCCTCTCTCTCCAAATACAGGTGAGGAAGCTCCGGCAGCCCATGTATACAGTACTAAGCATGCACAGTCTGCCCTGTAGTATGCCTGAGATCCGATGTGTCGGCTCCTCCCGACGAATAGGGTAGTACCACTGTGGACCACTGTACCCGCGGTTGCCTTCTAGGCCAGGCGGATCAATATGGTGTGTATGTTGCGGAACAGTGACTTTGGCAATAGTACTGGATGTTGGCAAACAAGAACAAAAAGTGTGGTAGTATGATCATTTTCATAATAGCTTTACGACCTAACATTGAAAGGGGCAGAAGAATCCACCTCGCTATAGCCTCAGGTAGCTGCAGCCCAGCTCGCCCATAATTTTGATGCACTACCATGGGTCGGTATGTACCTGGATTCCTAAATAGCGCACTGGTTCGGTGGTCCACGTTAGCTGAAATTCCAGCAGAATAGGCGGTGTGTGCTATTAACGGAAATATAAGTGATTTATTCCAGTTTATATGTAAACTCGAGTGGCTGCCAAACTTCACCACCTCACGCAATACAGGAGCCAAATTAAGTTCGGGGTCCTGTACATACAGTAGTGTATCATCCACAGAGATTATCAAATTATGATTAGGGAATTTAATAACATGGTGAGCCTGGTATTCTAGCAAGGCGCAGGCCAGTGGTTATGCAACCAGGGCATATAAAAAATAGTGAGAGCAGGCACTCCTGCCTTGTGCCTCTCATAATAGATAATAAAGCGGATAGCAAGCCGCTCATGCGCCACCGGTTTTGTGTACAGGACCTGGATTAGTTTTAAAAATATGTCTCCACCGCCCACCTGCTGCCACACCGCCAGCATAAAGGACCACTCAACTGAGTCAAATGCTTTTTCAAAGTCTAAAAATACAGCTGAAGCACTGACTCTGGGGTCAAGCATAGATTACTGAGAAAGTAATTGCCCGGAAACAAACCCAGATTGCTTCGGATCTTCAATTCCGGGAAGCAGGGGGGGCCAGGCTGTTCGCCAACACTTTGGCAAACAGTTTCAAGTCAGTATTAAGTAGCGATAAGGGCCTATATAATGAGCAATGTTCAGGGGGCTTACCCAGCTTCAGAAAAGCTATCAGCAGCGCTTACCGCATAGTGCCCTCCATGGACATCTCCTCAAACTGGCTTACCATGTGTTGAAGAACTTTTTCCTGATAAGCCTTTTAGAAGGCTACTGTGAGACCATCGGATCCCGGTGCGTTCTCACTGGGTATATCTTTTAACGCAGCTACAATCTTAGTCGGCGGAGAGGGGGCATCAACCTCTCCCTGGGAGAGCCATTTCATGGCAATATAGTAAAGATAGTCAGGCGTGACTTTATCGTCATACGTTGGTCGCGTAGTATACAATTCAGCATAGTAATTACGGAATCTGTCCACCACTTGCGCCGTTCCACAAGCTGGTTCCCTTTGTACATCTTGCACCATGGGCACCTCCTTTTCCTCCCGGTTAGGTCAGAATAGGGCTGCCAATGTAGCGCGAGGTCTCTTGTCCTCACTATATACCCTGGCAGTGGCATATTTCCCTAATTGTGTCATCTCATTGGGAGCCAATTTGTTATATTCCTCAAGCCTAGCCTCAATCTGTGCTAGGATCTGTGGGCAGGCCAGCCCGTGGTGCGTGCTCCAACTCCATCGATTCATCTTCCAATTTCTGTAGTCGGTTTTGGAAAATAGCGACCCCCGAATATAGACTTTAAAGGCTTCCCAGACGGTGGCCATACTAGACACACTACCCAAATTAATGGGAAAGTACTCGTCAATCGCCTGCGCCAGTCCCTCATGGAACAGTGTGTCTAAGAGTGAGTACTGTGGAAAGTGCCAGGTGAAAGCCTTTGACTGCATGCCTCCTACTTTCAAAATCAGCTTCACCGGTGAGCGATATGAGTATCTACGTGGAAGGTGCTCAAATCAGTCCATGTAGGATAGAAAACTGTGGGAAACAAGCCAGTAGTCAATACGTGTATGGATATTGTGCACAGAGGAGTAATGAGTGTATTCCCTGCCCTGAGCAAAGCTAAATCACCAGGCATCCACCATTCCATTGACCTCAGCTATCGCAGTTATAGCACGGGTAGATGCCGCATGTTTCTGCGGGGGCCCTCTGGATCTATCCAACTCAGGGGGATAGCATGCAATTGTAATCTCCCCAAAGCTGGGATATACGGCCATAGCACCCCATCTTGCGGTTTAACAAGTAATAGAACTGTGGGTCATCGAAGTTACGTCCATAAACACCTATTAGTAGTGCTTCAAAATGCCCTTTACTACACTGAGCGATCATATATCTTGCCCCTGGGTCCACACAGACCTCCTTCAATCTGACACCGGATCCGCGTCGTGCCCATATCAAGACCCCAAGTGCGTGTGAAGTGAACCCCGCTGCAAGGCACTCTCCTCTCATCCAGCGCT